>NW_024468984.1:70253-764935 GCF_003184825.1 Aspergillus fijiensis CBS 313.89
CCCCCCCCCTCTCAGCATATTGCATATACGAAGGCCTAGCGCTCTACGGTCGGCATGTACAGCAATCCGACCGATTGCCTTGCGGCTCCCATGCAAGATACAACAAACACGACCATATAATTTTGCTGGACTCGATGTATGAAACCGTCACATGAACGATGTACACGAAGGGTCCCACCTATTATAGGATTCAAACTGACGCACTGCATGGTTTGGCACTTATGCGGGCCTCACCATGTCACGTCTGCCGACTTCCGGGAATGATCCCGGTCAAGAATCGGGTCGTTGCCATAGGGCTCCTTTTAGGCCTGAGGCTAAAGTCTCAGGCCGTATGGAGATGCCTACAGATCATGTTCGCGATATACCGACCTGACCACCACACTTCATCTCTTGTGGATTCATCGAACTCCACCTATCGATCATTCATTTCCTATATGTCATTTGAGCTTCTCTTTCGACTACACATTTTGTCTAAAATGTACTTTTCTTTTTTCTTACCTTTCTTACTTCTTTGAATGATGCATTTTCAGGAGATCTAATCGGATACCTCATGGGGGAACGGTTATGGGAGGCGCATTTGTGACACGGAGTTGTCTTTATTTTTTACATAATGTCCTATAATTCTTCGCATCCTTGTCTCTTTGTGTTCAGAGACAGCGCACCCAGCATTGCGGCGGATCAGTCAATGCCATGTTTATGAGACAGATGTTTCGGTCGCATGTAACCTAAGCAGGCAAAGCGGCAACTCCTATCTTTCTAGTTTAGTTCTGGCTCCTGGCGATCTCAGATACCGAATTGAACCTTTACCACCAAGACTTGTTGATATCGTAGCATGGCTCTGTCAGCACTAGATGTGTAGTACGTCACGACATGGTAGTTTGATTGTCACCAATACTTTCCCGCCTTCCCATCGCAGATTCTGCAGTGCCTCAACGAACCCTATGACGACCGACTACCTCGAACCTTGGCTCCCAACAATGTGGACCGAATGTCTCTGATGTTCCAGACTCCAGACATACCAAGCGACAGGGGTACTGAGTCGAGTGAAATTAACTATACATACCATTGGGACCCCGGCACGCAATGGAATGCTACATTAGGGAACGGAGTTCACCGCGCCCAAGTCTCCGCGTGTCGGCATAACAACTACGGAGTGCGATGTCCACGGTGCTTGTTGCTGTAGCCCTTTGACCCTTTGAGTTGGGCCCCCGGATCGTCCAATTCCGGGGTGGTCTGGCAGTGCAGTCCGTCTGTGAATCTCGCTCCCTAGTCTAGTCTATCTAGTCTGGGAGTTATGAGGATCAGAATCTAGTGTACAATCCTTGAGGTTATCCAAGCTAGCTTGGAAAAACCCTGGGTGGTATTAGTGTATAGATCTGCTGGCTGCAGAACCGACCCTTCGGTCGCAGCATTGGAAGAAAGCAGGTCGGTATTTTCTGTACGGAGTAAATCCAGAACCTACCTTAGTTCCGAAGGCTCTTCCTCAGACTACCCGGTAGACCCTTCATCTCCGTGACCAAACTACGAGTAGAAAACAGGAGAAACGGGAGAAGAAAAAGAGGGTCCGCTGCAGCCAGGTGTGGTCTCCACTTGTGGAAAACACAATACCAAAAAACTTGCACTTCCGGTCCACGTTATTGTTATCCTAGGATTCTGGGATTGGTTTTGAGAACATGGAATTCTGACTTCTGGCAAATAGATATGTTATACCACAAGGCACTGAGGGGGGGGGGGGGGGCAAGAGCCCAGGCGCATTCGGTAGCCTGGTGCAGTGTGAAGACCAAGGGAGAGAGGGTGGGCTTTACGTATGCGGGTTCGGTTTATTGGGGCCCTGACCCTGACCCGGACCCGGACCCGGACCCGGACCTGGGAAATGGATGTGAGACATTATTCAGGGGAAATGGGAGCACACGCACGCACACACACACTCACTCACACGGGGGTTATTCGTGCTCCGATCGGGGCTCTCTTTATCTTTTCTTGGGTTGGGTATATGGCATCGAGCGCGCTTGGTTGTTTGGTTTGAGTTGAGGTGCAATTACTGCAATTACTACAGTACGTAGTATATTCTCATGTATATTCTGTGGTATAAAGTGTACCGGCGACATCGACCTTAAGTCATTCGACATATATGAAGAACAGTGCTGAGCTCTCCTCAATGACCTAACATCATGCAAACCGCGTCCTGGGTTGACATCCAGGTTTTCTAGAATTTTGCGCCGTGGGAATGGTGCCTGGCACGCGTTCCCTAGGCTCGCACCCCGCGCGCGCCGAGAGCGAGAGACTAAGAAGTGGTCGGAGCGACGGAGCCCACCTCCTTCCCCTCCCCCCTGCTATATTTAGACGCGCCGAGCAGCCGGCCAGCCCGGCCAGACGCGGCTACTTTATCGTGATCGACATCCAGCGGTCACCGCCATTGGGTGGTGGTGGTGTCATGTGGACGGGCGGATGGGTCCCGCTGGATCTTGAATTTTGATTCTCGAGGGGAGGGGGCTGGGGTACGTTCCTGATCTTCTGGCCGACTCCCTGGCTCGTTTTATAGGCTGTTCTTATGGATATTGAATTGAGAGTATGTAGATAATGGTTTTTACATTGGTACTCCGTACCGTGAGTGGGTTTTGGTTGTAGCCTTGGAGCGTACGGGATAAGGGGAAGTGCTGAGGAACGCCCGCGGCGCTCAATGACATCGACCCGGACTAAGGAGTACGTAACCCTAATCTCAGGGTCTATAGCGCATCCCCACCGGAGACCTATGTATCCACATGTGGGCCTACGCTACGAAGAGGAAAAAAGAGAAATGCAAAAAGGTCGTGCCCGGGATCGAACCGGGATTACAGGAATCAGAATCCTGGGTGCTAACCATTACACTACACAACCTGGTAGTTGATTTCTTATCAACTTATACTTAACATGTTCCTTTGTCCTATTCATTCCGTAGCAGTTCTCTTCATCAATATCCATCAAAACAGGGTTGGGGATTTTCGCTTGCTGGACCGACATGTTTCAAGTGCCCAAGACATATAGATTATGCTCAAATATATTCACCTCCAATGCCAAGCATAGTCATCCGAGGTTTGTCTGAGGATTTTTGTTCCACAAGTTACCTTATGTATGCTGCTTATAAATTTACTTCCTGTATGGTACATAGTAGCACGATCCAGCTCATTCGAGGTGTAAAAATAGGTAGGCAAAAGGCTGCATGTCAAACCATCTTCTATGCTGCAAAATACATATGTCAACTTGGGGTAGCCTGTAGAAACAGGTAAATACCAATGTGGTCGCGTAATGGTCACGAACGCAGCACCCCGGCGCTAGCCAATCTCCCCAGGAGACAAAAGGATATGAAAACAGATCAGTGGCGAGATAGCAGAGCTATTGGATTGTGCACAGAGGAAGAGAGAGAGAGAGAAATCGCATGGACAACGGGAAGAAACTGCTGGGTAGATTATGTGGCTGTCACATTGCCAATGGTTTGGTCACAAAGCCGTTGGCTTCGCTCTTATCATCAATGTAATTGCCTATATCTGGGGTATGTTATTTCCGGCGAGGATCAGGCACCGGATGTTCATATAGGCACTGATAGAGATACATAGCAGAGACAATCGATCCCGCGGCTGCCCCTGGACCAGTCAGTCTCGTTTAACAAGTAGTGAGGTGACCAGTGCCATCTTATTCAACTCAACTCGACTTGAGGGATACAATAGGATTGACCTAGGTGGACAATGGTTGATGCTCAGTTGGCAGATCGCATGCGGTCTTATCTCTCTATGAACCTACCTGATAGGCAAGACCACAAGCATAGTGGTTGCTTCTAAGATTCCTGTCGACAGCAGATTGAAATGATCTATTTCTAATTCTGAGATCTCTGAGCTGAAATCGCATGGCATGGAGAGACACGGAGTGCTGGTGCACGGCTTGACCCCATCGCATCCGAGTGAATGGCCCTCAATTCTGCAGGTATCTTTTCTCAGCCCCAAAGCTTGACACTGTACACAGCAACCGTGGCACACATTGTTAGCAGCAAGTGCCCTATAGCTCCACAGTCAGCGCGCTAAGTTGAAGACTCTATGATAGTAGAATGAGCTTATATCCATACTCTAAGGCACAGTACCGGCCCCACTCAACCTAGCAGCGAACGAACACACCAAGTGGGTCCATCCAACGGTCCCGCTTCTTTACGAATGCGAGCTTCCCTTCTCAGCTCAACTTCAGCATCATCCAGATAGAACATTCCCTGAAAGATGGTACCAACGATGATTCTGGCTGCGACTCACGCCGCCCCTGATCCCGAGAAGCAGGGTTTTCCATTCTCGCAAACCACTATAAGAATCCAGACCCCTGCCCTCCAACACGATGCAAACCACAATAACCGTGCAGATTAAATCATCTACTTCCAACAATGGCAGACCCCAAGCAGCAAAAGATCTATCGCGCCTGGCCCACGGACCCGCCAACCTACACCCAAACCAACAACGAGCAAGTCCGCACCATCACCCACAACAGAGACTGGAATCATTCCCTCTGCGACTGTTTCTCCCCCGGCTCATTATGTGGGTTCTTTGCCCTCGCCAGAGGAACCCCCTCAACCCTGATTCCAGGAGTGCAGAAAACAAACCACTAATACCCAAGACCCCCAGGCCTAACAAGCTGGTGTCTCCCATGCCTTACTTTCGGAAAGACGCAAGCGCGCATCCGCGACCCGACGCTCCAGAACTTCAGCTACATCAACACTGACGTGAGTGACACAAAGACCACCAACGAGAAGGGCGTGTCTCTGCCTTCTCAACACCCTTCCTCGTCAACATATCCATCGCACCGTAGACTAACTATGTGAGCCACAGTGCGCCATCTTCACCTGCCTCGGCCTCAGTCTCTCCCAGTGGATCATCCAAACGATCCGGCGCGGCGAGATGCGCGAGCGCTTCGGCATCGAGGGCTCGTGCTGCGGCGACTGCTGCACGACCTTCTGTTGCGGGTGCTGCGCCCTCATCCAGGAGGAGAAGGAGATGGAGCTGCGCACGAGGCCGGAGCTCGCGGGGTATCAGGCGGCGCCGCAGATGGCGTATTCGGCGTAGATTTCGGGGTGGAAGTTCATACGGCTCATTAAGCTTGAACTGGGCATGAGAGAGGCTGTTTCTGGGTCCAGTTGGGGGTGTATTTGTGGTATGGATTAGGTTGGGTTGTGGGCAAGGGATGTATCTGTGTATATGACAGCCGGAAGATGCTGTCACCAGTGGCACGTCGCCAGGGGTTTTCTTTTGTTCTTTGTATACCCTATCATCTGTGGTGTTTCTAATACCGAACCAGAAATAAAGATTAATCAGTCTATCTTGGAGTGGTAGTCAGTAAGTGATCGGGGAGAACAAGGTAGAGAGTTTGTCCTGTGTACAGGCGAAGACCAGAGAGAAGGGGATCTCCCTGCATACACAACGGAATTAACCTGCAGCACAGTACATAGGCAAGGCAGCTAGCCTGAGGCCTCAGGCATGCATCTGAGTGGTCTGAGCGTAGGGCGTCGCTTTAACAGCAGTTTTCTACCACCGCCCAGATTGAACAGTTTCCCGGTCCAGTTTTTCGGGACTGTGACTGGTGGATTTTCGGGTTTCCACCGTCGAGGTCGCGGGCGTTCTGCCGGCAGTGGCGGTGAGGAGAGCGGTTAGTAGCTACTGGCTGCTGTGGGGAGCCTGAGGGGCTAGGTGTCGGTGCGGCAGTCGCCGTGTTGATAGTGCCGCAGACCGCTAAGCAATGGACTTCTCGACTCATCCAGCTGAATATGGTTCCACTTTGAAGACTTGAGCCGATGTCTGGTGTCTCTCCTCTGACGGCTCTCCTCTTGAATCTGAGATGGTTCACGAACTCGATAATAGGAAAGAGATGACATGCAAATTGGACAAGTACTGTAGCGACAGCTACGACCCCACATGGCAAGGCATCCGGATTGCACAGGTATGTGTCGCCACACCCAGGTGTGCAGATTCATTAGAAGAATATTATCAGGATAAGGTATATACAGAGCATTAACGTGTGAAACCGGACACACCAGACGAATGGTTCGATGCCACAAGACAGTCCACTATTTAGGGGGGAAAAGTATTCACGAGAATGGAAAAAGAAAGGAAAGGATCGGATCCTTCAGCGCCAGGCCTCAGTCTCAACGGGATGTGCTTGCTATACCATGCTCTTGAAACTTGACGCAGAGCGGAACAAGCTTGCCAGCGACGGTAGGGACTTGAGACGCTGAGGCCGTGGCAGGGTTTCATGCAGCGACGCCGGGGTGGGGAGATCCGGGCTCGCGCACTGCGAGTAGAATCGGCCGATGTCACCATCAGAGCCGTACTCGGTGGGGGTCGCAGAACTGATCGACCGGGGGATTCCGTCGGTCGAGATCTGAAGATTGCTGCCCATGTACTGGGCTTGGTGTCGCACGGGATATGCACCGAAACAGGCTCGGGGGACGAGACCCTCCTGGGCAGTTTCAAGGACGTTGACAAGGGCCTGCGGAGAAGATTTCATTAGCATACGTGCGATGGCACATTGTGGAGAAGGGATTGACTCACCCATCCGTCGTCGTAGACGAGATGCAGGACGGCATTTTGACCCTCTTTCAGCTCGACATGCTCGGGGCTGACAGGCTTGAAGTCCATCTCTACCCGGTACACTCTGGCAAAGGAAATATCGGGCGTGCCGGGATAGGTCCGACTTTCCACAGTTGGGCTTCTTGAAACCCTGTCGACAGTGGGACTCCTTGACACTGAAGGGCTGCTGCTCGCTGATGACGATGACGATGACGATGGCGATGACGATGATGATCCTGATGATTCCGGGGAGATGGGTGTGACAGTCTCCACAGTTGCTACTTTTGCCTCCGGGAACTTGCCCGTCTCCAGTTTGGGCGTGCTTGATACTGCAGCATCCTTTAAGCGACCAACATCACCGACCAATGTTTCCGAAGAGCCAGTAGGGCTCTCAATACTTTCAGTTACCTCCACAACAGGGGCCAGCTCGTTTGCGTGGCACGACCTAGGAAGGTCCCGCAAGCCTTGCTGCAGACTGCTGGTACTATACGTGCTGTATGTGCTATAAGGACGGGGAACGTGGGCCTTGGCCGCCCAGGTCGAATGTACGAACCCGCCAACCTTTTTCAGTGTGGTCACACTTGTCGAGTACACCTGGCGACTGAACTCCTTGATCGGCTCATACTTTGCGTTCTCGAAGTGGCGACGCAGGACAGGGATTTTAGATTGATATGTTGTCTTGATCTTGCCGCCCGCTTGACGCATTGCGCTGGCCCCTTCGGTGTAGACCTTGGATGCGTACCTGACGAACTCGTCACTTGTTCTTGGGCTTTCAGGCACCTTCTCGCCGCGGCTTTTCGCAATGATTTCTCGGAGGCGGCGCTTTTTCCGGCGAAGCGACCACAGAATGAGTCCTGCCATCGCGGCGACGACGATGATGACGCTAAGGCCTATAGCCGCCTTTGTGCCGGCAGGCGTGCCCACATGCTTTGTTGAATTAACCGAGAGAACGGTGCTGGTGGCAGTGGCTTCGCTAGTGGTGGATGAGGGGAGAGATTTCGACGTGTCGGTAGCAGTGGGAATCACCGCTGTTGCGAGAGTTGTAGCCCCTACGACCGGAGCGGCGGCGGCAGCCGTTGGGGGCTCGGCGCTGGGAGCTCCAGCACTCCATTGAGTAGTCGGGTCGGTCGTTGCGATTTCTGCGGCTGTTTCGCTTGTTGTCGCGGCATCGCTAGCGGGAGCTGCCCCCGTATTGGCCGTTCCCGCTGCAGTGCTATCCTGTGCAGCTACTGGGGCAGCAGCAGCAGCAGCCTCTGTACCGGCACTGGCTGATGTAGTACCTGCGGTGGCTTGTGTGGTTGGGTCGGTGGCTGCCGCTGCTGTCCATTGCCCGGTGCTCCCTTGCCCTGTGCCTGCCGCACTGCCATCAGCAGCAGTGGCCCCGGCGGCAGTAGTGCCGTCCGCTGCGGCAACTGGGGCTGTCGCTGCCCATGTACCTGTGCCATCTGAAGTCCCAGCTGCCGTTCCTGCCGCCGTCCCTGCCGCTGTTCCCGCCGCTGTGCCTGCTGCTGTCTCGGCTGCTGTCCCGGCTGCTGTCCCGGCTGCTGTCCCGGCTGCTGTCCCGGCTGTTGACGCATCACCGGCTGCTGCACCACTACCTGCCCACTGTCCAGAGCCGGCCACGGAGGTGTCCGCGGACCATTGGCCAGTGCCATAGGCAGAGGCGCCACTGGCTGACCAGGTTGACCCAGAAGCATCGGCCAGTTGAGGTTGCCTCTTAGCAAGGCCGAGGCCATGGGGTCTGTTTCTTAGTCGCATCGTTGGTCCTTAGTATGGGTGTACGAGCATCGACCAAGCAGGCAACAATTTTCGATAGTGAAGCTAAAAGTCGGGAAAAGGTTTGGAACTGGACGGCTGTCATTGTAACTAAATAAGTATCAAGCCAGCAGACGCCACAAATCGCTCAACCCATTCAAACCACAACATACACACTACACAAACAAACTACCACCTTCAGTATCCCACTGTGACAATCCACTAGCGAAGTGGGGTTGTTCTTTGCGTCTTCTACTATTGTTGCATCCGCGGGCTGTGGAATGTGTTTTCTATAGTCTATCGCATTCTTAGGGTGGACGAAGCGCATTCCGGCGTCAACCCTAACGCTCTTTGGGAGATTACACATTGCCCGGGAGGACAGTCCACCTCATACAGCGTCCTCTTTATTGTTTCTCCGATTTGCCGTCCGCAGCAGCTTCTCGCTGTCTCTCCGCAGCATGCCTGAGCTTGTTGTCTAGTCAACCCTCGGCCTCCACTTTGAGCTTGATGTATTCTCGAGCCTAACACTCGATGCAGATCACTTCCGCTCCATCAAGTTTTTGAAGTCAACGATGACGCTTGCACTTAATAGTCTCTCTTGATATCCCAGGCAGAGTACTCTGTTGCACCCTTACTTCTGACGCTTACTTGGCTCACTTGTCACAAGCCGTCGTTATTGTCCTGGCGTGCAGGTACCCGTCCAGGCCTCAGTGATGGTGCGATGGAATGTGGTGGACATTCCTCCAGACGGAGCCCAGTCTAGCGGTACTTCCTCTGTTGTTGTTTTGGGTTCGTGATATAATGGAGACAATTAACTTGATTCATGAGTTTGCTCACCATAGAGTCAACAATATGCTTGAGATTACTGTAAACATTAGTAGACAGTAGTAGACACTGAACGCAATATCAAATTTTGATTCCCAAGGCTCCTCGTAGTCTCCAGTCCTTGCCATTATCCCACGGTACCCCTACAATGCTTTGTACTATCCCCACTACATCAATATATATTTCACCTCTACACAGACTTTAACCCCTCTCACCGTCCCAACCCACACAGTCTAAAACCGTATTCTCTGGCCATCCAACCCAGAAACTAGACGTATACTCTATAACAATTCCCAAAACCTCAACCCATCACCCCCAAAAACCACAACAAAGTCCACGAAAACCAGCACCACCTTTCCAACCCTACCCAGAATAATCCCCAGGCACCCAAGGCATCCACCCAAACCCAAACCCAAGACCCCTCACTACAAGCAGGTACCAGCTACAAGCTAGCTACCTCCCATCCCCTGAAATTCCACAGCCGGTCTTACATCGTTTCCCCTGCAGCTAACCCGACCAGGTACGATCTAGCTTGCCAGGTAAGGTACGAAGCTACAACCCTCCCAGGTACCATTCTATTTCTTTCACTCGGATAGGTCCAATCCACCCCCCAAGCTCCTCTTTCTCTTTCTTTCTAGATTCAAGGTTCGCATCCCCCATCCCCTGAGAAGGTTAGCTCACATACCTCCGCTGCCTAGGAATCCGCACTATAGACTTTAAGTTTTTGGTTGTCGCTACTGGCCTATCAACATGCTGGTGTTGGGGGGGGGGTGGTTTCCATGGTGAGGCAAGTAATTTTGTTACCTTATTTCGGGATGGGTACTTGTCCACCTGGCAGGTTGTTGGTGGTTTTGGGGATGGTGGTGTTGATGTTGTTGATTTTCGGCTTGGTGCTATCTCCTCGAGGGCGGTGTGGGCGTGGGGGTTTGGTTATTGGTGGGGACAGGACGGGACTTGGAGGGTCTCAGGCTAGGAGTATACCTAGCTAGTAGTGTTTTGCTTGGGTGGTGGCGGTGGTGGTAGTAGTAGTAGTAGTCATTGTCTTTGTCGGGTGGAGTATGGGTATCCCTAGGTTGTTATTCTTGTTGTTGTGTCTTTTTTCTTGGTTGTCAAGGATTGGGGGAGGGGAGGGAGGGGATTTGTCTGGGTCGTTGGAGTGGTAGTGTCCAGCAGTTGGGTACTTTTTTTTTTTGTGGAAGTGGAAGGGAAGTGGGTTGGGAGAGTTGTGGTGGTGAGATATGGTGTGATCTATTCCTTGGTGCTGTTGATGAATGTAGATGTAGAACACAGCAGCATATATATCTCTCTATTTGTATATCTGTAGACGGATCGCTGTAATGTTGGTGGCGTTCGGCCTTACTCGGTAGTGCCTATTTCTTGACGAGAGATGTGGGTATCTTCTATGCTATTACTTTACATATGAGTCTATGTGTAGACTACATTATTGGCTAATTGCTATTGTTCTGGTGCTTGACTAGTCTGCTTGTTGGTGAATACTAGGTAGACAATTTACCCGCCGACTCGGTACAATCTGAACAGCAGTCGCCGTGCGGGGATGGAAACAAGGGATGAACCAACCGAACCAACTCCCTCCCAGTCAATTGAGCTACTACCTAGTATTTTACATGGGTCAAGTGTCCAGCTCGTACGATGATCTGACCCAACTAATGTATCTGATGCTAGAAATTCAAGTATCTTGCTCACAAATACATGCCCATGCACACGCTACTCGCTAAAGAAAACATACAGGATTCACCTACAACAAACCCGAGTCCTCCTACCCACCCTTTCTTCTGCCACAGGCCGTGATTCACCCTGATTCACCTACCTACCACCCCCCACCCCTTCCCCCACCGCCCAAACACAACACTCAATCCCCCTCTCCCGCAACTCCCCATCGATATTCCCCACCTCCTGCACATAGTACGGCTGCCGCGGCAGCTGCAGCGTCCACCGCCGCCGGGGCAGGTGCAGCCCGCGCAGCGGCTCCAGGAACAACGGCAGCTTCTCGACGGGCTCGCCGAACCAGCTGCAGGGCAGCTGCAACGTGAAGGTCTGGAGGCTGCGCATGCGCGTGACGGCCTGGCACGTCTCGACCCACTGCTGCCGCCCGGCGGCGAAGTAGACCGTCTTGACGGGGTCCTTGCTGGGCAGCCAGTGGCCCGGAAAGGCCCAGCGGAGCTCGACGGCGCGGATCGCGTCCCAGAAGTCCGCGGGGATCGTGGGCCGCAGGTACGTCAGGGACCAGGTGTTGCTGAATTCGAAGGTGTTGAGCGTGTAGAGGGTGTAGATGGATTCGGTGTAGCTGTTTTCCTTTTGTTAGATGTAGGAATTGGGGTTGGGGTTGGGGGACAAGGGATAGAACGCACATCTGCTTACACGTCAACACCAACGCCAGAAGCCCTGGAGTTGTTGGCCTACGACTCGCGGCCTTCGTCGCGCTGGGAAGCCCACCCTCGCAGATCTCACATCCCCGGACCACCCCGTCTCGACGGCCCCCGCCACTCGTTTCGGGACACACGACGTGCCCCATTCGTCGATTCGCACGCTGCACGATATGAATGCGCATCCCGCCCTGCACCAGCTCCCAGATCGTCATGCGCAGCTCCGGCGACAGCTTCGCGAGGAGGGCGCTGTCCCGCTGGAATGTCCATTCGCCCCGGGTGTCGGGCTTTGGTTGCTGTTGCGGCTGCGGCTGCGACGTACGTTGACCCTGTTGAGCGCTGCTGGATCGCCGGGTCCGAGGGAGGGCGGTTGGCTTGTTATCTTCAAACATGACAAGCATGAATTAGAACCACAATCCTAAGAATGAGGGTAAGGGGGAGGGCGGCGACGACTCACTCTGATACCGTTGCGCCAGTACATCCTCCCACGAGAAGATCCCCTGCTTGATCCTGGCCATGGTGATCCGCAGAATCTGCGCCCCAGTATAGAAGGTATACCAAGATGATGCTGTACCAAAAGATTGAACGAGCGAGACCGAAAAAGAATGCAGCAACAACTGTCAATAGTCCATGACTTCCAATTGATGATGAGCTCGGAAGGTTGATTTATCTGCCTGACGCGCCCAGAAATGCCCAGTAACTTGTATACTGGGGGTGATTTGAGCCACACGATCGATTTTGAAATCACGCGAGATCTTGTTCGACGTACGTGGCTGCGGGGGTAGATGAGGGGAACTTGGGGAAGAAGGGAGGGATCCGAATGTAAGCGCCAGCGGTCAACCGGAGAGGAGGTTCATCGTGAGAATGGGGGAAGAAAGAGTCTATGCTGGAACTATACTTGGAAACCTAGCATGAGGGACATCGTTATATATGGAATATGGAAGGGGTGAGGAAGACATATCATCTAGAAGGAAAGTCGGTGAGGTGAGATTCACCTTCCATTTCATCTAAATACAGTAGAAGGGAGATGGCAGAAAGATAACACGGCGATAAGCAGTCGCTCAGTTCGGCGGATGTCGGATATTGTTTGTTGACTGGCAAAGGGAAAAGGGAGATTACAGCCTCGTCGCCTAATCAAAATCCCGCCGGAGAACGAAGCGGAGTAATTCCTGCTGGATTGTCTTCCTTGAATAACTACTCCGTAGCCCACTCCCTACTCAGTTTCATTCAATGATCTCTGCCCCGTCAGGCATCTGTCTTATCGCCTTATCTTCTATTGTGATTTCCTTTCCTGGAGTTGCAGATCGTGTCACGCGGCACTTGACTACTTTGTCGCTGGATAGATCACAGCCTCATCTATGGTGAGAGTCATACCACCGTGATTATTATCGTTCTGTTGATTCCAGAAAATTAACGCCCAAACTCAAATCCCACGCACTATCTCCCTCCGGCTTCTTCTTCGCCTTCATGTTGATCCCCTCCAGCGCGGCCACTCCCAAGACACCGCAGCATGCCACAGCAGTCGCAATATGCCTGTGTCACGGACTTGCTGTACACAGACATGACTGGATCGTACAGCGATGAGGGCCCGGTGCTCCCCAGCCCAGTCGCACCCGCATTGCTGGGACATTGCGACTCGCCCTCATCATCGTTGTGACTTGCGATAGCTTGAGAGTCTTCAGCCGGATCTTGGTAGTTGACTGACCCAGCGAGGCTAGAGAGAGGCCCCTGAGAGCTTTTCATTCACATATGTTCTGATGCTAGCCTGGTCCTGCGTCGTGTGAAGGGCCGGGACTCCATTGGTATTGAGACGAGCTTGTCACTGGCCGGATGGACAGCAGAAGAGACAAACGTGAGAGTACTGTTAGAGGACCTCGAGGCAAAATGCCGCAGTCATTGATGACAGTCAGTTTTTTGGGGAATTCAGATGATTGTATCAATCGGCGACGTGATCAGGTTGTGGCACTGGTGGCTTCTGGAGACAGCCTTACATCCCAAATTGTGAGATGAGAGTCTGAATATAGACCCGGAGAGACTCGGTCTGCCGTGATAGTCTTTTTACAAATTCTTGACCTTCCTGGCGTGAGTCGTCTATGTAAAGAGCAATCCTGCATAGTACGAGATGGGGGAGAGACGGGGAGACAGAGAAGGGTGAGATGTCCGAACGGACCCAACCGAAGGGGAAAAGCGTCAATGGAGGCTGGAGTTATGGTGGCTCACACTGAATGATCCCCGGGAACTCCATGCCTTAGCGCTCAGGCCAGCCCAAATTGAGGGCCTATTCAGAGGGGCGGCCCGCAGCGCTTATTTCCATGCCCCGGGGATGTTCGAGATAGCGTACGGACTTATTTGATACTACGGCAGGAACTAAACCAGTTCACTCACTTCGACTCACCATGCACAGCATCCTTCATTTCAAACGGGTTATATCACGGGTTATATCCAACACACTCAGGAATATTGTACTTGACATGGTTGTGGACATTGGACCGCATATACAGAGCACCTGATAGTCTTGGACGTGCAGATTAGAAATGATGCATAGATCAATATTATTTGATGAGCACTTGACGGCACATTGGACCGCGACGACTACTCTAGGCTATTCGTGACGATATTATCAATTGATGACAAACAAGGGAAGTGGGAGTCTACAGCACCGCGAAAGCCGAGACATAGCTCACCGAGCTGTCGTTTACATCCGTGATATCGGCACTTCGCTCGTATCGGACGAAGTGAAATTTGCCCTTCTTGCTCTCATCTTGGCTAGTGATTGCTTCGAGGGCGGCCATGATGACCCCGATGGGGTGACGACCGCACACGGTGTTTCCCGTCCGCTCGACTGCGTCGAGGAAGCTTGCCGCACGTCCCGTGGTGATGGCCGCCATGGTTGCAATGTCGAACGCAGAGATGCTTTCGTGGATGGCGGGCTCGTGGCGCTGGACACGGTCCCGTCGCTGAAGGGAGTGGCCGGTGGATACCGACTCCACCGTTGCCTCTACATCTCTGTGGTTGTTGACTTCAGGCTGGGGGAGCGAGTTGGCCGATAGTGGGAGACTCGGTCCTGGTTTGGGCGCGTGGGGAACGTAGTAGGTGTACCGGAACCGCAACCCCCAGTGACAGAAATCCGAACTGATGACAAAGGCGTTCTCGGGATCCTGCAAATAGGGGGCAAGCAAGGTCCCAAAGGCTTCCTCGGTCGCAGCCGTAGTGCTTCCCACCATGATGGGGACTAGCGGTGGATACTGGGATGTCGGCTTGTTGGGATGTTGGAGTTGAAGAAGACGGTGGATGTAGGGCAGATGGAGCTCGATACTGTGCTCCGCTTCATCGACGGACTCATTCATCGTTGTAAACGAGATGTTCGTTCCATTGCGCTTGACGGCTTTGGTTGATAGGAGCTTCGCGATAAGCTCGGTATCAAGCGGCAGAGGGTCATCGGACAGCGGGGTATAGTATGATGTGAGCTCGGGGAGAGCAAGTGTCGTCAGATAATGATGGTGAGAGGGTCCCAGCACAAAGATCCGTTTTCTGCGATTAGAGTGAGTCGTTGTTGGCATCTGGGGTACTCTTGCTTCCTACGCTTTTGACAAGTCCAGGGCTTTATAGGCATGGGCCGCACATGGCCCGGAGTATGCATAGCCCGCATGCCTGGGGAATCAGCATGCTGTCAAAAGATGAATAGTCACATTAGCTTGGACATACGGAGCGATAATGATACGAGCACCAGGCACAGGCAGTGATCCAATACCTGGGATCTCGTTTGGGACCTGAGCCAACCACTGGTCCAACTGACGCGTCAGGGTATGTTGGCTATCGGAATACCAAGAACCAGCATGGGTGGCTTCGCGAGACGGCATGCTGAGCTGATATTCTTCCTCTGCAAGAGTATAGCAATAAGAAGTTCGATTAAAACTGCAAGTTGACTATTTGGGCCCCAGACCGAAGCGTGCAGACGCAAGAGGGTATAAGGGATTGGTAAGTTGCAGGTGTTTTGTCGGTCGGTCAGAGTCTCACAGACAGCTTGATGAAGCAGAAGCGGGGAAGTGGGACTCCCCTCGTCATAGGCACAAAACAGCGGAGTTTGCCTCGCTCAGTATCAACACTTGAGTCTTTCCTCCGCCGGTATGCCGAAGGCGGCATGCCGATCATTCTATACACATTGTAAAACATTTGATCGATTGTACACATTGCGAGATCAGTATCGAATGTCCTGATGGAGTCTTAGGTTATTGTAGGTCAGGCATTCCTCAAATGTAATGTGGTAACTACCCCCATATGGTAGGCCTCAAGTAATCCAGGATAGGAAATCAATACAACCATAGCAGTTATGATGGTGAAGCCAGTCGTTGCATGCGCTTTGGCAGCGCTCACTGGAGACCGATCCAAGGCATAGTAAAGTAGATATTGGTCTTCTTCTCGGCATAATTCATACGTCTGTCCTGGATTTGAGATAAGAGCACCACCTTTGCATCTGCGCCTTGTTGGAACCACTGCTCCTTTCGGAACTAAACTTGTGAGCTTCCAAGTCGTGCTCACTAAAGTCCTATAAAGGGGGCAATCAATAAATGCTAATCATCAAGTTATTCAGGGTAGTGAAGTATAGATCGAGAAATCAATCGACACAAACTACGGGATTCAGCCAATTTACCCCCAAATGGGAATAGCGCATATTTCATGTAGTGCGACGCGGTCTCGCCTTCATTTTCTCCGCGATCCGACGCGCCGGCGTCTCGACCAACCACGCCCGGAAAGGCTTTCTACCCCAGCCTTGTTGTTCTCCTCAGCCTATATATTAGAAGAGCTGCTCAACCTCGTTCTTCATCTATCCACCAGGTCCATCTTTCACAATTGCTCCCATAACGTTCGTATATATACTATTTCGATCAACAACGCATTGCTCGACCGGACGATACACTATCGACCTTGCAATCGGCAATTGAGACCTCAAGTCATCATCAAGTCATCATCATGTCCCTTAAGCGCAAAGCTTCATTTCCAAGCCTCGAATCACAAAATGCCCCCTTCGGTTCGATTGGGGGTTTCGGGAAGGGGGAGGAACCACCCCAGCATTTGAACAGTCGGACACGAAAGCGTTTCAGGAACGACCGGCCAGAAGAGAAAGTTGTATATGGTAAGGCTTGTTGATCGCTCTCACCGTCCTGGCATTATACTTACACCTTTCAGAGAACACACTTCGGTGGCTTTTCACAGCCCAACAGCAACAAAGAGCCGCCCCCCTTGCAGATGAGGAAGAACAAATGAATCACGAACCAACACTATCCCCTGAGACGGTCGACCCGCGCCAGCAGACGTTACTCAAATTTTTCCGTCCTTGCCAATCATCCCCCAATAAATCGCACTCGAACAGCTTTATGCCGAAGACCAGCGAGACTCCGTTCTTTGGCGCGACACCTGTGCACCTTCACAGTATGCCAATCTCGGCTCCGGGACATTTAATGGATAGCGACACATTCAGCCGTCCTTCTCAGACCACGGATACTGATATGGATGTCGACATGGAGTCGGCTAGTGATGAGTCGAACTGCTCATCCAGAGCACCAGCTGGCGGACTCGCCTGGATGGGACACCCTAGGTTCTGAGCGCCAAACGAAGAACCTGATCTCTTCTATGTCGCAATCGACAATCTCTTTTCAATTAGCGATGATACCAAACCTTACACTTCGTCACACTGGGGTTGACTTACCGGCTGTTGCTGGTCACGTCGGTTCTATTCAGACCCCAACCTGATGCGTCTTGTCTTGGACAACAACTGAATGACGTCACTCATTTGTATACTTCACAGCCTCGATTGAGAAGCTGTGTTCTTGCTCCGAAACGAGCTTGAATGTCTCTGGCCCTGCTTGCATTATTGATGTGGCTTGGGAGGCTGAGACGGCCGCGGCTTCGGACGCAGCCTCTATGTGAATTATATCTACATAATACTATTGAGCATTAGAACACAAAGCTTGTATAACCGAACCAATGTCTTATACAATCTGTCTGAATGGAACAATCAGTACCATAAGAGACAACACCTAGTATTGTTTCGGCAGTTCCGTGTTATTCAGTAGTCTTGGAGTTTCATCAACGTGTACAGGACACGAGGAGGCTTGAGCATAATTAACAAAATATTGAGGAAACCAAGTTCCTTGATTCCCCACGCGAACTGCTAAAAGAAACATGTTTTTTTTTTTTCTTTTTTTTTTTTTACGAACAATGGGTGGCTGAAGCTACAGCAAGTGGTAGTTAGTCACACGCTCAGTTTTCGGGTGTCACATGCGGGGGAGGAGCAGTAATGCCTGAGGTCTCCAGCGGTTCCGACTATCATGGATCCTTGACGCTACTACGCTGGGGTGACCATCTTTCTCCTTCCGAGGACTAACCTGGGACCACCCAACCGGAACACGCCCAATTTAGCTTCGAGGAGAGCCTTCGCCTCAGCTGAAGATATAAACCCCGCCTAAATATTTTCCGACTGACTACTGCGCCCCAGGCAACTTTTACCCTCTCGAGTCGAGTCTCGTTTAGCATCGGCCAACGCAGAACAGTCCAGACCGCCAAGTTCTCTCCTGCGAGTGGTCGCATTCAACCCCCCCCCCCCCCCCCCCCGGCTCTCTCACCTGTGAGGTCAAGCTGGTTAGTCCGCCTAGGACAAGTTCAACAAAAATTCGAAAGGAGGAAGAGAGAGCTATACAAATCATGGACGAGAACACGGCAGTGCAATACTTGGACTCCTTGATCGGTCGAACCCTCCGGGTGCACGCGACAGACACGCGCATTTTCGTGGGCACCTTCAAGTGTACCGATGCGGTAAGTGCTCTCTCTCTCTTCACTTGAATGATTTGTTGGGGTCGGAGTTGGCGGAAATGATACGAGATTGTTTTTTTTCTTTCAATTTTATTTGGGGTCGCTGTTCAACTTGGGGTTCAGGTTCTGACTTGATGTTGTCTCTCTTTCTTGCATTAGGCACGAAATATCATCCTGGCCAATACTCACGAGTACCGGTATCCCTCTCCCTCCGCCGTTCGAGACGCGGCCACGAATGCGAATGAGCTAGCCGCAGAAAGCGCGGGGACCGCGCAGAATAATATCAAAGTGTCCATGACTAGTCGATTTATCGGGCTGGTGGTCGTCCCCGGTCAACATATTACCAAAATTGAGTTGGAAGAGACCCCGCAACTGGGTCGTATGCGGGAGACACTCCGATCATAATGAGGTTGTGATCTCCTATCGAAAGACGGACTACTGGAAGCTTGACGACCCGGCGGCACGAGATGCTCCAAGTTACGAACACGAACACTACACTATACTCATGCTATCTGGGATGATGATGGGGCGAAGGGGGAGGACTTTGAGATAAGAATTCGTGGAAGGGAGGGGGGTCAAGACCTCATGGTGACCCAGGAGACGCATGAGTAGCGCACAGAGCCGAAGCAGTCTGCACGTTGACCCTGTGCCAAAGGCCCACATATGCCTCGCTTTCAGGGAGGAGCTTTCTTAAAGAAGAATAAGGGTTTTTCCTGTTCCCCAGCCGAGCTGCTGTGCGAGCCAAGGCAAAGCTCTCAAGCACTCCAGCAACAACAACGTGGTTAGGAGAAATATTCAGACAAAGTCGTTGGTGCTTGGCGCAGGCTGCATGGGCTTGGCAGCAGCAGCCACCGTCGTGACCCTGCACCACGGGGCTGTGGTCGAAATGGCGGTGTTCCTGCAGTTTGGCATACCGCTGACTGTTGCATCGTTGAGGTGATTTAAAGGGTATCTCGCAGCGCACGATCCTTGCCTTCGCAACTTTGCTTCCACTCGAACGGGGGTGGTACAGGGCCAGCCCGGGTTAGATGGCCGCGCGAGTGGTTGGAGACGATATCGCTATTGTGGAACAACAAGGTTATGACTTGTAGTTCGGCATCGTGTATCTATATCTAGCCACCTCGAGTGGATCACTCCGGACGGCGAGTCGGGTGTGGTCGGAGCGTTCTGGAGGCTGACTGTCGGTGATCATCCGAAGATGATTGATGCGTCCGGGATCCAGGCAGAATTGAAATCTCCATGCATCATTCCAAGAACGAAGAACCTATGATTTAGGGAAAGGAACGAAGCCAAGGCCTTAGGAGGGGTGGACGCAGTGGAAAGAGACCAACCATGTGCCTTTTACGTAGAGCAGCAGTGTACAGGTTCGATAAGTGCTCTAGATCTCATGCGAAGTTTGTTGGGATCGAGGAGAATGAAACAGTCATAATGTCATCGACGATCTCACCGTAGTGACCGATGTTATAAATAAGTCGGATGGGGACTCAGACAGTCTGGATCGAAGTCAGATTTGACCTGAGGCGATAAGATTGTGTGGACAGTGACAAAGACCCCCACACCATCATCCACAATTGAACACAAATCAGCATCAGCATCAGCATCATCAGCATCATCATACCTAAGTGTATGAGTGTATGCTATAATAAGCAGGCGGTTCCTCATACCGTACTTTCTCTACCACACGTACCATTTCCGCTGAAGCATTTATCCACCATCCATCTATCTATCCATCCACCCATCCAGGCAGCTCCATTCTTGTTCCTCAGGCAACTCACTTGCTACAAAAGCTCTCAGGCTTAAAGCTTCCCCGTTCCGGGCCGACCGATTAATCCGGACATGCCACACTTGTTGTTCGCTGCAGGATTCGAGACCAAAAACGAACTGAGCCGAGCTCACCTGGCAGCTGTTAACGTACTGCACTTAGTACAGTACAAAGTAGTAGACTAACTGAGTGGACTGGCTGGGTCTTGAGGCGAGAACCTTCACTCTTTACTAGGCTAAGGCTAACTTGACTAACTAGTTAGTCTACAAGTAAAGTAAGTTCACTCCAGCCTTCTCTTTCCACACCGTTAGTTAAGTTACCTAGTAATTCTTTTTCTCTGTTTCTCGTTTTCTCCTCTTCGCCTTCGCCTTCTTCTTCTTCTTCTTCCTTTACCACCACCAACAAGCTTCTATTCCACTATCGTCATTGGTATTGATCCTTCCAGTAGCTCAAGTGTCTCAACCTTATCCTCTGTGGCTTGTGTGTGAGAGTGAGTATTTTAATCTGGTCTGGGTTTTCCCCCATTCTTTCCACTGCCACATCCCCCTCGTGATGACGCATCTTTGCCCGTTTCCACAACTCTTATCATTTTCCCCTCCCACGTCTTCCACTACACCCACCCCCCGTCAGAAACAGATCACAGATCCCCCCCTCAAAACTTTACCTAAATTCTCCGTTTGAATATCTCACCTGCTACCTACCGCCTATCTCCACATGCAACCCTTTCCCCCAGGTTTCTAGTGTCTCTCTCGAATGTATATTGCCATGAACTAGTGTTCCTTTTTGTCTTTCATCCTCCCGCCGCCCCGTCATTGCCCTTTCGTCCTCCTCCCCTCCTAACTCCTAACGGTCGCGATTTAGGAGCTTCCTCGGCGAATCGGAGCTTATCCTTCCGACGACTAGCTCTCGGTGGCTGATGCTTTCGTCTCCCCCAAACTCGATGTCCATCCATTCCTGCCTCTAATTCCTTCTGCGCCATTAATCGAAACTCGACTCCTCTTTTCCTTCGCGTCACCTCGAAGGGCTGGATCCCTTATTCCCCGTACAAACATCGATCGTGCCCGGTTTCCCGACTACTGCTTCCCATCGCCGTGTCTTGTGGTCATCAACTGCCCCCGTGACAATTTACTGACCTGTCGACTCCACCATCAGCGAAAGATTTTCCTCTTCCTTATAACTCCCAAACCTACCCTCGGAGGTATACTTGGCCAAGACACCTGCTAGCATTCCAGCACCTAGCAGGGCTTGGTGCTCCTCTGCTGAATCCCCATCCATCGTCGGGCGTCTGAGATTGAGCTTGGCAGATATTTTGCCGTTGCAGTAATGGGTCAATCGCATTCCAAGGGCAATAATGGCCCTGGCGATTCTTTGCAATCGTATCCATCCTTTTCTCGCTCTGACACCAAGGAATCCATTCGCTCCCTCCGTGGCTCGATCCGCTCTAAGATTCGTAGCAGCGACAGTCCCCGCGCCTCCACATCTGCTCTGTATCAGACGGAAAGCCAGACCGATAAGTCGGATGCTGGCTCGATCAAATCCGCGGCAAGTAGGCGCAGCTCTACCAACCTGAGCGCTCCTCAGTCCCCTGCTGCTGACGATGCCGCTTCCAAAACCGACTCATTGGAACCTCCTCCGTCGCCGTCCCTGTCCACCAGTCTGAAAAGAGGCCATAAAGATGTGAACGCGATGCAGCAGAGTGGGGAGGTTGACCTCGTGTCAGACGCTCCCCCGACCGGTGTTGCCCCCAAGGGCCCTTCTACACAAAAAGTTGGCGAATCGATTCTCATCAAGAGGGAGAACCAGCTGAATCCGATTCTGGACTTCATCATGAACACCCCGATGAACAACGAAACATCTGGATCGCCGGGAATGGGAATGGGTGCTTTGAAGTCGATCGACCTGGATGACATGATCTCCCGACTCCTGGATGCTGGCTACTCGACCAAGGTTACCAAGACCGTTTGCTTGAAGAATGCAGAGATCGTGGCCATTTGCAGCGCCGCACGGGAACTCTTCCTCTCCCAGCCCGCTCTTCTGGAGCTGTCGGCCCCCGTCAAGATTGTCGGAGATGTTCATGGTCAGTACACCGATCTCATTAGGCTGTTCGAGATGTGTGGGTTTCCCCCTGCCTCAAACTACCTCTTCCTGGGTGACTATGTGGATCGTGGAAAGCAGAGCTTGGAAACAATTCTGCTTCTGCTCTGCTATAAGCTCAAGTACCCCGAGAACTTCTTCCTCCTGCGTGGCAACCATGAGTGTGCCAACGTCACTCGCGTGTATGGATTTTATGACGAGTGCAAACGGCGTTGCAACATCAAGACTTGGAAAACATTCATCGATACTTTCAACTGCCTCCCTATTGCTGCGATCGTTGCTGGCAAGATCTTCTGTGTCCATGGTGGTCTGTCGCCGAGTCTTTCCCATATGGATGACATCCGAGGTATCGCCCGCCCGACCGACGTACCGGACTATGGACTGCTGAACGATCTTCTGTGGAGTGATCCAGCAGATATGGAGGAAGACTGGGAACCGAGCGAGCGTGGTGTCAGCTACTGCTTCGGCAAGCAGGTCATCATGAATTTCCTGCAACGGCATGACTTTGATTTGGTGTGTCGAGCGCACATGGTGGTCGAGGACGGCTATGAATTCTATCAGGACCGTATTCTGGTTACTGTCTTCTCTGCGCCTAACGTGAGTATATTTCGAAGTCGATTTGTGTCAATGCTTTTCATGATACTGACTGTGGATTTATTTAGTATTGCGGTGAATTCGATAACTGGGGAGCCATCATGTCTGTTTCAGGTGAATTACTGTGTAGCTTCGAACTCTTGAAACCGTTGGATTCCACGGCCTTGAAGAACCATATTAAGAAGGGCCGGAACAAGCGGAACAGCATGCTCAGCAGTCCTGTAAGTCGTCCCTTGCTTGTTCGTTTGTTCTCGCCAAGCCCAGAGACTACACCCTTGTGTAACAATGCCGAGGCATCTGTACCTTGGACGATACTTGCTTCTTCTGCACTGGTGCATTGACTCGATTACAATGCTAACGTCTGCAGCCTGCAATTGTCTCGGCACAAAGCTACTAGAGGTCCTGGTAATTGCATGCCAAGCGATCATCATCCGCCATATGTCACCATCAAAATACCCGGACCCAACACCACGAAAACTGACCAATGCTCATCATTCGCTATCGGCAGTGCAGCCTTTGGCAACCGGCTGGGCTAGCACAGTATCACCGCCAATTCGGCAGGTGCGCCACATTTATCCCGTCGACATTCGGGCGCCAGCCTGAGGAACCCCACTGCAGTGCAGTGATCCTGGTTCTACCGACCGATTTCTCTCTCCATTCATCCGATCCTCGGCTTGGCAGATGTCGGATATGCCAGGCTCGTCATCTTTCATGTTAATCAGAATCGACAGCATAGCGAGCCGATGCTCCGAAACACGCGTCCTTGACAGACAGACTGACCTTAGACTGACCATACATGGTCCAACAAACCGTACGGTCGTTCCAGAAATGCCAATACTCATTTGCTTAAAGAGAGGACGATTTTCATGACTCCAGAACGAAAACAAGGAAGACGATGAAGACGATGCGAGAATCGCCACTTTGTTTTTCATCCCCTTGCTATGATAAATCACGGTTCACCCATCATCATCATCCATCATCCATCACCACGCTTGAACACTGCAACGAGACTTTTGATGCGTCACGATCTGTATGCCGTATTCAGCCGAAATCAGCAGGTTCTGGGTCCCTTTATTCTAAATTTTCTTGTTGCCGTTTTTCTTCTTTTTTTATTTTGTTGTTGCATGAAACATGGTTCGTTCGATCTTCTCCTCTGACCAATCGGGTTCTGGTAGATATTTAAAGGGAAATTACAACTGGCGTTTTATGTCCTGAGTTTTGCCACTTGTTATTTCTGCAGTATTCGTCTTTTTCCCAAGCGTTGAACCATTCGGGGTTGCGGCCCGGATGTATGTATGTATGTCTGTCTGTATGTACATCACAGAATACAGTCGATTCGACAGTTGCCACTGAAGCATCACCTTGGGATTTATGAGTGTGTCCGCTGTACGTACTCGTAGTAAGATTGAGGTAAGGGGTGATGGGACCGTGACGGAGCGGGCAGTGAAAGATTCATGTTTACCTACCTACCTTGTTGCTTGCTTCTGCGTACGTGCAACTGTTGTTGTTGTTGTACTGCACTGTGCTGTACTTTGGAGTCCATGTACTCAATCATCTATCGGATCCTCGTCGTACGTACATATCAAGTCCATCATCACGGTAGCGTGGTCATGCAATCGGTACTCGATGGATTTGCTGTTAGCTTGTTAGCTTGTCAGCTTGTCCTGCCATACCTGTACCATTATTCATTCGTCCCACTGCCTCAGGCTAGGATTGGATTCGAGGATTCTCAAATGTCCATGCCACCCTCGGCTCCGCACGTGTCAAGTGATCGATCTATGTAGCGATGATGATCGATGGATCTCGGCACCTTACTTCCATCCATTTGCTCTAGTTGATGTCGTAGGATAGTTGGTCGACCGAACGTTCGGTTTTGTCCACGGGGGATCGCTTGCTAGAATCATCCGATGTGGAGAGCGAGCTTTGGACCACTGTTTCCCGGCGTTTGCATTCCCAGAAAAGCAGAATAAATTATTAAATATAATAAACAGTCTGAATATTTGGCTTATCCAACTCCAAATTTTAATACTTCTGATAATGGCCCAGGAAGGGGGAGGCGGAGGGGAGACCACAACCGGATGGATATATGGACGAATTGCCAACACGCCAAAACAGGCATAGCAATGCCATGCCAAACAAACATAGGGCAAGTGCAGGATGTGGGGGGTATGGATGGAGATCGTCCTCAACAAGAGAAAAAGCAAGTCCGTACTTGCGCTCGGTGAAGGGGCGCAAATAACCACGAGAAATGAGTCTACGAGCGCGGCTTAATTATTCGTACGGGGAATGATCATGGATATGAAGTATGTATAGAAGATTTTCATTCGAGATACCACGCGCAAAGACACGAAAGGCACAAAGTAAAAGGGAAAAAGTATTCGATGGGAAGCGGAAGTGATTTTTCCGTCAAATAGATCTGTCTCCATCTAGCCACTCTTCTTCTTTTTCTCTCTTGTTGTCATCTTTGCTAGTATGTTCTGCAGATAGTCTGTGGGGGAGTGTGTAGAGTGTATGTTGTAGGTAAAAGGTGCAAGCAAGGGTATTTGGGAGTTATGTGTAGAAAGGGCAAGCAGTCGCCCCAAAAGCATTTCAAATCACAAAAACTATGGGGTAGTGGTGGTGGTTTGTTTTTGGGTTTCGCGAACTCCCTTGTCTTGTGTTTTTTTTTATTGTTGTATATGATATGTATATTTGGGTGTCTGGTTTGTTTTGCACTTGACAGGGAGCTCTTTTCTGCTTTTTTTTTTCTGTTGGAAAGGGACCTCTTTCCTTCATCCAGCGACATCACAAAAAGAAAGCGGGCGGTCATACTAACAAAAGCATGGGCACGATCCCGCCCGAATGAGGAAGAGAGGTCAGAGCTTGAGCCACATTAATGTTCTTTACGAGTGACAAATGTAAAGTGGAGGAGAATGAAGAAAAGAGGAAAAGCACAACAGCGTCGAGCCCCGCAACCGCAGAGAATCAATGATCTGCGTTGCTGAACTGGGTCTTCGAGGGGGGGGAATAGAAAGAAAACACAGTGAAATGCAAATAAATTTCAACAGCTCGCGCTTGCAATGCTAGTTATAGAAGAGGATGACAAACGAGCTAGATGCAACTTGGGAGACCCAAGAGATGGTATGCGAATCGAAAGATGGGTATGCAATTCTTTTGGACACGGAACAAAGGAAGATAGTGGAGGGGGATAATGAAATAACGACAATCCTTCTCAGCAGATTGATTGTGGTCGGATCGAGGATAGACCGTGAACCAGAGACGGCAAATAAGGCACATTGATTCTAGGTATCGAGCGAGGTGATAATATACTATCGACGGAGATTGCTTTCAGCCAGGTCAACTTCAGTAGCCGGTGCTGAACGACATTTGAGGCTGGAGATATTGTTGTTGATATGTAGCCTCCTGCGCGTAGCTGGGAGCATTGGTGTATGGTACACTAGGGGAGGGGGTGGGTGACGGTGAGCAGGCACTAGTGCCAGCTACTCCTTTGGCAAAGGTGGGATTACCACCGTTGGCGAAGACTTCGTTTTCAGGAGTAATTGGCGGTGTGATGTAGCCGTGAGCCATAGTGGATGATTGCGGGGCCTTCTGGGGCGTAGCAAGACCAATCTCTCCTTCATAGGGTTTAGACTCGGCCGGAACAACATCTGAGGGCGGGCTAGGGGGCGTGTAGCTCGCGACGGAGGCCTGGCGTGCGAGGAATTGCTCCAGGATCTTCGACACCCGCGAGTAGTGGGCCGACGAGTATTTCCTAGAGAGCACCTGCGAGGGCTGGTGTAATTGCTGAGACAATCCCACTAGTGTCATTGAGTCGTATTGAGAAGCCCACTCAGTGTGACGAGGCTGAGTTCGGTTCAAGATGCACCGTGCAAGAGCCAAGGAGGCTCTGGCTAGATCGGACGAAGGCTTGGAGACAAATTCCCGATGGAACAGGGAGATTTCCGCGATGTAGAGAGACAGGTGCTCAACCTCTGCATCATAAGGGCAATCCATGACAGCCATTTGCAGGAAGTTGTCGACCGTGGGATGACCGATGGTCCAGCCCAAAGTCTGCAGCACATGCCACTCCATCTGGATGAACATGTCATCGTCGTAAAGCGAGCAGCACATCGACTTGAGCTCCTTGATGGTCGGAACACGATCCTTCTTGTCACCATACTTGGCAGCAATGAGCAAAGCCGCACACCCGACCAATTGGTAGTGTCTCTTGTAGACGACACGTTTCGAGCAGTATCGGTCGAGCAAGTTAATGGTCAGGAAGAGAGTAGACGGCAGCAGCTGAAAGGCGGTATGGGCTTCAATCAGGAAATCGAGCAGGTAGGGACGCATGAACCATTGAATCTCGGTTTGGATATCGATCGACTCAACGTCAGGGAGGGTGGCGGTCTGTTAAAGGTCAAGATTAGCAACAATCATTTCACAACCAGTCAAGTGACAACTGACATCCATGTCCAGCATGTGCGCCAGAATGTCATCACGGAACTCTTCGCTGGTGATCTTGGAAAGTTCATCCGCAATGGCATACTGACGCTCTCGGGCAATCAGTCTCGCATGCTCCTTTGGTTCCATGCGAGGGGCCGGGAAGTCGTCGTACGACTCCACAAAGAAGGTATCGCAAGGCTGATAGCTAGAGGCAGGACGCTTTTGATAGGCCATATTGTCGGACTGGTGGTGATTATAACGATCCGAATGATTAGTGTAAAGAGTGGATCTGATAGATGGTCTTGTCTATCAGGGAACGACGGAGTTCAGAGAGTGACAGTCGTCGAATTAGGTGTGGGGATTAATGAACGGAATTAGTTGGAAATATTAGAAAGTGTCCAGTAAGATGACGATAGTCCGAGCACTGGAAAGGGAAAGGATAGCCAGACAGCTGGTGGAAAGCCTTTTTCGAGTGGCCGGAGCTAGATGAAGTTAAAATTAGTATACGTGATATTAGGATTAGAAAAGAGAGATAATGAAAAAGAACGACGGGAGGGTGAAAAAGAGTGTGTGATGCAAAAAAGAGAGAAGTAAAAGGAAATATAAGATGTTAAAGAAAGGCTTGTAGTTGGGAAAGGAAGGCCCAAGGAGGGAAGAAGAGAGAGAAAGGTCGAGGGTGAAAAGGGGGACTCCCTGGGGATAAAAAGGTACTAACCCAGATAGAAGGCCTTCGGGCAGAGGGCACGATGCAACCCTTACCGTGACGGCGTGTCTGGCATCTAGGCAGGGCCAAGACGCAAGAATGATCCGGCGAGATGAACTCTGGAGGATGCCAATTCAAAAGACGAAGTGCGACTGAACGCCTTCGCTCTAGGAACCGGTTCTTGGACTGGCAAGCCTATGGGCACTCCGGAATGTGGAAACAGGAGTACAGGCACGAACCCTGTGAAGGGGTGGGGAGATCGTCAGGGGGGGAATCGAGGTGCAATGAGAATGATCACAACGTACAGTCGGCAATCCAGTATCCTTTCGAACGTTTTTGTGCAGGACAGGAATGAAGTTGTGAGATGCGAAAAGCGCTAGAAAGCCAAAATCCACATTGAAAGGAGTGAGGCTATATCGAGGCCAAAAGCGAAAATTAATCAAGAAAAGACAATTGTTTCCTAGCAAGGAGAAAGTAACAAGTTAGCCGTCAGATTCAAACAATGCTTTTGTTTGCTTCTCATGATTGCGATGTGGAATTGCAGTGGTAAGATTGCTTGGATATCTCGGCGTCGTCGAAGGCTTGAGATCGTCCCCTCCAAGTATGCGGGAAAGGGCCTATACATTCCCACGCAAGCACATGAGCAACCCTTAATTTCGGACCGAGTTGATAGACCAACTCGTTTCTCGTCCGGCCAGCATCGAGTTGAATTGACTGATGTTCACTCCCAGAGGGGGTAACTCTGGCCCTTCAACCTCTGCAGCACGGCTCTCTTGTCTTAACTAAACGACCAATTGTCCTCCACCCTCTACCAAGACACAGTTCATCTCTCCCATCCATCCAACCCAATCTTCAATAGTATCGATGAGACGCATGTGTGAGGAGTAGGATCAAGCCTGGACCGTCCAGTGCTCGTGGGATCGAAACGTGACACTTTCGAAGATCCGCTGCGGGCAATTGCTGACTTGACACGAACCGACTTCAAGAGGTGTTGACCGTGCACCGACAGGAACATCTCGCCGTGCTCACAATGGATTGAGGCCACAATTCATCCGAGCATCCACCAGTGGGCTTGCCATCGGATGCAAACGCAGCCATGACAATCGCATGAGGGGGGGGGGTTGAGAGAGGGAAGAAGGAAAAATTTTGACGCCTCACCTTTGAGGAAATCACAACCAAAATAGAAGCATGTACACACAAAG
This sequence comes from Aspergillus fijiensis CBS 313.89, assembly GCF_003184825.1. Lineage (NCBI taxonomy): Eukaryota > Fungi > Ascomycota > Eurotiomycetes > Eurotiales > Aspergillaceae > Aspergillus > Aspergillus fijiensis. The sequence goes on from NW_024468984.1 coordinate 99,380, forward strand.
CTTTCGGATAAAAGAACAGAAAAGAACCCTTCTCTTCGCTCTTCTAACCGGCAGGAGCTGAAATCAGGGGAATCCAACGGTCGATGTCACGGGGGTAGGCACCGGATGTCAGATGTGGGGGGGGAGGGGGGGAAGGAATTCGCCGTTTGAGTTAACAAACGTCGATAGAAGACGTCGAAGCAGGAGCTGACGGACACGGCTCGACTGGAGAGCTGGTGCAACGGGCGACAGATGAAGTTGACTGTTATAGTGCAGTCAACCGGATCTTAGGCCTGGGGACCAGTCTCAGATCTCTCCAAATGAATTGACGGGATGGCAGGAAAAGGGGCGGCGGCGGAGGAGGAGGGAGGAAGAAGAAAGGAAGGGAGGAGAGGTGAAGATAAGAAGAATTAGGAGGAGAGGAAAGTGAGGAGGAATTGCTCTCTCTCTCTCTCCAGACGGGTGTAGTAGAAAGAAAAGAAAAGAGAAGAACGAGAAGAGATGGGACGAGTGGCCCGGAGATAGAAGTCTCTCGAGAGAGGATCGCTGCAGGTTAGCTTGCCCACGATGTATGGTAAACCATGACGCTTTTCACGTATCGACCGTGGTAATTGGTACCGTGTCCCGAGGTCCCGGAAGTTACTATCATCAACGAGCGGGTTACGGGCGGGCTGCGGGCTGCGGGCTGCTTGAGGTACCCGTACAGTATGTCCTGTATGTATAGTATGTGTACAGTGTACAGTAAAGTATGTATGGATAGACCAGTTCTGGTTTCATCTGGTTTCAACAATACCTCTTCCTCCTCTTCCTTACCTTCCTTACCGCCGCCGGGCACAGTTGAAGGTTGGCTGTGGACTGGGCTGGGCTGGCTGGACTGGCTGGCTGGCCTTGATTTTACTCTTGCCATGGAAATGTCAATCCTTCTAATTCATACTCGACCCAAGAATTATGGTAGTGTCTGTACTGTACGTACAGTACATGTGGTTTGGCAGTTTGCTGGTTATACTGAAATAGATGTCACCCTCCCCATTCCCTTTCTTTTGGCCTTCAGTATCAAATTGACCAAATGCTTCGCGTTTTCTGTGAAACGTATGGCGCAAGTAGAATTTCCATCCAGATCCAACCAGTAGTGTAGTTGTGGAACAGGCCTGACATAAGGAGGTCGGTTGGGGGGGGGGGGGGGGCGCCGGCGGGCGCTGCTGTAGTCGCTGCAGCAAATTACTGGATCATACCAAAAGGTTGGTCAAACCGGAACCCTCATATGCAGATACTATACTAGGTAGGACGTCTTAAGGGCAATTCTCTCCTACTCCTTCAATGCGGCCTGAGCCACAAGGAAGTTAGCAGCAACCCTTACTGTATGAGTGAAAGTCAAATACCTTGTCTGCCTGTCTCTTCTTGTCTCTGCCTGTTCTCTGGGGTGAACACGGTAAAGTACCGTCCATCGCGTAAGGATGCTCCGTCCGGGTCGAGTTTCTGTTAGCCCCGAGCCAGCCTTGGTCCATGAGGGGTAGACTACTTCGTAGTCGATACTTAGTCGGTACGGAGTAGCTACTGTGCATTCATTATTCTTCTTTGGCTGTTTTTGCTCCCTATTGACCGACCGATTCAATAATGATAAGCATGCAATTGCATGTCTTTCTGACGTTGCCAACCAAGCTCAAGCTGAGGAGAAGTGGAGAATTTACTTCCATTGCTCTGCAGTATCTTTGTTCACTTATACTGGGCAGTCTGTATGTCTGGAGAGAAGATGATACATGATCTGTCTGTGATGGCGGCTTCTAGACTGCACTCACGCTCTGCCATCCATTCCTTTTGCCTCCCCAAAAGGACCACACCCTCACTAAAGGTAGCCTAAGCCTACGCCTACTATCATGTACTATAAGCCTAAGCCTGCAACACCAACCAGTCCTCAACTCCCCCCTTCCCCCTCCCCAGCACCCGCGCTCCCTTGGGACTTGGGTGGACTGGTGGGTGGGGTGATCTCCGTGCTCACCAGCCAGTCTTCGCCAGCCATTGCCCTCCCTGATTCAGGCCAGGAACACCTCCGGTCCTTGGCCCCGGCTGCTCTTCTCCCTTCGTGGCCTCTCATCTTGATGCTCCAACCGGTCTTGATGACCAACTTCTTGTTACAGTAGACCTACCTTGAAACCCATGTCAAATGTCAAGATAAATTAGTTTGAAACCAATCATATATGGAATGATTTTTTTTTAATTTGGCGCTACCAGCATCTGCAACAGAATCATTCCCATCCAAAAGAAGTTCGTTCTCCCTTGAGAGCGGTCTACCATATGCGACACACGCATTGTCTATTGTATGATAGCCGCGCCCTCTATGACTTGACTATTGATGTGATTTCTCTCTCCCCTCACTGAATAATCGACCGACTTTCCCCTATCGATCTACCCTCTTTCCTCCTCCAACCCAAAAGTAGTACATATGTATATCATAACTTCATAAGAACGTAATGCCATTTGACGACCGCTCGGCTTACCCACAATGCGGAGTAGCCGACTGAGTTTTTTTTTTCTCTTCTTTTTTTTTCCTTGCACCCTCTTTTCAGCTGCTTACTGCCCCGTAAACTGGCATTTCAGTTCGGTATGGTCCCGTTCTCTCCGTAAGTACATACAGTATGTAGGCAGTAATCATGCTACATACAGTAATGGAAGAAAGCCTGCTCCATACATACAACGCATACCAAATCAATTCATGCGGTCGCGTCCCAGAGAAGGACGGGAAGAACTTCTCACTGTTACCTACCGCCGTCATCGACTACCATATTCTTTTAACTGGCTCAAAAGCCAGACACGACCCTGGTCCTCCTCACCATTAGATCTCAGTACAACGTGTCGTGTCGTGTCGTGTCGTGTCTTTCCTCTACGGTTCATTCTTGACCAGTCGTCATTGCTGCCCCCCTCCCCTCTCTCTCTCCTTCAGAAGCCTATCAATGCCGATCAACATGAACAACCATCTCGGCCGCTTGTGTTCTCGACCAAATCGTTTTCCAACTGATGTCTTTGTTTTGTGATGAGAGGATGATTGGGGGGGAAATTACCGGATCCCAAGGTATATGGAATGAAAAAAAAACATCACGAGCGAAAGAACTGGTGTAGATTCTTTTATTTCTGCCCATTGAACCAAGAAGAAGAGAATTTCGGGATTGACAAGAAATAAAGTGCACGCGCGCGGGCTCAAACCGGGTGTCGTCAGAACTATCTTCAGTACCGTTTGTTTGTATAAGTCTGTTGGATCAAAGTTCATGTCATCATCATCGTTATGATCACCAGCACCTCCTCCTCCATGGACACACATACTCCGTCCGCATTCTGGCTCATTGTTGTTTTAGTGAAGTTGGCAAGTGAACTGTAGAACTTTCATTTCCCTTCTTTTTGTTCTTCTTGCGGGGTTATGCTTTCCCATCGATTCTTCTTCGGTTGCCCGGGGGCCTGTCCGTTTCCCTACCAAGGGAACAATCCCGGTGTCTCATGGATAGGTCTGATAGCCCATCAAAGCTACGGTAACTTACCATAGAACGTTCACACCATCCTCCGGTCGCTGAGGCTGGTTGCTTCAACAAAGGGAATTCCCCCAAGCTACCGTACACGATCCCCACACCCTCCCCCCGATCTACTATACTGTGATCAAAACTTTCACATCAAGAAGTTCTATCAACTCTCGCCCCGGAACAATGACCAACCAGCATACCGTATACACCAGTTGTTATGGAGTGCTAAGTCCCACGATTTTAATCCCCCTCTTTCTATTGTTCAACCCCGTATAAATATGAGCTCCAGTGGCAAACAGCCGACACGTTGAATCAAGGTCAACTTGAGACCGCTGGTCACGAAGATGATCCCCGCAGCCCCAGCCACGGGTACATCCCAAAGAGAAGCAAGGGAGAAGAAGTTACTCTGCCCATCAACTGTGGTGAGCTGAGAAGTCCATACCATGGCGCATCTTTTCTGGCTCCCTTTGATGCCTTGCTAAACAGCCTCAAACGCACGCGAGGTATATCCCCCTCCCCATAGCTGTAGGCAAAGCTTGCCACTGGGCACACAGTATACTCGAACGTCTTTATTCCCTCGGCCAAACATTTCATCCTCTCGAGCTTTGTCTCTGACAAGCTGTAAACTCAGCTTCCCCCAACCAACACCAAGCCCAACCTGAACCGCGATGTCTTTTTGCGGGCAGTGGCTGACAAAAGTGGCTGGTGGTGGACGAATTACCCGTGGTCCCCCTGCCTATAACATAAGCTCTGATTGACTTGCGTCAAGGGAAGTGGATATCAGATCGGGTGGAACTGCCAATCTCTTTCAGCGACTCAAGGCACAGCTCAGCCACTCGAGGCTGACGCGGGATTGGGGAGGGAGGCAATCTCATCCGACAAAAGACAGCAGAAGTCACCATCGCATCCCTGTATGCTTTTTTCACTTATCTGCTGAAGTTACCTGTGTAATGTCCTTTCGAGTCGTGCCTGTTGGGCATTCTGAATAACATGTGCAATATATAGTTACATTGTGTGCGTGGTAATTAGCCGCCATGTTCTCCTACGTAACCTGGTGCTTCTGCCATGGGGAGAGAAGCGGGGAGCATGGAATGCTAAACATAGAAACATCATCTTCTGCTTGTCTCTTAAACGCCCACAATTCATCTCGGTACCTACGGAGATTAGACACCCGGTGCTCCATATTGATGCATTAATATTGACTCTCGTGTACGGGTCGATGATTAGAGGATCAGCCCATCACCATTTAAATTCTAGAACACCTTTCACCTTCCAGATTCTAGATAGCCTTTTCAATGTGTCGTCAGGGGTAAAAGGGCGGCTGAATTCAGTAGCGCGGAGCTTCGGTGTCTGTTTCCAACAGATTGAACAGTCTATAGTCGATCGTGGAGATGACTGCCCTCATCAGAGAAGAATCTATTCTACAGGTTACACATTGGTCAGTATACTCGTACAAGGAGTCATGAAAAGCGTACGGTAAATTATCATTTCAATCAGTCTGATATAGTACCGGCAAACCGAATGGGATAGGGGCGCCGGCCCTCAGCTTTAGCCGCTTCTCGACGAATGATTCAGCATCGCGGCAAACGATGGGGTCAAGCGGATCAGAAATCCGACAGATCCCGGTGGGAAAGAGAAAAGAAGAAAAAAAGGTACGATCCACCGTGAGGAACCTGACATGCATGGTGTTGGGATACTCTCACTTCTTTACCACTGTTTATGCAAGGGTATTCCTGCCGATTGCAATTCACTAGACGACCCGCGGATGTAGGAATGACGTGGTGCTTTCCCCCAGCATGTTGCATGAACCTTTCGAGGATTAAGGACCTGAAGGAAACTGACTGACAAAGACGACTTCGATCTCAAAGTGTAGCGCGCGCGAGAGTGAGAGTATTCTCAGTCTGCGACCAAATCCCAAGATCTTATAGATCCAATCCAAGGCGAATATAAGCGCGCGCTCCTTGCTGGGTACCTGCAGCGTCCTCCCTCCTCTCAGTTCGATCTACAACCGCCTCTTCTCTCCCGACCAAAGCACCTTCATCCTGGGTGAACTCGCAGATAACACACATTCCTGAGGGCTGAAGGGATAGGGATCCCCTGGTCCCTCTGTACTGCAACATCTGAGCATATCGACGAACACCATGATCGCCAGGCCAACCCACCGAACGGATTTGTTACCCCCATGCCTCCCTTGGGATTCAGCTTGTGTAACCATTCATACCAACATCACAAACACAATAAACCATCACCTACGCAAGGGCCATATTCCTGGGGATATCCTTTATTTTTTGGGATCGCATCAAACTGGTCCGAAACCCAATTTGTATACGCGTCTCCAAACCACAAGCGCGAGAGGTTATGGAGGTAGTGATGGCGGGCTACCGTATTCTTATTCTCTGAGTTTACCGTTTGTACGGAGTATACAGTATTGTATATATGGTTTCTTTCTTGCCTGCTTGCTCCACCAACGAGCGTCTTATAGGGGAGCGGGTGGACGTCTTGTGCATGAAGTACTATGTAGCTAAAAGCATGCGCAGTGGTGCGTAAGGTTTTGCCTGACATATCAATCTTTACTTATTTCATCAGGGAAGAGCTTGGTTCTGGAATACTCTTGTCCAGTACATCCTAAGTTTGAGTATACAGAGTGCACGTACGCATTCTCCGGAGGTATCTTTCTTTCTTTTGTTGTTCTCTTTCCCCTTCCCCCTTAGTAGAGCTGTCAAAAGCCTTCGAATGTCATGCCATTTCCTCCCCGGCCCATGACTTTCTACCTCTTTCGAAGCACACTGTGTATAGTTCCAGTATCGGTGAATTTCCAAGCTTTAGTGTTCTGTACCATCTGAACACACCGCATTCGGCTACATGAAAGTTTACCAGCCCACTGCGGATCATGGGAATTTTTTTTTTCGCCTTACCTGAAGGAACCAGGACTTGGAACCAGGATTGATTTCTCAATTGAGTTCACTTTGCAAAAAAAAAAAAGGAAAAATCTCAATCGAAAACTTTCCTCGACATAAGATCTTATTGTCTGAGCATCGCTGTCATGATCCATCGGAAAGCACCCACTGATGAACAAGCACATCACATGAAAAGTAAAGTGCTTGTCGACGACCCGGGGCCACTGCGAAATCTTTCCAGGTTGAACTACCAGAGAAAGGAAAAGGCTGTATTTTTTTCCTGCTAGCCAGCCCCGCAGTTCCGACGGAGTGGAGATCCACCCTTCGAAAAACCGGCCTTCAAGAAAGGACCCAAAGTGGGCGTTGGTCGGGGAATACACACACACAAACTAGCGGTAGCCCGGGAGGCAAACGGTTACGGTGAGTGATGGAAGTGGGCCAGGTGAAGCAGAAAGAAAAAAAATTGAGGCCAAGAAAGAGGTTGAAGAAAAAAAAAAAGGCCAGAAGATGGGGAAAGCCTGGTGAACGCGTCAAATAAGCCCGGCTGGATTGGGAAATGTTCTGGAAGGTTCACAGAACATTTCAATTTTCGATGTATAGCAAACGCGGGCTAGTCTGTATCACATTGGATTGCGCTGTCGACATGATTTGATACATAACCTCTGGTCGATCTTGATAGTCCTCTGGTTGTTCGATGGCTCAACGGAGGGTCTGTGATGGACTTAAAAGACTACTATCAACTCTTACCCAGGCGGGAGGGGTGTGACGAGTATTTCCTTTGCGAATTAGCTGAATGAGCACATATTCGCAGTGAACGAGTTTAGTCTATTCATCGTTCTTTTCGGTGTATCTATCATATCCGATTGAGCCCTTACTTTGCCTCAATTGACTTCGTACCAGTACTATGGTACCGTCACTCGCTTAACGATCCACCCGGCCGGCCGATTTTACCTAATTATTCCTTAAGTCGGTATACAGTTTGTGGTGGTGGACGAAACATGGGATTGTCCGACGTTTTCTCTTTTGCTGAGCTTCATTCGTTTGGCGTCTTGATTTCGTCATAGAGTCCACTTCTTCTTTGCCTCCAACATCATGGGGGTGCGAGAAAGGTAACGATTAACTGCACACAACGCAAACATATGATTCAGACATCGCAAGGATGGATTGCCTGAGATCGTGTAGTATGTACTGAGCACTGTACTTAATCTTCACAGGTGGAAGTGATATCCACGTTTGCCATGGAGCCATTGATCAGATTGACGAATCGAGATCTGGCTAATTTGGATGAAATCCCCGGGCAACCGGTGACGCGAAATTCTACAAACGCCCATCGAGGCCCGAGACAATATAACTATTTCTGGTTAGGTTGGTTCGCGGCGCCCGAAGCAGCGGAGAGCCTCAACCATGGGCAGGTTGGCCCTGCTCTTTTGTGACTCTCGTTCTTACCTAGTCTTGCTCGTTTGACAGCCAGTCGGGGATGGATGGGTCTCAGGCGGTGGTATTTCTGTCAGATCTGAACGGTATCAGATGTGACCCGAAGACAGATTACAGTGTAAGGGCCCGTCGCAATTACATACCGAACACAACGGGGACATATTGTACGGGTGAACGATCAAAGATACAAGACAAGACACACACCGGCTCTAGATGCGATGGGGCTTAGCGCAGGATGGGAAGAGCGGGCCCGATAGTAGTGTAAATAAACGACTCCACATTTAACCCCAAGCCGAAATGCTCTAATTTAGCTGACTACTTAGTCAGTAGTGGTAGTATTATTCAGCGGTCACGGGAGGCCTCTCTGCCAATGAATGGCAATGAAGCAAGGGCAAGTGAAGTCAAGTCACTGACCGGTCAATGGTGGGATGGTTCAATTGATATCATCTTATTGTTCGCTGCGCATGGCTTCAAATTTTTATTGCAGACTTGTAAAACTCGAATTTTGTTTTCTCTATGCCTCCCTGTACCCGCCTCCTCCCACACCCACAAAACTCAGATCCCAGACGCGTGGAGTTGAGACGGGAAATGACCATCGATACTTGCCCACGCGTTTCTGTTAAGTACGTATTTCCTTCTTCCAAGGCGAATGTCGTCATTGATTGACTCGCGTCCCACGTTTCGGGGCCCCGGCCTGATGTCCGGAGTTTATGAGCCATTGAAAGGAGATTGTTATTGGTGGCTGCGAGCAATGTGTTTTAATTTCAACATAACTCCCTAAAGGGGGTCTTATTCCCATAATTGTGGTTCTATGATATAGGTAACGATGAACGCTTTTCCCTATACTGTATCCTCCTTCTCCTCCTTCAATCTCCCCTGGGAAGAGACCATTGATTGATTAATCTCCTGACTAACTGGACCTGCGCAAGGCAGACACGCCACGTTTCCTCAGCTTCAAGCTATTTCTCCCCTGTTCCATCGATCGGTTGAGTAATCAACAGCCAACTCCTCCCTCCGGACGAGCGGTCGTGCGACCATCTCTCCCCGAGACGTCTAAAAACAAAGTTAAGGGGCTTTCGAGATGACATAAATCGTGAAAGTCTTATCCGTGGTGCTTGGCGCAGATGCTGTGCAGGCCCTTGTACGCGCCATGATTCGGTGATCGCGTTCTCTCGCGCCTATTGCCAATTTGGCGTGTTCCAGTTCCAGTTCCAGTTCCAGTTCCAGTTCCAGTTCTTCCACCTTCGCGGCATGACTATTCCTTGGTGGTTCTCCCGGATAAACCTGGCCCAGACACCACCCCAGAAGAAGCCTTGTATCTGCGTCCCGCCTTCCCGTGCCTTGCAAGTTACCACTAGTCCGGGAAGACAGCACCAATTCACGGTCCACGACTCACACTATATCCTTTGGTGCTGTGATATTTCGCTTGGCTAAGACCTGTGCCACTTACGGATCCTTGGAACCCGACAGCTGCTTCTCTATTCCGCTTGCTTTGTTATCATTGAGGGTTATACCGATTACAAGTACTAAGAACTTACTGGGGCTTGGAAGTATTGCGCAAACCGTGCTTCTAATTCTCAATCTTGAGGTACTGTACTTACTTACTAGGTTTGATCAGCTGCCATTTATGGAACCGGTCCCCGCTCCTCGGGGGCCTCTTCAGTCACCTTCCCGATCGAGGAATGACTGATGCCTGTCCGCCCTGCGATAACGGGCACTACTATGATCACATCGGTTCTAGCGGCCTGGCCCCTAGAGCGATCGCGGATGGCTTAATGGATGGATTGCCTATGCCACAATCCTGAAAGCAACTCCCTGGTCGAGTGGTTGGAGATTGCGATCGCTGCATGGACCCTTGTCAACCACGCTATTTCAGTCGCCGGAATACATTGCGACGACTCCGTGCTATCAGGATAGTAAGTTAGTATTGATGATCACATCTAGGGGAGGTCGACTGGGATCGCGCAGTGCCATGGTCATGAATTACAATATGCGCGAATTTGAAGCATAAATGCCTTGTCAAATCAGCAAACTTACACCCAAGGACATGATACCTGCCCTAGGAATGGTATCATGTTACGGGTCTGCAAGCTGCAGTCGATGCAACGGTGGTGAAACGGATTAAGCCTTCTGAAAAGAGGACCAGAAGGACTGGCGTATGTCGCTTGTTCCTTCCCTTCTGCCTTGTCTGTGGTCGTACTCGATGGTGGTCCGAGAATCTTAGCAGATCGCTTGTCATCCAATGAACCTTGGGTTTCACCTCGCGGAGCTATAGGTAAGCAAGTACTAGGTATGTTTGAGATCCTTTTGCGGCTCGGGAAATTATCCTATCTTTGTCTGGCATTTAAGGTTCACTTCGAGCCACGATTCTTCTGGGCCATGGGACTCAAGGGGGAGAGAGCGTGGATCGGTAGGATCAATGAGCCGTGATGTGTCTACTGTCTTCAGTTGACTGGCGGTAGGTTTTACAACATTGTCTTCAAAGAAGGAGTGGTGGTGGTGGTGGTGGTGCGGCTCGGGCTCCTGCTTGGGCAAGTCCGACAGCGGCAAATCATGTCTGGATCCATGATCGTGTTCATCGGACTGAATACCCCGCATTGCCGCAGATCGAATCAGATGAAGGGTTGGCTCAGAAGGAGCAGAACCCTAGATTACCGTGGACTAGTCGTAGTCTAGCCATTCCATCCGCTAATAATCACCCTTCAGCTGAACATTCAAGAGAAATTCACCGGGGTCATTGAGTTAGGCCCACCATTATCATTGTGCCTTGCTGCTGACGGCGTCAGACTACAGGGATCATGGCTGTTTAGCATGTAATCCCTTCCAAGCTGCCTCTCATTACCTGCGTCTTTCCCCTCCTCCCCCCTTTTCTCATCCACGGCGGGTTGAAGGCGACGGATGCCAGGTGGTGACACTTCCCAACTCCTCTCTCCGACCTCCAAATATCTAACTACACTTTCATCGTGCATAAGCCTTGGATGCCTTTTCGCCCCCCCCCCCCTTCCCCCTAGCCTGGCTTGGTGGACAGGTGCTGTCAGTCTGCGATGCTAAACGCATTTGCCACCCCCATTCGGTAGCCCAGTGCCTGCAAATTGCGTTCTGCGGATACTCGCTCTGACGTGGCATGCCCTTCGATCTCGAATGGACCTATCGATGTCGAGCGGTCCATGTCGATTCTCCTAGCCCAAGAGAGATACGGCCCTCGATGGCTCCCACGTCCCCATGCAGTCTCAATGGCTGTCTATGTGTTCATTTCAGGCCCTGCTGGCAGACACTAAGTTGCTGTAAAGCCTCCGCCACAATTGATTTGTTCCGACGACATACATGCTTGTCATCATTCCGTGTGCATGGGCGGGTGAGCATGGGTCCAGGCCTTGCAATGATCCACAGCAGCAGACTAGGTGCTCACGACTGCATTGTCCCTTCGGAGCCTGCTGCCATGACGCTCACTTGGACAAGGTGTGAAGCTATTGATATCCTGCGTAGCCTTTTTGTATGGAGTAAGGTGAGGGCAGTCAACGTGTCGACGACATCTTTTTGATCTGACAAGCATACTTTGATTTAAAAATACCCGATGAGTTATATAGTGGAAGTAGCAAGTTCAACTGTATCTCGGTATGTAGTGTCAAGCGCTTCAGTCAACCGGGCAAGCAAGCTTTTACCTACTCGTGCGAGCACGGGACCTTCAGTCTACAACAATATGTAGAATGATATACATCGATGGGTGACCAGCAAAATTACTATGCTGGCTCAGAATGCAGCTTGAAGATGCATCAGTGGTCTACCTCATTCCGGTAGTCTATAGCGGTTACCTTCACCACAACATATCCACACATATCCACCACGACACAAGCAAGCTTCATCACCTAAACCCCACATAGAGAGAGCCCCAAGCTCATTTTATCATTCAGCAAGTCTCATTCTTATATTACTTCCCAAAATCATTGTACCTGAGCGCTAGTGACCGTGCCCCAGCTCCGGCACCGCGAGCGATGCACGTGACCCAAAGGCGCCGGTGGAACCTCCGCGGGCCGCGCTAAAAATCATATCCCAAAAATTTCCCCAAAGGGCCGCCAGCGAAAAAAAAGTCTCGACTCCGGCTCATCAACCTGACCTCCACCTTTCAATCAGAACAGAATCCCCATACGGTTCATTTCCGGAAATGATTGCTTAAGCGGTCGGGCTCTACAAGTTGAGCCGGGCAGATTTCGTTATTTATAACATCAACGAGAGAAAGGAAATCCTACGTCTTCCTCAAATTCTACTGCGACCCCCCCCCCCCAATTTGATCGGAAATCGAGCCACGAAAGGAACACCGCGTCGCAGGCTTTATACGAATCGCGAAGGAAAGAACACGCATATTGAGAACGAGACCTTCCCCAATACCGCAAAGAAAGACCGACCCTTGAAGAGACTTCCGGGAAACAAGAAGAAATCGCAACCATGGATATCCACCGCTGTCGTTTCGTCCCCTACAATCCGCAAGCGATCAATGCGCTCGCCTTCTCGCACCCCCCTTCCGCCGAACTCGCCGGCCGGGGTGTGCCGACGCTGCGACTGGCGATCGGACGCGCCAACGGTGACATCGAGATCTGGAACCCGCTGCGCGGCGCCTGGTTCCAGGAGACGGTGCTGCGGGGCGGCAAGGACCGGAGCATCGAGGGCCTGGTGTGGACGCAGGACCCCCAGGAGCCCGGGCCGGAGGGCACCAAGCTGCCGGGCAAGCTGCGCCTGTTCAGCATCGGGTACTCGACCGCGGTGACGGAGTGGGATCTGGAGCAAGGGCGGCCGCTGCGCCACTCGAGCGGCAACTACGGCGAGATCTGGTGTCTGGCGGCGCAGCCGCGCTGGCAGGCCTCGTCGCGGAAGGGAGCGGCCAGCGGCCCCGCCGAAGGCGAGTATACGGGCCAGCACCTGGCGGCCGGCTGCGCGGATGGGTCGATCGTGATCCTGTCCACCGCCGAGGGGGAGCTCCAGTTCTTGCGGCTGATGCGCCCGTCGACCAAGCGGTCGCGCGTGCTCAGCGTCACCTTCCAGAACCGGAACACGATTGTGGCCGGGTATGCGGACAGCTCGATCCGCCTCTTTGATATTCGCAATGGCCAGCTGCTGCGCACGATCTCGCTCGGTAAGGGCCCCGCCGGCGGGACGAAGGAGCTGCTCGTCTGGTCTGTCAAGTGTCTCCCGGATGGGACGATTGTGTCGGGCGATTCGGCGGGTGAGATCCGCTTCTGGGATGCCAAGAACTACGCCCTTGTCCAGCGGATACAAGGTCATCTGGCGGATACGTTGGATGTCGCAGTGAGCGCCAATGGAGATACCGTTGTCAGTGGTGGTGCCGACCAGCGGACGGTCGTCTACCGGAAGAAGGATGGGGAGAAGAATGACAAGAGGGCTCGCTGGGTGGAGGTCATGCACCGTCGCTACCATACGCATGATGTCAAAACCTTTGCTGTCTACGAGACGAGAGATATTAGTATCGTCGTGTCTGGAGGTAGGCTTTGTCCCCTTCCATCGCTCTGTTCGCTATGTATCTTGGTTGGCTAATATTGAGCAACAGGACCCGACGCTGCCCCTGTTGTCCTTCCCCTGCGCGAGTTCGGCAAGGAACATCACAGAAAGCTGTCCAGCTTGCCTCAAATACCCCAGCTTGCTTCGTCGCCTTCGTCCCGACTGGTCATGAGCTTCTGGGATCGCGAGGTTAGCATCTGGCGCATGCTGCGTGGCCCCGTGTCGCATGAGATTCCTGACGGACAACGGCATCGCTTGGTTGGCAAGGTTTTGATTCAGGTACGAACGAAGACTCTTTGTCCAAGCCTTCTGGTTTTATGTGTCTAACAGCATGGCAGGGCGAAGAAAACATCACCTCGGCCATGCTATCCGCGGATGGAAAGATTCTGGTTGTCGCCACCAATTCTACTATCAAGGTCTTCGCCGTGCGTCGCCGCAAGGGTGACGAGAAGGGCACTCTCCGAGTCCAGAAGTTGGATGTGCCCCAAGTGCTCGCAGAGGATGGAGCCCGCGTGGTGACCGTGTCTCCCGACAGCCGGTGGCTCTGTGTCGTTCGCCCCAACAGCGCTCTCTACCTTGCCCGAATCCAACCCGCCCCTACCGCCCAAGAAAAGCCCCAGATTCTGCCCCAGCTTGTCAAGCTCAACCGGGCTTCGCGCCACCTTCGCTTTGAGAAAGCCTCCCACGGCACCCTCGGTGAATACGAGCGAACGGTCCGCTGCGTTGTGTTCTCCCACGATAGCAACGTTGTCGCCTCGGGCGATCTTTCTGGCTGTGTCGACACCTGGGTGCTGGAGCAAGCTGACGAGGCGGCCTCGAAGAAGAAGCCCAGCGCTGGATCCGACGACGAGGATTCGGACGACGAAGACGAATCGCCCGTCATCGAAGGCGAGCGGTGGAAGTATGCGGCCGCCGAGTCACCGATCCCGCGTCTCAAATCGGGCGTTGTCCTCCTCTCCTTCCGACCGGCCAACCTCGCTAAGACCAAACTTCTGACCAACGGCGACGCCGATAACAAGACGAAGAGCGGCAGCAGCGAAACCCGGCTCATGGCTCTGACGAGCGAACACCAGCTCGTCGAGTTCGACGCCGCGGAGGGCAAACTCTCCGATTGGTCGCGCCGCAACCCCAAGGCCTTCCTCCCCGCCGAGTTCCGGGGCGTCAAGGACCGCGCCATGGGCTGCGTGTGGGATCTGTCCAAGACCCGGGAACGGCTCTGGCTCTACGGCACCTCCTGGCTATGGATGTTCGATCTCAACCAGGACTTCCCTTCTCCCGAGGAACTCACCGCCGCCGCCGACATCCCTGCCATCACCAACACCTCCACCAACAACACGACCTCCACCCCGAACAAGAACAACACTAAGAACCAAAATACCCAACTCACCACGACCAACAACAACAACCAAAAACGCAAACGCGACCCCACCGAGGATGACTCGACCGCCGCCCGCACCACCAAGAAACCCAACAGCGGTGCCGGAGACCGCATGTCCCTCGCCCAATCCGACATCTTCTTCGGCACCAAGATGCGCAAGATCGTTGGTAATGATGACAACAACGCCGAGGAGATCTCTCTAGAAAGGGTAGCATCCCGGCCGCGTGGCCACAACGAGGACGAGGACGAGGACGAAGAAGACGAAGAGGAGCGCACTGCCCGGAATGAGGTCGCCTTGGCGCGACTCCGTCGCGAGCGCCAGGCCATCGAGACCAGCACCCCGATGAAGCGCGTCTCGCTCGGCGGTCGACAGGACAAGTTGCTGGCCGCCAACGCGGCCCACGACGTCGTCGACTCGCCCTCCGCCCAGAGCAAGCAGATCGTCCTGGCTTCCGGCAGCGCAGAGGACGGGTCCGCTATCAGCAAGACCCTCCCCGCGCGTCGCTGGTGGCATACCTACAAGTACCGTGATCTGTTGGGTATCGTGCCCCTGGGGAGCGGTAGTACCTACCACGCTGGTAGCGGGGATGCGCTATCGTCGTCATCGGAAGAAGAAGAGAACGAGGATGCGGGAGAAGGGTTCCTTGAGGTTGCCGTAGTGGAGCGACCGATGTGGGATGTGGATTTGCCCGGTCGGTACTTGAGGGACTATGAGTGAGAGGGTGTTTGCCGGAGTGAGGTTGGATATGATTAGGAAGAGACAGGGGGTTGAAAGAGTGTGAGTGAGGCAGTTTTGTCTATAGGTTCCGGCGCAGAAACAGTTCATAAATCAAGTTTTCTCTTCTTTTTCTCCAATACTCTCACTTTTCTTTTTTATTGAAATGTGTAGAGTAATTCTTGATTCTATTGTGTTCTATCAGTTCTTGGTCCGCTCTCATTGTATTGTTGACTGTAGCTTGTATGTGGAGTATGATTTAGACCAACTAACTCTATCTTGTTCATGTCATATTGCACACTATTCTCATAGGGAATGATCTAAGCCACAGGCCCCCGCAAGAACTACCTTGGCCGTAAACTCTTACCCCTTCCTGCCATAGCCAGAGGGGTATGCTCACCATCGTGTGCACGTGTAGACATATTAGCGGGAAATACATTGCGTCCGCAACCATGATCATGATACAAAAGGGCCCCCCCAAAGCCCGATCGGATCGTTCTCGATCTTGGACATACAACAGACAGGTAAAGCATGGATGCTTGCAACCGGGTTGGGAGATGCTCTGAGTCAAACGGCATGTTTAGGCCCAGAACCAGAGAGAAAGCGAGCTCGGTTGCTGTGCCATTGGCAGTCGAAGCGAGAAAAAGGATAAGATGGATGAGAAGTCTTTGCCTGGCAAGAGGCTATCCAACAACAACTTTTGCATACGGGCATCGGAAGGAGAGATGGCTTACCCACCCAGCTCATTTCTTTCTTGCTGAGCTGGAACTGGTAAGCCACCGTGTTGCTTAGCAGGAGGTGTCTGGGTGGGTTCATCAATAAGCACTGGAGGTTACAAATCTTAGACGTACGTCTCAAGATGAGATACGGTGAAACATGGGTTTTGTTCTCGCAACAACCACAGGAATAGCCCCTTGACGCTGGCTGTCACCCTAGTATCCGCTCACTTATAGTGAAACAGAGGGTCATACAGATAAATCTACCTCGGTGTCAACACCCCCTTGCTCGGTGGGATAGGAGTTGTTTGGGTAGGAGACATGCATGTCCCTGGAAAACCGCACAGTGTGCATTGATGACAAAGCACGCGGCAACGCTGCTGCAGCATTTATGCACACAAGAACAGTCTCCGTACCTGCCCCCAAACAGCACCACACAAGTAGAACCCAGAAGCATGACCGTGACGCATCTAGCCTAAGCAGGCCACCACAGTGTCTGCCTTCAGACAGCATGCCGCTAACCGAAGCCTTGCCTCGACAAAGAAAAAAAAAGGTACGTACAGTACCTACGGAGTAGATACATACGCATCGTCGTCATCACCATAATCATCAATATCCATGATTCGAGTGCATCACCACCCGTGACCGAACCAGCCAACCAACCAGTCCACCCAAAGCGTGCAGCCTCACTCTCCGCCTGGCAATGCTAGCCCCGGCCCCGCACAAATAGTCCAACCCCTTTCGAGTCTAGCCCGGCCGGAGCCTGGAGTTGAAGTGGTCCCGATGACTCAGGAATTAGATAATCCCGTCCGTTTCCATTCCATTCAGCATTGGGGAAAAACAATCTTGAACGCAGGTACAGTTGGCAGTTGCGCAGGGGGGGGACCTGTCTTTCTTTCTTTCCCGACCCATCTACCATCTATCAACCTTACAGCATCAATCAGGAGCTGTGACACGTCCCTGCCTCCATCTTGGTCAATGATATGCCAGCCCCGGGGCACGGGCTGTTTTCCCTCCCATCTGGCGGTGTCGAGGGTTCCGTCCCTGGGTCGGGGTAGTAGTTCGTTAGTTGGTCCCAACTTACGCGGACAAAGATACGTTCATCTCTACGGAGTACACTGCGCAAGACTCGAAGTCCGGAGCAAGCAGGGATGACCTCCGTCTTGTCCCGGACAAAAGCGTGGGCATAGCATAAGTTAGCGTCCGTCAAGATAGCGGTGAGATCACATAGGGGAGGAAGGCCCGAGGGGCATGGCATGGGGGCATGGGATCATCTGATATCGAGTCGTAGTGACTTTGTAGGAGGCATGGCTACTAACCAACTACTAGTTAGTATGAATCAGGCCCGGGCTCTTCTTGATCCCCTCCAACCACCCAAAGTACCGTACGTGCTCCAGGGTCGTCATGATTCGCGTTGCTCAGAGAGTATTAGCTAGGCGAAGCTGTACTGTACAGTACAGCACTTAGTCTAGGTCTGGTTGTCTATGGCGCGGGCCCGGTTGGGTTTCGAGGCCTATTTTAGGTACACCTTCAGAGCAATGGGGGCGGGGAGGGGAGGTGCTGCGTAGCTTGCTAGCTTGAGCTACTGAGCTAGCTAGCTAGCTGGTCTAACCTATGTGTATGTCTTCCCGTGCTGGTGGCTAGCTTGGTTCTATTGTATGATAGCACTAAGTATTCAATTTCTGGCGACTGCAAGGTAAGGTGGTACAAGTGCTGTACATACATTGCACGCTACACCGCAGAAACGGCCAGCCCGTTGGAGAAGTAGCATTAACGTTCGGTTTGCACCGGACCTTTCCAATGGTCCTTTCCAGTATTGCAGAGTATGGCCACCAGCGATGTAGCCCGTTTGGGAAGATGACCGAATAATCAGATAGTAGCTTGGACTCCGAAACTATGAGTACGAAGCAGGTGATAATCGCGCAAACTATGGAAAGCTAGAATGGGCGCACGGCTGCCAGACCTGGTTGAGGTATCCGGGTCAAAAGGCCCGCGGCAATTGTATGAGAACAGCATCACTATTGTCAATTGTCTGGGAGATGGGAGGGGACGACGATCCCTTCACCGTCACTCAGGTAGCTGGGTAGCATCAGCCGTGGAGATGGGGATAATCATGATGATGATTCTGATGATGCGATGTGAAGCTGGCCAAACTACTGGGCAGGTAGGTAGGTAGGTAGGTATCCGGAAGGCGGTGTTACTATTTTGGTCGGGGTGGGAGTCTGACTAAACGGCCAGTTGCTCTGCGACTGTCTCTTCGGTCACGTGACCGAGAAAGTGGCTGTTATGAGCTGTAATTGACGGCTGGAATACATCGCCAGCACCGATCATATTGTCTCTCTGTCTGTTATATACGGTCATCTGCTGGGGTTGGTCGCCCTCCCGTGACCACGACAGGTAAGGCGAGACTCCAGACCAGCACCTCACCCTGGACCCAGTTCATACAGTAACGTTATCTGTTGGACAGCAGACTGTCTCAGCCTCCATCCGCGCCACAGCAGCCTCTCTAGGCCCAGGCACTGGCACTGGGTAGCAAAAGGGGGTAGTTACGAAATATGTTCAACTCAGAATCAGGCGGTGCTCAGGTTTCCTGTCTAACACAAGTGTGGCTGGTGCCCGGGCAATAAGGCTCACTCTCACTTACTCCTACTCACCTCCTGGGCTATGCTTAGGTTAGCTGTCGAACCCAATGGGTCGGTCCCTGAAACCGCCCTTTCGCCGGGTGCTTCAAGTGACGAATCATCCGGTTTGCTGCCTCGTCCCCATTCGGGCTCGGTTTGCCCCTGGCAGCCTGGGCAGGCAGCACGGTGGAGCCTGGACGCTTCGATGGGGATTCCAGACATCCGATTCTCTGTTGGTTGGTTTCGGGTCATGACGTCTGGATTGGGGACTGGGGATCGACGATGCTTCGTAAAGCGTAGATACAGTGCATACAGCATGGATGGAGGATGATGGGCGATGGAGCAGGCCAGGCGGGCCCGGAGCTTCTTCCTACTAGTCGCTCTGCAAGATGACCGATCTGCTGCCATTTCTTCCTGGGTTCGTAAAACCCGGGGGAAACGATTCGAGATTCGATTGGGATCCGTTTTTGGCATTGCTCCAGGCCCCCAGTCCAGATTGGTTTCTGTCTATTTCCCGATCACTTATACTTCTTCTGCTACCGTGGGGAGGGAAACATACAAAAGGCCCCCATTGTCCTGCCTTTCATCCGTCTTGTTTTTTCAACCAACTACTACAGCTATTTACTACACTACACTACATCTACAGCAAACTACATCACTTCTGAGTTTCTCTTCGCTCTATCTCTTATCCTTCACTACCTTGTGATCTCCCTACCTGCGTGCGCCTCATCGTTCTCCTGGTTATTGTGCCTTGCTCAGCCACAGATCAACCAGCGTACATATATCTCCCAGTACTTCCACTTCAACCCTCCACTTCTTATACTATCCACTCCAATCACTTCATTCACTTCTCCCAAATTCAATCTCGTGTACAATTCCAATTCCAAAAAAATGCCTCACAAAGTCAGCGACTCGACCTCCTCTCTGTCCAGCAGTGGCAGCAGCAGGAACGGTGTTGTGGTGACGGACATGCGAGGTATGTCGAGATCTTATCTCCGTTGCTCTTCTTGCATCGAGAACTAACCACCAAGCCCCCGAATTAGGCTCGCATGCTGGTCCCCGTCGAACACAAGCTCCCGTCATCATTCACAACCAGGGAGGACAAATCTACGATGAGACGAGACCTTCCGACTGGGATAAGCAACGGTGGAAGTGAAAGCATCGTCTCATGTACCTCGGGACAAAGAACAGCCTCCTCCGAAGCACTGCTGGGCAGTTAGCTTGCTGGAGGGTTAGGCCTGGGCAATTTGTCGCCGGGACCGCGGATTATCCGCGCGGCTTCAATCTCCCACAAAGTGAGGCGGACCGATCGACGGCGTCTGTTTCGTTCTCGACCGACCGATGATGCTTACTCTCGCCATTCTGGACTCTTCGTCACCGCAACTATGCACCCGCCCCCTTGATCATGGTGCATTGTGTCTGTCGCCTTCGATCTCCGCTGTTTATGGCCGTCCGTTCACTTTGGAATTGTTGTTCCGGACAATCGCCTGCATGTTTCATTATTTCTTTTGCTGCTGTACTGTACATTACTTGTGCCATATCTCGGGTTTTGGTGTTTTGCTCCAGAACATCGCTTGCGAGGGGGTTGCCCGGGTGCGACCCTTGTCTGTCAGCAACCTTCTAGAACTAGGGCTATCTTCCCTAGGCCGTGTGCCCGTGGCTACCTCGACATCTTGTTCTTGATTTCTTTTCGCTGTCCTTTTTGCTAGTTTTGGTGTTAGGTGTTTCCTACTGGACTTTGGGGAGTTCTGTTTCGATTATGCCATCTCACGCCGCATCATGTCATGTCATGTCACTCCTTTATTTGCTCGCTTCTGCATTTCGCCTATGCGGAAGCACGAATGCCGCAACTGCCTGCTGCATGCAGTACTCATGACAGTCTGCGATTGTCGAGGTGCAGCAGCAGCAACAACAACAACAACAACAACAACAGCGCTGGTCGCATACAACCAACACAACCTACCCTACGATGTACTATACCTGTTCTGTCTGACATGACGGGATGCTGTCAATCGCTATTTAGCTGGTCACTGGACTCTGTTTCGATAAGGGGATGGATCTGTATCATATGCTGATTTCGGGTTGTGATATTACTGTATTGTACTACTTTCTACAATATGAACTGACTCTGCAAAGATGGGTGTTGTCATACTAGTCGCTAAGTAACTGATTCGGGTATTGAAATGAACCCTCCCCGCCTCTTTCTCCCTCTCTCCCCAAACCCCCTTCCACACTGCATCTCAAGTAGACAACTCCTTTAACCAAGCAACCCTCAAGCTCCCCCACGCACAATAGACAAACCTCTACCATTGGCAGGGGAGCCCAGCAGCCATGGCCGACGCCGTAAGCACGATTCCCGAACCGTAAAAACCAACCAGACTAAGGAATGAAGCTAAGCTGTGGGGGTCGAATTTAGACCATCTCAGCTAACTACTGTACATCATCCCCAAGCTACCGATATCATGATCATAGGCTGCACCTAGAGAGCGAGGGGGTAGTTAGCACTAGGGTAGGGCCTACAGCCCCATCCACACTCCACTACGCTACCAGTATCACATACATAAACCATCGACCAAGCCCAATTCCCCTTCTCCAAGACCCCGCATCACTCTTATCATACTCACCGAGTACAGTACAGTAACCCTCCCCCTCTCCAACCCTCACATATCATACTCCCACCAGTCTCCCTCCCACCTTGGAAAAAGCAGCATCCCAGTTCCTCATCACAATAGCCAGACCAGACCAGACACAACACCCAATACATCCACACCCGAAGAACCCCCTCCCAAAATGTCCCCAATAATAGCCTTCATCCCCGGCGCCTGGCTCACCCCGGCCTTCTACGAACCCTTCCTCTCCACCCTGACCGAAACCACCGCCCTCCCCGTCGAGCACATCCCCTACCCGTCCCTGGACCCCAACCCCAACCCCAACCCCAACCCGGGGGACCCAGCAACAGCCGCCGCAACCGCCGACGTCCAAACCGACACAACCGCCATCCGCACCCGCCTCCTCACGCTCATCGAATCCCAAGCCCGCGAGGTCATCCTCATAATGCACTCCTACGCCGGGATGCCAGGCGCGGCCGCGGCGTCCGGGCTGAGCAAAGCCGCGCGCCACCGGGCCGGAAAGCCCGGCGGCGTGGTGGGCATGATCTTCGTGGCGGCGTTTCTCGTGCCCGAGGGGGTGAGCTGTGCCGGGTTGCAGGGCGGTGCGCTGCCCCCGTGGATTCTGTTGGATACGGTGCGTCAACCCGGAATCCCCAAGCCCCAGCCCCAGCCCCAGCCAACCCTGAGACTATCTTTCTGGATGGAGAGGGAGGGAGTTCGATGGGAAAGTGGCTAACACCACCCTCACGACGGGGAACCAGCCCGCCCCGCAACTCAACTACCCCGACGACCCGGTGGGGAATTTCCTGCCTGAGGCCCGGGGGATTCTCTCTGAGGCAGCTCTCGAGACGTATCTCCGGCCGCACGCGACCCGGGCGTTTACCTCCCCGCAGCCGGCGCCGGCGTGGGCGGAGGCGGAGGCGGAGGCAGAGACACAGACGACCGGGTTGGCGTTTGTGGTCACGGCCGCGGACCGCGCCGTGCCCCGCGAGGCGCAGTATGCGATGATGGCGGCGACGGGGCGGGAGTGGGTCGTCCGCGAGATCGAGTGTGGTCATTGTGCGCCGTTTGTGGGGGAGGAGCGCATTGCCGAGACGGTGCGCGTGGTGGCGGAGTTGGTTCGTGGGTTTTCATAAGAGGTTTGCGGTCTGGGTCTGGGTTTTCTTTCCAAGTTGTTGATTGAGGGGGATGGGGCGGGTATATGGTATATGGTACATGGTATAGTATATGGTGTGGGAGAGGGGTGAGGGGAGAAGGGGGAGGGGTGGAGTTCCACTGTACAGTTGAGTTTACTGTGGTTGGTGGTGTGATAGGGAGGTTGCTTCCTTGGTGCCCTGTACTACTACTACTTCCTATTAGTTGGGGTTGTGGACGTATGGTTCTGTTTAGATTTGGGTATTCTGGAGATAAAGATACACGTTCGGTTACTCGGGGGCGGTGGGGTCTGACCCTACCGGGGGTATTGGGTTCTAGTCTGCTACTGCATTGGGATGATCTCGATGTATCTATTCCCCCGTGCTGGATGGGACAGAGAAGGAGAGGTGGTGGATAAGAAGGTTTATCAGCGAGGTCATGCAGTATATCGATGGCTTGCGAGTTATGTCCTCATGTACTTCGTGGCTGATACGAAGTGTGCTCGCTATGAGCATTAGATCGGTTCGTTGGATGGTATCCATGCTAGATACATACTAGCAAGCCGATAGATCAGAGCTGGACTGATGGCAGTGGTGGTCTGTCCAAATGCGGCGTGTCTCTACGCACTCCAGGCTGTACAGGCAGTGCAAGTGCACCCTTTACCGGGAGAAGCCGTCCACCCTGGTGTGCATGACTGTCTCGTACAAGAACCAGGCATCATAAAATCCACTCGAACGGTGACTCGATTCGATTCTAGATCGATCAACCAAACTATCGTACATGTACACAGCACAACCCACCCCTCACTAGAACGACAACGACCCCAAGAAGTCCGTCGCATTCAGACTCACCGGCAACTCAGGCTGCACCACCTCCACCTCCTCGTCTTCGTCCTCCTCAAATTCCTCATTCCCCTCCCCACCGCCCAACAACCCCACATGCGCCATATAACCCACCAGCGCCGCCACCCCGCCCACGACCACCGCCACCGACAACCAGACATCCTTCTTATACCCCGTGACATACTCGGCCAACGCGGTGCGCTCCTCCCCGGACAGATCCGCCTCCTGGGAGTGCGCGATCTCGCGCATGCGGGTGTTGGCGCGGATATCCCGCCAGATGGGCGTCGCGTCCGCCACCGTGTTCCACAGGGTGTTGCCCACCGTGACCCAGCGGGGTCGCTCGGGCTTCCGCCACGGTAGGCTGGCCAGCCCGGCCTCGCGCTGCATGCGCCGCACCCACTCCACCACCCGCGGCGCCTTCTGCCGCAGCGCCTCCCCGAGCCACGCCTCCTGCAGACTCTCCGGCCCCAGCGCCGCGAGGCTCCCGTACCCGAGCAGGAGACAGTCGACGCTCGTGGGGCGGTCCCCGCCGAGCAGGTAGTTCTTCTGGGCCGGTTGCAGCATCGCCGCGAGGGGCTCGAAGGCCGCCGCTGTGACCGCCTCCATGCGGAAGCGGTGGGTCGTGGCCAGGCCCGAGGTGATCGTGGGGGCGGCTTTGGGGAGCGGGAGGGAGGCCGGAAGGCGCCCCGCGGCGACGGCGGCCGAGTGTTCGCGCTTGCGGTCCTCCTCCAGGGCAACCAGGTCCAGCGACGAGAGGCCGAGGTGGTCAGAGGCGCGCTTGGCGGCGGCGCGGATCTGCGGGGGGATGAGCCAGGTCGAGGGCCAGGTGAGGATCTGCGAGGAGTAGGCGGGGAGGACGGAGTTGTAGTAGTTCTGGCTGGTGACGTAGAGGGAGAGGGCGAGGAGAGGGGGGAATTGCGTGTCGAGGAAGGAGGTGAGTCTATTCGCGCTTCAGAGTTTTGGTCAGGTGGTGAGGGGTGGGGATCAAAACGTACGCGATACTGTCCGCGCGATCGAGTCCGGTCAATTCGGCATCCAGATCCCAATCGCCCGCGGAGTATTGGCGGAGATAGTCGACTATGTTGCGGAAGCGGGAGACCCAGGTGATGCCGTTTCGAAGGGCAGGGAGTTCATCTATTTGCGACAAGCAATATTTTAGTGAAGTCCTCTCGAAATCTTTGAGGCCTTGGGGGAAGCCCGGACGACTCACTTGTTGGAGACACCGAGGGATCGCTACTTGCGACGAGCACCCACGCGTCCTTGGGTAGGGCGAGAGACAGATAGGCAATGGTCGCCAGACATTGCGCATCGATGGACGGCAGGGAGAATGCCGGCCCCCAAACATGGAGTTCTAGCACCATCGTATCTTCCGGAGGTTTCACGCGCGTGTGCCGATGAATCGTCCGGACGAGCTGGTGTGGTGCTGGGGCAAAGGTGCATCGGACTTGTTGATCGCGGCCGATCACGTGCAGAATTCCATATCCTGCACGATCCCCAGCCTCAGGCATCGATGAGCTGTCGGGTGGGTTTGCGGATGGATGCCTGAGGCAGCTACTCACATGCCGTGCTCATCTACTCGTTACCACTAACTTATCGATCATCCAAGGCGTTCCCCGCAGGTAAGATTGTCACAAGTAAAGAAGAGAGGGAGATGCATGAGTACATGATCAGCCTCGACTACCATCTCAAGTAGATTAAGTACGGTTTCAATATGGCGTTATCGGGGCCTCTCTTCGCATAATGCCCCCATGATTAACTCGATAAGACAACGAAACATGGAGCCCGGTGATCAGATCATTGACCCGGTGGGATGAGCGACTTTCATCAATTCCATCTCCTTTCCACGGCCCGTGCCTCACCCATACCATCCAAGGGCACAATCAGGCCGCAGAGATCCGGTAATTGAAGCCCACGACGCGAGCACCTCATCTCCCTCTCTTGGCGCAACCTGGTAATGTTAAACACTTATCGATAAAGACGCCATCGGAGGAGGGGGGAAAGGGGGCGTTGGCAGGGACGACGATCGAATGATAAGCACCCAGCACAAGATAGACACCGGACCCCATCACCTACTACTCATCTGGCGATATGAGTATGACAATCCCAACTCCCGTCTCTTCCCCAGGCTATCGATAGTATCCCACGGCAAAAGAAATTACTACGTAGGAAGTAAGGAGTACGTTGGTTAGTTGATAGTAGTGTACAGGACATCCTAAGCTGCTTCCTGCTCTGGTAATGCAAATCCTATGTATGGGAAATTGCAACGAACCACCCACACTTCCTGAATCGACGAGCCGCAGGGCAACAACGCATCAACGCAGTGGCGCTTCTTTTCTAGTTCGGAGCGCTTAAGGAAGAGGAAGACGTAAGAAGAGAACGTGAGAGGAGGGATTGATTTCCGGCTTTTTTTTGGTGGGGGGGGGCTCTCCTCCCATTTTCCATATACCCTAGGTAAAAATCCACACCTAGTACATAGAGGGGGTAACATCCAGGGACTCCCGATCAAGGAAAACTCAATTTCCATTCCCGTCCATACATTGGAGCACATGGCGATGGCATGATATCCGTTTTGCAATGGAGCAGAGTGCGGGTAGGAAGTGGAACGTGCCTGGGCCGCAGTTTGTTCAAGGAGGGGTGTGGGAGAGAGTAAGTGGATTATGGTTGAGAGACTGTGGGCATTGAAGGAGGGGGAGGGAACTCTACCAGGAGTCTAGTACAGTGGAAGTGGCGTTAAACCGAATCAGGTACAGTATCTCCCTCCCCTTCAGGTCCCCGCGTTCAAGTGCCAGGGTCAGGATTCAGGTCGGGTCAGTTGACCTGCGTTCGGACTTGCCGGGCTAGGCACGCACCATTTAGACTTAGTATGTGGTGGTGGTGGTGGTGGTGGTGGTGGTGGTGTCGTGGACATGGGACGTGGTCGACTCGAGAAAAGAATCAAATAGGTTAGGGTAGAAGATTCCCCAGTCCGGAAAACAAGGACACAGGACGTTTTAGCAACGGTTCAACCAACTCTCCCCCCGCCTCTTGTTGTCCGCAACCAAGGAACTGGAGTAAACTTGGTCCAGAAGTGTGGACTACTGGAGGGAAGTAGATGCTGCCTGCCATCGTGAGTTTTTACACTTCTGAGCTGAGTAACAGCCTCCGGGCAGTGACGGTAGCTTATCATGATTACATCGTCAGGTTGCCCTATTCAGATCATCGACGGCTCTCGGACCCATGCCATACATATGCATGCCAATAAATAGTGCAGGTGGGTTAGATTAGCTCGTTCGACGTTATGGATGTCATGAGTGACTCAGTTCCGTATCAATTATAGCGATAATAAACATCACTATTATGACCAGAAGCCGGAACAAGGACAGTGCAAGACTAAGTACTCTCAGCCTGATGAACAGCTCCCCCCCTCCCTCTCCCCTCCCTACGGACCATCACCGTATCAGGAGCGCTCAAGGCACGCCACCTCGGGAGAGCTAGGGAGGGATGTTCGCCTGCGCGACTATTGAATTTGAGACTCCGCCATGGGAAAAAGAAAATACACGGTAAAAACAAAAAAAAGGTACCAGTTCCAAGTTGCCCTCAGCTTCCCGACAAGGCCCCAACTGTCTGTCACCCACCCAGTCAGGATCATGACCTCGTAATGGTGATCATAATCATCACCATCGTCATCCGCTCGGTCGTTTGAGTCATAACTCCGCTTTTGGCTGGTTTCAGATCGTCGCTTGGGAAGCGGGGGAAATAGATAGAAGGATGGAGGGAAGGCTGCTTCCCTCAGCTATGGTATCATGATCCCTGTCCGGCCGAGCATCTGTCCGTCGATCCTCAATCAACGCAAGGGAACAGCCCCGTTGTCTCGCAGTCACCACACTTACCACACGACCAATAGGACTGTGTCGTCTTCCAATGCGGGATTTACACTGGTTTACAACAGGATGTTCCAGGTGTCAAAAATAGTAAGAAGTATGGTCAATCTCATTAGCGATGTCAAATCGCGCGCGCAGTTAAGATGCGATATGCTGGTGGGTATATTAAGTCTATTATACATGCACGTGGAATCAAAGATGAAAAGCTCAGACCCTCCGAAAGACGAAGATAAGGAATCAAGATGATACAAGAGAATTGGGTCGAATGAGAGAAAAAAAAAGAAAAAGAAAAAGAAAAAAAATTCCCCGGATGATTAAAATGTAGGCTGAGATGCAAAGTGATCCCATCCGCCAATAGCAATGCATGATGATGAACATCACCACACGGATCAGCGCATTGACATCAACAGTGGTTAATGTGAGAGGAGGGGTCAGTCCCGGCAAATCCAGGCAGGATCCGAGACTACTATCTCACATGGGAACCCGAGCGGGCGGGAGTCGTGTCGTCACCGACTCTTGCGGGGTTGCTGGTGGAAATGCTGACTGACTGCCCAGTCCACGGTGACTGACAAGGCTGCCGATTTTGGAACCCACGAGTTTACCGAGTGACCCGCCAAGGCCCAGATGAGACACATGGCCTTCCGTTTGGCAACAGTTGCAGGTTCGGTAATTCAGGCGGCAGGGTCCGCTGCTCGGTCCACCGGACACGTAAACCGTGAGTGATGATGTGTTGATGTCGCAACAACCAAAGCGCAATTGCTGATAGAGGAAATTGGAGCAGAGCGCCTGCGCTCGTCTCCAGGAAGATCGTCTTGGGTGGAGAAGTGAATATATCGGCAACAGATAGAGAATCGGTTCAGATGCTGTCGCGTAATCCCAGAATAGGTAAGATCCCGAAAGATGATGAAGAGGGGGGTTTGAAGATAGAATGAGGTGGTATTGAAGCGTGTCGAATAAAAGGCGTATGTGGTAAAAAGCCGTAGTGCGAGTCCCAAAAACGAAATCGTCATATCCATGCCAAAGGGTGCAGCTCCCATATCATGAGCGATTCGAACCGGCCCGCTCGATCGAGATATTCATCAAGGCGGAGCAGGTGCGATGGAGAGGAACCGGTCCGAATCAATTGGTCGTCAAGTTCATATCGAGATGGTACACCCATTGTTTACTTGGGGAGCGGGGGAAGAGGTCCCTTTGGCGGAGGGCCAGGGCAGGGAGGGAATTGAGAGGTACCACCGATGGAAGGCATTGTGATGTAGTTGTTGAGAATAGGTGTGGAGATGGTAGTCGAGATGGTTGATGGTGGTGGTGTTGAGGCAGAAGATGGGGAGTGTCTGCGCAGCGGTAGTAGTGGGTTGGTAGTGGTGATGCTTCTTTGAATAGTTTCAAGATCTTTGAAGTCTAGGAAGGAAGAGGAAAGGAAAGTCTCAAAAGCGAGGTTCGAAGGTGCCTAATATATACACTTGAATCTTGCTCTGTCGCGGTGTTATTTTTCTTTTCTTTTTTTCTTTTTACAAAAAAATATTTTTGTCTGCAATAATTTTGTTTTTGATTTTCTTTTTTAAATTCTATCTGGGCGAGAAAAAAACACCGACTAAGAATGATTGGCGTTCAACAACAGCGCGCGTCAGGTAAGAAAATCGAACGCAAAAAAAAAATAAAATCAAGGGAAAAAAATACCCCCCAAGTCAATAATATTAAGGACGTACCCCCTGTCGGGAACAGGAGCTGAGCTCCACTCGGACAGAAGGGAAAAAACCGAACTACGTCAGAATCTGACGGTTCTTACACTAGTGCCATACCGGGTGGGATGCCAGATGGGAAGCAGATGGGAAATCCGATGTGGAAACCACCCCCATTCAGGAAATCCCACGGAAATTTTCTAGAAGTTCTTCTCCGTCTCCTCTCTCCGTCTCTCCCTGTCCCACTTTCGGCTGCCCGGGGTTTGCAGCACTACGTTACTAAGGACTGAGAGGGAGGGGGGGTTTTTTCGCCTCCCCCTTTTTCAAACTTGCTCCGCAGGTTTCATTATTGATTGACTTCGCATGAGATTGCGTAGTGAGAGCTTAATCATCATGAGTCCCAGACTCCCCAAGGCTGTTGCAGAAAGTCTGGGTTTTGGTTCAGTCTCAAACCAAATGAATGTGTCGGAGGTACCCGACCGATACAAACAGACAAGCCCAGACAGACAGACAGACAGACAGACAGACAGACAGACAGATAGATGCAGTAAGGGACACGAAGTCAATGGCTTTGTGACCTCTGGTACTGTACGAAAGGAAAAGGAAGTCGAAAAATCTTTCATGCGACCCAACAGAAAACAACATTTACATCAAACAAAAGGGAAATCGAAACCGACCTCCAGGCTGGCTGACACTCACCGAATCGATCATTTTCTGGAAGGCAGTTCAGGGCAAAGGAAAAAAGAGGCACCCACGAACGACCCACCCTCCTTGCTGAGGTGAGTTTCTGCCGCATGTCAATCAATATTGTTCGCCTTTTAATGCCCTTCCGCCATGTTCCAAGCCTTGGGGGATGTCTATCTCTTGCTCTTTTGTTTTTGACTTCTTCCACCACCTTCGACCAGCGCTGGGACCGAGAGATTTAACTAGTACTTACTGTGTGTCGACTTCGCGCTTCCCTCTTCTTCTTCTTCTGCCCCTGAAGAAGGACAAAACGCTCATTGGCCCTAGCCGTTATTAAGCCCCAGTTACTTAAATTAGCTAGTCGATAGGAAATCGTGAAGAAATAATTACCGGCCGGTGTCGCGATGACTCAACCTCATCATCACGAAATGAACGATAAGGCACCACGGCCGACCGCACTCCACAGCTATACAGGATATGTGCGCATGCTCGCGCCCTCGCGCTCAGGCAACCTCAATCCCTGATTTGCGTATGATAGGCTTCCGGGATTGGGGGCTAGTCCTGAGTCTCCTACCATAACGACACGTGCCAGTTCGTAGATCCTCTCGGGTTTGGATGGGGTTTAGTGTTCGCAGTGGACAAGAAATGACAAGAAAAAAAGACTGCAATGGAAGAAGCAAAGTTGGGGAAACAGTATGGAATTTCCAAGCGATTTTCCCCCGCCTCCTTCCACTAACTTGCGGCTGTTGCGCGAGGCAGCCTGCCTTCTTTTCGTTGTTTCCTGCGTGTGATCTCTCACACACGGCCGTACTGTACTTAGTACTTCAAGAGGAAGATCCTAGCCCCAGCCAGAGTGCCGGGTCCGGGTTTACCGTCGATTCCTGCCCATCAGCTCTATCTTAGTCGTCCGATTGCCCAAGCCACATCCACACAATCCTCATCGGATCCTCAGACCTTGGTTGGCAAGCCTTCTGCCTTCTTGCTTACAGCAGTACAACCTGGCTGGGTTTTACTGCGTTTCTTGCAGCCTTACGACTGCGAGATTCGACGTCACGCCCGCAGTAAGCATCGCGATCTCAATTATGATTGTCGAGGTGGTAAGCAAAAGTACCCAAGTATAAGAATGACTGCATAACAGATATGAATTGTGGATAGTGGGTAGCTGAACCACTGTGCATGAGTAGTCGAGCTGTCTCCGAGACCGGTTCCCCGTCCTTGCAGCCCTAGTCAGGGGTGAGAGACTGACGCGACGACAGATAAGATGGGTTCGTGACTGTAAACCATGCAAGCAGCAAGAGAGAGTGAGACAAGAGAGCGAGTCATAATGACAGGTCGTTTCATCGGGCCAGGGGGAGGCGAAAGTTGCTGCAGTGCACGGAGTAGCCGTACCCGAAACGGTTTAGTCGTGGCTTGCCGCGCATCGTTTCAGGGGCACCACCACTTAGTAAGGTACGAGTTACAACTTGAACCAACCAACCACCCACTTATTGTAGCAGCCGCATTTGCAGCTACGAAGTACGTAGCGAGGAAGACTCCAGACATTGTCGCGAGTCAGTAGTTCGTTTCCCCTCTATCCCACTCTATCCCATCCCAAATCCCCAACGCATACCCAAAACACAGTTCCTGTTTTCCGATTCATCTCCCTCGCACACACGCACAACAATAAAGTAAAAACCTGCCAAACGAACAAGCCTCCTTGCATCCAGGAACGGGACTAGAACAAATCTCACGAACCTAATGTTAGTTACGTGACTATGGAGTACATAGGGTACAACGTCCCCTGTCCACTGTCTCCAGGCACCTCGTATTATCCGAGCTCCCGGGGTACGTACATAGTAGAAGGAGGGGCGGCGGCGGCGGCGGCGGCTGAGCCTGAAGGATTACTATGCGATTAAGACCTGTCCTGTCGCCTGTCGCCTGTCACTACGTACCTCCAGTACTGGTGGTACCCAACAGCAACAACTCTTTTTGCAAAAAATAACACTAACACTAACACTAATACGAACACTAGGTGAGCTGTCTCTCACTTCCCCCAGGATTTCCTGGTCATGGCTATGGCCTATTTCTCTATAATTATCAATAGTGTCTCAAGTCTAAATCTGACGGATGGAGAAGAGGGGGGGCGCGCGCGCGCGAACGAATAGGGCGGGTTACTATTTCTGGTGGTTTGTTGTGTGGTCGGTTCATCTGGTTATCTATCTTTGGGGGTTTGGGTTTGGCTTGGCGCTTTGCTTTTGACTTAGTATCTTCGCAATGGATTGGGTAACGTAACTTGCTCTCGAGAGTGATCTCGAGTTCTCGAGACATGTCATTGAGGATTACTTACCTTAGGTAAGGGCATGGTGGAGGGGGAGATACGGTAGATGCCGGTAGGCAGAGCTCGTTTTCCAGTGACTGGCTGACCTGGCCTGACCTGTCCTGACCGGATCAAGGCAGGATGAAGAAAAACTGTAGGTAACTAACGGGCACGCCTCGGGCTCATGGTATCCTCGCAATGCTGAATCTACCATGGTGTACAGTACCTGGGAAATCAAGCCGGTCCTGCAGACCTTATGCAATGCAACCAAACCTGGTTCCAGTGCAATTTGCCTTCCCTGGCCCTGATTAGATTAATAACTGTCGTCTTCACGGAGCACTACGGGGGACTACTACAACTATTACTCTCACTTGATTTGCTGTGCGCTGTGTGCTTCTTAGCGTGACATCCCAACCCCAGGGGAGCAGGGCAGGGTAGTTCGAACGAGACTAAACAGGATTGATGGACTGCAGCTAATTGCTGCAGCTTATATTGTACTCTACATATAGTCTAGCACAAAGACATGGGCGGTCGGGATCACCTACAGGTTGAAGAGCAAGACGGTTGTGGTCGGGAGGGAAGGGAGGGAGGGATGATGATCCTGCACGTCAATCTACCATCTTCTACTGATGATGAGAGCTCACACCAATCGATCCCGCAGGATACGCAGATAACTTGGACAGTACGTACGTATCTGATCAATAACTACTAGAGAGATGACTGATAAGTTAATGCTTCTCTTCCCGTACTCGGGCTAACTTAGGGCGGGCGCCTAAAACTACCCTCCGACCCTCCTAGTGGATATATGAGTTGGTAGTCTAAATTCACAGTAGGTCGGAGTCTATAATCGACCTAGTGCCGTGGAGGACTTGTAGCGTGTGCGCTGGGGAGGCCATGCATGAATCTATGCTGTTACGAGGATGGCGTTCTTCTGCTCTGTCTGTCCCAGCGGGTATTTCGGAGTGGGCATTGGCGACTCCGATGGATATTTCGGTTCTGGTCCATGAGATTCATGATGATGATGATGATGATGATGATGATGATGATGGTATTAATCACGATGATGAACAACTGACGCAAAACTCCCAGTGGAAACCTATATCCGCCGTGTTCCGAGTCAGAAAGGCTGAAGATGGACCCTGATTCGAAGCTCTCATGCGACCACGACGAAACCCAGACCTTCCCTGCGCTTCCGATATGCCCAATGATTCATGATGGATTATTATCGTCGGCTCTGAAACCCTGGAAGGCGATGGAACGAACACATGGCAAACTGACCGTCCCGAAACCAAAAAAAATTACAGATACTCTGGTACGAGTGGAGCAATGGTTCCAAGTGAAGGAAATGAGATTCCCCACTGTTCATTCCGCGCCGTTGGCAAAAAAAGTGGGAACAACATGCAGCAGCAGCAGCAGCAGCAGCAGCAATGGCCTTGCGGATTGCGGAGGCAGTGTAA
The DNA here is from genome assembly GCF_003184825.1 of Aspergillus fijiensis CBS 313.89. Lineage (NCBI taxonomy): Eukaryota > Fungi > Ascomycota > Eurotiomycetes > Eurotiales > Aspergillaceae > Aspergillus > Aspergillus fijiensis. The sequence continues at coordinate 132,698 of NW_024468984.1, forward strand.
ATCATGGTCAATCATGGTCAATCATCATCTCCTCGGGTATGTGTAATTAGCGCTTTTTGGTGGTCGGAGGGTTAACTGAAAAAGACATCGAATTGCGATTGTCGTTCCTGGTGGTCTTCAATTTGGCGCTTCATTTCCTATCATAGCAATGTGGGTAGATCGGAATTCTCTAGCTCTCTTGATCGGTCATAGTCTGGCTGTGAAGTGGTGATCATGTGCCCTCTGTGCCTGTCCCGAAGTGGATAGACTAAACTAGACTAGACTGATCACTAAACCTCCCGCCAGGAAGCTGAGCCCGTCTCTTGTGCTTCTTTGCCATCCCGACACTCTAACGAGGTGAACTCATCAGTCTCCCTGTCTCTGTCCCTGTCTCTGTCCCTGTCTCTGTCTCACCTGCACTGCCCGTATCTTTGCCGATGAGTGATTGGCGCCTTGCGCCAGTCAATCACCTGCTTAATGCAGGTACTATGCACCTCGCTGCAGCTCTGACAATCCTAATTAGAATTTATGCAGCGCCGAGTACGGGGTACTGACTGCGAGACAGACTCGGTCGATCAACCCCCCCTCTCCCGAACCTCAATCTCCCTCTAAGGTTTATTCATCTTTAAGGATCAATCAATGTCGGTGTGGTCAGGATCCGCAGCCGATGGAGGCGAGAGACCACGATCGCAATCCATCTCCAGCGGTGAAGATCAACCTCAGACAGAGAATTGTCTCCGCTTCATGGAATGGTACCCGCCCTTCCAGAAGTCTTTCCATTCCACGGTTCACCGCTCTTTAATTAGCAGGAAACGAGGGGCAGATTTCCAGAGAGACGAGAAGATTCGGGGTGGTTTCGACGAATTGATATGGATCCATTTCGAACCCCCTCCCAACCAATGCCCGCTAATCGCGGGCTAAAAGGCCACTAATTATGATGCAAATCCCGCTAGCCACCAGTCCATCGTGAAGCGGTCCCAGCCGCCAAGCACATCGTGGGTTTCAATTGCAACCGATGGTCCACTACTGCTGTCTCTTCCTGCGCGAGCGCGCGCATGCGGTGTATGTCTACACCAATGATCGGTTGGATAGTCGCTATCCTGGTGCACGTACAGGTTGGGGTAGCCCGATTGCTGAACAAGAAGCCGACTATCCCCATTCCTTGACGTCGCGATTCGGTAATTCCTGTTGAACTTGTACGACCGTCAAGGCTGGTATCGAGGATTGGGCTTGAATACCCATCCCGCAGGCCCCATCGGAGCCGCCATAGAACAATAATGGAAGAAAGCCTCCGCACTTCGTTGGGCGTTGGAATTGACTCGTAAACTACTCTAAGGCGTTTTGGCCCTCCTCCTTGTAGGGCCCCTCTCAGATCTTGAAAGAAAACGGTGAGCCGAATTCGGAGGATCCTGCGCCACTTTTCTGTTGGGGAGACAGGGAACGGGATAATTCGGGTCCACCCGGGGTCAGGCTTCGATGTTGTTATCAGCAAGCTACTCTAAACGCTAAGCATGGACTCCGCTCAGCTGCCGAAATGCCAAACATCGTTCCGTTCAGGCCTTGATATCGTTTAGGGTTGTGTCTATATCACGACTCGATATAATTTTCCAAGGAAATTGCAAGAACTGCCCTGTCCAAAGAGAGCGCCCATGCCAGGATCTTGGCATATGCAGCAAGCCGGAAGTTAAACCAGCACTACAGGCCTGCAGATGCATCTGGCGCAGTGTTCCCGAGCATCGCGCAACTCGTTTCCGTCCAGAGCGCCATCTGTGGCGCTATGTGTGGTGAATCAACTGCGCCATGGTGAGAATGGCCGAATTGGGCCGTGAGAAGCTTCGCGCAAATGCAGGACCTTGAGACCGCGGGTTGCACAGAGAGCATTGTAGACAACGGTAGAGATGGCCTGATAGCTCCACAAATTGCACGTAGCACTACCGTCTCTGTTGCATAAACGGGTGCAGGGGTGTGTTTCATGGTGACCTCGAGGCTGCAGATCCAGGCATTGAGTGAATGCCGTGGAGCCTGCTACCGTGCCAGATGGAAGTCAAGATCATCACACTCTGCTCAATAACGGTCATGATCAGGGATGTCTGCAAGGCAGGGTTGCACATCATACTTGCCTCTTACAGCTAAGCAAAGTCGACGCGGACGAGATTGCACGTTCGGTCTGCCGACCATCGGATCCGAGAGTCAGCGCTGGCTATCACCGACCGATAGGCCCATCTACCCCGCACATGTCCAAGCAATTCTTCAGACTCAGTCCTCAATCAGGTCACCTTGAGCCTGTGTAGAAATCCATTCTTCCATCAGGACCTGGCGACCAGGCTCTGAGGAGCCAGGCGCCGCGGTCACCCCGTCACTTTTGCGTGTGACGAGCAGACACAGCACCCAGCCGTAGATGTTGAACCCCTCATAGTTCGTTTTGAACTGCATCTTCTTGTCCTCGGTCTCATCTATCTGTGGTATCGAATCCTCCTCTTTCCTCCGTTTGGAAGTGCGTCGATCATCCGGGGACTCGTCCCGCTCCTCCGTCGCTCGCGCACGTTTCCCTCCGGCATTGCCTTCTTCGACCGCACCGGCTTCGGGGATATCCTGCATCCGCAGGTCACTCTCGTCATCGCTTTCGACCAGAATATGACCCCCGGCGGTGCCATCGGCCCCCGCCTGACCTGGCAGCTTGTTCTGGCCGTTGATTGCGTCTTGTTCAAACTCCTTGTGTCGCGTCAATAGAGAGTGGCGTGTTCGAGATTCGCGAAGGAACAGGGCGACTTCGAAGTCATCTGCACCCATGGCATGATGTTAGCAAGTCTTGTTCTCAACCCCGCCGAAAACCAGAGGACTTCCGCTTGCATCGGCCGAAAGCCGGGGCATACCTTCTGCGATGACATCCTTGACGGGCTTGCCTTTCTTCCGGGCATAAAGTCGCTCGTTTTCTTCGCGTAACTTGGGCAGGACCAAGGGTCGAATGGCGGCAAAGATCCGTTGCAGGACGGGGTCACGGCTGCTGAGCAGCCATCGGATGTCGGAGGGCTTCTCGAGGTAGATCCGGCACTCGAGCACGGTGTATTTGCTGATCCGGAGGTAGCGGCGAATCGGCGCCATGAGGGCAGCGATCACGGTTTGTACGGATGGAATGTAGGTGCTGTGGTGTTGGAGAGAAAGTTGATACCGAAGTCGAATTTCGGGCTAGTATTCGGTAGCTTTGAAGAAGATAGATAGATAGATAGGTAGAGTGTCAGAGTGGAAGGGGATCGAGTATGCGTGTGTGTGTTGATGTTATGTGTGAGGTGGTTGTCGGCGAGAGTTGGCGGAAAGCGTGACGTGACCGGGCTCAGCTGCGCCGCCAAGCGCGCCCGGCAAGGGCGGAAAGACTGGGCATCTTCGGCATCTTCCCCCAAGGGCGGTGTGCAGTGTGCAGTGTGGTTAGGAGCCTGCGATATCTTGTCTCTTTCGTCGTCTCTTTCGAAGTCCCTCCATAATATACAGTGTTCTACCTGTATATTGCCATGCCAAAACCATAGTTAAGAATTTGGTTCAGACTAATGAGAGATGCGTGACCTCATGAGTCTATATTTGCTTCCTTGGGTACCCTGATGGTGTGATCTGGGGCTTGTTGAATTGACTTTTCGAGAGGGTGGTCCATGGTTCCTTCCCATTGATACTATAGTACATCTACTATTCATTCAACCGACTCATCCACAGCATAGAGAACGAGTGTATGAATAACCTGACCGGTATTCAACCTACTCCGTAGTAGATCTTTCTCTATGAAATGTCTGAACTTGGCTTTTCTCTCGTTTCCTCTTACGGCACAGCTAAAGAACTGACGTGTACTCTATTGTAGACTAACTACAGACATCTTATCATATCCTGTGTAAACACGTGACATAGCCCACCCCGAGATTGGTCCGGGCCAATCAGCAGCCCAAAAAATGGAGGGTCATCCTGTCCGCAAGGTCCCCAAGTGCCCGAGGAATTTGACGTCGGTTTCCTCCAAGGTCCCCATCCACTGCAACATCGACCCGCACCTTTCCCAGAACAGAGTCGAATTCTTCATCGCCCGCCACGATGGCCCTCCTCGTCCATTCCCTCTGTCCGCCTGCTTATTGCGCCTGTATCACCTCAGGTGCATCTGCTCGTTTATCCTTGCGACGTGTCGGTCATTCTTGAGTCGTCAGGCTATCTCAATCGCTCTCTTAGTCACTGCAGCTGGGTCGCTTCCGCCACTGTGCTACCAAGGTCCCCATCCGACAGGCTGCTGCTGTCTCGCCCTCACTAGTTTGACGTGGGCATTCTTGACTAGTCTCAAGGACCTTGGGGACTGTCGACGTGCCCGTTGGCAGCCGCACAACCGGATTTCGAACATTCAAGAGCGGGGGGTCGAAAAAAAACAGACCACTTAATAAAGAACGCGGACCTTGCAGACGGACACTGGCAGGCTGGCAGCATTCTCAACCCTTCACATTCCTCCTCCCACGTGCCTTTTTGACGCCTGCCACAACCCCTGTCACACACCCATCCGGCGATATCATTGGACTCCTTGACGGTGTCGCTGGCTTCTAGCGGTCGATCTATCCTGTTAAACCTTGTCCTTGAAGGCGGGCCCGTGCCACACATACACATCGCACAGCACAGGCCCAAGGATCCTTGAGTTGCCGACGGATCTGGAAAAGGACGAGTGAGCGCAGAAAGCATGGACTCCCTCCATACCCTCATTGCCAGAGACGATGGCTGCCCCACGGGCAACGACTACGACGGCCGAATCGGCCTGCGCATCTCCTCCATCTTCGTGATCTTCATCGGCTCGTCGTTCGGGGCTATCTTCCCCGTCTTTGCGCGCAGCTTCAGTGACGGCAAACTGTCGAAATGGGCCTTCTTCGTCGCCAAGTATTTTGGGTCCGGTGTCATCATTGCCACGGCGTTCATCCACCTGTTGGCCCCGGCCGAAGAGGCTTTGACGAGCGATTGCCTGACGGGGCCGATCACAGAGTACTCGTGGACTGAAGCGATTGTATTAATGACGATTGTGGTGTTGTTCTTCGTGGAGCTCATGGTCATGCGCTACGCACGCTTCGGGCACGGCCACGCTCATGACTCGGACAGCGAAGAAGACGACGACAGCCACCACCACCACCACGTCCAGCACCACCACCACCACGTGGAAGCCGAGCAGCCGGTGGCCGTCTCCGAGGACTTCAAAGGCCACATGCCGGGCGAAGACCACCTGGGCCACTCGCGCGAGCACCACGACGTCGAAGCGGGCAAGAACCACTCGCACCTGGAGGAGTACATGGCGCAGCTGACGTCCATCTTCATCCTGGAGTTCGGCATCATCTTCCACTCGGTGTTCATCGGCCTGACTCTCGCGGTCACCGGCACCGGGTTCGTGACCCTTTATGTTGTGCTCGTCTTCCACCAAACGTTCGAGGGGCTCGGTCTGGGCTCGCGCCTCGCCACAGTGCCGTGGCCGCACGCCAAGCGATGGACGCCGTATTTCCTGGGCCTCGGGTTCGGCGTGTCCACCCCAATCGCCATCGCCATCGGTCTGGGCGTGCGCAACAGCTACGCCGACAGCGGCGCCACGACGTTGATCGTCAGCGGCGTGTTCGATGCGATCTCGGCGGGGATTCTGATTTACACGGCGCTGGTGGAGCTCCTGGCGCACGAGTTCATGTTCAGCACGTCGATGCGCAAGGCCCCGATCCACGTGGTGCTGTCCGCTTTCGGACTGTTATGTTTGGGTGCGCTGCTGATGGCGTTGCTCGGGAAATGGGCCTGATTTTTGGGGGGCTTGTTTATATGTATATAGAAAGATACCTGTTAAAGGTTATCCGCGCATACTTTAGATACTTGCGCCTTTTAGAAATAAAGCTGGACTTTAGCATTTCGATGTTATGTACTGTGCAGTAACGAGTAAGCCACATCAACATCCACATCCACATCCACCCATCTCATACACCCCCTTTCCCAACCCCTCTCTCCAACAAAAACCAAACTTAACAACAATTACAACTCATCCTTCGCCACCCCATCAATCCCCACCAACTCCGTCTCGAAGATCAACGTCGCCCCGCCGGGGATCGGGCCCACGCCACGACTCCCATACCCGTACTCGGGCGGAATCGTCAACGTCCGCTTCTCGCCGATGCACATGTCCAGCAGGCCTTGGTCCCAGCTACACGTAAAAGATAGTTAGCTTTTACTGCCGCCCAATGCGATGCAATGCAATCCGTCCAGCCCACCCAGCCCAGCCCAATCCAAACAATGTAACGAAAGCCCCCCAAATCCAACTCAACCTGCCCAAAAGAGAGGGGAAAAGGTCAAAAACTCACCCCTTAATAACCCGCCCCGCACCCAACTTGAACACCAACGGCTGGCCGCGCTTGTAGCTGGCGTCGAACTCGGAGCCGTCCGCCGCCAGTGTGCCGCGGTAGTGCATGTGCACCGTGTCGCCGCTTTGGGTCTTGCGGCTGCATTCGACGGGGTGGGTGACTTCGATGCCGAGGGAGGAGGAGGAGGCGGCGGCCAAGGTGGCCGTTAGGGCGGTGAGGGCTAGGGAGAGGAGGCGCATTGTTTCGGTTCTGTTTGTTGAACTGTAGGTGGGTTGGTTGAGGGATTTGGAGGTGAGGGTGGTGAGATGGTGAGGTGGTGAGGGTTATTACGTTTTATGTTTTCTGGGGGTGGAGGTGGCTGCTAGCTTGGTAGGTGCCAGGTGGAGGTGCGGTGCGGTGCCAATGAAGAGTCCGCGGTGGACGGTGGCGGGCGGTGTTCCGCATCCGGGAGGGGCTAGGGTACTTTTCTAAGGTAATGCCGAGCGCCTACCGCTACAGGCCCGGTGGGTGGTTCTTTGTCTTGCGGGAGGACAGGAAGGTAAGTACACGTGTTTTGGTTTGCAGCTTTCGAGGTGCATTCGTTTGGGTGTGGTATTTGGGCTTTGCTTTCTCTCTGGGAAGGGTCTGCGCTCTGGGTTGGTTGGTCATTCTTAATTAGAGTACAGTGTATTGGACAATGGAGATCATGTCATCAGTAGTGTCGCGCGAGGTGGATGGCATAGCCAGTTGATATATTCTATGAAGGAGCTATACAACTGATCTGTACGTATATCCAAGTATATCACATCACAAATCTAGGGTATCATCGGCTAAACACAACATCAGTCAACACCCCCCCCCCCCCCCCCCCCCCCCCCCCCGCCCCCCCACCCCACCAACCCCCCCCCCCCCCCCCCCCCCCCCCCCCCCCCCCCCAAGTCAACCAACTCAATCCATCGCATCCAACTCATTCCCCCCTCCAGAACTCTCTGCCTCCGTCTCCGCCACCAAAATTCCGACCAAACACTCCCCAAGAATCGCATCCCAATTCACCCACGGATGAATCTCCATGAACAGCTGCCCGGAATCCTTGCCCACCCCGCGCAGCAGCTCCCCTTTCCCGCCCGGGTGGAATGGCAGATACGGCGTGATGTTGTACACCTTCCCCTGGTAGGACGTCCACGCGTCGGCCCCCTTGCGCCCGTTCTGCGCCTTGAGCATCGACGGCGTCACCCGGATCAGCGTGGGCGGCAGGTTCTTGCCCCGGAGGTTGTTGTTCGGGTTGGACGTCAACGCGGCCCAATCCAGCGGCGAGTACCCCGGTTGGAGGATGTGTTTGTTCTTGTTCGACGCGGAGGACGAGAGGGGCTTCGCGATCAGCTTCGTCGGTGCGAGGGAGGAAGGGGAGGAGCGGCTCGGCGGCGCGCGGAGGGAGGAGGCGGCGGATGGGGGTGGGCGGAGGGATCCTGCTGGCCCGGCGGCGGGGTTTGTTGGGCGCGGAGGGTAGCGTCCTGAGGTCAGGGAGGATGATAGTGATTGCTGTGGCTGCTGCTGGGCTGCGGTTGGGCGGAGTCGGGGAAGGGGTGGCGGAGGCATGGACGTGGTTTTGGAGGAAGTAGTTGGAGCTGTCGCGGAAGGTTGGGGGGAGGGGGGAAGGAGTTGCGGAACCGGTAGCGGTGGCGGAAGCATGAGACTTCCATTGCTCGGTTTGGGTTGGGAGGATGTTGCTGCTGTTGCTGTCGATGGAGGGGATAAGGGGTCTATTGGTCCATTGTGGCGGGACTGATGGTCGTTTTGCGCGACAGGTCTGGTCTCGTTGTCCAGGTGTAAGGATGGTATCTCAATAGAGGGCACGTTCGTCGCAGAAGCCTTGGGAGTGCTTTGGGTATCCTCTACGAGGACATCAGGCTCGAGAGACTCTACAGCGTCCCTGGTGCTCCCAGTAGTGGGCGGTTTCGCGGATGTCTTCTCGGACGGAGGCTGAGGCCGAGGCTGAGGCTGAGGCGCCCAGGTAGCGGGCGGATGTCGGTAAATAAGATAACATGCAGCTGCAATCAGCGTTGCGACTCCAAACCAGCCCATGCTAGGCAGTGGTATGATCTGGTGAGTCGTGGCAAGGGAAGGAAAGGGGCAAGCAGAGAGGAACAATTATGCGGAGGGGAAAGCTGAAAATGACGCCGAAGCGCCGTCTATCGGCACGTGGTCCCTGCGTCGGCCCCTGATCGCCGCCTCAGGAATCCTCTCGCCTCCGCCGCGGCCAACACTATGGACTACATTATTAATCACAATGCCGCCCAACTACCTTCGCCTCGGAAAAAGAATACAAAGGAGAAAGATAGAAGAAGCGAAGTACTACATATCACACTAGAATCCTGCCATGTATTATTCATATTGGGCCTGGAAGTCACAAGCCGTGCCGGATATTGCTACTTCATGGTGTATTGTTGATTGTTCGTACGTGCTACTCAAAGAAGTGAAACACGTAATGTGGAAAGAAGTCGAGCGGCAAAAGGCTTTGTCCAGCAACCTATGTTATCGACACTGAGTCTCGGCATTGGGTCAAAAACAAAGGTGACTACATCACGACAAACCGCATTGAAGAGACAAAGCAATGCCTCAGAACTCCTTGCAACGGTCGAGGTGAACCAGGGTACCACCCGAGAACCAGACTACAACTGTAGGATATCACCAATCAGGAATAGATACGATAACATTGGTATGTACACTCGAAACAGAAAATAGGAGTTGGATGGTGTTCACAGTAGTCCGCAAATCACACATGTTAAGGAGTTTCCAACCCAGCACAAGGGAAACCATAAGGGGAATCTGAGAAAGAAGGAAAACGACAAAATCACACGAAGACGATCTAGGCGAAGTCAAGCTCGACGTCCAAGCGGACAGCCTCCTCGTTGGAGTTACCACCAATGCCGTCAGCATCGGCGAGGTTGGAAGTGTAGGCGTTGATGACCGAGGCGAGAGCGTTGCCGATGGTGGAGCACTTGGAACCGGTGTGGTCGCAGATCTTCATACCCTGGACCTCCTGGCCAGCGTTCTGGGCCTGGATGGCGGACACGTCCCAGCCGGACCAGCCGTCGTTGCTAGTGTTGCCGAAGTCGAATTCACCCCAGGTGCAAGAGTAACCGCCGTACTCGTCGGTGGGAAGAGAGTCACCCTTGGCAGCACCCCAGCCACCCTGGGAGTCGGAGTCGAAGGCGACGTAGCGGGTCTCACCGGCCTTGATCTTGAACTCCAGAGCCGAGTTGCCGTACCAGCCATTCAGACCACCGTTGGGACCGATCTTGTTCCAGAACTTGACGGTCCAGTCGTCGGACGAGCTACCCTGGAAGCGGACGACGTACTGGTAGAGACAGGCCTTGTCCTCGCTGACTTCGATGATGTTGCTGCCCCAGGGGCTGCCGACGTTACCGGAGTAGTAAATGGCATCGGTGGTGCGCTTGGCGTTGGACTTGGCTCCGAAGCCAGAGCGGGAGTAGCTCGACGAGGTCGCAGACCAGGACTTGCAGGTGCCGTCGGCAGAAGAGACAACCGAGGCGGAGCTCGAAGTAGCGGCAGCAGCGCTGGCGGCAACGGTAGCAGAGGCAGCGACGTTAGCGCTCACCTCGATGGTAGCAGCAGCCGCGACAGTAGCAGCAGCCTTGTTGGACTCAACAGTAGTCGTGGCAGAGCCAGACCAGTCGTTGACCCAGGACTCGAGGACACCGTCGATGACAGCGTAGACCTCGTCACCGACGTTGCGCTTCTCGTGGTGGTGGTGGCGGCGCTCATGGCCGTGCATGCGAGCGACAGAAGAACCAGCCGTCAAGGCGGTCAACAGAAGCATGGAGTTCTTGAGCTGCATTGTGAAGAATGATGATGGTTGTAGTCTTGATGAGAGTTTTTGCTTTTGCTTTTGCTATGAAAGAGGTGCGAGACGAGGGTATCACGGATGTTTAAGTTGGAACCACAATCGAGACCAGGGTAGACGCAGTTGAAAGAGTGATTGATAGGCAGTTCAAGTGGATAAGGAGTGACAAGAGCAACACAATAATGAGAGCCCTCGACCTGAAACAAGCAATCGACAAAGGAGTGTGGGTTGCGAGCACCTGGAAGAATGATGGATTGAGAGAAAGAAGAAAGGGAGAAGAAGGAAGAAAAAAGAGGGATGAGGGATGAGGGGGGGGAGAGGAAGAATTAAATTTGAAAATGAAAATGAGCGAGCATCGAGCCAGACTCTCACCGTCCAGTTGGGGATGGGGGTGAGTTTGTGAGTTTGTTGGTCAAGATCACGGATTGAAGGCACACCAAGACCCGTAGAGACCGACAATTAAATGAAAAGGGGGGCGGTTCCTGAACTAAGGCCAACACTGCACAGTCATTGGTGGTCAGCCCCACTCAGACCGCGGTTCGAGGCTCGGATTTCCCTGGATTGGTTCTGTCGATCCGCTCGTATCATACCGTTTGATTACCGTGCCTGGTACCTTACATGCATCCGATGGGTGAGACGAGTGAAGATGGAATTGTACCTACAGTAGAGTGAGTAGCTTGTTGGAGCAGACCACAACAGCAACAGCAACAATGCAAGGCCTCGTCGTCTCCATCTCACACCAGTGATATCATGATATCTCCACGATCTCTCTCGATCCTTCCGACACGTCATAATCAATGTATCTCCCAACAGACAAGTCACTATCACACTGCTGTCGCAGACATTCGTGATTGATTAGATCTCGCGGACGGCTTCTGTCCACCACCAGGAATGCTGCTGCCCGATCTGAGGAATTCAGCCCATTCAAGCCATCGCGCACTGCTTATCGATACGTGCCTGCTGAAGAGTCACAATCTGCAGGCGCACTGCCTGCAACTTCGTCATCCCCTGCGAGACCCAGCTTCCCCCTCACCTCTCCTTCTACACTCTATTCGCAGCCAGGACAACCACCACTGTAATTTCAATGGACCACGTCAGGACCCACGAGGTTCGCCGTTGTGAATCATCGGGCAACCAACCGATGATGTCAATAGCAACGATGTGATGGATATATCGCGGGGGAGACCGATAGAGACACTGTCTAAGCCGGACTTGTGGTTGCCCATGATACAGGATGAATAGGGTGAGTGGCGTATCAATTGGACACGTACACTGCCCATACGGACTGAACAATCTCATTGCCATCTATTCTGGCCCATTCAATATCCGACTACTCCGTACTCCGTACCCTCCCCAAGCAAGTCGAGAGTCGGTGCGCTGCGGTCGTGTTGCCCCGTCGTGTTGCGGAGATGCCTACAGTCTGGACTGCCTTTGTTACGGAATGGTCGGTATTGTGACTGCCTACACGCTGAACACGAATACCCTCAGGGCCCTTCAGGGACTCCAGGGTCTGTTGCCCCTCCGTCCCTGGATGCCATCACGCAAGCCAGCCGGCGCCATAAGGACCCTGAATAGCCCCCAAATCGAGAAACACCTGAAACGAATTCCGCGGTCGGATGGCGGCTGCAGGAACAACCTCACGGCGAGCAGCGACTACAACAACATAGGCTGAGTGTTATTTCACTGTGTCTTACCCGTACGAAACAGGCCATTGGAATTGAATTGACTTGGTCGCGCCCACTGACCATAACCAAGCCCACAGTAATGTCAATCGCCACCCACCAAAGGTTGGCCCGTGAGAGAAAAGAGACACCAATTTCAATGGTCGAAAACTCAGTTTATCCACCATCCTGTGTGACCGACGTTGGTCTGGATCACTTAATTCTCGAGCCCGTGCTTGCCGAGAGTCTACTGCAGAGTACTGAGGCCAGTAAATAAACAACGTTCCCTTGGGTGGTTGCGGACTGGATGAGACGGAACCAGAGTTACTCAACTATGGAACCACTCTCGGAACCGCGAGCCTTTTTTCGGTCACTTGAGAATGACAGGATTGGGAAATCTGCCAAGTTACCTCCCCCCTAAGTCTAACACTAGACCATATCATGAATAGCATGCTGCCGAACACTCCTTTTTTTTTCTGGAGTTGGGAGCCTCCAAATTTAGAGTGTTGCCTGCCTGGTTTGAGATGATGCTATTCCTGTCAAGGAGAGCGACTCGTCAGCTCTTGTGCGATCTTCCCCCTCCATCCCGTGTCAGGTGACTTGGTGCCCGGAAAGAGACTCCAAGCACTGCCGGCGGGTTGCCGGACGAACTCCAAGGTTGTTTGGCTTAGTTACAGTGAGTCTAATTGACTAAGGTAGTGTTTTGGCCTTCCCAATCAAGGCTCAGCATTTCACCGCAACAGTCATTTCGTTCCATAAATTTATACAATATTTACATTGACGTTGTTAACAGATCTCTAGAATACAGTAATCATGACAGACATAGCTTGAAGGCGACGATCTACTTCTGCAGCTCAACCCCTCCGTCGAAGGCAGCGCCGCCCGCCTCGGCGTCCACCTTCATACTCTCGTCGAGCCCGCAAACACGGAACAGCATCTGTGGGGTCATGTCCTTGCTCAATCCTGGGATGCCATCCCTCTTGAGCTTTTCCATCGCCTCCTGCATGGCCTTATAAGCTGGACCAATGGCTGCGAAAGGGAAGATAATAATCCGGAATCCCATCTCCTTGGCTTCCTGCGCCGTGATGTCCGGTGTCGCTCCATGCTCAACCATGTTCAAAAGCAGTGGCCACCCCGCCAGGTCCTGCACCACCTGTCGAGCCATTTCCTTAGATGTGATGCCCTCGAGGAACCCTACATCTGCCCCAGCGTCGCGCGCCGCCCGCAGTCGTGCCACACTTTCCTCGTAGCCGCGCACCTGCAGGGCATCCGTTCGCGCGATCACCACGATGTCGCTACCGATCCGCTGACGAGCCTGCACGGCGGCGCGAATTCGCGTCACATAGGTGTCTTGATCCACGAGAATCTTGCCTCCGAGATGGCCGCAGCGTTTCGTCTGAACCTGGTCCTCGATGTGAAAGGCGGCAACTCCAGAGCGCGAGTATTGTTCGGTCGTGCGAGCAACCATGATCGGGCCGCCATATCCGGTGTCTGCATCGGCAATGACGGGCGTGGTGGGGGAAAGATTGGAGATCATTTCCGCATTGGCGCGCATGTCGTTGAGGGTGCAAATACCCAGATCCGCATGGCCGTGGACGGAGGCAGCCGTACCGGCACCCGTCTATGAGAGCTTGTTAGCAGATTTTATTGTGGCTGGGCTTGCGTTGCCACTCACCATGTAGAGGGCATTGAAGCCTGCCCCGAGAGCAATGCGAGCGGAGAAACCGTCATACACTCCGGGAGCGACGACGAATGCCTCAGGGTCCGCGAGAGCCTGCCGCAGGCTTGTAGCTGCTGTTGCCATAGGCATGATGATGTTGGTGGCTGTATACACGAATAGGTAGAGCAGTGTTTCAGGGAGAAAAAAAAGTCAATGACGTCGCCACTCAGACTCGGGTCTTGAGGGCGAGAGAGCTGGCTTTATAGGGCGTTAATCCATTGCCCGAATCCCAGAATCGCCTCGCCCATCACTCGTCTCGAGCCCCGACCGTTCTTTCGGACCCATAATTCTTCAAGGCAGAAGTAGGCTTCTAGAAAAATGTCATGGCTGCTCAACCGACATCGGCGGACGTTAGGTAATCCTTCGGCATAGTTTCGGATTTGAGAAACACAATGCCACGGGCGCTCTCGGCAGAGGCGATCGAACCGAGCATTGGCACATAAGACTACGAATGGATGATGAGTGAAGTCTCGCAAGCTGCTTGCCGATGCTTGCCGATGCTTACCGATGCGTCGGTTTCGGCTCGGACAGGAAAGTTGAAGGCTTTCAATCAAGCAGCATTAATATTGGGAGTCGGGACTGTCCAGTTGGCAGGTGATTGCGGGCTTTTTCTGCCGCGATTCAACCCCAACTCCGCTCCGCTCCACTTCTCTCTCTTTCCCTCTTCTTCTCTGCATGCAATTGATTCGCCTCTGCTTTCCCTTGGGCGCAAGAATGATCTGAAACCAATCCATCGGTCTCTTTGAATCGATCCACCTCCACCTCTCATCTCTATTTCTCTGATACTTCCTCGACAACCATCTCCATGTCCCGCTCCGCCATTGTGCAGGAATACGCCCCTCCGACCTCCGCTCCCACGCTCTCCGTTGATCGCAAAGTCACCCACGAACGCCAACAAAATGGCGTCGCCCGCCCTCAAGGCTACCGCGTCTCGTGGCATGCAAATCCCGCGGTCGAACTGCATCATTTCGGACAATCGCATCCGATGAAACCCTGGCGGCTCACGCTCACGAAACAGCTGGTGATGGCCTATGGCATGCACCATGCGATGGACCTATACCTGGCGCGCCGGGCCACATACGAGGAGATGGAGGAGTTCCACACGTCCGACTATCTCGACTTTCTCCGCCAAGTGAACCCGGGAGATATGGAGAACTCGGAACAGAGCGAGAACATTGCGCGCTTCAACTTTGGGGACGACTGCCCGATCTTTGACGGCCTATACAACTACTGCTCGCTCTACGCTGGCGGCACTATCGACGCAGCCCGCAAACTGTGCAACAACCAGTCGGAGATCGCGATCAACTGGTCGGGTGGCCTCCATCACGCCAAAAAGTCCGAAGCCAGCGGCTTCTGCTACGTGAACGACATCGTCCTGGGGATCCTGCAGCTCCTCCGCCTCCACCCGCGCGTCATGTACATCGACATCGACGTGCACCACGGCGACGGCGTCGAGCAGGCCTTCTGGTCCACGGACCGGGTGCTGACCGTCTCCTTCCACAAATACGACAAGGACAACTTCTTCCCCGGCACGGGCGCGCTTGACAGCAACGGGCCGACGCACCCGCTGAACCCGGGCGCCCACCACTCGGTCAACGTGCCCCTCCACGACGGGATCGACGACGAGTCGTACATCCAGCTCTTCCGCGACGTGATCGGCTCGTGCGTGGACGTCTACCGGCCCGGCGCCATCGTGCTGCAGTGCGGCGCCGACTCGCTGGGCTGCGACCGGCTGGGCTGCTTCAACCTCAACGTCTCGGCGCACGGCGCGTGCGTCGCCTTCGTCAAGACCTTCAACCTGCCGCTGCTGGTCGTCGGCGGCGGCGGCTACACGCCGCGCAACGTCTCCCGCGCCTGGGCCCACGAGACCTCGATCCTGCTCGACGCCCAGGACGTCATCGACCCCAACATCCCCGAGACCGTCACCTTCCGCAACCACTTCGGCCCGGACTTCTCCCTGTTCCCCCCGCTCTCCGAGATGCGCAAGCTCGAGAACAAGAACCCCCGCCCCTACCTGGCCGGCCTGCTGCAGTCCATCCGCGAGCAGCTCCGCTACATCGAGGGCGCCCCCAGCGTGCAGATGAGCTTCATCCCCCCGGACATCCTGGGTCTGCGCGAGGACACGGAGAAGGAGATCGAGGAGGAAACGGCGATGATGGAGGAGGAGCGCGAGGACCGCGCCGGCGGAGGCAGCCTGGGCAAGGCCAGTCGGCGGAGGGAGCTAGAACGCGCCGCCGGCCAACGGGGGGAGCTATATCAGTAGTACCTTCTAGGTGCGACCTTCCTCTAAGTCAGTGGGCTTTGTTCTTCCGTGCTAGGGTTGTTAGCTGCATTGATTTTCATTTGTTTTCCGGTGTTAACGGTTGGGGTTTCGCTTCATGGGATGAGTGATAGCGGCGTCTCTGGGGTTTCATTGATGGGAGGCGGGCAGTGCAATATACAGCATGTGCAGTTTTTTTGCAGATACAGATAGGTTGTGATATCCTGTTATTGTTGTTGTCGTTGGGTCTTGTATGATAACTAGTTGGCGTTTGGAGACATGACATGAAAGTCAATTTAGAGCATTTATTTGGTCCATGGGGAAAGAAAGGTTCCTACTTAGAGTATGTTGTCATTCTGAAGGCCATGGTTGTTGTGGTCAGACTAAGTCGTAGCTGGGCTAGAGGGAAGTGATTGTACCGTACTGTACGGAGTACTTGGCTATGAAATGCCGACCAAGCGCTGCATGTACCGGGCCCCTGCTGTAGCCACAAAGACAAGCACTCCCCGACTTTGCGATCCCACTAGTCGCAAGAACTACAAAACTACAGTAAAGTCAAGCCATGAGTCACGGCAGGAAAGGCTCAATGGATAGGTATTATGATATGATATCACGAAGCCAAGCAACGAAGCTCTATCACCCCCTGCTCTTCGTCTCCGAAAACTCCTACAACCACGCCAGAGTCCACAAGGCCGGCAAATGCGGCCACTTCTCCTGCCACGCGGCCAGGATCTCCGGCACGCGCTCATCGAAATTCCTCCTCGCCTCGCCCTGCCCATTCTCCCAGTCCGCCTCCGCCGCGGCCGCGGCCTCTGCCCCAGCCCCAGCCCCAGCCTCCGCGACGGCAGCAGCCCGCCGCTCCAGCCTAGCCGCCTCATTCAAGCGGTTGGCCAGCTCCAGAATCGCCTTGCCGCCGACCAGCGCCTCCTCATGGTTATCCTTGATGTCGACGTTGAACACATGCACGGGCCGGTTGAGCGGGCTGCCCTTGGCCATGAGGTCGTCGACGACGGCGTCCCAGCAGCGCTCCTCGCAGGTGATGATGACGTCGACGACGCCGCCCTCGGTGCCCCGCGCGCCCTTGTCCCCCTTGGCGACGTGGTCCACGCGCGGCAGCCCCGGCACCCAGTCCTGGAACCGCTCCGGCCCCCATTTCAGGTTGCGGTTCCGGTCCAGCATGTTGAGGAGGCCGTTGTACCGGTACAGCCGCTCGTCCTTGGCCATCAGCTCCTCGTACATCTGGCTGTAGCTCGTCGTGTTGAAGTGGTAGATGTTCGGCTGCGTGACCGTCGGGCCGGGCAGGCGGACGAGCGAGCCCGTGCCGAAGGAGATCACGGGGAAGGGCGACGGGGTCGCGGTGGAGAGCCGCAGGTGCGCTTCCATTGAGCGGTTCTGGTTCGAGGCGCAGACGGTGCAGAAGCGGAGTTTGTAGCTGTCTGTCTCGCTGGAGGAGGAGGAGAAGGAGGAGGTGGTGGTGGTGGTGCTGGGGGTTTCGGGCGCGGCGGCATTGTCGGTTGTGGTGGTTGTGTTGTTGGAGGCTGAGCGCGTGGTGACGCGCATTGGTTCTTGGTGGATTGGTTCTTGTTGTTCTTGGGGTTGTGGCTGTGGTTGTGCTTGGTGCTCATGGGGCGGTGGGGGTGGGGGTGGTGCGGAGGTTGTTGTAGTGGTGGTGGACGCAGTGCCTGCACTGGTGCTTGTTGAGGATACTAGTCGCGGGTCGTAGGCCATGATGGGCAGGGTAGGTAGGTAGTGGATAAGAAGGTAGGTAGTGAATAAGAGTAGGAAGATAAAGGTAGGTAGGAAGATGCAGTGTATCTTATGAGGCTAGCCTATCTGGTGAAGTGGGTCCACGTGGGTTTTTTCTGTTTTTACGCGTTGAGTTTCTTCAGGGGATCTGCTGTTGTTGTGGTCTGGTCGTTGCTTTGTTCTCTGTCGGTCCAAATCAAGGAGGTTGAAAGATGTTTTCACTAGGGCCCTGTAATGTCTACTCACAGTCAGAATAATCCATCCGACAAGTTGTGATAATGACAAGTAGAAAAGTAACAAGCAGAATCAGGTAAAAAATGCGTATAAAAGATTTGTCCGCATAATTGGCTCGGACAGCTCCAATAAAGATAAACTCATCATGCTGCTGCAGAAAGAGGTGCAATGGAAGGGAGAAAAACACAACTGCGACAGCTTGAATACATACCTCAAGGTGGCCTCTCATTATTTGTGGCTCATTTACGCAGAAAATCTACAGTTGCAGTTGCTGAAAAATAGTCCCGGGCCGCAGCCCTGAAGAATTGCGAATGGAAGGAAGTTTGCGTCCAGCGGGAAGCTTGCGACGAGGCCGTTTTTGTGCTCATCCAGGCTGACTCAGCACGCCCGGTGCTGCTAGCCCGCTTTGGGACAGCTTCCCCGTCGCGGCGGTTGTTGATCATTTCATTCAGATACTCATTGTCTCCGTACTCGTACTACAATAACTACAAGCAATGATGCTATACTATCTGTCGCCTTCATGCTCGTGAAACTCCCATGCAGTCGGCTTTTTGCCTCTTTTGAAACAGGTGTATAGAATATCGCCCACAGCAAGGGATACAAAAAGACCCAGTCAGAAGACGGACGACTGATCCCAGAACCCTTCGCTGGTCATCTGGCCCGGTGCTTTTCACGTCATGCTGCACCATCCCGAAGGAGCCTCTGGGGAGATGATCACGGGAAGGTGAGGGGAACGATGAGGCCATGCTGCCTCGGGGTTGACGAGTGTGGCTCAGGTTTGAGATACCCTCATGGCTAAGCAGCGATCGACCCCAGGCCCTCCGGACCAAGGCTATAAAACGGTCGACTATAGACGTCAATGGAACACAAGTCCAAGACTCCTCCTGCAATGAGGTCGAAACTTGAAACATCTTTGGGCTGTCATTCCCAGTCACCCCCACCCCGCCAAGCCGGTCGCCCCTCTTGTTTACCAGGTGCAGCAAGCAAGCAGCCAAAGCCAAAGCAGCAGCAGCAGCAACAGCAATCCCGGAGGGGTGCAGAAAATCCCAAGCCTTCGAATGGCCACGAGATCTAGAGAAAAATTCGTTATCCCATTTCCCCTCCAGACCCGGGATATCAACACGACCGCATTAGTAGGACCTCGTTCATCTGGAGGCGAAAAAAGACCTCCAAAGAGTATAAATTGTAGCCTTGAGACAAGGCAAGGCAGACGATCAACGTCATCCGATACACATACACCGAAAGATCGCCCCTCTTCCCTCATGAAGACGGATTTCATATAAATACAGTAGACTCTTCACCGGTGTCTCTCTGGTTCACCAGAATTTCTCAGACGAACGTCTTGAGACCGCCTCTTCTGACCTGATCGTGGCTTGTGGCGCAGAGCACCCAGCACCCTAGCCGAGCGGCTGTCACCATTGATTTGATTGAAATTAATTTCACCTTTTTGCTCGAACTAGATACGAAAAGGGACGAGACATACGAAAACGAGAAGGGAAGAAAAAGGGTCTAACGGACCACAATCAGTGGCAGTTCTTCACTGCCTGAGCCTGCAGCAGGAGAATCTGCTGTTCTGAATATTTATTATTTTTTTCTCCCCTTTCCCCTTCTATCTCTATTCTTTCACTCTTGGCTTGTCATCCTCAATTATAGCTTCGCTGTTGGACAAGGAAGAGAGGTCAACTTGCAAATTCACAGCCTTCTCCAAAACCCACGGATAGTCATGACCATAACCATTCCCCATATCCGACGTCGTTCGTCGGTGGCTAGTCCTACCAGTGAGTATCAGTAGTCGTGGTTGAATGTGATTGTTGCTGCCGTGGCTTTGACCCGGAGGTTGAGATCCCCTCCTTCTCTCTACCTCCTCCCCACGTCATATTTTCTCCTCCTCCCCTCCTACTCTCACACTCTTTCCCTTCTCCTCCTTTACTCTCTCCTGCTTTCCTCTCAGCCCCAACACCACTTCTTCCCCTATTGATCTGCTTCTACGCACTCTCCAATATGTCGGCTGACTGGGGCTCTTTCTTCCATTCAGGTAGCAGGTCTTCCCATGAGGAGCCGAAGCCTGAGAATGTGAGCGGGGACGATGAGATTGTCGAGCCCGATCAGGGCAACGGTACGTATGAATCAGCCCCTCTCCCCACCTCTGAAAAGAAGTTGTAGGCATGCAAAGGTGGAATCCATAGGCCTAGAATTTGGTTTACATCTATAATCTCTCGCGACAGTTATGGCTTTGCTGTTGCTGACCGGCCCTGTTAGTCCTCTCCCACATTATCTCGCAGCTCCGACCGGGAGCAGATCTTAGTCGGGTCGTCCTGCCTACCTTCATCCTCGAACCCCGATCCATGCTGGAGCGCATTACAAAGTAGGTGGAGACAATATCTGTGACGAAATTGCGGTCGCTGACTCCATTGATCCTCCGATCAGTTTCATGGCACACCCCGAGACCCTGCTGCCTATGCCCGATATCGATGACCCCCTCGAACGTTTCGTCTCCGTGGTCAAGTTCTACTTGAGCGGATGGCACATCAAACCACCGTATGTCCTCCCACTCTTCGTCCCATTTGTTTCCAACGCTTCCGGACCCCGTTGACCCCCTTCCGCAGCGGTGTGAAGAAGCCGCTGAATCCGATCCTGGGCGAGACCTACACCTGCTATTGGGACTACCCCGACGGAACCCGCGGATACTATATCTCTGAACAGACCTCGCACCACCCGCCCAAGTCGAGCTACTTCTTCATGGCCCCCGAACACAACATCCGCATTGACGGCACCCTGAAGCCGCGCAGCAAGTTCCTCGGTAACTCGGCCGCCAGCATGATGGAGGGCATTGCGATCCTGCGCTTTTTGAACCGCGGCCAAGATAAGGAGAAGGGCGAACGATAGTAGGTGGTCCTCGAAAGCTCGGGAGTGGCTGGAGCTTTTCTGACATGTTCCCAGCATCCTGACGCAACCCAACATGTACGCTCGCGGTATCCTGTTCGGAAAAATGAAGTATGAGCTTGGTGACCACAGCTACGTGCGCTGCCCTGAGAACAACCTTGTCGCCGACATCGAGTTCAAGACCAAGGGCTACTTCTCAGGCACCTACAACGCCATCGGTGGAACGATCAAGAACGAGAAGACTGGTGAGGTCTACTACGAGCTGACCGGACTCTGGAACGGTGAAATGTACATCAAGGACGTGCATGTAAGTTGAGACCAGCCCCTTTCCCACCTTGAGCTGTCATTGTAACCGAAACAGACCCATAAGAAGGAGCTTCTCTTTGAT
The DNA here is from genome assembly GCF_003184825.1 of Aspergillus fijiensis CBS 313.89. Lineage (NCBI taxonomy): Eukaryota > Fungi > Ascomycota > Eurotiomycetes > Eurotiales > Aspergillaceae > Aspergillus > Aspergillus fijiensis. The sequence continues at coordinate 153,745 of NW_024468984.1, forward strand.
GCAACCCACGCCAAGCACACTCCCCCCTTGACCCGGCCTCTTGAGCAGCAAGGCGAGCGCGAGTCCCAGCGGTTATGGCACAGCACTGTCAAGGCCATTATCGCCCGGAACCACGAGGCGGCCACGGATGAGAAGACCAAGATCGAGGACCGTCAACGGGAGGAGGCGGCCAAGCGGGTCGACGAAGGTGTCGAATGGCACCCCCGACTCTTCCGCCGGGTGCAGGGTGGGCCCAACGGCCCGGACGAGGGCGAGGAAGACTTGGACTGGATCATCAATGCGCATGTGTAAGTTGCCGGGCTTTGCGCACGTCGATCGTGGTTGGAATCGAGACTAATAATGGAGTAGTGACGCGCATAACCCTGAGCTTGCGGCCAAGCAGATTCTCGCTATCGCACCCATCCTGGACGGCCAGACGGACTCTTCCGAATATCAGATTCCCCCGCACAAGTCGCATGAACCCGTCCCCACTGACGATGTGGCTAACGGGGCGGCGCCAGTTCCGGACCAGCCCAAGCCCGAAGTCGTGGAAGCAGTTGAGCGCAAGGATTCGCGCACCAACGATATCGACGCTTACGTGGATGCGAAGGAGAATTGAGCGATCGACTTCGTCGTTAAGTCCCTTAAGAACTTCCCACCCGCAACTCGAGCAAGGGATGGTCGCACAGCGACTGGACATAGGAAGGGAACGGGTAGGGCAAGTCGGGTGTTGTGGACATACCTTCCCAAAAAAAAGGACCTGCACAACAGCCTATAGTTATGGTTCAACACCGGCTTGCAGGACGAGCTCACTACCGTTTCGGCGTCATACTATACTGGATACCCGATTGATTTCATAGTACGGAACATGCGTTTTCAAAGAAAAAGTTTCAACAAGAGAAGGGGAAAGGGAAAAGGGAACAGAACATAGGTCAGCCACTCTTATGTGGATACATGTCCATGTTTCGTACACATTGGGAGGAAGGCTGATGGGGTGGGGGAGGGGTGAGCAGCGACCATTTTTCCTTATTATTGTTATTTTCTTCAGCCTTCACCATAGACTTCAGCCCACTGAATGATAATATAATATTTCAATTTGCAAAACCGTAATTCATGTAGTATGTGTCTGCCTGAAAGAAAGGGGTATCGTTTGCTTGGTTGTTGCTTGTAGATATTGCATATCCTGACCGACAATGCATTCCAACCCGATAGATAAATCGAAGCCTGGAAAGACTTGTCCCCAATTACCTACCAATACCAAACCAAGGGGTAATTTAAAAATGGACAGAAGAAAACCCCCACCCAGATGCCAGCTAGTGTAAGAATCCCAAACCTGTTCAACCTCCTCTCCCATCTCCTTCACCACCACCACCACCCTCGGCCTTCACCTCGGCCTTCACCTCAGTAAAATTCTCCTCCCTCCGCTCAGCATACCACCGCTCTAAGCACGCCCGCCGCTCCGCCTGCGTCATGCCCTCCACCACCAAAGCGAACTCGGTCGCATTCGCGAACCCGAACCGCCGCGCCATACTACAGAACTGGCGCTTCATGACCCCCCGCGGCGGGTGGAATTTATACTTGACGTAAGGCTGCTGTTGACCGGATGGCTGCGAAGACAGTAGGAGCTGCGATTGCGATTGCGATTGGGACTGGGATTGCGAGTTGCGAGATGCGGCAGCGAAGACCCGCTTGTCGAGGGCGCGGTGGTCGTCGGCGGTGAGCTGGGCGCGGCGGCTGAGGCGTTCCTCGACCTTGGAGGAGCCGATGACTTCGTTGTTGAGGTGGGTGTATTCGACGCCGGCGTTGGCAAGGATGGCTTGGATTGGGTCGTGGCGGGGCGGGGTGTTTTGGGCTGGGTGGGCGGGGCGGGTTGATGACGGGGCGGTCTCGCCGCGGATCATGGCGGCGAGGTTGTTCATGACGGCGTCGGTGGTGGTGTCTTCGTGGGCGGGCTGGGGTGTGTTATTGAGCGGATGGTCCGGGTCATCCTCCTCCTTCGCCATCGCGGTCAGGTCAATGTCCATGACTTGGACGCCGGCGCGGCTTTCGGCGACGTTGGTCTTGTTGACGATCTCGCGGAGGACGATGTTGTCGGTGCGGTAGGCGAAGAGGTTGTCCATCCCGAAGATCTCGCCCTTCTTGTCCTTGTTCTCCTGCACGCCTTTGAAGTAGCGGCGCTCCGAGCTGGCGTTATAGCCGATGTTGGCCTGCTGCTGCTTGTAGATCTGGCGGGCGTAGACGATCTCCTCGATGGTGCCGACGGAGATGAGGCGGAAGACCTCGACGTCGCGCGACTGGCCGATGCGGTAGGCGCGGTCCTGCGCCTGCAGGTCGTGCGAAGGGTTCCAGTTGGGGTCGACGATCACCACCTTGTTGGCCGAGGTGATGTTGAGCCCCACGCCGCCGGAGCGTGTCGAGATCAGGAAGACGAACTGCCGCGGGTCCGAGTTGAACTCGTCCACCACCTTCGTGCGGTCCTCGTAACTCATCGACCCGTCCAGGTAGCTGACGTTGTAGCTGGTGTAGTGGAAGAGCATCTGCAGCATCTTGAGGAGCCGCACGCTGTGGCTGAACACCAGCACCTTGTCGCCGTTGGCGTGCCACCATTTCAGCAGCTGCCGCAGCACCTTCCACTTGCCGCAGAACTCCGGGTTGGCGAAGTTGACGATCGAGTCCCGCGAGCGGTACAGCTTCTCCCACTGCTCCGGCACCGCCAGCTCGAGCATCTCCTTGTCCTTCTCCTGTTTCTCCGCGGGATCGCCACCCTGGGGGATGAGGATGGCGAGGTGGTTGCTGAGCTTCTGGAGCACGGCGATGGCCGGGAACACGTAGCTTTGCCATTTCGCCCCAGAGGGCAGGAGCTGGTGGCAGCACCAGCCAGATTTCCTCCCGGAGCCGCAGTCACAGGGATCGGTCGATGTCTTGATGTATGTGACGATCTCGCTCTCCAGGATGTTCTCGTAGGCCGCGGCCTGCGTCTCGGTAAGCGGGCAGAAGACGACCCGGTCGACTTTCTTGGGCAATTGGTCGGCGATCAGAGTCTTCATGCGCCGGAGGAAGAACTGCGGCAGGAGATTCTCGACAAGCTTCTTGGCCGTCGTACGGGCCTTACGGAGCTCGTACACAGTGGCATCGTGCGACTGCCCGAGCTTGAGAGGCTCAGAGATCGTCTTCTTCCAGACGGTCACCGGGCCCAGTTTGCCCGGATTGCACCAGTTCAGCAGCGTCCAAAGCTCCTCGTATTTGTTCTGGATTGCGGTGCCCGTGAGGCCGATCCGACAGAGCGCGTTGATCATATTCATCGCTTTGGTCGTTTCCGACTTGCGCTCCTTGATGATATGGCACTCGTCCGCAATGACGCAATCCCAGTCCACCATGTTGACGGCATCTTTGTTGTGCAGGTAGGTGCTGTAGGTGGTGATCAGGATCTCAATTCGTCCGGACCTTGCGGCTTGGAGCGCGAGCTCCTTGCTGTCACCGTGGTAGGTATCGACCGACCACCAGCCCCAGCGGGCCAGCTCCGAGATCCAATTCTTGATCAAGGTCCCCGGACAGACGATCAGCGTCCGCGGATACCAGCAGTCTTGTCCACTGCGGCGCATCTTTCTCATGCGCTTCGCATCTCTTTCATCCCCCGTCTTCCCGTAGGCAGCCGTAAGGAAGGCGATCACCTGCACGGTCTTCCCTAAGCCCATATCGTCCCCGAGGATTCCGCCCTTCTGGTATACGAACAATTCGTGTAGGAAGGCGGCGCCGTCTACTTGATATTGACGCAGCCACTGCGCGATTGGGGCGGGGATCAGTCCCAGGGAGTAAGGCAGCGTGATATCCTTGTAGTGATTACACGGCCTCAGATGCTCAAAGGCCGGCTTCTCCTGCAGGAATTCAAGCCGCTCGTCGTCTGAGAATTCGACCTGGTCGTAGCTGGGAGGCAACTTCAACCCCGACGCCTTGAGATGTTCCATCCGGCGGTCGAACTGCACTCGACGCCTCTGCAAGTAGTCGGGGAGGGTGTATTCCATCAACTCATCCTCGGAGGAATACTCTGCACCATACTCTCTCAGCGGCCGCCGCGGCTTGGCTTTTGCATTCGATTTCGGGAGTCGGCCAACGAAGGAGCTGGTGGTGGGAGGTTCGAGTTTCAGAGGCTTGTTGACGTTGGTTTTCCGCGCGCTCGTGGACTGCCGCTTGCGTTTGAGGGACTTCCGGTTCTTGAACTCCTCGTAGGCGGCCGCGCCCTCGTTGAATGAGGATGATGCATTGTCGCTGTCACTGTCGCCGGCGAGGTCCACGACGGCGACGGGGGTTTTAGTTTCAGGAGGCGAGGACCGCTGCTTGATCGGTGTGCGGGTGCTCGTCGAGGGACGAGGTGTTCTGTCGTCTGCGATCGAGGTTTGACCTGCATTCACAAGGTGAGAGAGACGCCAGGTTAATTATCCCGAACAAAATGCGGAGACATACGAGCGAGAGCAAGGCGGGCGGAGGGACGTGGGGTGTCAAGGTCATCGTCATCTGTGCCGATTGTAGTGGCATCCGAGTCCCCTGGCTCCCATCCTGAGCCCATGTTGAGGCCGACTGCCAGATAAATGAGTTATTACCGACATGAAAATGCAGGTTGAAAGAAGGGCGGCCTGGTAGTTGGAGAAGCCGCAGTGCGGAGACGCGAGACGGCGGAGGATGGCAGTCACTGGACGGTCATTGGGTTGGCCGGCCTCCCGATTGGGCAACGAGCTGATCACACTCGAATAATTCGGCGCCGAAAAGTCAACCTCCGCAACCTCAATCCCATCGCCAATTTCACCCTTCACTGCCCTACGCGCGCCCTTGAATATCACTCTCGAGACCTACTCTTCGAAGGAACTTCATCCTTGCACGGTTATTACGCCGATTTCCTTATCTCAACTGTGCCCCTCCGTCGCAGCCACAAAAGTCGAATTACACGTTGGTGCGGGGAGCAAAATCGGACTTTCGCAAGTCGCTCTTCCCATCTCTCTCTCCCCGCCGTCGCAACCCACACAGAAATAGACGACGCCATTGAGCATACACACACGCACACACACAACCAAAATGCCTCTCGACACGTCTACCACATACCCGCTCACCAAATTACGCCTGGATGGCCGACGCTGGAACGAGCTGCGGCTCCTTCAGGCCCAGATTTCCACCAACCCCGCCAGTTCGGGCTCGTCATACCTCGCCATGGGCAACACGGCGATCATCTGCTCGGTCCACGGGCCAGCCGAGGGCCGTCGCGGGGATGCCTCCGGCGGCTCAGCGGGCTCCTCCGGGGCGGTCGTCGAGGTGGATGTGAACGTCGCCGGGTTCGCGGGGGTGGATCGGAAACGCAGGGCGGGAGGAAGTGACAAGTAAGGAGTCCCTACGGAGGATATATTTATACAACATATCAGCGTTACTAACTCGTTTTCTTCTATCTGTGTATAGACAATCCTCGCGCATCGGGACCATCCTACGCTCCGCCTTCCAGTCGCACCTGCACACCTACCTCTACCCGCACAGCACGATCAGCATCCACGTCTCGGTGCTGTCGGCGGACGGCTCCCTGCTGGCGGCGGCCGTCAACGCCTGCACGCTGGCCCTGGTGGACGCGGGGATTCCCATGCCGGGGCTTCTGTGCGCCTGCACGGCCGGCATGAGCGGCAGCGCGTCCACGCCCCGCGACCCCAACAACGACTTCCTGGACCCCCTGCTGGACCTGTCCCTGCCGGAGGAACAGGAGCTGCCGTTCCTGACGGTGGGGACGACGACGACGGTGCCGGTCGGGGAGGCGGCGATGATCCACGATGACGAGGACGAGATGAAGGTGTCGATGTTGACGATGGACTCCAAGGTGCACTGCTCGTATGTGGAGACCATGCTGGCGGTGGGCATTGACGGGTGCAAGCAGATCCGGGAGATTCTGGAGGGGGTGATCAAGAAGTCGGCTCGCCGGTGATTTTGTGTTTGTTTTGTTTTGTATTTGGTTGTGTTGCGATGAAAAAGCATGGCAGGCGAAATATTCGTGTATATACCCCGTGAAATGAATGCCATGGGCGGTGTTAGGTGTGTTTCTTGGAGACTCCAGTACGCGTTCTTTCTGCATTGCAAATTCTTTCATTTGATGTTGTGGACGGTCGTGGTCTGAGAGGGCCCGGGGGTGGGGAGTGCATAAATCTGCTCAATTCTGCGCGCGGTGCATCTTCCCCATTGGCCGGGCCAGGGGGGGTAGCGAGTGGGCATCGTGTTGCCAAAGTCTTGGAATCTGCGCAGGATGAGCGAGTTTCTATTGCTATGGTTGATGGATCAGACAATGGGTTGGGCTCGCGGTGAGCTGCGTGGGTGGTTTGGGTCAAACTGGCTATATCAACCTTTGAACCCCCGCTGTCTCCAGGACATACGATCTGATCATCCTCTCCGTCTTGGTACCCAGACAATCCATCGTCAATATGGATATGCCCACATCCACATCTACAACTATGGACATGATAATGACCATGACCATGACCACGTCGCCGACCACCACCGCCGCCATGGGCAGTAGCACCGCATCCTCCAGCATGGACATGGACATGGACATGGGCTCCTCCAGCTGCCAGATCTCCGTAAGGACCCCCAAATCCCCTTTCTCCTCTGCCCGATATCGAACACCATCAATACTAAGAATAAGCTACCCAGATGCTCTGGAACTGGACCACCATCGACGCATGTACGCCTTCCCCAAGCCCAATCCAACCCAACCCTAACCTGAATCGGATCAACCCTAACCCACCCCTCCCCCCCAAAACACTAAGAACCAAAAACAGGCTTCCTCTCCAAAACCTGGCACATAACCACCAAAAGCATGTTCGCCGGCACCTGCCTCGGCACCATCTGCCTAGTGGTGTGCCTGGAGTTCCTGCGTCGCGTCGCGCGAGAGTACGATGCTTTCCTCGTCCGGCGGGCCCGTCTGCGGTATCAGTTTCTGGCGAATCTTGATTCCCCCGAGGGCGAGATGCACACAGCGCTGCCGTCGGCTTCGGCTTCGACTTTTCGGTGTAAGGATGCTGCTGCTGCTACCACAGTAAGAACAGCAGCAGCAGCAGCGGCAGCAGCTGCTACTCCAGCGGGCGCAGCACCACCACCACCCTACCGCCCAACCCTACCCGAGCAACTCGTCCGAGCAACCCTGCACATGCTGCAGTTCGCCGTGGCGTACTTCGTCATGTTGCTGGCGATGTACTTCAACGGGTACATCATCATCTGTATCATCGTGGGGGCGTTTTTGGGGGCGTTGGTGTTTTCGTGGGAGGTGATAGGGTCTGGGGATGGGGTGGGGTATGCTTTTTTCTCTTTCTGCTTCCTTCGGAGTATCATTCTCTCGTTCTTTGCTTGTGGTGTTCCGTGTCGGGGTTCTTTGATTGGAAGCGGGAAGGGGGGAAAAGGGGAAGGGGGGCTTTGGCTGACTTGATAATCTGTCCCAGGAACGATGCTACGGCCGTGACGAAGTGCTGTGGTTAGAAGATACCGGGCATCAGTTGTTGCGGGGTGGGTCTCGGTATACTGGAGATGATCGGGGTTGAGACGGTCTGCGATGCAGATACATTAACTTACCCGCATTCAACACTACGAGGTTAAGAGAGATGAGGATGGGTTTTCCATCCTGGACCATGGAGAGGGAGGTACAGTTCAGGAACGGAGGAGGAGCTGGATTCAGGATTCAGTATTGCAGGGTCCGGAAATAGCCTGCCACTACTACTACCACTACTACTACTACTACTACTACTACAGCCCCAGAATAGTTCTCCACTACCGTCAATCCATGTACACCGTAGAGTAGAGTAGAGTAGAGTAGTAGGATATCAAAGACAACAGAATAACCCGTTGTCTAGTACACTACACCACTGCACTACAATCAGAGCCCAAACCCGTCAAAGACAGCATAGAATCCCACCAAGGCAGGTAACTAAGTTAAGGTACTTTGTGCAAGCAATTGTGCTCAAACCAACGATACACAACCCAACCCTACAACCTCCATTCAACCTCTGCCCCCTCAAAAAGAAAACCCCCTAAATAGAATCCGATTCAATCTAAAAGCCATTCAGAACCAACTAACCAACAAACTAAACCAAACCCTAAGTACACTCACGACTTCTACCTCCAGACATCGCACCCTACAGATAGATCTACTTCCAACACCTCTACTTACCAGTCAACGACTGAAAAGCACTAGAGCTACCGCTTAACACCACATCAACTGAAATGCTATAGTACAGGACATACTAATCACTAATCTTCTGGAAAGCGAGTTATGCGCACCACAACGCAAAAAAAAAAAAATGCAGCCGGCCTTGCAGACACACATGCAGATACACCTGCAGTTGCAGTTGCAGTTGCAGGGTCACTCAAGATGTCATGTTCACGCTGTGTCCAGTTGTCGGAACCAGACGGCAATGGCGCCTCCGTCCGGGTACGTACTCAGTAAGTCAAAAAATTACCCCGCTATCCCAAGCGGGGTCAACTCGGATCTTACTCTAACTTGAAAGTTTGCCACTCGACCAAAATGCCCAGGTCGGTTCGCCCTTCTCTCTTAACCCGCGGTACTGACTTCATCATGGCGTAACGCAAGAATTCGATTTCTCCTGCTCAGTGACTGCAATGACGATTCGCATTGGGACTGCATTCTAGTATGTTTTATGCGCGCAGCAAATAGTCGAGTCGTTGTCTTACAACTACGAGCATTGACAACCAAAGGGAACATATGCAGAGTTCAATATGGACACTCTAGATTACAGCGTACGAGATAGGAAAAGTGGGAAGCAAATAGATGAGAGAGAAAAAGAAAGAAAGAAAGAGTCCTATTGGTCCACCTTACTCATTCTTCTTTTTCCCTCTCCGTATCACATATTTTTGGCTCGTTAAATGGCTAAAAACTGCTTACAACTCACCACTGTTGATGATCGTGGGCTTGACGGCGGAGCGGACAGCACCAGAGCCGCTGCCGAGGGCCTCGAGCTCCTTGACGACCTGCATGGACGCCTCGTCAGCAACCTCGCCGAAGACGACGTGCTTGCCATCGAGCCAAGAGGTGACAACGGTGGTGATGAAGAACTGGGAGCCGTTGCTGTTGATTTGGAAGTTAGCGGGAGCTGCTCCCTCTGTTTTAACAAAAGAACTTACGTGTGGGGACCAGCGTTGGCCATGGAGAGGAGACCGGGGCGGTTGTGCTTGTAGATGAAGTTCTCATCGGCAAACTTCTCGCCGTAGATGGAGCGACCACCAGTACCCTAGATGATGAATGAGTTAGTCGGGATGCTTGTTGCTCCTCAACCAGGGCCAATTGAAGAACCAGTGAGAGACACTTACGTTGTGGCGGGTGAAGTCACCACCCTGGAGCATGAACTGGGGGATGATACGGTGGAAGGTAGAGCCCTTGTAGCCCTCACCCTTGGGACGCGTGCAGAGCTCACGGAAGTTGCGAGCAGTCTTGGGGACGTCCTTCTCGTAGAGGTTGAAGTTGATGCGGCCAACCTTGGCTGGAGAGTCGGAGGAAAAAGATCATGTCAGTCAGAGATTCCCTTGCCATTGGAAGACTCTATTCAAAGAAAGAGGGGAGAGATGAAGCATGTCCTAGCCTCCTCTCACCCCGTCACCGAATCCCAAAGAGGGGTAAGAAAAGGCTGCTCCTCTGCCTCTCCCTCTCTCTCTTCAGGCAACAGCAGCAGTAGCAGGAGCTGGAGAGGCAAAAATCGAAAAAAAAAGACGAGAATCAAAATCAAGACTTACGGGCGCTGGAGCCCACAGGGGCGTACTCGACTTCGAAGAAGGCCTTGGTGTTTCCAGACATGGCTGCGGATGTTTGATGGAAAGAACGAAGAGAGAGGAAAGAAGGGGAGTTGCAAACGGGGATGGAGAAGAGGGGACGAGAAGCGAAGGACGAGCAAGGTGGGGTTATTGTTGACCTCAGGCTTCGGGAGAACATTGTTGCTGGAGGGGCAGTCCGCACTATACCGCATCAGGATCAGCTCGATGCACACTGGAAGGCTTCGTCCACCCACAGCCACCAGCTGTGCAGTCTTCCCGCTTGGTCATTCGTGGAGCCTCAGGCTGCCAACCCAGGCTAACAGGGCGAGCTGGTCAGCAGCCCCCAACCGCCGCTGTCGGACCTCTTCCATCCACTTCCATGGAGAGACGCGCGCGCCTCATCATCGAGTCTCATCCGCTGAGCAGCACTCACGACCAATTGGGATCGGGCAGAACAGGGGATGGAGGTGCACTTACAGAAATTCAAGCTTACAAGATGATTAAAGATGGTGCAATGGCTGCTGGTGTGGAGAGGAAAGGGAAATCAAGCTCAAGGGGAAGATATCGGACCGGCGAAGAAAATATTCCAGCCAGCTCCCCAAAAGAGTATGGCCTCGGATTAAGTAATACCACCTCAGCTCAGCTCAGCTTAGGCCGGCCGGAGCTCCCCCAACCTGGTTCCAGCCACCCAGCATTCTCGCCCCGGAATCCCTCGGGAGACACAGCAGCCACGTGATCAGCCCCCTCGACTACAGTTAAACCATAGCAGTACTGACTTGTGATACCATCGTTATTGACAAGATATCTGCAATATTCTGGACAAGGCTATTCAAATCTAGAAACACATAATCCAAACAGAAGATTTGAAAGACTGACCGCTGCATCAACAACTGATCAGCCGTTCCTGTGCATATCAAATCACAGGTAGACCACGGAAGGGCCATCGAAGATGAAGACAAAGTTCACATCGCTAATAGAGGAAAGTGTACATGGAACGATGATAAGAAGAACAGCGAAAAAAGAGGTGGGGTTCGCAGGGCGAGAAGTCTTGTACCCAACACCGAGAACGAAAGTAAAAGAAGTCATAAAAGCTCCTCCAGGTATCAACGTCTCATTCCGCATGGTTACTCATTGTCATGCACAGTATATGCAGAAAGATACCGCCATGATTAGCAGTTAAAGGATCATCATCGCTTGCGTGATGGCAAACAGACGATCAAGAAAAGTCGGGGAAATATGTAGGAGAAGTGAAGAAATAAGGTACAACATGTCTCGCCATAGACATGAATTTGAAGTGGCGGGTAGAAGATATCGAGCATTGAACAACAACAATATGTTATGCCGAGCTCATCGGATCGGCCGTACTACCGGAAGTCATCTTCCTCATCGTCTAGTTCATGAGGGTCTAGCTGATGAACAAGCTCTTTGGTCTCCCGAGCGATCTCAAAGGCAATGGGCGGAAGTTTGTTGGTGATGGCGCGGAGCTCGACGAAATCAGAGACCCCTTCGCCCTCGGCGGCGGTGCCTGTCAGCCGGTCCCGGTGCTGTTCCAAGGTCTGGATGATGGAGCCGGCACGTTGACGCAGAGTGGGACTGACTTCAGGACCACTGATGTAGTGCTGCGTGGAGGAGTTTACCTGGGACACCACGGAAGAAATGGCAGAGATATGGGTGCTGATGGTGTTGAGGCCTTGTTCAGAGCGAATGCTAGCAACAAGAGCCTGGATCGACTGAACGAGTCCGTCCGTTTGATCCTCGAGGTAGTACTATATTCCAAGTTAGAATCCGCCTACAGGGGCGCTAAGAGTGGATGCACCCACCTTGAGTTCATGGAGCTCGTGGTCCACAGACTTCACGGGATACATTGTATGCATTCCTGCATTCATACCGGGCGAGGCAACTTCGTGCTCAGCAGGAGCGCTCATGGCACTGTAAACGGAATCGTTACGGCTGAGCCGACCCTGGCTGGGCGCCACACTGAAATAGTCGGGGGACTTCATCTGGGCGACTTGCGCTTCGTCGTTCTCGTCATCGTTCAATTCGTCTGCCGGAGTGGGCCGAATTTTCACGATGCGGATCAGCCCAATAACTGCAGATGACAAATGCGAAGCTGCAGCATCCAGGAGAGAAAGCGGGGAGAGTCCACCGGAGCTGGCGAAATTCTTGGTCGCAGTAATCATGTTGTTTGCAGTGGCAGATACTTTGCGGGTGGCCTTGGCACTCAGCGCGGAGAGCTCCTCGTTGCTCTCTTTGCGCAACTCTACATCGTGAAGGACGTGGCGCACGGCAACAACGACGGCTTTGATCTGCTGCATGACCAGCTGAGGGTCATCCTCCCGCGCTATGCGCAGCAGTTCGTCGATGGAGATCTGGAATTTGGTCACATGCACATCCATGACGAGGCCCGTCTCCTGGATAAATTCGTTGTCCTTCACGACGCTCGCGGCATCTGCGCGCAATTCCGACATGCCGATGGATGAGGTGCGCTGTCGTAGTTGAGTCTTCGCTTTGGCGTACCGTGCCTTCCATTGTTTTACCTCCTCTTCCAGTCGATGGACCTCCGTCGTAAGCCGCTCTTCCTGCTCCCACTTGGTATGGCTCTGTTCCGATAAGGCCCTCATCTCCACGAGGAACCCTGCTGCCTCCCGCCTGACTTCTTCGGTCACCCTTTGTTGCTCTTGCAGCTCCGTCTGCAAGCTTTGGTGCTTGATTTCAAGGTTACTGAATTTGGCCTGCAACTCAGCATCACCCGTGCTCTGCCGCGAAACCTGATCGATCTGACTGCGCAGTTCCATCTCAATATCCTGCTGTTCAGTCCGGACCTTTTCGAGTTCTTGCTGAAGGGAGTGGTTCAGATCTTCGGCCTGCGTTATTTTGCTCTCCAAGTCCGACTTGATATCCTCCCACTCTTGGCGTTCTGCGACACTGATCTGTTCCACCTGGTTAGCTAGAATGGATTTTGACCGCGGCGAGCCAACATGCCTGTGATTTGTCTTGTTCTTCCTGATATCTTGAAAGCTCCTCGTCTTTCGTTTTGACCAACTCTTCCAGCATGCCCAATTTGCTCTGGTCTTCCTCGTAATTTGAAAGCTCCTGATCCCTCAATTTGAGCAGCTCCTCTAGCTTTGTCACCTTTTCTTGGAGGAAAGACACCTGCGACTGGGTCTCGGCCAGCATTTTGCGGTCACCATCTCCTAAAGTTGTCCCGGTCCCTCTCCTACTGTTGAGAACCACATCCAGGGCAAACGCATCACTGCGCGCATCGTAGTCGTCTTCCGTACCCGCCGCGTCGTCATCATCCTCCACCATGGTACTTTTATTGGGAACAATTGTGTTGCTCTGGAACGACTTCGCCGTGGGGCCATCTCCGTTCATGCTAGGCGGTGGGCCTCCTAAGGAACCCTGGCGTGGGGGGTAACGCATCGGACTCGGAGGCGGCATCGCCCCGGGCGGATACCGTGGGGGTCCCCGGTTCTGTGAGTTGCGGCCCCCGGGGCCCGGCGGAGGAAACCCATTGGGCGGAAAGCCGGTGGGAGTGGGAGGAGGGCGTCCGCGAAAGCTCGGGGCGGGACTGACGGCGCGACTGGTATCTCGGGCTGGGAACTGCGGAAACCGACGCTCGAGTTCCGTGTACACATCCGTCGCAAGATCTCTGAACCGTTGGTGTTGCAGCGAAGCCAGCTTCTTCCGTGCCTGATTGCGCTTCTCGTGGAACTCCTTTCGCGGGGTGAGGAACGGAGGGATATCGGGACGAGGGGGCCGGGAGGGCGATGGCATTGCCTGCTGTCGTCGGAGTAGTTCATCGTAGACGTCCGTACTGAGCTCGTGGAACTGGGTGGGCGAGAGTCGCAGCAGCTTGTCGCGAGCTTTGTTCGATTTGCTATTTAGGCGATCTTCCCGATACGGGCCTTGGAGAAACCGGCGCAGAGCGACGTAGTGTTGGCCCAGGACTTCCTCCAGCCGCCTCTGCCGCTTGGTGCGGTCGGGTAAGGTCCCATCGCTCGATCGCGCGGCCACGGAGCTCGGCGGAGACGGGTTGCCAGCATCGCTCAGCGGGCCCGAGGAGCCATTTGGGATTCCCTCCACCGTCGACGAGCCACTGGGGACGCCTGATGTTGGCGGTGTCGCGAGATTGCTGCGTGTCGAAAAAGTCGGGGAAAAGGGCGGGTCGGTTTTATTGTATTGGTTGATCCCAGACCAGTCACTCCCATCCACAGAGACAGGCGACATGGTCCCTGAGTGACCGTTCATAGGTCAAAGTGATTTTGGTCACTGAGCGGCTCGAGAAGACCGGGGGGTGCAACTATGCATGCGAGGATGTGCGACGGGCGGAACTGCGGCACCCGGGCCATCGACCAGGCTCGATGGAGGGTTTAGCAGAGGAGTGGAGTTGTAAGAAGAGATCGCTTGTTGTAAATGTCGGCCAGACTCAAAAGAAAGAGCTTGACGCAAAGGCCAGTTCTGTGACTCTGGAGGGGGTGGTAAGAGGAAGAGTTCAGCAGCGACAATAGGAGACTCAGTAAAGGCGAGCCGGTACGGGGGGGAAGTAGTTTCTCGGCCAAGTCGGCACGGGCACCAATAATGGAGAAGAGACGACCAGCAAAGATGAAGTAAACAATGAGAACAGGAAAGGTCGGATTAGGATCAGATTAAAGCCGGGCAAATTAAGCCACCGGGGAAAAAGTCGCAGCCACCAGGAAGAACCTTGGAAAACAGCCTCAAGGAGAAATAGTCCATGGGTGGAGGAAGAGGAAGAAGAAGAGTGGTGGTAAGAGTGAAATTAGCAGTGAGTGAATGGAGTTAGTGAGTGTTGAGCCACCGAAAGACAGAAAGTGGACTGAACTGTGGACTGAACTTAGTCTAGCCGGAAGATTAATGACTGCGGCAAAGCAAAAGAAGCACCAGCCCAGCCGCAGGTGTTTTTACGAATACGGAGGATACTCAATAGGTAAGGTACCACAAAAAGGGGTATCGTATGGTTCAGTCCGTTCAGTCCACAATGTCTGCCTAGTTCTTGAGCTGTGCACTCTTACCGGTGCTTCAGTAGCAGTCCGATCTCAGTTTCGACCACGCCGACGTTGTGACAGGCACAGACTCTTTCCCTCTCTCTCTCTCTCTCTCTCTCTCTCTTTCTCAATCCCTCCTTTGCAACTTGAGCAGTCAGAAATGATGCGGAGTAGCTGTTCGACTGTCTCAGATTGACCCCAGATAGACCAGATAGACACCCGCCAGACTGATAAGAGCCCCGATCGTCCGTTGACTACTGGCCCGCCCTCCTCTCTCTATAAGTGTGGTGCAGTAAACAATCTGAGTACTGTACTTCGAACGCGGCGTCAACACTCCAGGTGCAAAGGCGATCATCTCCAGTCACATCCTCCTCGACTAAAAATAAATGCTTCATCATCCCAGCTAATGCAGGTACGAAACTACGAATACACCGTAGTGCGTCCGTCCAGGAATTCATGATTTCCTTCTTACCATGAAATACCAATATACGATACGATGACTGACTGGACCGACACATTGAACTCCACTCCTCCGCCCGGAACTGATCGATCGGTTCTAAACTGACGCACACCGTGTGGCGGTGGCTGCTGGTGCTGCTGGTGCTGCTGCTCCCAGCACCTGCCGAACAGCCACTGCATAATTCAAGGCACACTTATACATTCACCCACCCATCAACCTCTTCGCTACCAACCCCTTAAGTTAGACTCTACGGAAACAAAACAAGCATTTCCTGCCCCCGTATCCCTCCCATCAATGCCAAAAACCCACCCTCTTGAGGCTGGTGTCCCTCTCCCTCTAGGGATGACCAGTGACAAGCCCAGTGTCGATTGAAAGGAAGGAAAAAAAAAAAAAAACTGGCCAGCCCCCAACATGCGCTTCACTCCAAGCCCCCAAGGGGGGGGAAGGGGAGGGAGCACAAGCACCACTTTTGCAACCGGCTCTCCACCCGCCCATCCATCCATCTGGTCGAGACTTTTCGCTGCTAAGTTAGTTCAGGAGGTAACTTAGTTACGACTAACTTTCGTTGTTGGCCTCTGCCGAGATTGCGACGAGTCCCGCGCACGTTCGAATTCGTTTGGGGTCCAGAACCCAGAACCCAGACCCCAGAGCCCAATGCCCCTTCAGAGCTTGGATCGGCTTATCCTAGGCCTGTGTTTTTTTTTGTCCGTCTTCTTTGTGGTCGTATGGGTGAGGATGGCAAAACCTGTTCATGCGACGAAGAGAAAAAGAAAAAGAAGACAGTGGATTTTACTCCGTAGTCTATGGTCGTTAGGTTTGAGCTATTGCTTGGGATCTTGGATTGCGATTGGTGTACTGTTTCTGAGTGATTATTGCTCATTAAGGTAAGTAAGTGCCTAGGCTTGAAGGTTAGCCTACGGTACTTAACTTTGTCTCTTTCCACCCCCCCTAAGCTTAGGGCGTAGGCAGCATCTCAGGGGGCGGCCGCCAGTTCGTAGCGTGGAGACACACCACAGTCTATGTATAACTAACCGGTGGGCTCAGAAGGCTAGAAGGTTCTAGTTACCTTCAACTACCTTCCGTGCAGTTTCATTGACTCCAACAGTACTCCGTAGCGCTGCAAACGGTAGGCAACAAGAACGCATACTCCATCTCGTCGGACTCGATATCCATTCTCCTTGGTTTATCCCAAGAAGATGGTCTCCATCAGTCTTCGGCAGACAGTTTTTGAGTTGCCGAGCCATGGGCGCTTTCCGGACGGCAAACAAACGTCAACCCGGTTTTCAGGCCCCAAGCCACGAGACTACCAACTATGTCCCATGCAACAACTTTTCGGTATAAATGGACAGTATGGAAAGAGGAGGAAACCCGAAGCTGGGAAATCAACTCCGGGGTATAAGTTAGCAGTTGACCGACGCTGTCCGGAGCAAATGGCTTCTCAGAAGACTGGCTGGTCATTGGTCAACGTCTTGGACGTAGATGTGGTAAACTACACAATACGTTGCTAGAGCTGATTATTTCAAGCAGCTCCTTTCCATATCTCATCTTTCGTGAGTCTCTAAATCACCTTGTTTTGATTATATCTGAATCGTGGCATAGTCCCCCAATATAGGCGACGGAAGTGTATGTTTTTCTTTCCACACTCTTGTCAAATTGTGGCACGATATGATTATTAATGATCGATGAGTTCTGCAGACCATCTTGACTTGAACCCTATAGCAATTTATTCTTGGTAGAAGAGTCGTACTCTATAAATTGATTTGTGGAGTCAAAGTTGTAACAACTATCCTGCTGGTCGTGATGAAATCCTATATTCAAAGATGGATCTTTCATATGGGGATGGAACACCCCTGCACGCAGCTCGCATGCGAGCGATATCCGCTTGTTGATTCCATCCATATATCATGTATTGTGTACTTGTAGCCCACAAAACAGGGTAAACAGCCATGTTTCCCACCCTCGACGACAAATGATGAAGATGAATAGGAAGCTCCAGCCCTCGCTCACAAGGACGTGGTCTAGATCATCTCAAGTGGCCATGGAAAAGGCCCTTGCTGTGGTTTGACAAGGAATTTTGGGGAGGAGGGGGGGAGGGACGAGACGAATGCCGAGGTATCTTTCCAAAGTCTGCCATATTGAGTACAGTACACTACAGTCCAGTACTCAGGCCAGGCCCAGTTACTGTATCTTCCAGTTCAGGTCTCGTTCCTTTAGTCCTCGGGGGCCTTCGCTGTCCTCAACCATGCGGCACCGCACGCGGCAGCTCAAGATCCACCCTCCAAAGCGGATGCACCGGAACCTCAGCGCTGCAACCCTGCACCGCGGCATTCACGAACAGCGTCTGGTCCCTAGGTCTCAACGGGGCTGGGTCCTCCGAGCAGTGGCTCGTTGCCATGACCGCTGGGGCCGCCGCCTCCTCCTGCTTCCCCGGCTCCACCAGCTGGGCAAGCTTACTGATGACGGTCGATCGGCCGTAGTCGATGGCCGTGAAATGCGATGGCTCGTTCTGGGTGCCCAGCCCATCAGGATCCTGATCTCGAGGACTATTGCGGGTTTCTCGCCAGTGCGCGAGCATGGCCCCCCACCCTTCGTGAATATGTCCAAAGCAATGCATCCGGGGTCTGGCGCGGGCGATGGCCTTGAACAGATCGGGGCAGCCGGCTCGTCGTCCGCGTGAATGCGTATCCCTACTAGTATAATCCATGATGCCTCGTGGTGGGCCGTGAGTGACGACCACATCGATCTGATTGCTGCGGCCGTCGAACTGGAAATCATGACCCGTGTCCGGGTGGTACTGGAAGCCCCAGTCGCCACCGAGCGAGGGGGTGCCCGGGCTGGCGTAGACGGTGAGCCGCGCGCCGTTGGCCAGGATGAAGACGTGGATGCCTTCGTCTAGCAGGACAATCCCGCTGCGTTGCTGGAGGTCGTCGGTGAAGAGCTTGATTCGGACTTCTTCATAGTCCCCGTAGACTTGCCGCACGAGGCGGCGGTCGTCTTCGCTGTGGTCGAGACCGCTGGCTTTGACCTTCTGTTGGAAGGTCGGGGTGTCCAGGGTGAAGTCGTGGTTGCCGGGGATGACCAGCTTGAGGGGTGCGTCCAGTTTCTGGAGGTGCTGGATCGTGGTGCGGAACTCGGTCAGATAGGAGCTGTCGGTCAGATCGCCGCAGTGAATCACTACGTCGGCGTGGTGCTGGGAACACTCTCCGGGGAGCTCGTGGCCGTGGGTGTCGGAGAGGATGAGGAAGCGGGTTTTGATATCGGATGGGATGGAGGTTTCCATGTTGGGTGTGAAGGATGGTTCTAGAACTTGATGAATTCATAATAGTTCTAGAGGTGATAGGAGGAAAAGGATGAAGAATGAAGACGAAGACGAAGAATGAAGAATGATTGAAGAGGATGTGAAAGAAGATCTGGAGTCACAAAAGTAAGTATGCCCTAATCATGTTGCTATATACGGGTCTGTATTCCAACACTACACCACAATTGCGTACTACGGTAGATGTGTGGGCAGTCAATCATGCTGATCCATATGATATGTCTAACAATAATAAATAGAATACTTCTAGAAGAATATTCTATAAGTATAATCTGTACAAAGGAGAGAAAGTCCCCGCCGTCCTTCTATCTCGAGCTCTTATTGCCCAGCAATCGAAGAAGCCCAGCGAACTCACTGGAGTATATTGTCTGCGAGGCTGGGGAGGGTCTGGGACGGACTCGATCGGTCGATCAGAGTGAGCGTGTTGATAAAATATTGTTGTCTTTAGCAAACTAACAGCCACGCTACAGAACCGCGAGGTTGTTTTTGATGGACGGTTGTAGACGCCTTCCTAAAGCACTGTCCTGTCCACTGCTCTTTCCTCCGTATTGCAATTGGCTGCACTGTTCCTGTTCCTGTATACAGAGACACTGCAACTGCATCGAATCCTAGCTGCTCCTACCTCGAGAGCAGTCTGCCATTTCCCGCTCAAGCAAGCTACCCCAGGAAGCTGTCAGCAGGATACGAACCATTGTGAAGGGGAAAGCAGAGAACAATGTAAAAGGCTGCTTTAGATGTCTTGTGTATTGCTGGAAATCAAGTCACATGGTCCTATACATGTTGTGTGGGGCATGCGAGAAAATAGCTAAGTCGAGGATATCCAAAGTAGGATTGAGGTAACTTTGTAGACTTCTCGTGGAACCCAGATTCGGAAGCCTCACAAAGTGCCCGGCCGGTGTCCATTCCACACGAATGCGTTGTATCTAGTACAGCGGCAGTGGCAAGTCAGCCGAAGAAACTACTACTAGCGCGCGCCTCGACTCATCCTTTACCTTAACATGTGCGACTTAGGGCTATGAGCATGCTGGCAATGAAATCTGACGATAACAAAATTCATCACATGCATTGAACCTCCCCAGTTATGTACGTAGGAAAAAAAAAACAGGTGACATTTCATCATCATATTGTAACTACAGTCAGGTAGCTGTATAGGTTGTGCAATACAGGCGAATGAACTCATCATTCGCTTTTCTTCTTCTCCGTCTATCAACAGCCCTGTCTTCACAACCAGGTAAACTCCTCCCCTCAATTAGAAAAAAAACCGACATGAAATGTGCAGAATGCCCGGATAAACTACCAGTGCGTATGCAGGAAGTAAATGTACAGTCGTAGAATAAGTCCGTCGGCGGAAGGGGGAAATGGCCAGAATTATCCCAACTAAATCATAGGCCAGATAGCCAGAACGGTTCGTATGCAGAAGAAGACGGGCGAGCAGGTGTCTCTGAGGAGCGCGGGGGAAAAGATTCTGCTCAGTGGCAGGAGGATTGGGGGACATGCATTCATAAGGCAACCGAGCGCATCGGACTTCACTTCGACGAGGTCATAGTGAGGCCTCGAGTAGCACCAACGGCGGCAGAAACAGGAGTGGCCGAGCGGGTCGGGGCAGCGCTACGGTTGTGCGCCATGTGCGCCCGGACAAGGTGGCCGGCAGCCAGGGCAGAGCACAAGCTCAGCTCACCAGCAAGCACAGCCGCGCCGACAATACGCGCCAGCTGGCGGGCGTTGTCGCCGGGGTTGGTCGGGTGGGAGCCACGCACGCCGAGGAGATCCAGCATGGCGGACTGTCCCTCGAGGATTGTGCCACCGCCAATAGTTCCGACTTCGATGGAAGGCATCGACACAGCGATTTGAAGGTTGCCGTTGAAACTACAGTAGATTAGCATAATGTAGTAAATCTTTGAGGGTGTCCACTCACTTTCTCATGGTAGTGATACAGCTGCTGCTTTCCACGTTTTGGGCGGGATCTTGACCGGTAGCAAGGAAAATCGCAGTAACGATATTGGATGCGTGGGCGTTGAAGCCGCCAATACTTCCAGCCATGGCACTTCCGATCAAGTTCTTGCTGGTGTTCAGCTCAACGAGGGCATTGACATCACTCTTCAACACACTCCGGACAACATCGCCAGGAATGATAGCCTCGGCCACGATCGATTTGCCACGGCCGTCAATCCAGTTGATAGCAGCCGCCTTCTTGTCCGTACAGAAGTTACCCGAAACAGAGATTGTAGCCATGTCGTCAAAGCCACACTCAGTAGCCATGACATTGAGTGCCTTTTCGACACCCTTCGAGATCATGTTCATACCCATGGCATCACCTGTCGTTGTCTTGAATCGGATGTACAGATAAGTACCAGCGAGGGCAGTCTTCATGTGCTGCAGTCTGGCGAAGCGGCTAGTGGAGTTGAAAGCTGTAGTCATAACGCGCTGGCCCTCCTCTGAATCCAACCAAACCTTGGCGGCTGCGGCTCGTGCAAGGGTAGGGAAACCGACACAAGGACCACGGGTCATACCGTCACCAGTCAGTACAGTCACTGCACCACCACCAGCGTTGATAGCCTTAGCACCTCGACTGGTACTAGCCACCAAGACACCTTCGGTGGTCGCCATAGGAATGAAATAGTTTTGACCATCAATGAGCATAGGACCAGCAACACCGAGAGGCAAAGGCAGATAACCGATGACGTTCTCGCAACAAGCTCCATGAACCAGAGTGTAGTTGTAATCCTTGTAGGGGAGCTTGGAGGCCTCCAAGGAGCCACTGAACTCAGACGTGGTAGCAGTCCTGGCCACGACAGATCGACGGATCTTCACTGCGCGAGTGAAAGCGTCACGGCGGCTCATAAGATCTTCATTTTCCATGGTCTTCTCCAAAGCGTAACCGGGGATCTTGCCCTTCAGGGAGAGGTCCACGAGCTCCTCATCCGATAGGAAGGCTGCTCTCTTCTCCTTCAGGAAAAGCTCGCATTCTTCAGCGCTCCTCGTGGGACCATCCTGGTTGTTCAGGTCGATCTTGGGGTATACCTTGGGCTTCGGGGCTTCCATCTTGGGTGCAGCTTCGGGCTCCTTGATACTCCATCTGGCCGCGTTGAAGAGATAGCCATTCAGAATGATACTCAAAGTCAAGGCAGCGATAATCCACTTGCTGATGACCGGGTCCTCAATGCTCTTCAGAAGGCTTTCGATCACACGCCCACCGACAGCATCGAGGAACTGATCGGTGTACTCAATCTCAAATCCTGCGCTCTCTCCAAGCGCAGCATAGTGGACAGAGGGATACTCCAATTTGTACTTGATGGGAGGGATAACTGTGACGACAGTCTCCTGCATTTGGCTCTTGGCGGCGACATAGATGGAGTCAAGACCATTCTCAGCGACCTTGAAAGGGTCAATGGGGGTAGGAGCCAAAACATTGGAAACGCGCGACAGAAGGGGGATGCTAGCGGAATCCCGAAAAGGAATAGCCGTCAAATTCACCACATTGATCAAGATGAAACCGCCAACCATCAGAATCTTGAAGAGACGGACGTTGCTGGACTTGAACTTCTTGCCAAAGATGCTGGTCTCGCTGTTGCCATTGTACTCCGATCCAGCTCTCGGCCAGTCATTGTTGGAAGCCACGTTCTCGGCAACACGCTGAGTAATCCCATCTTCCTCGAGAGCCTTGCGGAGCGCAACATGGCGTCTAATACGGGTGATTTCGAGTTTGATGCAGAGAATCGTAGTGTAGAACGTAAACAACAAGAGGCAGTCGAAAAACAGGATCCAAGCAGCAAGGAAGCAGAACTGCCTTAGGCCACCCTGGACACCAGAAGCTGCACCAGCAGCAAGAATGGCAATCTCAATGCAATAATCGCGAACAATTTCGAAACCCTGCTCTTTGATAGCAGTCTGGATAGAATCCTGGATGGATCTGGGGTTGTTGCCAGCCCGGGCGCCTTGCTTCCTATCTACGGAAGCGCTCAGGACAGCTCGAGTGAGGATGATCGACTTCTCAAATCCAATGGTCACCACCAGGAATGGAAGGCCCTCAGACAGCAGGAGCATGTTGATAGGGACCCCAAGCTTTGTGGTTACCAAAAGTCCGAACAAGAAGGCAAAAGCACCAGAGAAAAGAACGGTGGTAGCCAACCAGAAGTTCGATCCCAGACGGCGCATGGAGAAGAAAAGGGAAACAAAGCTGAGGTGCATAGAAAGGTATCCCAAGGTCATAATGACGATGTCAATGGTCTCAGCGTGCTACAGACAATTAGCAATCAAGTCATTAGGCTGGTTACAATTTGTGGGAAAATACCTTGATCAGATCGACGAATGAGTTCCATGCGTCTGCGAACCACAGCTTGAGGGCTCCAGTCGAGCCATAAGCCGGGCCACGAGCTGCCCTCATAATCCATTTCTTCTGCTCTCCTTCTCCCGCGCCAGCTGAAGGTTCGGGGATCTCTTGCACGGCCTTCAGGAAATCGGAGACCTGCTCGAAAGGAAGAGTGAACACGAGAGACGAGTCATGGGAGAAAGGCGAGAACAGGTTGGGCGTATGAGGAACCCGCTGGGCAGATGTATTCGCAGGAATGGGGACCTCGTCGACTAGAGGGGCGGTCGACACTGACTTAGATACCGAGTCGGGGAAGATGAATGTAGCAAGTGCCATGTGCTGAGCGGACTATCGGAACGAAAGGATCAGTGCATGAACAAACACAGATAGATCGATCAAGCAGATGCTCACCTCAGAGTCTTGGATGGTCGGAGCATCCTCAACTTGCCACTTCCACGAGGTACTCTCTCCCAGGCGCAAATTCCTACTGCCTCTGAGAAGAGTGTCCACATCGACCTGGCCGGGTACATTGCGCGGGTTCTTGAACGAGTCGAAAAGGCTCCCCTCCAGCAGACCAACATAGGTGGTGCTGGCCAGAAGGGCGATCACAACGATGGTGTGAATCGGGTGAAGGCAGGCACGGCGGGAGATAAACTGTAGACCGCTGGTAACTTGACGCTTGAGCCATCCGGGCTCAGCATCGCGATCTTCCTCTGTCGTACGCGACTTGCGAGGAATCAACGTCGAAGCCATGATTGCTTATGGAAGTTGGACAATTGAGTCCAAAGGAGCGGTGTGGACCGGGTGTCAAAGGAGAAGTTAGTCGAGTCGGGAGGGCGATGGTCCACGCGTTGAGATTCCGCCAAAGAGTGCCCCCGAACGTGTCGCACTAGTTCACGCGAACGATGATCTGAATTTTTAGATCTGAACAAGCACCTCCCCAAAAGTCAATGGCATGGGATTGAGGAGCGAGAGTGGTCGTTGCTTATCGGGTCTAAAAACAAAGAAAAGAGCAATGCGATGAGCTTTGCGATCGGTGGGGGGGCAAGTAAGGGCGGACGAGGGGGTCGGAGTGGCTTTACCTGACAGCAAAACGTCCAAAGTCCAACCTCTGCGTTGGGCTGATATAAGATCCCAAGCAACTGGATTCTTGAGGTTTTTTTCTTACCCCTTCTGGGACTTCCTGACTCGCTCACGGGCCCCTGAAAGAAGCAAGGGTGGAAGTACTCCCACTAGGCAGCCACAGAGGCGGTGGGATTAAGTAAATCCGCGAGTTTCGCCGCTGAACCAAGCCACAGGTTCGGCCAACAAAGACAGCCAATCGATGGCACTGCGGGAATACGGACCGCAGCAGTGCCAAGGTGGCTCAAAAGTACACTGGTCGCGTTGAGATACAACCGACAATTCACTTATCGGGCTACTACCACAAGATCAATGGATCTAGTAGTAGGTGATATAGTGAATATAGAAGGTGTAGAAGGAGAGGAAGAGGAAGGATAAAAGGAAAATGAGCGGAGAGAAGTGAGAAGTGAGGAAGGGGAGAGAGAGAGCGGAGGGGAGGGGGGGCCAACCCAGCATAAAGAAGAATTGGGAACAATAGCGACTACCGGGACAAGTTCCAATGGAGATAACCTAATCGGGATTAGTACAAATTGATAGTGGTTTTTTTCGGTTTCCCTTTTTCCACTTTTTCTTTTTTTTTTCTCCTCCCTTTTTTTCCTTCTTTTCCTTTACGAGATTAACTTACTCCGTACTTAACTTACTTCTAGTTTAGTCTGTGGTGGTCACATACTCCGCTTATCGGGAGGAAGCCGCAACAATTAATCCCAACGTGGAGGATGCACAAATGATGCCAGCTGCAAGTCTGTAAAGTAGGATTGGTTAGCGTTGTTCTGAGATCAGCATTCTACAGATTCTGCAGCCGCTTGCAGACTAACCTTGCATGTTCAATGTTGGATGGTGTATCTGCAGTGTGCATGTACAGTACATAATGCATGGATGGTATGTGAGTGTGAGCGAGCATTTGCCCAATCTCACCGAAGGGACAGACGGCTTCCAAACTTCAGTGATCAGAAAACAGTCTAATAAGCAAACTAAGATACGGAGCACTGTACAGTAACCTACCCTACTCCGTACTTACAGCCACTTTTTTTCTCCTTCAAGAGAACCCGAGCCCGAAGGAAAGGGTATCCATGTGGCCCAGCTCCCGTTAAGTTATACGGTTATAGACCGTCATTGGATCTCTGCTCAACCCTAAGAGCCACTTCTCTACTGGTCGGCAGATCAGACAAGGCATTCATGATTCAGCACTCGTAAGGTAGTAAGACGGCGGTTCTCTCGTGAAATCCAAACACTTCAGCCAAACAGCGACATGCGGGCCAAATAGCGACCCGCATGTCAGGCCAACCTCTTTTTCTAGATCTCGGCTTCCTGCGCTCTGCCGCAGCTGGTCAAGCGGTCGGAATGTATGAGATTGGGGAGAGCGTTTTTGGTGTCCGAGTGAAGCTGAACACCTCCAAACACATCGGTATCACAAACGTCATCAGAGAAATACGGATTGTGGTACTGGTTGGTGATCCCTACTAACCATGGACCACATTTGGTCTGATCATGATGACTTCAAGGAAGTCCAGCAGCAAAGCACCCTGGCCACCACCACCACCACCACCACCACCAGCAGATCATCTCTCTGATTGTCCATGCCAGCAGC
This sequence comes from Aspergillus fijiensis CBS 313.89, assembly GCF_003184825.1. Classification (NCBI taxonomy): domain Eukaryota; kingdom Fungi; phylum Ascomycota; class Eurotiomycetes; order Eurotiales; family Aspergillaceae; genus Aspergillus; species Aspergillus fijiensis. The sequence continues at coordinate 179,302 of NW_024468984.1, forward strand.
GTACAGTACCGCATGCACTCATTCCCCCGATCCAGTTGGCTGAAATGGTGGCAAGGGCAATCCTGGTTCCAGCAGAGAGCAATCACACACAATCCAGTCTAAATTAGTCGTAATATTATTATTCAATGCGTTAGGTAATTTCCAAGCTCCCTCCCCCCTCCATCCCCATTCTGCCCTTTGGTGGTTAATTGGCATCCCGCTTTCGAAAGCCGTAGGAGACCAAAACCCCTCCATCTGATAAAAAATTCCAAGACTGCATCCGTAGCCCGATATTCCCTCAGTCTGCCGGGGTGGAGATCGAATGGTGGAAACCGAGACCGTCGGTGGCCACTGAAGGGCTGCGATTCATCGGAGATAACACAGCCTACCCACCCTTTTTCATCTAATCAATCTCTTCATCTCTTCTGGCGAAGAGAGGGGGGGGGAAGGGATCCCCATCTGTCTCACATACGGTTACTTTGGGTTTAGGCCTGACCTAAATTTCTCTGTGCGCTTCGGTGAAATCGTGGCAGACAGACAGAAAAAAAAGTCCTGTCAAAAACGTTGTTGTATGCTGACCATCAGAACGTCTTGCTAACCCGAGCAAGGTTGATCCCCCCCCCAGGCAACAGAGAAAAAATAAGAAGAAAACAAAAACTCCCCGGCAGATAGTCCGGAAATCGGCAGGGAAAAAAACCAGTTCAGCTGCGGGTCTGGCACTCTTGACACGTAACGAGCTTGGACCCGGATGAGATCACGGAACAAGTCGCTACGTACTTGGGTATTTTCCCAGGGCAGTATGGGAATTTGAGCTGTTGATCTAATGTCATGACATGAGTGACTTTCATGTCGGTCTCGCAAGTCGCAATGTTGGATGTACATACGGTTAATGCGTGTTCGGGGGTCGGGTTTTCCCCTGAGGACCGATAATCAATTGATGGGTACTCACTACCTTAGTTGGGCGATGGAACCACGGCGACGCTGTGGTTTTGTTTGATCCAGAGACGAGACGAAGGTGAAGTGGGGAGGGGGGGGGGGCCTTTCCAATGCCAAGCAAGAACATTGTGAGGTCGGTGAGTTGGTGACTTAGTCGACCCGAGTTATCTCAGCCCCTTGACCAGACAGGTAGATTTTCCAGAAGTCTGTCAATGAATCGTGTCACGTCCAGTAGGTATAGTACTGTATGTACGGAGTACTAGAGTACACTTCTATAGCTATAACTTCGGTAGTGAAACTAAGTACGGAGTAGTTAACTTGGATCATTGGGCGGGCGGGAGGATCTAGAAGGGGTTTGTTGTCAGTTCCATACATGAGCCGCAGTGCTGGAACCTTTTTTTATTTGCATCTTGCATTTCACAGTCATAGATAGTACTCTCAGTTTTCGCAGGAAATGTTCTTCAGCGAAAATAATCAAGCTTCATGCACAAAGCTCACAGAATATCCCAGTCATGCCCGCCCGGGTAAGTTTCTGCTTTTCAGATCGACTGTTCCCAGCCGTCCGGGAATCTGCTAGGGCTGGCGAGGGCGGGACGCGGCCATGTTTCAACACTCACTCCTCAGGCGCCTAAAACATAAACATGCAACACCTGGCTGGGTAAATGTCTGCCCGGCTGGTTGCTGAATACCAATGCGCGCCGTCAAGCTAGACAGCTTTGCTCATGGATATGGGGGGTACATCGCTAAGCTACCCCAAATAAACACCAACAGCCCCTAGGTGCTCGAGTGTGCCGCGGATGGGGCAGGATCAAAGGACTGCTGCGTCGTCTGCAACTCTGCAACAACGGGTCCATCCGTGAGGGCGAATGTCTGTCAGTAAGAGATTATATTCCAGCCCAGGTTAGGCGCCGTTGCTAATTTCAGACCTCACTTAGTGTCGCAAATCCCATCAAGACCTGACTGATCTGATCGTCTTCTTATTCATGCCCTTTGTCCCCCCCCCCCCCCTTCCGCGCTAGACTTTGAAGACGCGACGAATCATGGCTGTCGTCTTTCTCCGGATCACCTAGGGCCACAAAAAGCTTGGTAGCGCTTCCAAGGGGATCGATTGGTCCTGCGATGCTCATCAAGGATCTATTCCAGTCATGATCATGTTATTGCATTGTCCCGGAGCGCCTACAGAAACGAGCCTCTCATGACTGACGCAGCTTGGCCGAGTTTCCTCATTCTCTTTTTGTTTCAAACAACTGGATGATATTGGACAACTGCTTTGACTCCTAATTTCTTTTGGGAAGTGAATTTGATCATAAGGCCCCGGAGGGCGACAATATCTGGAACGGGCACTCTCCTTCAATGTCATTGTTAACACCCAATGACTCCCGTTTCCTTTGTGTTTGTTTTATTGTACACTGTGATTCTCCGCTAGATAGCCATTGTCCATCGCGGTCAGTTAATTGTCTTTGAGTGGAACACTCCAGCGAACTAGACGACAAGAGAAGATACATAAGGCCCTTCTTGTCACAATGAGGCTATAAATTATGTATGAATCACCCCTGCCTTCTACAAACCACCATTGCCATCCACTGACCACACGCAGAAACCAACCACCAAGTTTTCTTGATAGACAACCCCGCTGGCCGGTGTCTCAACTTGCTATTCCTCACAAGAACAACGATTTGACGAAGCGTTCAGAAATCACCACAATTTGAAAAGACGCAATCATGCTCTTCATCCGTGGCACGGGATTGGGGGGGCTACTGCTCGCCCTGGGCTTGTCGACTGCGAACGCACACTCCTGGGTGGAACAACTGACGGTCATCGCGCCAAATGGAACCTTCGTCGGAGCAACTGGCTACCCCCGCGGCAATGTCCAGCGGACCGCCTCTGGCTTCAGCGATACCGATATGACGTATCTCATCCCTCCCAACGGCCGGGCCAATCAAAGCGAGATCCTTCCCACCGACAAGATGTGCAAGGACAGCCAGCAGTTGTACCAACAGACCGAAGGTAACCCCCGACTGCAGGCCAGCGCGGGCGCGGCCATCGCTCTTCGTTTCCAGGAAAACGGCCATGTGACCCTCCCCGGGACGCAGCCGGGAAAGCCCCCGAACCGGGGCACGGTATACGTGTACGGAACCACCGAGCCCAAGGCAGACGAGAAGCTCCTGGACGTTCACCGCGTCTGGAACCGCGACGGCACGGGAGGCGACCGACGAGGCGTGCTTCTGTCGGAGCAGAACTTCGATGACGGCCGGTGCTACCAGATCAACTCCGGGAATATCTCCGAGCATCGCCAGGCCGAGTTTCCTCACGTGGCCGACCAGACCATGGGCGCCGATCTGTGGTGTCAGCAGGATATCGCGCTACCCGCGAATGCGCCGTCCGGCAAGCCGTATACCCTGTATTGGGTTTGGGACTGGCCGACTGCGCCTGGTGTGACGGACACGCTGCCCAACGGCAAGCAGGAGATCTATACCACCTGCATCGACGTGGATGTTGTGGACAATGCTGCGACGCATACGCACGTCAAGGCTGGAACTGCAGACTATGTGGAAGACCAACCTTTGGATAGGGCCTCGATCCCATCGCAGTTTGCTGAGATCATGGGTTTTCACCCGGCCGTGGGTGGTGAATCCAGCCAGCCTGTGCCATCGCCATCCTCGACAGCGCCAGCCTCCGCATCGTCCCAGCCAGCCTGCGCAACGTCCGAGCCAGCCTCCAAAACCACCTTCTTGACGATCTATAAGACCGTTTATCCAAGCAGTACACCGGTTTGAGTGTGCTGTTCTTGACTTCGGGGCCTTACTCTTGCACAAGTATGCTCTCCCTTGCATATTCCGGGAGGAGAGAGCGGTCGAGAGTCGAGCATGAGACGCCCTGTCCTGAAGGTCATGGCAGATCAGACAATTGTGACCTGTTGGGGGCCATTCTTTCTTTATTGTTCCTGCTGCTCGGCTGGCTGAGCAGTACGAGCACGATCGCTTGATTTTATTTTAGTTTCCTTGATTTGATCAATAGACATCTTAACCTTTAAAAATTTTGTTCTCTTTGAAAATTTCCTTCTAAGTAAGATTGTACAAGAATGTAGTATTATCGTAGGTATTGAGCCTGGCGTAGCGCAGCACCAGCATCAGGCTGGAAGGTTACAAGATGTAGCCAGAGGGAGAAGGAGAACCGCCAAGAATTCCCGCTGGCATACGCTGGCATACCGCTAGAACTTGGCCTTTGCTGTAGGGGGGGCGTTGTGTTGAATGTGCTGGCTGTGCATGGTTGTAGCAATGGTGGTGGTGGTTGTGGTATGTAGGTAGGCAGGTACTGTATGTACGGTGACTGAAAGAAGGAGGGAGGAAGCAAGGATGAAACCTGAGGCAGTGTATCCCAAACAGGGATCGCCTGAGGCATCATTGACTGAAACACACTAAGCCACGCGTGGATTGTCACGTGCTTCCCGGCGAGTCTTCACTCTTCATTATTCTCTCCGGATTAACTTGTCATGAATGATCGATCCCAGATCAACCGCGCGGCAATGTTGCAGTAAGACAGATTGAGTGGCTTGTCTGCATGAAGAGTTCTCTTTTTGAAACGTGTTTCCGTGTTTCGATTCTCAAGAAAGCAGAGGGCGGAAAAAGACCCGTGAGTCTCCCTCCCTACATTTCTCTCCCCCCCCCCCCCCCCTCCCCCCTCCTCCTCCCCGGAACTGCGCCTCGGTGATCCTTAACGCATCGATTAACTAAAACTACACACTAGGCAAGGTAATCTCCGACGCTGGCCTCTGCCTGCCCTTCTTCGCCCTCACTCGCTCCACCATCCTTTTAAGTTAGTTGGTTCTTTCTTATCCTCTTGTCTGTCAGTCTCAGTCTGTGTGTTTCTGCTTTCTGCTCTTTGCTTTCTGCCTTCTTATCCTGCAGGTGGTGTCATCTACAAGCGCCCACTTTTCCCCTCCTCCTCATCCTCCTCTCTCCTCTCCTCTCCTTCCCTCCCCTCCTTCTCCCTCCTTCTCTCCCCGCCCGGTTCTCGCCTAAAATTCTTTGGTTTTCCCCTCCAGCGTCCCATGGGCTTTAGTAATCGCTGTCTCTAAAAGTGGCGTTTTTCCTCCCTGCCCTCGTTGCTAAATTTAGCATCCCCAGTTCTACCCTCCCTCGACCATCCAATCCACTCGACTGTCAAGCGCGGGACACCGAGACACCAAGCCCGGTCGAAAAAGCTTCCTGCCACTCTGCTTCATTACAACCTCCCCAAACCTGGGCGCCTGTCCACATTTTCTTGTCTCGTTTCAGTCGTCTGGCCTGGACAATCTCTTCACTGCCGTGACCAATTAATTTCCTATCGCTTATGTGAGACAGAGGGGAGCAGTCTGGATTGTGAAGATCGCTGTGGTATTCTGCGATTGATAGCCGCGCCTTGCCTGCCCTGCGCCGCCGACTCTCACTGGACCTTCCAGTAACCCGATTGATACCACCTCGCCTCTCTGGCGCCTAGGACCCCATCGTTCGTCGCTTGCTCAGCTCCGTGGTTTCGAATCAGGACAATCCTGCTCGGCGCAGCCTCCTCCACCAACTCGATTTGCATCGTGCTTACACGCAAGGAGTTCCTGCCCTCCCACCAATTCGGTCCGCACGCTTCTCTCCCGGTTCCCTGCCTGATCGAGTCAACATCAAGAGACGTTCTTCGAACGCAGGCTGGTAGCTGAACTTCAGTGGGCGGGCGATCGCGATGCAAAGCTAGGGCGAACCAGTCTTTTGAGCCTCCCCTTCATTTCCTCCCTGGGTTATAACATCCGACTTGACATCACTTCACACGACATTCTCGACACGCAATCACAATTCTCGCGCGCCGAACCGTCTCCACATAAGACCAGCATTCAATAGCCATGGCTTCTGCGGCATCATCCCCTCAGCCGCAGCAGGCGGCGTCTTCTGCGAACCTCACAGTCTTGCCTCCAATAGTTACGGATGCTTCAGCTAAGCGGCCGGGCCGTCAACGCTCTTCCTCATACGCCCGTGAGCGCCTCTCAACACATTCGAATGTCTCGCTTGCTTCACACAACCGGTCGCGACCCGGGTCACATGTCTTTCCCATTTTCCATTCCAGCCTGTCATATGCTTTGGTGCGCGATTTTGCATACCCACCGATACATCCCCTCCACTATGGTCCGCTGCCTCCTCGTGCATCCATAGCATCCACCCCGGCCAGTGAGCCACGACGCCTGTCTGACCCTCCGGCTCCGTGGGATAGCTCGCGTGGTCAGTGGTCTATGGGCCCCTGGAGCACTGATCACAGTTACGGGCATCAGCAGCTGCCTGCCATGTCCTTTGGCGATGGTCCGCCCTACAGCGAAGACGAAGACCTGCACAGCCCAGTCTTCTCCACACCCCATCACCGAAAGAACAAGTCCACTGGCACCGATTCTAATGGGCGCAAGAGCCGGAAGTTCAATCGTGCACATGGAAGTGTATATTATGAGAATGATGCCGAACGGGGCACGCTCGTCAGCATGAATCCGGATGGTAGCGAGACTTACTATGTGAATGACGACGACCACGATGATATGGACGATGGCCCCGGAGGCGAGTATGTCACCTATCCAGCTAACGAAAGCCGGTATTCCCGAGCGGGCGATTACGGTAATGACCAGTCCTATGGACACGAGGGTGACTTCGAATCCGAGGATGATTATGAAACACATCGGTATTCGCGAGATTTTCAGTTTGCGGTGGGATGCCCAGATGAAGAGATGCACGGCAAGGCGGTTGCGCTCTTTGACTTCACACGCGAGCACGAGAATGAGCTGCCTCTGACCGAGGGGCAGGTGATCTTTGTGTCATACCGGCACGGTCAGGGCTGGCTGGTAGCGGAGGATCCCCGGACCGGCGAGAGTGGACTGGTTCCTGAGGAGTTCGTCCGGCTGCTCCGTGATATCGAAGGTGGGTTGACGTCGTTGAACGGCGAGCCCGATCTGGAAGATGAAGACGAGGGTCATCAGCATACGAACCATGACCCGGGCTCGAATCGAAGCTCTCATCAACAAACGATACCATCTGCCACGAACGAGCAACAGGCACAGCAACAAGACTCTCCGAAAGCAACTCGTGAAGCCGCCATGAACGGAGAGAAAGGAGAAGAAGGTGCTCCCAAGTCGTCGTCGCTTAGCGGTGGCAACGCCGATTCGAACCTGTCACATCTGAGCGCATCAGAAAAGCAGGGTATTGACGTCCCGACCGAGAAGAACAGTCACATTCAGGCTTGTTAAAATTTAATTCCCCCACTGTATATGTCCCCCCCACCGGTTCCCTACCTGACCTGTCTACGTACCTGACCAAGGTACGGTATTAAGAGATACGATCTCCCAAATATTTCCCCCACAAGACCCTTTTCTGACATTTCCCTCCATCCCAGCCCCAGTCAAACCTGGCTATGCCTTGAGAGACGGGGCGAACAAAAGACAAAGAAAGGAAGCTGGTCATCCATAATTGCATCCTGCATATTTGTTTCCCAATTTTTTTACTTATTGACACCCCATATCGTCGCTATATTATTGTTCTTCGTTCCCCGGCTGGAACTTTGTGATCTCAAATATATTTTTTTTTCTCTTTTCTCTTACACTCATCATCGCTTAGCAACACTTCCCACACGCAAAGCATACGGTACAATTCATACACGGGTATTATGATATCAGTTCTTCTTTCTCTGCTTTCTTTTTCGACTACCCTGGTGTTTAAGTTTCCAGTTTGTTTCGCAGTAAAGTTCTTCTTTAGCGTGGGAGGAAATCCGTCATACTTTGTTTTGTGTCTCTATTTTGATTCTGTCCACGGACAATTGTAGTCTTATATCTCTCACCAATGATGAATACGGTGTGTTGTGTGTGAGTGCATGAACCGGCATTATCGAGGCTTTGGTTCCCCCTTTTGTATATTCTATTCTCAAATAGAAAATGGACAGATGACCAGTCTAGTAGTCATATCTATTCATTCTCATAGAACGCCGCGGTCTATCTATCTCTTCGTCTGATCTTCTTCTGTATCTGTCCCTGGCCCGGCCATCAAGTTGAGCAAAATCCACGGGCTTGACTCGGGACTATATCTAGCCCTCCGGCACAAACAGGAATATAGATAGATATCTTGTACATAAATTGCATGGATTAGCACCCCTTGAGTCTACGACACAACACTCACAAAGCTTGGAAGTCTAAAACATCTACACAGCAAGACTCAATTTGAAAGCTAGCCAACATCATCATCCATTGCTTTCCTGTATCTAAACCCCGTTCCCCCACACCCCTCCTACCGAATCATCTAGACAACAGAAGCAAAGCGAAAGCAACATAAGTGATCTTCCAAGTATAGACACAAACATGATACCACAAGAAATGGAAAACAAAGGGGGGGGAAAAAGATATGCTTGCTATTTTGTAAGCGACACGAAAGAAAATGAATGCGAAAATCTCTCGAGATGATTTTTCCGGATGACAAACAGAAGAAAAAATATTGAAGCAAAAAGCAAATCGTACTACGGTATAACATTGGCCCCAAGAAAAGAAGATAGCACACCAAGTAGAAAAGAAGAATTTAAAAAAAAAGGCAAGTAATCATCCATCCCCAACTTAGCCTAGCAAATCATCAAACGCCGAACTACCACCATCCGTCGACTTTGAGCCACCGCCGTACTGACTCTGCGATGGCGAGGTCACATTGCTCGATGCGGGCGCGCCCCAGATTCCGGCACTGGCTTTCTCCTTGGCCATGCTGGCTAGGTTGGGTCCGCGGCTGGCGTTGGCGTTGGCCTTTGCGAGACCCGCGCTGGCGCTGGCGGAGGACCAGATGGATCCGAAGGCGTCGCCGCCGGAAGGTTTGGAGGCGGCGGTGGGCTTGGATCCGGCGGAGGCGGTCGTCGTGGTAGAGGTGAAGGAGGAGGTCGAGGGCATGCCGGGCCGGTGGCCGGAGACGGTGTTGCCGCCGCCGCCGCCGCCGCCGCTGCTGAGAGGGGGCTGGCCGGCGGAGACGGAGGTGAAGTAGTTGGGGGTGGCGGCTTGGAAGCCGCTGGGTCTGGGTTGCGCTTGGGCGGGCTTGTGCGGTTGCGCCAGAGAGCTTTGGGACAGGGTGGGCGAGGCAACGGTGCTCGAGGTCGGGGTCGGCGTCATCGACGTGAATCCGACGATGCCGCTCAGGTTCGACCCTTGGGTGCCAGATACAGGCTTGGGCGCGGCGAATTGCGTGCTGGAGGTTGTGCTGACGGTGGATGCGGGGCCGGGGATGGAGAACTGCGCGGAAGATGCCGGGGCGGGCGCCGGGGTGGCAGATTGGAAGTCGTCGAAGTCATCGTCGTCGGCGGTGTTGGTGTTAAGGATGTCGAGACCGCTGCTGGCGCTGGCTCCCGCGGGCTGTTTCGACGTGGACGCTGTCGTTGCGACCGGCTCTTCGCTGAAATCGAATAGGTCGGCCTCGGGCGCCTTGGGCTTCGGAGGCTCCGGTTGCTTCGCTGGACGAGCGCGAGGAGGGCTAGCTGCGCGGCGCCGTGTGGGAGCGGCATCGGCTTCATCGTATTCATCATACTCATCGAAGCGGTTCGAGCGACTACCAGAGTCGTTGAAATCGCCTGTGTTGCCTCCGAAGCCGCCGCCATCACCATATACACCACCACTGTATCCTCCAAAGGAGAGACTTTCGCTGCCAAAGCCTCCGTATCTGCCAGAGCCCGAGCTCGACATCCCACCGCTGATGTGTGAACCTCCCTCAAACCCGCCGAATTTGTTCTTGTTGGTCCGCGCCTTCTTCCTCTCCGAGCGAATCAAGTCGACGTCACCGAGCAGCTTGACCAATTCCGACGATCGATTGCGTACGTTGATACCCTGGTCCTTTCCATTCTGATCGATGAAGTGGAATTGGCGAAGCATGCGGAGGAGTGACATGTGGGAGCGCGCATCGTCAACGACGCGCTCGGAACCATTCTTGACCAAGAATTCCAGAAGCTGGAGAGCCTATTGTCCGCGGAAGAGTCAACCGTCAGCCAGGGCCCCCAGAGGAAATGTTGACAAAACCTGTTTCGAAGACATGCTGTGAGCGGGCAAAACTGACCTTGTAGATCTGCCGCCATTCCTCGGCGGTCTTGTCTGTGAAGCGCTTGTAAATCATAGGCATAATCTCATTAAGCAATTGACTGGGTGCATCGGCGTCTTATCAGCAACTATACTCTCACCAGTGAATGCGACAGGGGCGGGGAGCAAGGGAGGCGACTGACTAGCTGTGCGTTCCGCTCGCAATTTCGTGCATCAGTGAGTTGGAAGCACCCCATGGCTCGTTGTTCGTAGCTTCGCGAACCTGCTTGGTGTAAGTGCGGTGCTCATCACTACCACGGCCTTTGTCCGGAGATCAGGGGAGCGGGGCGGAAGTGCCGGGGAGAGGAACGACGGACCTTGGCCTCCATTTCAGTGTAGTTCATGACAGCTAAGGCAGTTAATTACATTGTTTGACCCGATAAGAACGTGTTACAAGCAAGCAAGAGAGCTGGCGCATAAAAAACGGACTTCGCCAACAGGAGACCTACCATTCTGGACCTTGCGGACACCCGCCTTGAGATCATACAAGGTCAGGTTGCTGACCTGGTCTTTGAGACTCGAGAAATCCATGGCGCCTTGAGCAGAACAGGCTGTTTTGGTTTCAAAACACGCGATCAAATGACAGCCGACAAACAAGAAGTACAGGGAAGAATGCTGGACAGTTGACCAGTGAAAGGGAATTGAACGGGGTCTCTTGAGGGGGATTGGAAAGTACAAGTAGGACGGACATGTTGTTTCATCGACTCCAGCTGGCATCGATCGCCGTTTGGGCCCGAAGACGTCACGTGGCAGCCCCTGACCCGACAATCGCTGCGTCATCCTCTTTTCACTACTAGCAACAACGATTTACTTCCGCACGCTGACTTCAAGAAAAGGGACTGACCATGACTCATCATTGTTTCCACAGCAGTCCAAACATGCAATACGTACAGCTTAGCATAAAAGCTACACACATAAGATCATCAAATCATCATAGAATAGACATGCACTGAGTATCATCGAAGGAATGAAAAGGAAAAGAAAAAAAAAAGAAAGAAAGAAAGCAGAACAACGAACACAAGGGGTAATCTTCGAAAATAAGGAGCTCGTCTCTGTGCATCAAACTCGCCGAGCTCTCGTCATGTTCAACATGCTATAACAGGAAAAGAGGTGGGATATCACAATGGCATAAGAGGGTAGAGGATGGATATAGAGTGAAAATGAAAAGATAAGAAACAACATCATGTTACGAGGTCCCCAATTATTCATTGTAGAACTTCCTCATGATGAGATGCAAGAAAAGGTTGACGTTCACCCGAAGCTGTCCGTCGAAGAAGTCAAGGAACTGCATGTTGTTGAACTGAGCCTGGAGCAGGTCATCCAATGGCACCTGGGCATTGGCGCCTGGGATCATCATCGGTCCACTGCTGCCATCCAGAGTGAAAACACCAACTTCGTTACTCGAGATCGTGAGGTCGACGCGGTCCCATTGGCGCTCGGTGTATCCTTTCCAATGCACAAGAACACCCTTGTCGGCCAGGTTGCGAGCCGAGTATTTATAAGAGCCAAACTTGAAAACCTTGCCCGACTTCTGAAGCTCACGTTGGTGGTCCCATTGCTTGGTGAAAGGCATGAGGAACCTCTTCTTCCCCTTCTTGTTCTGTAGGGTGATCATGGCCTGTTCGATATAATCATTGTACGTCTTCAGCTGCTGATCCAGCCAGACAGCTTGGTCGTTGAGACGTGCAAGCGTCATTCGTGCGCTATCCAACTCCCGCTCCCGTTGGATTCTCCGGCGGTGCTTGGTTCGGATATCGATAGCGATCGCGTTCAGAAGATCCTGATAATAGTTGTCACGGCGGATCTTTCCAGTGTGTTCGAGGTGCAAGATATTCTCGAGTGCCGTCCGCTTAAGTTCGGAGTAACTCATGGAAGCAATGTCAACCATCGTGTTGGCCTCCGCATATGCGCTTCGCCTGGTGTTGTTTGCACTCAGTTCATCGCGCACCAGCATCATCCATTTCTCCTCGTCTTCGTCGGTAGGTGGCTTGACCATGATCTCCAATAAATTGGCACCCGTCTGAACTCTGATGATGTAGAGGATGCATCGTTTTGTTTCCATGAACAAAGCCTTGACATCTGCCTCCGGGTCTAAATTGCAAGTCAGCTATCAACACGCATTGGCCGGGTTTCAAAACACTCACCTTCAACCTGTGCAAGCTTAGGATTCAGTGTGAGACTGATTTCGGAGGAGTTGACACTCATCAACTCGCTCTCATTGGATTTCACATTTCCGAGGTCACGGATGACTTCTTTCAGGATATCATCTTGGGTTGGGCACATGTACTGTATCTCACTGGCGACGAGTTGATGGATGGAGAAAATATCGGACATCTTGATGTACAAGGTGGGCTTTGTCTTGGCGTAGAGGTCATTAAACTCATCAATGTCGAAATAATCTTCTGCATTCTGAACAGAAATCACTATACAACAGTCAGATCTGGAAGAAACTCTTGTACATGTTTCAACTTACTGTCACCCCAGATCTGGCCAAGCCGTTGAATTGAGTCACCGATATAACTGTTCAACGGTTGGAGGTAGACATTCTCCGCACCGAAAAGTCGTCCAGAAGCGACTTGCGCAATCACCTTGGCGATCTCAGAAAGGTTTCGCTTCTGCTCCTGAGTCAAACCTCGATCCACCACACCGTACTTCTCGGGTTCGAAAATGGCAGGCTGGAAATAATTCCTCCACACCCAATGGCCAACAGTCTGGAGGATAAATCCAGGATCTTCGTTGGAGAATCTTGCCAGCAAGCTCTCATACATCTCTTTTGCAATATACCGAATGCCGAAGGGCATCCGATACAGTAGCTCTTCAAAGGCGGAGAAAAATTGGTCGGCGATATCACGAAGGTCCTGAAGATTTTGGATGAAGGTCGCCCTAGTTTCTGGATCTCGAATGGCCTCCTCTCGAGGAATGTCAGGTCGACGCCTGCTTCTCTTTCCGGTCCGCAGCTCCTCGTTATTGATTGCGGAACGATAGATCTGCATTGGGTCACTTTCCAGGTCCAACTCCGGGTTTTCGATGATGTTCTCCCGAACGACAGGACCCAGCGTATCCCGCATGAACTTGCGGTCTCGGGGAGACTTGATATAAGATGCGAAGAGTTTGTTCCAGAACGCATTGCAGCGCAAGTATTCGTGCAGTGAGTCGAAGCTCTCGATTTCTTCCCGCGCGGAACGTGCGAGCAGCCTAATCAAGTAGTACTCCTCTCGCCTCTTTTGCGAATAACCAAAAAGCCCCATCATCAAGTGTCTGATCCGCTCGTATTCCTTCTCAGAGGTGTTGAGCTCACGCAGACGCCGGAAGAGCTTGGCCAAGTATTGCGATTGAGTCTGAAGAAGGAAGAAGAATACCTGGTATTGTTCAAGTTTTCTCCTTGACGTCTTGTTCAGGGCTTTGAGGTCGAAGGGGTCTGTAGACGAGATTTCTCTGTTGGGCAGCAGGCTACCAACGTGGCCGCCGAAGTGCTTTTGGTGCTTGACGACTTCGTCAAGGGTGATCTTGTTCTTTACCAGCAGAGCGATCTTGATATCGAGCTGGCTGATGTACTGTTCCGCTAGCTCGTTTTGTCGAACTTGCTGGACTACCAACTTTCTTGTTCGCTCAAACTCAATCTCCTCGTCGAAGTCAAATTCGCTGTCATTCAACAGATGCACGAAGCCTTTGACAGTTCCTACTGGAGGATTCTTGCCGGTAGTAAGACTCTTGTATGCTTGGCCCTGAATTCTTCCTCGCACATAGCTTTGCGCCTTGATAACCTTTTCCATATTTTGGCGATAATATTGACGTTTCTCTTCGAATTTCGAGCGGACCAAGTATCCACGTATGTGCGATTGGAGCTCAATGACGACATCTTCTTCAGCAGCAAGGTCTGCCAGCATTTGGCCAACTTCAACCCGGATCAGCATCGCTCGAATTTGTGCCTGCAACTGGCTAACTTCATCCTCACAGTCCTCGAGCTCGTCCAGATCTCCGCCAACCTTGATTCTAAGCACTGCCGCACGAGCGAGGGCCTGAAGATGTGTGATCACCAGTGCTTCATCCTGCAAGGCGTCGGCGTCGGTTGCCAACCGTCTCCTGAGGATGGAGCCTCGACCCATAGATTGTAATTCCAGGATGGAAGTCTCTACTTCTGCCAGTGCTGCTTTCTGCGACCGGATCTCAGACCGGATCACATTCGCTCTCGTTATGCTCTGAAGTTGAATTACCGCCTGCGTATGCTCATTGAGGTCTTGTCGAAGCTGCTCAAGGGCTGTTCTCACTGCCCCACCACGAGCCAGTGATTGAAGCGATACACACTCGCTAGTCGTCTCCTCGAGCGCTAAAGCTTGTTGATGCTGACGCTCTCTTAGCGCACGGCCTCGAGCAATCGATTGAATAGTAGTAATGGCAGTTAACTCAAGGGCAAGTGCTTCCTTTATCTCAGCAACGGACTTCCTTGTCAGCATCCCGCGGATTTTCCCTTGTAGAGACACCGTGGGCGCTTCAGTGCTACTAATCTCTGCGTTCTGCACATTCACCTGCTGCCGTAAGATGCCAGCTCTGATGATTGACTGGAGTGCTGTTATCTCATCTTCCGCCGACCGTGTGGCTTCATACAGTTCAGAGACTTGACTGCGTTGCAGAGTACCTCTGATATGTGCCTGCAGTGCCATGATACTGTCTTCCACGGAGCGTAGAGCTTCACTTTGCTGTGAGACTAGGATGCGTTGCAGGGCACCTCTGATATATGCTTGAAGTGTCGCAATGTTGTCCTCGGCGGAGTGCGCGGTTTCATATTGCTGCGAGACCTGGTTACGTTGCAGAGCTCCTCGGATAATCGCTTGAAGGGTGGTGATGCTACCCGCGGCAGAGTGAACAGCTTCCAGCTGCGTTGAGACTTGACTGCGCTGGAGAGCACCCCGGATCGCAGCTTGCAGTAGTCGGACCTCTTTTTCCGCGTATCTTGTATCCTCGTACATCTCAGATACAATCTTGCGCTGCAAGGCTCCTCTCAGCGCCGCCTGAATCTGTTTGATGCCAGATTCCTCCTTCCGAATCTGAGTTCGCAGATGGTCAACGTCGGCCCTTGCTTTGGCGCCGCGAATGAGGCTCTGTAGCTGCATGATGCCGATTTCGTTGGCCCGGTAGTGTTCCTGGACACTACTCTGGCGGCTTCGCACAAGGAATGCTCGGCAAAGCGCTTGGAGATTCGTGGCGAAGGCCTTCATATCCAAGCGATATTGAATGATTTGGCGGGCCCAGTCAGCGCGAATTCGGGATTGCAATTCCACCAAGAAAGGTTCAAAGTCCCAAAGGTCATTCATAAGATTCCCAAGCTTCAGGCGCGTCATTGCGCCTCTGATCTGAGCTTGAAAATCAGCAATTGACGCTTCGCTCTCATGCAACTCGCGCTGGATTCTCTCCTCTTCGGATTCTGGCTCCGGCTCCGGCTCCGGCTCAGGTTCTGCCCCGAAATTCGCAGCCATCCCCGAAAAGCTAGGCATGCTCACACCAGCCTTGTCGAGACCCTTCTGTGTTTGCTCCAGTTCATGGTGTTCGAATTCAAGCTGACCTACGAGATTACCCATGCGAAACTCAACAAGGCCTTTTTTGAACAACAGCCATGATAGAGCATGGACGCAGTGTATGACTTTGGGGATGTTCTTCTTCTCGTATAGATCAATCAGTTCGAACCTGAAAAGTTCGGGTAGTTCCACGTCGTCCAAGAATCGGAAAAACAGGGCGATATTGTCTGAGTGTCGATATTGAAGTTTCGGATGCCTGAATATTCGAATCGTTCGGTTGGGATTCATCGCTTGTACCACTTCTGCGAGCGTCACACCATCGCGAAGTGCTTCCTCTAGTTGCACGATCGGGGGGATTTGCTTCTGGATAACTTCCTCGATCCACTCTTTAGCTTCTCCAATATGGCACAGGTATTCGTAAGCCTGTAGGAATTGTCGCTGTTTGTCCATCCAATTGCCTGCCGCCCAGGCCGACGCGGGCTTCTTGCGCACGAGGCCGGAGCCATCTTTTTTAGCCACTGAGTCTGCTCTTTTCAAACGTCGTCGTCCCTGTAATCCTACCACAGAAGAGCTGTAGGTATCAAGACCAAATTCATTTGTTTCTCCCGACTTTGCGAATTTCGAAAGCGTGCGCAGGTGACCTGTCGATGATTTCTGAAACGTTTCGAGCTCAGGCGTCGAGAGGGTATGTGTGATTGGTGGAGGACTGGACAAGCTATGAGAATGTTGCGGTTTCATGTGAGGTCGGGTGTGAGGTGAAACCGTAGGCGGCTGCACGTCAAGCGGCGCTTCGCTTTTAGTCGGTGTGGTTGAGGCGTGCGAGTCCGTATCTTTCAATTCTTCCATATCATGATGAAATGTGTTGCGAGAGGTGGGTGTTTGAGGGCGGTTTTCTTTCCAATACTGCGGATGGTCGATAGTCTGACTGCGAGAATGGCGGTGAATGGACTGTTTATTCGAGGGGGCCGATGCATTGGGAGCTTGAGAGAGTGGTCGCAATGAGCGGCGGATGTTCTCGTATGTTGCGCCGGCATTGGACAAAGTTCCCACTTCGGAGCGCCCTCCGGCCATTTTGTCGGACGGAATCTTATTCAGTTCACTCTTCCCTCGTTTATGACTGATACTGGGCATTGACCCGATTGATGCACTCGATGAGACAGTACTGGTGCGACTGGGGGCAAATGAATTGGTGGAGGCAGTGTAGATAGACGAGCTTGTGGATGCTGTTGATCCATGGCGGAGTGGACTCGATGTTGTTTTTTCGTCTGCAAAATCCGTCTGCGTACGTCGGAGACTGGCTAGGTGGCTTGACATAACGGGTGCCGTTCCGTGGACGAGATTGTGAGAACCAATGGAAATATAAGATACTCGATCTCAATTGGCCGCATGCCTGCCTCTCCAAGCGAAGCAGTGAAACGGTAAAGAAGGATGTATAGAAAGGAAAATGTGTGTTAATTTGACGAAGGCGGAATGTTCATCAAGGACTTCTTCAGCAGGCAGGGCGAAGCGGCATGGTCCTATGGTAACCGGGGGAATTGGGCGGGAATTGGTTGATGCAGACACGCAGGTCTGATTGGGCTGGAAACACCACCGATTCAGGGAAATTCGGTGTTCAATTGGGGACTGAATCACAATAAGGACTGCCGATTGTAAAAGTAAAAGCCAGACAAACCGCGTCGCTGTGAAATGGAACGAACTCCCTTACCAGCAGGAATAAATTGAAAGAAGAGGCTGAAGCAGCAGTAAGAACAAGAGGGAGGGAAGGTTGATTAATCGGCAAGCAAGCGGGGGAGGTAGTTAGGGGAGGAGTGAGGGACTGGACGGGCAATAGTTTACTCTAACTAAATCGGAGGCAGGAACGGACCCCCCCCCCCCCCCCAGCCTCAGCCGAGTCGAAAACAAATCTCCCGATCAGGTATGGTGAGCACGGACATGTGACCGCGCCCCGATTACGATCGGAGTGACGTCGATCATTATTGCTCCAGCCACATTAATTCCGGTTTCAACAAGTCATATCCAAGATTACTGTTTCAGCTGAGATCAAAGGAAAAGAGGAATCGGTGTCTCGTGCAAGATCTGATCTATGACCATGCAAGAATCTATCAACAAGGTGCACGTGCAAGTCTGAGAGGTTTTGGCTCAACGTGCCCTGCCTTATCCATGTGGACGCCATGAATGGTGTTCCTTGTTGCAAAAACCCGGGCACAGCGGGCACGGATATATAATCCATGTTGATGGACGCGCCCAGGCACCAAACTCAATCAAGTTACCATGAATGTTACGGCCGTTGGGTTTGCCCATGTTGCACTCGCATGTTGTGGCTACATCGATGGGGTCTCAGTGCGGTTGTCTGATTCCTCAACGGTTGGGCAAAAAGAAAGGCAGTCACAGAGTGATTGCGCAAGGCATAGAATAAATCGCAGCATTGGCAAGCGACGGAATTTGACTGCAATGATATTCTAGCGCATTAACCCATGCTTGAAAAGGATTTCTATCAGCATCTGCCAAGATGCATCATTCGAGATGTAGGAAGCGACTTTCGATAATGGGATTTGCGAGACAATGTCAGACAGGTGGCCAAGGAGACCCAAGAACGGTCTAAATTAAATTCGGTTCGTGTTACTACACGAAAATACGCCTTTCAATTTCAATGAACAATTTCAATTTCTGCGGTCCGATAGAGCGGACATATAACGGAGCTAACTCCAGTACAGATCAGCTGGATGGATACCTTTTCAAAGGTAGTCTTCCTATTGGTGCCATCTTCTTTGTCGAAACACATCCTGAACACCCGACAATCTCCAATAGCGTTACGGGAGTCCTCTTGAACAGTGTCAGACTGTCAGTACTCAAGACGGAACGATGCCGACTGTTCATTAGGCCGGGAGCCGTTAAGCCTATGCCATGCATAGGTAGCGCGGGCGGATGCTGGCGGCTAATTCTTATCGGGACTGACTGCCGATTAATTGGTAGTTGCAGTAAACACTTCGTACTGCGGTACCACTCAGACCGCTAGTCTTTGACGGAGGTCTGTCTGATGGTTTCAGCTATTGTCACAAGCAAAAACAAGGTCCATGGAGGATACACCGGTACAGTAGCAATGGGTCAATGGGGATGGGGTGGTACCGTAGTACCACTGTACCTACTAGACATGAACCGAATGGAACATGCCGAAGAAAAATTTGATGCTCCTCACTAAGAAATCTCTAAGCGGGCGAGGACCGCTCCCGAGTCTGACTCACTCACCGCCCACGGGACACTTCGTTTAGCATCCAATCACGATGACAAATCAATCGAGTTCGGTGGCGCTAGACTGATTACGGCATGGCACCGAGCAGGCGCCCTCCGATTAGCGTGTGCGGCGAAGAGCTCAAAAGCCAATTTTTTTCTCCTCCGATTTTTCTCTCTTTTTCTTTTCTTTCTTTTCTTTGGGAAAGGAAGACTTTCTCCATCAACAGAACGTTTCGATCGTCGATCTGTTGATTATCATCTTTGATCTTTGATCACATTCTCTCTACAAGTTTTGATAGAAGCTGTAGAGTCTTTCTTTTTTCACATACACCATGACTTTTGCCAACGGTGACATTCCTGGACCGGCCATGAAGGCTGAGATCCAGGACTACACTAAGGCCCTGGAGGTCCTGCAGAAGGAGTACACCACCAGCGATGGTCTGGATATCGATACCCTGCTTGACTCTGACAAGCACGGTGCTTTGACCTACAACGACTTCCTGATCCTGCCCGGGTACATCGGTAAGGCGAGAATCTGGGCTCATCTCGTCGAACTGGGTTGCTGATGCCTCAGAATAGGCTTTCCTGCTTCAGATGTCACTCTCGACACCGCTGTCACTAAGCGTGTCTCTTTGAAGGTCCCCCTTCTCTCTTCCCCAATGGACACCGTCACTGAGCACAACATGGCCATTCACATGGCTCTCCTCGGTGGTCTGGGTGTTATCCACCACAACTGCTCTCCTCAGGACCAGGCCGAGATGGTCCGCAAGGTCAAGAGATACGAGAACGGTTTCATCTTGGACCCCGTTGTCCTCTCTCCTACCGCCACTGTCCGCGAGGCCAAGGAGCTCAAGGCCAAGTGGGGCTTCGGTGGCTTCCCCGTCACTGGTAAGTCATTACTTGATTCCCTGCGTATCCTTTCCAACATGATGATCAATCACTTTTTCTTTATAACTTTCGTTCCACTGGAGCAGCGAGAGCAGCACTGTAGAGACCAGTTTTATCTGACCTCAATTTCAATATTCATCGTCATTATCACCTTTTGTGCAAGTCGTTGATTCTAACATGATGATTGTCTACCACAGAGAACGGAACCCTCCGCTCCAAGCTCGTCGGCATGGTCACTTCTCGTGACATCCAGTTCCACCGCGATCTGGATGCCCCCGTTACTGCCATCATGTCCACCGACCTCGTCACCGCCCCGGCTGGTACCACTCTTGCCGAGGCCAACGAAGTCCTTCGCTCCTCCAAGAAGGGCAAGCTCCCCATTGTCGATACCAACGGCAACCTCGTCTCGCTCTTGTCTCGCAGTGACTTGATGAAGAACCTTCACTATCCCCTTGCGTCCAAGCTCCCTCAGTCCAAGCAGCTGATCGCTGCCGCCGCTATTGGTACCCGTGAGGAGGACAAGACCAGACTTAAGCTGCTTGTCGAAGCCGGTCTCGACATTGTCATCCTGGACAGCAGCCAGGGTAACAGCATGTACCAGATTGAGATGATCAAGTGGATCAAGCAGAACATCCCTGAGATTGATGTCATTGGTGGTAACGTTGTTACCCGTGAGCAGGCTGCTGCTCTCATCGCCGCCGGTGTCGATGGCCTGAGAATTGGCATGGGCAGCGGCAGTGCTTGCATCACCCAGGAGGTCATGGCTGTTGGCCGTCCTCAGGCTGCTTCCGTCCGCAGCGTTTCCAACTTCGCCGCCCGCTTCGGTGTTCCCTGTATCGCTGACGGTGGTGTCCAGAACGTTGGCCACATCGTCAAGGGCCTGGCTATGGGTGCCTCCACCGTCATGATGGGCGGTCTCTTGGCTGGTACCACCGAGTCCCCTGGTGAGTACTTCGTCAGCAAGGAGGGTCAGCTTGTCAAGGCCTACCGTGGTATGGGCAGTATCGCCGCCATGGAGGACAAGAAGGCTGGTGCTGGTGCCAAGGACAGCAAGGCCAGCAACGCTGGTACTGCCCGTTACTTCTCCGAGAAGGACTCCGTCCTCGTCGCCCAGGGTGTTGCTGGTTCCGTCCTTGACCGTGGATCGGTCACCAAGTTCGTTCCCTACCTCACCGCTGGTGTCCAGCACTCTCTGCAGGACATTGGTGTCAAGAGCCTGAAGGATCTCCACGATGGTGTCAACCAGGGCAAGGTTCGCTTCGAGATGAGAAGTGCTAGCGCTATGGCCGAGGGCAACGTCCACGGTCTGCACAGCTACGACAAGAAGCTCTACTCTTGAGCGGTGACAGCTTAAGTGTTTTGTTTTTGTCTTATATACCTTTTTATGCCTTCTGATTCTCTTGCATCTAAGAACCGTTTACCCTGTTTATATGATTGGTTACATGATGCTACGTGGTTGCTACGAAAAATAAAAAGCTTGGGCACGAGGGATTGGAGTTTGACGAGGAATAGTTCAGATCTTGCTTTATGATAATTCAATACATTTTCAAGAATTGGTTCTCTTCACTAGACTGCGAATTGTTCTTGCCTTCATTGTGGCCGTAAATCCAGAAGGTAAGAAGTATCTGTAGTTCCTTGGACAGCCCTACGAGTGCTGCAATCTATACCTCGTAGGTAGCCTCGGCCCCTACGATAAGCCCGAACGCGGGGTAGACCGCTTTCAAGTGGATGGTGGTTCGTGGCTGCCAGGGGGCAGTAGATTAAGTACCTTTCGTTCGGCCCAACCCTCCGCTGGAAAGTCCCTGCAACGTGCCTGCACAAAGTAGTACTAACTATAGCATAGCCATGACCTCAATCCCGCTGGTAGTTCCCCGCTGTACTCCCCGGTTAATATGCTCGACTTCCCCTCACCGCGTCGCAGTCGCCCGAGGTCCCCGGCTTCCAGCTTCTGGAAAGTATATCCCCCGGCCATTCACATGCTCCCATGACTATACGCCGCAAACCACATGGAGAGCAAGCTCCAATGTCCCACGACCCCAGCAGGCTGCTGCTACCCAAACAATGTCATCTTCAGCATTCAAACAGAGACCCAGCCCTGCTGTTCCGCGGCCCAGTTCTAGGTAAGCACGACGATTCCACAGACGTCTCTATTTTCAATGTATTGTTGTTCCCCCACCGCTAATCCCCGTGCAGCGTCATCCTGGTATCACCCAGAAACGAGATCCTCCTGCTTCACCGTGTCAAAACCTCGAACTCGTTTGCTTCTGCCCATGTATTCCCGGGAGGCAACCTCTCGGCTCAAGATGGCCAATGCCCACCCGCTGAGGACCTCAAGCGCCACGATGATGGCCCGTGGTACCGCAACGCAGCCATCCGAGAGCTCTTCGAGGAGAGCGGCATTCTCCTCGCCAAGGATAAAGTTTCCGGCAAGATGCTCGCCGTCCCGGAAGAACAACGCGAATCGGGTCGACGCGCGATCCATCAAAACCAGACCACTTTCTTAGAGTGGCTGAAGCAGCAGAGTCCCAATGCGGTGCCGGATACAGGTAAGACACACGCCCATCTTGCACTTGACTACACTCGAAGGGGCAAAAGTTCAACCCAACTCCAGTGGAAGTTGTCTTCGCTAACTTGACCCTCAATAGATGGACTGATCCCGTTTACTCGATGGATTACCCCAACAACCAACTCTCGGCGATATACGACGCAGATGTACCTCTACTTCCTTCCACTTCCTGCGGAGGCTGAGAAGCCGGTCCTCGACGAGATTCCATCCGAGGGACAGCGGGAGGAAATCCAAGTTCCGACGAGCGACGGAGGAGTGGAGGTCACAGAGGCTCGATTCTTGCCTGCCTCGGAGTGGCTGCAGATGGCGCAAAGGGGCGACATTATACTCTTTCCGCCGCAGTTCCTCCTGCTGCATCTGGTGGCTGGCTTCTTGGACATGGAGCCCCGCGTCGCCGCTTCGCTGCAGGAGCTGCACAGACGGCGGGCAAAACTCACTGAGTTTGTGAGCACCGGTCAGCCGCCGTGGTCGGAGAAGTGTATCTCCCCGAAGATGCTGAGGATGTCCTCTGACGGACGCACGGTGCTGGCGTTGGATCAGCCGGGCCCCGAACTTAGGGGGACGGATAAGCAAGGGGAGACGGAGCGGGTCGTGCTTGTGAAGTTCAAGCGAGGGGAGGCGCGCGAGTTAGAGGTGCGGTGGAAGCAGGACGCCTTCGAAGCCGAAGCGAAGAGTAACTTATGAGGGCATGGATGGGATGTGAATGCCGTGAAGATGGGACTCCCACTATGGACGAAGCAACTAGTCTGCATCCAAGCGGGACCTGATTTAACGGGGCACACTACATCTTCCTAGATGGGCCTGTAACATGATCTTCCAACACTGCTTTTGAAACATGGCCAGCGCTTTTTCTACTTATGATATCCCGAGCGAGTCGCTGCTTCACACCCTACCATTTTTGAGACATAGGGATCTTTTGTTCACGGCTTCAAGGGCAGGGCAGCTTCGCCTGGCCGTCCTGCTATGCTTTTAAATATTGAGAGTTCTACCCGCTCGCTATAATGGGTATGCAAATGGCTTCACATGTCGATCGCAAGTACAGCAGTACAGCAGCACAGCACAATGAGTGCATACTTAAGAGTACTCGTGCCTCGCGGCTACCCGCACTAACCCAATCTGGCAAGGGCGGGCCTTACCTAATCAACGCCCAACCTTAGCGGCAAGCCCTCGACAAAGAATCACATGACCCACAACCGGGAAACGCAGAAAGTTGTCCGGGTCACTCATTTCACCCCATCCGCCCACCGTCTCAATTTCCCGCGCACCGCTCCGTTTTTCTCGTCAACCTCAAGTTCCTCACCACCCACCCAACTCGCCAAAATGGAGAACGACAAGGGAGAGATCGTCGATCTGTACGTACCCCTCTTTCCCTCCCTTTTTCTTGTGGTTTCCCCAAGGGGATGCGGAGGGTTTTGGACACCATGCATAGCGGAGAACAACCAGACGACAGCAGAGAACATGCGAACGGAGGGGAGGAAGCAGGGAATGAGCGGAGGAAATGATATGCGATATTCGACCTGGTCTGGTGGTTTTCTCCATGCGATGAAAACGACCTAAGAAGATGAATGAGATAAGAGGTGGAATCGAAATTGGACAAAGTGCGCATATCATCTGATATGCGTTCTGAAACGTCTTGATCTGGCCCAGGTCGAAGTCGCATATCAAGGTCTCTCTTCTCTGGTCCTGTCGTCTGGGAAAGAAAAAAAAAACCTCTCCGCTATCGCCGAGTGTGCCCCAGTCTCCTGCGCAATCACCTTCAGCATCGTCCGCGTCCCGAGGCGGGCAGTTTGCGAAAAATCCACAATTACCAGAGCACACAACTAACCACATGGTCTCGTGTCTTCCAGCTACGTGCCCCGCAAGTGCAGCGCCACCAACCGCATCATCAAGGCCAACGACCACGCCTCCGTGCAGATCTCCATCGCCAAGGTTGACGAGAACGGCCGCTACACTGGCGAGAACCAGACCTACGCTCTGTGCGGTTTCATCCGCGCCCGTGGTGAGAGCGATGACTCCCTGAACCGCCTCACCCAGCGTGACGGCTACCTCAAGAACGTCTGGACCGCCAGCCGCCAGCGCTAAGCGGACGGTATGTCACTGGGCGGTGTTTCCAATTTTTATGGGTTTTTTGATGTCGGGTATTTGGTGATGGTAAGCCTTTTTTTTTCTCTTTCTCGCGGGGACAGACACTGCCGCTTCGGGTTTCTAATAGCCGGTGTCTCCCATCATCTGAAACCTACATCAGAAACCATGCTAACTTTATCGTGTGACAGGATGAGATGTTATGGTCAACATCATGATATATCTTATATCCAAAAAAGAACTTGAATGAAAGAAAAACTTCAATAAAAATCCACACCCGCCCCTTTATACCCGGCAACACAACCGTCCCTTCTCACTTATCTGCCTGCCTTTTATCTCCTGATCCTCTTCTTAGAATCAGTCACATGTAGAACTTCTCTCAATATCCCCGCCTCCCTATGTCCTTTCTTAAGTTCTCCCTAAACCGGCATATCAAACCCCTTCCTCCCGCCCTTTCGGACCTGGATCGATTGGTTCCCCCCTCCCACGTGGGGAATCCAAACATCCAGCCCCGACTCCCCATGCGCGAGGAAAAGGTTGAAGACCTAGTAGAGTAGAATCTACAGTCTCCCCCAACATTGCCGGAGATTACTACATACCTCCGCCTGCTGAAGAGCCACTGTCGCAGAGTTCGTGCACTGGGGCACAGATACGGGTGGAACATTTCTCGTTCCTATTGTTCTTCTAGTCTTGGTACTTAGTCTTAGTGCTTGTCTGAGCATGCATCTTCATTCAAATCCAGCACACTCCTGCAAAGGCAGGCATTGATCCTCTGACTCCCGAGTGGGTGGGTGAGTGTCCGCCTCACTCGTTGTCTTGAATTTGTGGTAGTCTTTTATAACATCATGTCACGAAATAAAAAAGACAGCACCGTTACTTTCGAACGTCTTTGCATTTCAACATGGGATAAAAGAAAAGGTTTAAGTTATGATGCTGACCCCCGTTTTTTTAAAGATTTCCTATCTAAACCCCGAGACATGAGATCGGTATCTATATTTGCTGGCTTGCACTCTTTTTCGCTTTTTTAGTCCTTCTCCAATCTGACGGCCGGGTTGCTCTCGATGAAGTTGAGGTCGACCTTGTGGCCTAGCAATTCACGGATGTTGCTGACGCCGTATCTGTAGAGCAGAAAAGATAGGGGTTAGAGTTGGTGTTGCCTCAAAGGGGCAGGGCAGACTTACTTGATCATCGTGGGGCGCTCCAGACTCAGACCCCATCCGTACACCCGCATGTCCTTGGGAATGCCCATGGGCTCCAGCATCTCGGGCCGGAACATGCCACTGTTACCGATCTCGACCCACTTGCCCAGGCCGTTGTGGTAGCCGAAGATCTCCATGCTGGGCTCGGTGTAGGGGTTGTAGGCGGGCTTGAAGCGCAGCTGGTGGATGCCCATCTTGGCGAAGAAGACCTCCATGAAGCCGATGAGGCCGCCCAGCGTGAGGCCGTAGTCGGCGATGACACCCTCGATCTGGTGGAACTCGGCCAGGTGGGTGGCGTCGACGGCCTCGTTGCGGAAGACGCGGTCGATGCTGAAGTAGCGCGCGGGCCGCGGGTTGGCCGCCAGCTTGTGCAGCACGTAGGTCGAGACCGAGGTCGTGTGCGTGCGCAGCACCAGGCGCAGCGCCTCGTCGGCGTCCCAGGGGTAGCGGTAGCCGATCGAGCCATATTTGCCCGTCTCGTGGACCGCGCGCACGTCGTCCCAGTATTGCTTGTAGTCGAGGGGCTTTGTAGGAGATGAAGAAGAGGAGGATGTGGTGGGCTGGAGGGTCTTGATCTGGTGCGGGTCGTTGGCCGGGTCCTCGCGCGGGGGGTCGGCCTTGACGGGGTCGGCGATGTAGAAGGTGTCTTGGAGGTCGCGGGCGGGGTGTTGCTGGGGCACGAAGAGGGCGTCGAAGTTCCAGAAGCCCGTCTCGACGAAGCGGTTGGTCGGCATCTCCTCGAAGCCCATCTCGAAGAAGATGTTGCGGAACTCCTGGCGCACCTTGTTCAGCGGGTGGAAGGTGCCCGCCGGGGTGGGCGCGCCCTTGGCCTTGAAGTTGTACGGCTTCAGCTGCGCCGTCTTCCACGAGCCGTTCATCAGCATCTCCGCCGTCAGGTCGGTCTCCTCCTTGACGAACTCGCGGGCGTACTTGGGGCCCTTGGCGATCTGGAAGGTGATCACCTTCTGCACCGTCGCCAGCTTGCGCCGCTTCAGGTCCGTCAGGGCCTTCGCATCGGGCACCGCCTGCGTCTTCTGCACCGTCAGCAGCAGCTCGCGGGTCTCGTCGACGATCGTCTCGGTCGCCGCCCGCAGCACGTCCTTGTCCTTCTTGATCCACCCCTTCTTGAACGCATTGCCCTGGCCGACCTTGGCGGTGTCCTTGCCGACCACGCCCGGAAGGTCGCCAATCTTCAATCCATCCAGAGCCGCCAGCACGGCTTGGAAAACCTTGGCCTCGTGACTGCCATTAGTGGCGATCTCCTCACCCTCCGGCGTCAGAACAGCGATTTCCTTCTCGATGGTGTCATACTCGACCATCTGTCGGGAGGCTAGACGGTCGAGCGCAGCCTTGACATTTAGTGAGGGGGTGGAGGGGAAGGCTTCGCTGGAGAGGATGGAGGCGTCGGACGCTGACAGAGCGTCCAGAATGGGTTTCGTCATATCGGTCGCCATGACTGCAAGCCGTGGAGTCCCCAAAAAGGCGGAGTCCGAGGAATGTGGTGGAAAAAGGAGGAGGGGTTGAGTAGAGGAGGAGGAGGGGTCTTGGAGGCACCGATCAGACACTGCCCACTTCACAATTATGACTCTTTTCGGGTACGCTCTTCAATTACGGCGGGCGATTGTAACCACCGCCGTCGTCCCGTGACCTGCCACCGGTCTAAACCCCGCCATTGCGGATTTGTTCTTTAATTGTTCTAAAGGGCGGATGCCAATTTGCCAAACGGACTACTTACTCTCTTTACTCGGATGAAGTACGGAGTACAGATGTATTCATCTGTGCAGGTCCACGGAAATCCACGGACTAGACAAAACAAGTCCCATGATCTCGCCCAGGCCGTCAAGAGACCGACCGGCTCGAAATTAAATGCATTGTATCAGCATATGCCTGTGCAACCATGTATATTGACTATCGGTGACAGGTATGAGCAGATTGATTGGAATCATCCATGGTCGATTTGCGCATATACCCTTCCAACTGCAAGGGGCTTGGGCCCGGGGTCACCCAAAACAAGAGCGAGGTCATGGACAGGAATGAAGGGTAACGTTATTCTTCGCTATTCTTCTGTTGAGGCTCTCTCCGTGTATTTGGGTCACGATCAAAACCATCCGTGCAAATTAAGTTCAATGGAGAGGCCCTTCAACCTTCGAGGGAGGATTCTGTTATCTACTCCGTGACAGACCCGGGCCAAGCCGTCAAAATCCTCTGTCAACGTTGTACGACATTAAATGCCAGGCCTGGAGTGTATAATATGGTGGGCGGAAGATCCGAATGGACGGATGAGATATATTCTCGACCGAACCAAGGCAGTAATGACCACCAGGTGCAGTGATCCTTGGCCTGGGGAACCTCCCGAGATTGATTGATGATGTGGGAACGGGGGGCAGGGGGATGAGATCCAATGATGCAGAAGCAGTTTCCACAGTCCTACACCATCTTTGGCGATGTGAAGGATTATTCCTTGCTTGTCCCGTGGTGGTGGTGGTGGTGGTGGTGGCTGGCAGCTGGCTGGATATACCAGACTGCATAGTACCCCTAGTAGACTACCTAAGAAGCGCAAGCATGGTTTCAACTTTCAACACCGGGCAACGGTAGACGAGGCCCAACACAGTCTAGCACGTCGTTAGTTCTCCAGGATGTACTGTAGTAGACACCCCAGTAATTTATTCTTGACAGGCAGGGTTAGCGTCCACCTCAAAAGCAAGATTTAGGGGGCGGCAGCAGCAACTTTTGCTACTCTCGGCTTCCTTGGTGATAGCTTCCTTAGGAGTTTGACCAGCCAGGCCGGCTTCCAGCCTTCATCACCCACTACAGCTATTACTGCTAGTCGATGGCTAGTATGTAGTCCTTCTTCACTCCCGCCTATTCCGTATCTATCTATCGATATGTCTACTGCTCGAGCAGAGTTACAGAGGTACAAAGAATAGTCAGTTACAGTAAGTTATCAATTGGTGCCTCTATTATCTGGCATTCCTCGATCCTCGCATGATAATCCCGGACAGGTTTAGTTGGATGGGGCGACGAAAAGCTCTTCTCAGTATTGATCTTCATGATTGGCTTATCGGGGGTAATCGATGGGTCTTGCACGCGACCGTTGGGTCTGGAACTGGATCTCCCCGGGGGGGAGGGATCGTGATAGATGAATGCTATCTGCTGTGTATATCTTCCAGGAAGCTGTTGATGAATCTTAAAGCAAGCACTCGGCTGGCTTCTTATTGTGCAAGCTCTCTACCAGTGTTCATACTTTATGTCTAAGTTAACAATGACGATCATGTCGCTGCCCCCATAGAAAAGACTTCGAGAAGAGGGTTAGGAGGATCCCATTCCCATGGTTCTTCCTCCAGCTGCTACTCCACCAGCCATCACCACCCAGCCGTGGCTGATGCCTATAGACAAAGACTTGGGTCATCGCCTAACACGGCTGGCAACCTAATTTGCACCGGCCGATGAATCGAACCTTGGGCGTTGAATTACTGTACTAAGATCACTATCGATTCCAGGACTGAACTTAATCATGTTAAGATTCAACCACCCCCCGGGCGAACGGGCGATGTCTCGGGCATGGACCTGTGCGCCTGGGCTGACGGTGCACAATAACGGGCGGGAAGATATGTATCAGAAACGAGAGATGAGAGAGCTAATACACCCACCTTCTCTTGTCGCGAGATGATACAACCAAGCAGGAAATTTTGAAGTATTAAGTCATAGATCAGTTTCTAGACCATCCACATCCAAGTTGTGCGGTGGCTAAGGCGCCCGAAACATCATCTCATGGGACAGAGGTGTCCTGTTCCTGCGGTGGTTTGCCTGTCCAGACCGGTCTGCCCTGCATCATTCCTGATATCCTCGACTCCGTTACCCTCTCTCATTTTACCTCACTGTCCATTCTCCTCCCGTCCTGCAGTTTTTTTTTTTTTGTTCTGTTTCCCTCCGGTCACAAACCAGTCAGGTTGTTGTTGTTCGATTGTGATAGGTAGATACAGGCCAGGCCCGTCCTTCTTACGTCTCACCCTGCCTTTGGAGCCACGGCAATACGAATGCCACTACGTAGTCGACTAGACGAATACCTGTTCTTTGCCCCCTCCCTCTGACACTTTTCTGCTTCATCTTACGTGGTGTGGAGGAGGAAGAGGAGGATAGGAAGGTGGATGAGGGGAGTATGACCAGTCCTGCTAATCCGGAGGTTGTAGGGGGAGGGGGTTTGGCCACAAACACGCGTGCATCGAGGTTTGCTTGTTTGATGCTGCGAATCGATGTCTTTCTGCAAGGCTTCGCTAGACGGCAATTGTGGTAGGGTAGGTCATCTCTCCCTCCCTATGTGTACCCCAGGTGCAATGCAACTTGTTTCATTTCCGGTACTTCATGAATGCCATTGACTCAGTGCATAGATTTATTCAATGTTAGCAGCCCAAAGAGCCAATACTCTGCAGCCAAAGGAAACAGACACCTCTCCCTCCCTTCCTTGGATGTGAAATTCTTATGAAATGATCGGTAAGTTAATTAGTGAGCTGCCTGGTGCTTTCTGAACGCTCACAAAGCAGGGATGCCCGTGCGTTCGACTGCAGTAGCTACTATCTAGCAGTGGTGGTGGTCATTTGGTGGCGGTAAGGTACGGTATGGGCATCATGTTTCCTCCCCCTCTTCCTTCTTCCGTCTCTTTCCCTCGAACACTAGGTACAGTACTCCGTACTTACCTGTTTATCTATGTCCGTCCGTTCCTCTTGTATGCTCACGCGGCAAGGTCGCTTTCCGACACGCGCCAAGGGCGCACACACAGAAGAGCAGTTTGGTGACACAGGCAGAGAGGACTGTGAATTTTTTTTTTCTCTCTTTCCCCGTCGTTTCTTTTTTTGGTTGGTGTGAGACACATTTGAAGGGACCACTTACTAGAATGGTATAATTACTGTCCCTATGAGACATGATTATCCCGTATTCGTTCTGGTTCAAGTGTGGCAGTTCACAGGAAAAGGGAAAAAGAAAAAAAAAAGAAAGGGCAGAAAAATAAGTAGTTCGGTCAGAGGTCCCCAGTCCCCACACCACGCGAGCTGAAAAATGCATTAGTGACTACTGTCATGTTATGAACTCTCCGTTGTTGGTTCAACCAAGGGGGAAAGGCATTTCTAAGCCTCGGGAACCAAGGGTCGTTGTCATATCTCGGTACGGGGAGGGGGGGGAAGAAAGAGGGAAACACCTCGGAGATTAGGTTAGATTATTTTTCAACTTAAGGTCTGCCGGTCTGTCGGTCTGTCAAAGAGAAGCAGTGGAAAATCAAAATGTCAAAATGCAGAGCGATGCGGAGTACAGAATAATATACAGATCAAGCTGTCGACTAGATGCTTACTTGTCTGTTTATCTGTACATTCCAGTCGCTCTTCCATTTTCTGTGCGGGGAGAAGGAGGGGGATGAAAATCAAGGAAAATTCTCCAGATCCTCCGGGTGAGAAGATCAACCGGTGACTGCCCAGTGGACTACTGGAGGAACTGTCCAGCGGCAGCGATCCCTTGATGATAAATACTTACTATACAATCTCTGAGGTTGAACGAGTGTTGTCTGTTCGCAATTGCTGCTTGCTTCTTTGTTCACCGATGAGAGGCGTGAAGATCGCTATTGATCATGTTGTCTCATCTAACCAGTTTAAGCATCTCAATACTTAGACACAAAAGAAAGCGTAGTAAGTCAATAGTACATATACATACCTAGTAGTACCTGCCTTACTCGGTGCTGAAGTACTCCATAATTTGGTGAGTACTCCGTGCAGTACCGCCAAACCCCCCTCTCCTCCCCTCCCTTCTTTCTCTCCATTACATTGCATCCGATCACGCCTTGTTGCTTTGCCTCATCGCCGGGCGCGTTGCTTCCATCCAGCCTCATTTGACTTGCACACATGGGACTCGGACAGGCCCTTCTTATTCGTACTTTTTCTGAATAACTTTTCTATCTTATCATTCTTCTCTTCCTCATCATTATCCTGAGAACTGTAATTTGTTGTCATTTGCTCTGTCGGACGGCACACACTATTATGATTGATTGTGTCTTCACACACACACTCTCTCTCACTGCTGACTGATCCGACATTGTTTCTCCCCCCCCCCTCCCCCTTTAACTCTCTCTCCCAATAGTAATCCCATTTCTTCTTCCCTCCCCGCTCGATCTCTAAGCTATTGCGCGCTGCGCTTTGTTTGGATCTACTTGAACCCGTCCATCTGTTGTTCGTCCGTTGAATCTTGTCCGGCTACTTTTCACCCAGCCTGTTGTCGGCTCTGGTTTCCAACCTTTGAAACTAGGTAGGTGCCTTTTGCCTGCCTTAATCCACCGACCGACACTGGCAGAGTCCACCACCTAACCTTACCTACCTGTCTGTCCGCCTACCGACTGTTTCTCAATTCTTCTTTTTTTTCCTCCCCTTTTTGATTTTACCCATCCATAATCCACATCCCCCGAGGATCAACAACTTCTTTGAGCCTTCTTGGATCTTCGCGCCTACTCCACTCCATCGGGATAGACAGAAGACGGACAGAGAGATAGACACACAAACCACGAACCCCCATGTCGTCTTAACACCGAGCCGATCTTCACCTTCACCTTTACCTTCACCTTCTTCACCTTCACCTTTACCTTTACCTACCTTCTTACCTTCTTTCAAAACATTCGTGTCACGAAACTACTCAACTCCCACTCTTGATTTCCCATCTAGGTAGGGAAGAACTTCTCTCTCTCTCTTCCCCCCGTCACCGTCACCGTCAATTCGTCTCTTGTGGCCGACATTTGCCATTTGCTTGCTTACCCACTCTTGCCTCCTCTCACTCTTCCACTCTTCCACATTTGTGCTGCCTTCATCCAATCATTCCCCCACCGAGGCCAGTGCATTGATTATCCATTATTTTGCTGCTATTTTGCCCCCCTCTCTCAAGTCTCAACACAACTTGTTGCAAAACTGCCTTCTCCCCTTTCCGTTCAAGTGAAATACCGAGAACTGCTGTTGCTGGCTGTTTCTCCCAACTCCGCTTTGCTGTCTAGTTTCGATTTTTTTGTGTTTTTTTTATTTTTATTTTTTCTATTTTTCTATTTACTCACATTTCTCTCTCTCTCTCTTTTTTTTTTTAAATTTTTTTTTCTCTCTATTGCCCACTCGCCATTCATCCTCAATCCTTTGTTATCTTTCTCCCTCCTCTCATTCCTATTTTCTCCATTTCTCACTCGAATTTTCCCACCGCATTTGCCCATATTCTAATCTAATCACCCTTCGGAGTCGAGTCCCGGTCACACCCCCAATAAATTGACTTTCGACTTTTCCCCTCCTGGCGTTCCCCTCCGCCCGCTTCCCTTTCTTTGCCTTGTCTATTATTCTGCCCTTGGCTTCCTCCCTCCCTTTCTTTATCCTTTTGACATTCACACCGTTACTCCCTTTTAATTGCTTCATCTTTCTCATTCCCCCTTTCTCATATGCAGTGCCATAGCTTCTAAGCCCGTCATCGGATCCTTCCCCTTCGGAACAAAAAAATCTCTTCTCGCCGCTTATACATATGTCCCCATCGGACTGAGAAGTCCTAAGGCATAATGGCTGGCGCGGACGAGACGCTCGCGGCCGCTACTGCCATTCTCAGGGAGCTCGCCAGAGAATCCCCCGGTGCCCCCCCCTTCGACTTTGAATTCTCCCACACTTCATCTACCAATGGTTGCGACTCGAAAGTGGCCAAATTACCAGGAGAAAAAAGCGCGGCAAAAGTAGCATTCGAACAGGAATTGGAGGCTTTGGTCCGACGAGTTCACCATCTGGAATTTCAATCTGTCAGTCATCGATCACCCCCAGGAATCACCCTCAAGGCCTTTCAGCCCACCCTCGTCCCTAGCGAGACCGATCCCGAGACCCCTTGGGCATTTGGCCTCCCACGCTTGGCATCCTCTGACGGTTCTGACTCTTCTTGTCTTATACAGCAGCACAACCCACATCGCTCCCATGGATCAAGGCGATCAGCTCCCGGACCGGAAGATGGTGAAGCGGAGGAAGACATCGATGATGAGGACAGCGATGAGGACGAGGATCTGGGCTCAAGGACACGTCTAGTACGCGAGGAGGATATCAGTTACTTACGAAATCATGTGCAGAAACAGGCGGAGGAAATAAGCTTCCAGAAGGACATCATCGCTCAAGTTCGGGACGAGTTACAGCAGCAGGAGGAACAGACTCGCAGGGCTCTCACCAAGGTGGAAAACGAAGATGTCGTGTTATTGGAGCGAGAGCTACGTAAGCACCAACAGGCCAACGAGGCTTTCCAGAAAGCGTTACGGGAAATTGGCGGGATCATCACGCAGGTTGCCAATGGTGACCTGTCGATGAAGGTGCAGATCCATCCCTTGGAAATGGACCCTGAAATCGCCACCTTCAAACGTACGATAAACACTATGATGGACCAGCTGCAAGTCTTTGGTAGCGAAGTGTCCCGAGTCGCACGCGAGGTCGGTACGGAAGGTATCCTCGGCGGCCAGGCGCAGATCACAGGGGTGCATGGTATCTGGAAGGAATTGACCGAGAACGTCAACATAATGGCCAAGAATCTCACTGATCAGGTCCGTGAAATTGCCGCAGTTACCACGGCAGTCGCCCACGGAGACTTGAGTCAGAAGATTGAAAGTCGGGCGCAAGGTGAAATTCTGGAACTTCAACAGACGATCAATACTATGGTTGATCAACTTCGGACATTTGCCACGGAAGTCACGCGGGTCGCGCGTGATGTCGGTACAGAAGGTGTTCTTGGTGGACAGGCTCAGATTGAAGGGGTACAAGGCATGTGGAACGAACTCACGGTGAACGTCAACGCCATGGCAAACAATTTGACTACGCAAGTGCGTGACATTGCAACAGTCACCAAGGCGGTCGCAAAGGGTGATTTGACGCAGAAGGTCCAGGCCAACTGCAAAGGAGAAATCGCGGAGTTGAAAAACATTATAAATTCCATGGTGGACCAATTGCGGCAGTTCGCCCAGGAAGTCACTAAGATCGCGAAGGAGGTCGGTACGGATGGTGTTCTTGGTGGTCAAGCAACTGTCAATGATGTGGAGGGCACATGGAAGGATCTGACGGAGAATGTCAACCGCATGGCCAACAATTTGACGACCCAGGTCAGAGAAATCGCAGATGTCACCACTGCTGTCGCCAAGGGTGATTTGACCAAGAAGGTTACCGCCAACGTTCAGGGTGAAATACTCGATCTGAAGAGCACGATCAACGGCATGGTGGACCGGCTGAACACCTTCGCCTTTGAAGTCAGCAAGGTCGCTCGCGAAGTCGGCACTGACGGTACATTGGGTGGTCAGGCCAAGGTCGATAATGTCGAAGGAAAGTGGAAGGATCTCACCGACAATGTAAACACCATGGCCCAGAATTTGACCTCCCAGGTGCGAAGTATCTCGGACGTGACACAAGCTATTGCCAAGGGTGATCTTAGCAAGAAAATTGAGGTGCATGCCCAGGGAGAAATTCTGACGCTGAAAGTTACCATCAATCACATGGTGGACCGACTGGCTAAATTCGCAACCGAGCTGAAGAAGGTCGCACGCGATGTCGGGGTCGACGGCAAGATGGGTGGTCAAGCTAATGTGGAAGGAATCGCTGGAACCTGGAAGGAGATCACGGAGGACGTGAATACCATGGCAGAGAACTTGACCTCTCAAGTGCGTGCTTTTGGTGAGATCACCGATGCTGCAACCGACGGAGATTTCACCAAGCTTATCACGGTCAACGCTTCCGGTGAGATGGACGAGTTGAAGCGCAAGATCAACAAGATGGTTTCCAACCTCCGAGACAGTATTCAGCGTAACACGGCTGCTAGGGAGGCGGCCGAACTGGCCAACCGCACCAAGTCTGAGTTCCTGGCAAATATGAGTCACGAGATCCGGACTCCCATGAACGGTATCATCGGTATGACGCAGTTGACGCTGGATACGGACGACCTCAAGCCTTATACCCGCGAGATGCTGAATGTTGTACACAATCTCGCCAACAGTTTACTGACCATCATTGACGACATACTCGATATCTCGAAGATCGAGGCGAACCGCATGGTCATTGAAAGCATCCCGTTTACTGTGAGGGGAACCGTCTTCAATGCTCTTAAGACCCTAGCGGTGAAGGCCAATGAGAAATTCCTCAGTCTCACGTACCAGGTCGATAACACTGTTCCTGACTATGTCATTGGTGATCCTTTCCGCCTGCGCCAGATTATCTTGAACTTGGTCGGCAATGCAATCAAGTTCACTGAGCATGGTGAGGTGAAACTCACCATCTGCAAATCCGATAGAGAGCAATGTGCGGCCGACGAGTATGCTTTTGAGTTCTCAGTATCCGATACAGGAATTGGTATTGAGGAGGACAAGCTGGATCTCATCTTCGACACTTTCCAGCAAGCGGATGGCTCGACAACGCGGAGATTCGGAGGAACTGGCCTCGGATTGTCCATCTCAAAGCGTCTGGTGAACTTGATGGGTGGTGATGTTTGGGTCACGTCCGAGTATGGTCACGGCAGCACATTCCATTTCACCTGCGTCGTGAAATTAGCCGACCAGTCTTTGAGTGTCATTGCGTCGCAACTCATGCCGTACAAGCACCATCGGGTCCTCTTCATTGACAAGGGAGAGAACGGTGGTCAGGCCGAGAATGTTATGAAAATGCTCAAGCAGATCGACTTAGAGCCTATTGTTGTGCGCAATGAGGACCACGTACCGCCACCGGAAATCCAAGATCCCTCTGGCAAGGAGTCCGGCCATGCTTACGATGTGATTATCGTGGACTCTGTGGCGACTGCCCGACTGCTGCGCACATTCGATGACTTCAAATATGTACCTATTGTTCTCGTCTGCCCCTTGGTGTGTGTCAGCTTGAAGTCCGCCCTTGACCTCGGTATCAGCTCATACATGACGACGCCATGTCAACCAATCGATCTCGGCAATGGTATGCTGCCTGCTTTGGAGGGCCGTTCCACGCCCATCACGACCGACCATTCTCGCTCGTTCGACATTCTCTTGGCGGAAGACAATGACGTCAATCAGAAATTGGCCGTCAAGATTTTGGAGAAGCACAACCACAACGTGTCTGTTGTCAGTAACGGTCTTGAGGCCGTCGAAGCCGTGAAACAGCGTCGCTACGATGTCATCTTGATGGATGTGCAGATGCCGGTAATGGGTGGATTCGAAGCCACCGGAAAGATCCGTGAGTACGAGAGGGAGAGCGGCCTCAGCCGAACCCCTATCATCGCGTTGACAGCGCACGCCATGTTGGGCGATCGAGAGAAGTGTATCCAAGCCCAGATGGATGAGTATCTGTCCAAGCCTCTGAAGCAGAACCAAATGATGCAGACCATCTTGAAGTGTGCTACCCTAGGTGGTTCCCTTCTGGAAAAGAGCAAAGAATCGCGAATCTCCAGCAGCGGCGAGATGCATCCCGTCCATCACAGCCCCGCGGATGGCAAGCATCAGCGCCCAGGTATGGAGGCGAGAGCCTTGACCGCATCAGGCGCCATGAACGGCGGTAGTCTGGCAAGCCCGACTCTGGAGAAGGAAGACCTGACCATGGAGAGGGTAAGCTGGCTCACGGAATCACAAAGAATTTGCTTATACTGACCGAATCACAGGCACTGTTGCGGTCCAACAGCTCGTGAGACGATTTCAAGATTCTTCCATTCCGCTTGCTTTTTTCTTTTTCATCTTTCGAGTGGCTTCGATGCAAATCATATACCCTATCCCTTTGCGCGCCTGTACGAAATGTTCACTGGCATGGTGACTTCTACGTCTTTCATTCAACATTCCTCCTTCGCATCATTTCAGGTGCACATGTGGATCTTGGGAGCCTAACTCCCTGAATTCCATGTGACTGAACATAACCAGCTCTTGCCGTTGCCCCCCTCCTCTTTCTCTTGCTTCTCGGTCGAATCCTCCATCTTTGCATACGTCTTGTTGCGCGTAACCATTGTCGACAGTTCCAGCCATGGCCATTTATACGTTGTATCTGACACTTTTTTTTTTCGCGTATACTATATTTTTTCTGATTTCGGATTGTGATTGTGACCTGTAAGGCCTATGTGTCTCTGTGTGGTGTTTTGCGGCGCATGGAAACTTTTTTTCTATGACTTAGTGGGAGCGAGAAGGCTTGGAGGGGGAGGCGGCGGGCTGCTCTTTTCAATTTCTGTCCTGAACTATACTACATGTTTGCATGGAATGAAGATTGGCATGAATTTTGACTCCGCAACCACACCCACCAAAATCTCCCTGTATGTCTGTAAATGGTTGCAACTTTTTTTGTTTCTCTTGCATATGTTTCTCTTGCATATGTTTGTCTCCACCTTTTCCACTTTCCACCATCTTAAATCTTTATTATATTGATGTGTTCCCGGCATCATCCTTCATGTTCTAACCCTTTTTCTCCTCTTCTACTTATTTTCTATATTAAGCGGCATGTGCCATTCTTCCTTCTCAAGATCTGTATTGTATTTAAACCGGGCTATATTCACTTTCTTCCGCTTCTAGCCCCATCAGGAGATGGGATTTGAGTCAGATATTCAATCTTTATTCGGACCGAAGAAGTATATCCATGATAACTGTCGCAGGCGGATGAAAAGCTAGAGTGTGTGTGTGGGGAATAGCTAGAAAACCTTCCACATCTCTGATTCTTAGAATATCCATTAATAGCAAGTACAGTACAGTAGTCCCCAATACTGCAAACCCCCCCCCCCCCCTATTTCTTAATTTAACTTTATGATTAGCAGGGTAAGGTGGGTTTTGGTTTTGAATCCCTAGACTGCACTGCACTGCAATTGCTATCAATACTATGAATATAACGAAAATACTGTGCGTATCACGGAGTACCATGGATATCGCAAGCATCATGGTTATCACAAGCCACCATCAATATCATAAACCACTAAATTACCACCCGGAAGACGATGAACGAGCAAGCTATAGCCTGGCGTGGCGTGCGTGCATCAAAGAAGAAGCAAACTTTTTTTTTTTTTTTTTTTTTTTTCAGTTACCGCGACCCCTCCATTATTAATGGAGGAATATTAGATTAGAGTCCAGATTCGAAAAGAGAGAGACAGAAACAATATTAGAAGAGAAGAAGCGAGGAAACGAGGAAAAGCAAGCGGATTACATGATCATAATCATCACAATGAGCGTTTGTTCGCTACCCCCCAAGCCCCCAGCGATACTACAAACCCAACACACACGCCGTCCGTTTGACTTGTGAAGAATTTCCAAGTGATTAGATCGGATTAGGCCAAGACGTCTCCAAGATCCCGCCGGATCACTGGGAATCGGAACTCGTGGTGGCGTGCGGGTAGGTGTCCCGCTGGGGCTGCTGGGGCTGGTGCTGGAGCTGGTGCTGGAGCTGGCGGGTGTGGTGGTGGCTGTGAGGGACGGGATGACGACGACGATGATGAAGCCCGAGAAGAAGAAGGAGTCGGGACGAAGAATGGTCCCGTTACGGTGGTGGAGGAGATGTGTGTGGGCGTTTGAGTGGAAGAAGAGGACGGTGAAGGAGGAGGGGCCGGGGGATGCGGTGGTGCATGTGATGACGACTCTGATGGCTCTTCTTCTTCTTCTTCTTGCTCGACTTCGGGTGGGAAATGGGGCATGGGGAAGGGGACGGGCATTGTTGTGGGGAGTGGAGGGTGAGGGATGGGGAGAGAAGTGGGGGGAATGGGGAAGGAGGTGGGAATCGGGAAGGTTGCCGTTGGTGGACGGGGCAGGGAGGTAGGGATTGGCGCGGGACCGGGGCCCGGGATGGGGAATGGATGGATGGGGACGGTACTGCTGCTGCTGCTGCTGCTGATGCTGCTGGATGATGGGATCTTCGATAGGGTTGTCTGTGACGGTCGAATGGTGCGGCTGCGAGTGCGAGTGCGAGTGCGTGTGCGCGTGCGTGTGTTGATTGTGCGTGTTGGTCGCGGGGTTTTTGTCTCGATACCGCCGCCACCACTTGTGACACTAGGGCTGGGATGGGGCCCAGGGATGATGCCTTGGCTTGCGGTGGAGAGGATGGAGATTATCCCGCTGCTCGGCGGGGGCTGCACTGGCGCAGTGGAGGAGGATGCCGGGATACAGATGGGGAGGTCTTCGGGGAGAACGCAGATCAGGATGTCTTCTTCTTCCTCTTCCTCCTCCTCTTCGGCCTCCACTTCGTCGTAGGTGTTGTTGGGAGTGGCGCTTGGAGTGGCGCTTGGAGTGAAACTGGCTGGTAGGACACCGCTGCCGTGGCTGATTAATGCATGTCTCGGGGTGAGGATGTGCACTGTACTTCTGCTGATGCTGATGCTGCTGCTGGAGCTGGAGCCGCTCACGCTAACTGTGACCGTGTGGACTGAGGGACAGGGTGGACACTGCACAGATGGGCATGCAGGCTCGCTTTCTTTCGGCCAAGGCGTGGGCTCGGGCAGGATCTTCGCCGAACTGCTGTCGGGAGATGCAATCTTGCTAGACTCTGAAACCGGGAGGGAGTGAGTGGGGTGCACGACGCCTCCTGACGAGGGGATGTGAATACTGCTGCTGCTGGAAAGAGGAGGACGTGGGATGTGCTCGGGAGTACCGTCGTGAGGGGCAGGTGTCTCCTGGACGCCGTCGTGAGGCACGGAGGGGAATGGATGTGGTGGAGGTATAACAGGATCAGAGGCGGAAGGTACCACTCCAGGGGGGATGTGAACAGCCTCGGACGACGTGGGTGTAGCCGT
Organism: Aspergillus fijiensis CBS 313.89; assembly: GCF_003184825.1. Taxonomy (NCBI): domain Eukaryota; kingdom Fungi; phylum Ascomycota; class Eurotiomycetes; order Eurotiales; family Aspergillaceae; genus Aspergillus; species Aspergillus fijiensis. Next base: position 219,505 of record NW_024468984.1, read on the forward strand.
CAGTGAGATAGCAGGGGGGAATGGGTGGATTGGACGAGCATCTCCATGGTCTTCGTCCCCATATGGAGGTATGGCACTCGATGTGGCTGAGTGAGATGGATGCATGACACTCTCAGAAGAGGAAACGGGCGTGCTCGAGGTGGAGTTCCCTCCTTGAGATGCAGACACAGAACTCGAAGATTTGGTTCCTGTTGTGGAGAGAGACCCAGGATTTTCTGCAAGGATTCCTGGATACTGAGGAACAGCTGCTACGCGGGGGCCAAGAGCCCAGGACGTCAAGACCACTGCTAGAATCTGCTTGGAGGAAGGCATCGTAGGCTGGCAATAATGTTGATCTTTCCGAAGGGTGTTTACCGAGGGCAAAACGTGAAGCAAGGCTGGCAGGCCAGAACGTCTCATGTCATGGAAGAAGTGGCATATATATGAACTCTGATGACTTCGTCTCTATGTATTCCGGGAAGCGATGTGTAATTTCCTTCCGACCCCTCAGATCACAATCCAATGAGCTTAAATTGCTCATCATGACAACAGACATGTGTGATGGTTGGCCGCCGTAGGTTTGTTGGGCAGACTTCGTCGGAAGTGAAGTCCGCAAACAGACGTCCGGCTCGCCTCATGGTGTCGCGAATGGGCAGCTGCATGCATATCTATACCTAATGTTTCTGCGATGTGGCTCAAAGCCTCCAAAAATGATATTATTTATTAGACTGGGAAGTAAGATTGATACCAATCTATGTCATAGTTTAGTAGATCACGAAAGCCTGGCGCCAGCCGACACGGACCAACTTGGCTGCAGTAACGCAAACAAGACCAAGGGCATAGCAGCAGATTGTGAAGGTGATGAGACCCCAGTACTTCCCATTGCACCGGGAAAGAATCACACCAGCGATAGGCATGCCAGTAAGGGTTCTGGAATTCTCGTCATTAGCCCTGCAAAATCCTTATTAGACAGTGGGGAATCGCCTTACCCAAAACTGACGATCGTGTACGCTGTGGCATAGTATCTGCCGTAATTCTCAATCTTGCAGAGCTGAGAGATACAGACTGGCGTAAGACTGATGTTACTGCCACTTGCGAATCCAAAAATGACACAGTACACAATCATAACCGGGACACTGTTGCTCGCTGGAAGCCAGAGGCATGCGTTGCATACAAGACACAAGGCAACGGTGACGATAAGTGTATTGAAGCGGCCCAGATAATCAGCAACAAAGCCAGGAATACCTCGTCCGAAGAACGAACCAGCGTTCAAGATCGCGAGCATCTGGTACGACAGTTTGGTCGAGACGCCATTATCCAGTGCGTAGGAGGAGATATAACTGAGTGGGACGAAAAGACCCCATTCGATAAAGAAGATCCCCAGGGTTGTGAGAGTGAATACAGGATCCCGAAAGATACGGAAGTCGGGAAGAACGTTTTCTTTCGAAGCCGGTTTCTTGGGCAACCGGGATTTGATGAGCAGGCATGCTGCTAGCAGCGTGATGAGACAAATGAGAGCAATGACTCGAGTTGCCCATGCCCACCCTATTTTGGGGAATAGAGCTTCCAGTGCCAGGGGGAAAATGACGCCACCAACGGAGCCACCCGTTGCGGCGATGCCCGTCGCGATTCCGCGCTTCTCGTTGAAAAAGTGTCCGATGGCAGAAATTGCTGGTGTAAACAGCAACGAGGCTCCGATACCCCCTGCAACACCTATTACTAGCATGAAGTGCCAGTACTGTGTGCAAAACCCCAAGGCGATCATCATCGCCATGATCAGCACAGCTCCGGCGCAGACAAGAAAGCGAGGTCCTTTAGCATCGAAGATAGGACCGATTTGGATGCCGCAGAAGAAGGTCAGGAATGCGTAGACGCCAAAGATCCACCCGATGCTGCCAGAGCTGTAGTCCTTCAGTTGGTGGCTCTCAATGTATGCCTGTAAAGTACCGATGGTATTCACTAGACCAAGAGAGCCAACGAGGCCCATGAAGCTCCCAAAGACTACCAGCCAGGCTTCTAGTCCACCTTCAGGATAGGTGTTGCCATCGGCATCAGTCGTTCCGACAGTCACTGGGACACTATGCGCTGAATCGTCCGAAGGAAATTCGCCAGATGAAGGCCTGTATAGACCGCCTTCGAGCGACGTTGGTGCACCTTGTGGGAGGCCATCGTTTATTTGGGTGTCCGGTTGTTTCTCCTCAAATGCTGGGATTGTCATTTCATTCAAGTCATTGCGCTGCGTGGTGTGTGCAGTAAACTCCACGCGCGCATTGTCCGAGGACTCGAAATTCGTCGCCATATCAATTGCGGTACCGGCGGGAAGGTGGACCACAGACGATTCTGGGGGGGAAGCTTATTTCGTTCCCGTGTTTTCAAACGGCCAGTATAAAAGTTGAAAGAGATACAGCAGGGCAAAGACAGATGGAAGGCACCAGGAATTAAGTAGAAGTTCTACAAGGAAAAAGCAACCATCCACAGGACAGTCCGCCACCAGTCTTCAGGTGCAAGCAAATATGCCCGAACGAAACAACCAGGTACCCTGGGAAAGCATGGCGGCGAAAGAAGAAAAAAAAAGTGGGAAGAGAAAGGAATGGATGGATATTGGATACTAAGCTAGCCGGGCAACCGATTAGTGGGTGGTATTCAGTGCTCCACAGTGGGGAGAAGGTTGTTTGCTTGGGCCTCTCTGCTTCTTTCTCGTACTGCACTTACTATGAGCAATTACTCCACAACTTCAGAGTCTCAGACTGACCACAAATCATGTATCATGGTGGTAGACGGCTGAGAAGCGAGGCCAATGACCCTGTCGAGTGGGTTTGTAAGAGTTCAGGGTCTGGCTGTGTCTGCTCTCTTGGCGAGGCAGAACACACGCTAAACGCCATTGGGAAGGTGGAACGAGAAGAGGAGATCGAAGATGAACTGTATTGTATCCTGGAGTCAGCAACCGAACAGGCTTGTGAGTCATACTTTATAGTTAACTCAGAAGACAGACAGAGGAGAAGAAGAGATGGGAGGAAGGCAGAGGAGCGGTGGAGGTTCTAAGATTGAAACTGAGGGAGCCTTGAACCTGAGGACATTACGTAAGGTAGGGTCCTAACACTGGCCTTTTTGGGCAGGGGTGCTTCAAGCCCCGAGCCTGTGCTGCTGTTACTCCAAGGTAAGTAGTCTGTCTTATCATGCAGTTTGTTTAATATTCCTTTTCCCTTTTCCCTGTTCAGGTTGCTGTATGAGCCCTGTCACCGACCACCACAGGCTCATCAACGTGCAAAGATTGGACCAGGATGCTAGCATTGCACAACAGAGGAGGTGAAGGATGTGCAAGTAGCCGTAGGAGTAGGCGCGACATACTGACACTCGATACAGAAGGAAATGAAGCCCCATGCTGTGTGACTGCTCACGTATGGCTGTCAGTTACCACCATTGCCCTGTTCGACGTTTGGGCATCTCGGCTCCGGAAGTAGCACATCCCCAACTGTTCAACATGTTCGAGTGGGATGATGTCCCTGTAGTATTAAGGCAGGCTTTTTCGCATTCGAACCCTTTCCAATGTTCTTTCACACACTGTGTATACCTGAGTCACCCATATCTGTAGTATCGCATCCCAGGATGGCTGGTATCATGCCAGACATTCCAAAACCGCCCATCAGCGAGCAACCAGTTACACTCCGCAACTGGCACCGCCATATTGCTTGGTTTAACACGACTTTTATCATCATAATCCCATTCTGCGGCTGCATTGCCGCTGTCTCCACACCCTTGCGACGACCGACTGCCATCTGGGCTGTGCTCTACTACTTTTGGACTGCGCTGGGTATTACCGCGGGCTATCATCGGCTTTGGTCACATAGAACCTACGAAGCGTGAGTTCTTCTCTGTATATGAACTGGCTCCATAGCTCCGGCAATCTGTGCATACGAGCATGATTGTTGACAGGCATTCCATCTTCAAGCGGCCTACCGCTCAGAATTTTCCTGGCCTGTGCCGGTGGAGGCGCCGTGCAAGGCTCGATTCGCTGGTGGAGTGCGAAACATCGTGCCCATCACAGATGGACTGACACAAAGAAGGACCCCTACAATATCCGAAGGGGCCTCTTATACTCCCACGTGCTATGGATGATACTGAAGGAGGACCCCAAGCACTGTGGTCGGCCAGATATCTCTGACTTGAACGAAGATCCAGTAGTCATCTGGCAGCATCGGAACTATATCAGATTTGTGCTTGGCTTTGGTTTGATCCTACCGATGGCCATGGCGGGCTTGGGGTGGGGTGACTGGAAGGGTGGCTTGGTGTATGCCGGCATCTTGAGGATGTTCCTATTCCAGCAGGCGACTTTCTGTGTCAATTCATTGGCGCATTGGCTGGGAGATCAGGCCAGTTTTCATGTGCATTGGCGAAGGAGTCCTGATCTGCTGACAAGCTTTAGCCCTTTGACGACAGGAACTCGCCTCGCGACCATATTTTTACCGCGTTGGTCACACTTGGTGAGGGCTACCATAACTTCCACCACGAGGTAAAGCTATCCGCTTGAGGATCGGATACCAATTCGAGATTTTCAGGTATCGTTGATGGTAACTTCTGGTTTGCTAGTTTCCCTCGGATTATCGCAACGGCATTGAGTGGTGGCAATATGATCCCACAAAATGGGCTATATGGATCTGGTCCAAGTTCCGTCTGGCCTCGAACCTCAAGCGATTCCGCACCAATGAGATTGAGATGGGCCGTGTGCAACAGATGCAGAAGAGACTTGATCAGCGGGTGGCCTCTCTCAAATGCAGTATTCCTCCGAATTAGCTGCCGGTAGTCGACCGGAACCAATTTGTCGTAGATGTGCGGAATGGAAACGTGGTGATTGCTGTTCCGGCTCTGCACATGACGCGACGACAAGAACCGTCTGTTAAAATCTCATGGTAAGGGAATTGCTTTCTCGAATGTTAGTCAGAGCATGTACCATCACTCGTACGCAGCTCACAAGCGGATTTTGACATTTTCAACTGAGGTACAGCCCCTTTGTATGTATTGGTGAGGAGGAAGAGGGATAATTTTTAAGGGACATCATTGCAATCGGACGAACATGGGATTGTTCTGCTTAGAAAGTCTTGACTGGTCAGTCTAACACATTGTGCTGGAGCCTAATGGTAATGATAGATGACCTGTGGTTTTCATTCTACCGTCGAGCCAGGTTCTTATGGAGCGTGTATCAGTTTTGGATGTCCTGACACATTGACCCAGTTGAGGCTAGAAGTTGAAATCTTATCTTAGATTTCGTTCCAGAACTTCATGTCTTTGTATACGTTTTCGAACCTCAGCAAACATTTCTGCTTGGGAATATCCGTCATTCGTCCGTTGACAAGAATATGCTGACGGCTTTATTGACTTCGATTCTGGGTACCGCTGTGTAGGTAGAACTGGATTCGACTTTCTCAACAGAAGGGCTTTTGCAGGCGGGTTCTAATTCTGCCTTTGAGAATCATTTGGCAAAGTGAACTGTGCTTCATCTAGAGCTGAGATGCACCCTTGAAGTGCCAACTGAGTGAGAGTTCACGCCATTCAGCGATCAATGAATGGTGGTACCCGCAGCCTTTGAAGAATATCTGCCGGAAGTCAAAGCCTCGACTGCTAGTTCCAACCGTATACTTCAAACCGATATCAACAAAGCAACAGAAGAACGCGAATTCGCTTCAAAGACAAGAGATTGGAGTATGTTGTAGCGGAAAAGGTGCTTGTTTTGACCGGAAACACAGCGGCTGTTTTTCCTGCAAAGACGAAGGCCGGACGGATCCCGGCGAAAGCTTGTTCTCGGCCCAACCAGTTGTCGGCATTCCCATCGCGGCTAGACTATCTCCGTCGTACTCCGTCCCTCCTCCGTGACTCCGCGAGACACTGCGATATTAACCACGACCCATCACATCATCCCACATTGGGGAAATGAAGAGAGCAAGGTTTGAGCCAGTGACTGCTCGTCTTTCGAATTGTCTTATCTGTGCAAATTTCCATCACGTTATCACCTTCCTTGACGATCGTTAGCATTGTCGGCACTAAGCGGCCAACAATCCCGTTTGTGTATTAGCCCGGAGAATTCTCCACAGCTTAGGGACCTATCGCTTGCAGCCGGAACTGAGCATCAAATGCTACGTGATCCTGTCTTCATGTCCATCGCTGCCTCTACCGTTTGATCCAGCCGCACTCTTACCAATCGAATGCTTTCTTGCCCATATCGCTCACCCAGCGTAATCAAACCCAAACCCACACGGGAATAGGATTGGTACGACGTAAGCAGTGCATATCCCCGACACTGCAAGGTCCGGTGCCTGAAAACAATCGGCAACGGTGAGGAGATAGCCGAGCACCATGCAAGGTCCCATCCCACCTGCCAGAAGTCTTGCAAGCTATCAAAAGAACCAGTTAGCCTGTGTACGCTTCTCCACTTGGTCATATGCGGCCCTCTCAAGTCAACGCATCGATTGAAGCTTTCTCCGAACCTAAATGGCTCCACACGATGACCGTATCAAATAGCTCATCAGCCTATCTTTCTTGATAGGTAGTACAGCTCGAGTGACATAAATACCCCTCTTTCTCTTGCTCAGACTCAAGAACAGCCGAGCAAGTTTGTGTCCCCAGGCTTCATCCCACATCACACTACCAGTATGCTGTTCCGCAGTCTACTGTCCACGGCTGTCCTAGCCGCCTCATTATGCGCGGACCATGCATCTGCTGGTAAACTTGGCCGTTTCGCTCAGAGATCTCGCGACGCCAAACCGGCTAAGCGCGCAGCGGAGCTTGCGAAGAGGTCTCACTCGACCCCTGTTGAGGACTATCGGTTCTACAACAACGCTACGCAGGGTATGTAGCCCAGAGCAATGATCAAAGAACAGCGCTGACTTGGGTCTCAGCCTTCCGTGTGAAGAGTCTTCCTGATGTTCATTACGACATCGGTGAGACATACTCTGGATTGATCCCCATCGAGAAGGACGATCCGTCAAGAGCACTTTTCTTTGTCTTCCAACCTACCGTCGGTGCGCCTGTGGATGAGGTCACCATCTGGTTGAATGGTGGCCCTGGATGCTCGTCTCTGGTTAGTTTCTGGCATTATTCTTGTTCGCATAGATGCACTACTGATGCGTTTACAGGAGGGCTTTCTCCAGGAGAATGGACGGTTCACCTGGCAGCCTGGAACATACTTGCCGGTTGAGAACCAATACTCCTGGGTAAACCTGACCAACGTGCTGTGGTAAGTTGCCATCTCTAATATCCCACTAGAGACACCCGAGCTAAGCCAACTAATTAGGGTCGACCAACCTGTCGGCACGGGCTTCTCTGTTGGCACCCCGACTGCAGTGTCGGAGGAGGAGATCGCACAGGACTTCATTAAGTTCTTCAAGAACTGGCAGCAGACCTTCGGCATCAAGAACTTCAAGATCTACGTGACTGGCGAGAGCTATGCAGGCCGCTATGTCCCTTATATCTCAGCTGCCATGCTGGACGAGAAGGACACAGAGTACTTTGACCTGAAGGGTGAGTGTCTCCAAGAAGTTCGAGAACGAACCCGTTTGACTGATTACTTAAAATAGGAGCATTGACCTACGACCCTGTCATCGGGCAGTTCGACTATGTTCAGACCGACGCCCCGGTCGTGCCCTTCGTTCAGGACAACAAGGTCCTCTTCAACTTCAACGCCAGCTTCCTTGCCGAGCTGGAGCAGCTCCACGAGTCGTGCGGCTACAAGGCCTTCATGGACGAGTACCTCACCTTCCCCGCCAGTGGGGTGCAGCCTCCAAAGAGCATGAACTACTCGGGCGACTGTGACCTCTGGGACCTGATCAACAACGAGGTCCTGGGCAACAACCCCTGCTTCAACCCCTACGCGATCAACGAGAACTGCCCCATCGTCTGGGACGTGCTGGGCTTCCCGACCGAGGTCGACTACACCCCGCCGGGGGCGACGGTCTACTTCGACCGGTCGGACGTGAAGCGCGCCCTGCACGCCCCGGCCAACATCACCTGGTCCGAGTGCTCGAACGAGAGCGTCTTCGTGGGCGTGGGCGGCCCCGAGGGCGAGGGCGACCTGTCCGCCAACCCGATCGAGCACGTCCTGCCGCAGGTCATCGAGGGCACCAACCGCGTGCTGATCGCCAACGGCGACTTCGACATGGTCATCCTCACCCAGGGCACCCTGCTGTCCATCCAGAACATGACTTGGAACGGCAAGCTGGGCTTCGAGACCGAGCCCGCCACCCCGATCAACATCGAGCTCCCGGACCTCCAGTGGGACCCCATCCTGGGCGGCGCCACCGGCGGCCAGGGCGACATGGGCATCCAGCACTACGAGCGCGGCCTGATGTGGGCGGAGACCTACCAGAGCGGCCACATGCAGCCGCAGTACCAGCCCCGCGTGTCGTACCGACACCTGCAGTGGCTGTTGGGGAGAATCGATAAGCTGTGAGGCATCCGCCGGAAGCTTGAACCCCTAGGCCGTCCTGTATAGCTAGTATAGATACGATCCAAACCTCATCGACGTACATGATAGAAACGGGAATCTTATATCTTCAGAGGGATCCCTTTTCCAGAACAGTCCACATCCTCCCGTGACGATCCCATCACAGTCCTCTCCAGTCCAAGCGCCTAGGCCAGGCCGAAGGTCGGGACTCGGCTCATCATATACTTCGACTTACCCCTTTAAGTAAAGAAACACATACGCGTAGCCATTTCCCCACGGACAGACCCTGGCCCTACAGTAGATTCCTGCCCAGCGAAACAAGCTTGATCGACTTGAGACCACGAATCCCTCTCCGATCCAGCATCATCATCTACCCCTTCTGCAATATCACATTGACATCGAAACCCGAATCGGGAGAAGTCCGTATCCCCCAAAGTCCCTATCGCCCATGTATCTTCCAGAAGGAGTAATATCCGGCCACATCATCCCAGCGAACAATCCCCTAAACACATCATCAGTAATCAGCTTTCAAACCACGGGTAGCGAGCTACCACCACCCCAAACAGGCAATCTATTCCTGGCGCGAAGCTCACGGCATCACGTTGAAGCTACGCCACCGCGGCGCACCGCAAAAGTTGCCGGGGGCAGTACAGTACCTTACCCCAAGTAAAGCACCGGGGAATAAGTTATATTAACTATTGTAGTTTCGGATGATCGTGGCCGTCCGGTTAAGCACAGAGGCTTTGGTACTGCAAAGTACCGACCTGCCTACTCCATCATGGATGGGGTTGGGCTTTGCTTATGGGTTGCTGGTTAATGGCGTGTGGCTGACTGGCTTGGCTGTCTTTGCAGGTACTCATGTACCAACTCGATAGTAGTGTTGATGATGATGATGATGATGGGGATGGGGCTGGTGATGGTGACGGGCGATAATGTGGAATGAGTTTTTGTATTGCATTGTATGGTTGACGGACATGGTAGATGATAACTGTTCAACTGTGTGAGCTCACTAGCGATTACTTATTTTGGACAGTAGTCGGGGAGTGAAGTACAGTACTGGACGTACTTTGTCTGACACTGTCACGGGTACTGCATTGACTAACTCAATCGGTGACTTATGATTGTGGCAAGTGCTTACGCTGCTCTGCTTAACTTACGCTGTAGCCCTGCACAGCACTGGAGATCGACTAGCGGTGTTTTTTTAACTGCTTTAGTGTCGCTCCATAACGTATACAGACTAGTCGCGTTCATCTTACGGATGATAGCGAGACTGAAAAGTTTCTTCGTTGTTATGCATGGAGACCCTCATATCAGACCATGAATACAATTGATTGTTGGCGGAACAGTCCTGGCGCGGATCATGCCATTGTTAGGTGGATCTTAGCGGACGAGGGGATATAGAGACGGCTGAGGGGTTGAAAAGATCTCGGACGGTGAATCTGGGCCGATTTTTGCTCATGTAGTAAGACTGGACTTGGAGGAAGAGAAGAGGCTGAAACTGCAAGATGGTGGCTTACGGTAACTAAATGATTCGCTACTCTATACCTAGGGGTCTACGTTTACTACGCTCGTCCTCATGTAGCTGACTCGCACAAATCTTCTCCCTTCATCTGAGAAGCAATCAGAACACAAGATAGCCGAAATTGCACAAGAATACTGCAACGTAGGTCGCAGTCTCGAACAAATTGCGACTCGTGCCCTAGTCCGACATCAAGTACGCTGACAGGTCGGGGGAACACGTCTTACCCCATACCTCGGGATGTGTCTTTTGCCCCAAAGACGGTCCTTTCTGGTTGAGAATGAAAGCTCCATCCGGATTGGCTGGGACCAAGGTATGGCAGTGCCGAGCGAAGTCGAAGAGAAGACCAGGGCGAAACAGGCTAAGGGGTCCCTAATGAGACTAGACGAGGAGATGCTCGACTTTGGCCCCATCACCATTGGGATTCGGGACGGGTAAATGAGTCCCGGGCCACTTCGGCGGAAATAGTACCGTCATTGGTCAGGGCGAGACAACGTTTCCCGTCGCTCACTCAACTCAACGGATTGCGGGAGTGACTGGAGCAAAGACATTGTGCAATGTTGTCCTCGAGGGGCAGGATGGGTGCATTATGACAATGGGATTGAGGGTAGGGGTAGTAGCGGAGGCTCCGGGCTGAGGCATCATCGCTCAAGACGGATGCGGACATGACGAACCGGACCATGATGAAAGGCTGCATCAACATCGAGCCTAAGCCTGCTTGGGAATCCAACCTCGTGTCGACAGGGTCAGACAAATTGAAATTGTTGACTCGTCGCTGAACTCTTGGCTTGAAACAGTTGGTGCGGGTGGTCGTTCGCATGTGTCCTGTAGATCGTGCACACTTCAGTTGCTTGTCAGACACGCCTGTTGTTCCTTACTTCCTTACCTTGACAGCAAGTGTGCGAACCACCCCCTCCTATCCTAATGTTGAGAAGACAATTGCCCCCGCCATGAAGTTAGATCCCGAACGAATCTCGTCGAAGGACTGTGAGCCGACGAAGTTTGGGCAGCGGTGAAATTGGACAAGCGAATTCGCGGCACCTTCCGAATGTTTTCGAGACATGGGCTTCGGTACCGACGCTGTCACCAGATGGGGTAATTTTACCTCCATATGATTACCAGTTCTGGATTAGTGCTAAATGGACCGTGTCTTCGATGACGTAGGGGCCAGGTCAATCTTGGCACGTGGGATTTTTTTCCTTGACCCATCTCTTTTCCCTTCAGCTGGTTGATCAATCGCGAGATAGAGATGCGGTAAACCCTGATTGAACTCCATTCATGGTCATCACGAGACCCAAGACCCAATGGGCACAGGGCTGGCAGCCTGGCACAATCTGAATCAGCGATGCAAGCGATTCATGAGCATGTCCAACGTGTTGTGGGGATCGTCTTTCCCTGAGGCGGAGCCCGAGGATGGCCGGAGAGTCGGAGGAGACCCAGTTCGATTATTTCAGTTTCGACGCCAGGCTCCAGGAAATGTTGTGAGCCAGCGGAGTGAGCCACAACGGCAAAGAATGGGTCGCCATGATGGGGTGGCTGTTCCCGTTCTTGGACCCTCCTCCAGTTGACCATGAACTTTCAAAAAGATGCATAAGACAATGATGGTGAGATGAAGGAGAGGAAGTAATAACTATTTCTGTACAATGTTGTCAGTTCTTGCCCTTTTAGTACAAATATCATTGATAGGACCCCAGTGACCTAATCTGCAAGATAAGGAAGAGGCGACTCATTATCATGAATGGAGTTCTCCTGTCCTGTCTGATTGTTCCTGTCCCTTTTTCCATTCCTTCCAACTTCCCAACGCAGTGCTGCTTTTAGCGGGCCGTTCTGCAGCCAGCCAAATGCCAAGCCCACCAAAACCCCCACCTCCACACCACTTTCGACTTTGGGCCAATGAGCATTCCACCAAAAAAGGCGTCGGCGTCGGCCGGCGTGATCTGGGCTGAGCCTATCAAAGCTTCCGCGCCATTCTCCATTCTCCATTCTCCATTCTTCCTTCTCCGCTCCCGGCTACCTTTCACTAACCAAGTGCATGTGCTACTACTACTACTACTACTACTGTATGTACAATCCCTCAATGTGGCTTGTCAAACAACCACCATCCCTTGCAACTACCCGATCTCATTGCTACTCTCTGCTTGCTGTTCAGAGAAGCTTAGAGGATCTTGTTGCAACAGAGATTTTCGGCTGGTGGCCTGGAATTGAGCAGCCCATGCTGGAGAATCTGATAATCCTGGGCGACACCGAAAAACTTTTTTCTATCACTTGCAATCTTGATGCTGACAGACTTGCTTCACGCTGACTGGCTCATCGGCTGCATGACGACCCATTGTTGTCTTTTGCCCCTCCAGTCCAATGGTCTCTCTACCTATCGATAGCGTACTAGCGTGAAAAAAAAAGAAAGTGTAGGGAAAGAAGAGAAGTAGAAGCAAGATGAGGGACAATGCCATCACTCGTTGCTCCTTCAACTCTGTTGCTGTTTCCTCGACTCCCAAACCGTATATAGACTGCCAATTATTCTCTGTATCCTGCAATCTTTTCTCTTTTTCTCTTCCCTACCACCTCACGGCCCTACCCTCTCTCTTCCTTCCTCTTTTCCTACCTTTCCTCCTTCCTCTCCGCCCCTCCCCCGCAATCCCACCCATCCATCCTTCCTTCCTATTTCATCCATCTATACCACGGCACCAGCAGTGAAGACGCCTACTGTTGCGGTAATTGTCTCATCGCCATCAGAAAGCTTCATTTTCACCTGCTTTCTCCGCTCATCCCAAATCTCCCCAAGAGGTTCAGTCTCCGTGTCTGTGACCTCATCCTTCCCCCTCGACCCCCCAGGTTCTCTCGTCCTGTCATATCAGGTCAATTGGGCTACCAGTTTTTCCAATTTCCTCGCCCCCTGGGCTATCAACATACCATTTACTTCTTCTTGGCCATTTTCAATCATCGCTTGAGCAGTTCTGCTGTACTCTTCGTCACTAGCAGCGACATAGGACCAGCTGACCCCATCATCCCCTCGCGCCACAAACAATACCATTGCGCCTCCCACTTGACCCTTGCGACAATCCGCTTCGTTAGCTTTTCCCATTCGCGCTCTAACCGTCTCGATTCCCGGCCTACCACCTGCATCCTGTGCGACTTGAGAAGTAGAACGAATCTCCCCATTGCCCTTGGTGACTCCAGCCCATTCTCCACGGTAGACGAGCCCTCGACAGCGCTTCCTCGTTCCCACCACCGGCCATTGACCCTCAGAATTTGACCCAAATTCCAAGCACCATCCTTTTCCCGAGCGACAATGCCCTTCGGAATCAACCCGTTCAAAAACCACGACCACAGCGACTTCGCTGGGGTCGTGATCCCTCTCGATCAGGCCCCAATGCGCTCGAGACCCGACACCCAGACAGCCAAACAAGTGGGCGGTACTGATGACAAGACTGATGAAAAGAGCCTTGACAGAGCTCCCTCCGAGGAAGCTGGGTTTGGATCCCTCCACAACTACGATCATATGACCATCGAAGCCCTCCGCGCTGAGATTGAGGCCGATCTGGTTGCCACGGGGCAGGACTCTGTCTATGACCGTACGTTACATATCATTATCCTTCGCGCTAAGAAGTGGCTCCATAACAATCTTTCTTCTTATCCGTGTCGATGAGCAAAGGCAAAGCTAAATTGTATATGCAGGCAAAGCAAAGGTCATTAATAGAGCCATCCAGGATATTGGCATGGGCCGGTATCAGTGGGAGCTTTTTGCTATGTGCGGCTTCGGTTGGCTTGCAGACAAGTAAGTAGAAAACCGCTTCCCTCTCGCAGTGATCGTGTTGCTGACGCCGGGCCGCTAGTCTCTGGTTACAGGTAAGAGACCAAAGATGGTACCATCCAATGTCTATCATACTAACCTTTTAAGGGCATTGCTCTAACCCTAACACCGATCGCGGAGGAATTTGGAGTTTCCTCTACGCGGGTGCGATTCACCACCTGTGCTCTGTTCTTGGGTCTGTGCATTGGTGCTTCATTCTGGGGTATCGCTTCCGATATAGTTGGACGCCGTCTCGCCTTCAACACGACGCTTTTCTTGTGCAGTGTCTTTGGTGTGGCAGCTGGTGGTGGTCCGAACTGGATTGGGTATGTTATGACTTTCATGTCTAAAGATAGCCAATGATTGATGCTAACCATTCAGGACCTGTGCCCTCTATTCTTGCCTGGGTCTTGGTGTTGGTGGTAACCTACCCGTCGATGGAGCTTTATTTTTGGAATTCTTGCCTTTTGCTTCCGGAAACATGTTGACCATGCTGAGTGTCTGGTGGCCTGTCGGTCAGCTGATCTCCAGTCTGCTCGCCTGGGCTTTGATTCCCAACTTCAGCTGTGACAGCGGTCTTCCTTCGTGCGGTGACGTCGCAAGTGGGGTCGCTTGCTGCAGCAAGCAGGATAACATGGGCTGGAGATACTTCGTCTTCACCATTGGTGGCTTGACCTTCCTCATGTTTATCTGCCGTTTCTTCCTCTTCCACCTCTACGAATCGCCCAAGTTCCTGCTGGGCCGTGGTCGCCAGGCTGACGCCGTTGCTTCTGTCTACGGCATTGCTCACAAGAACAAGACCAAGACGTGGCTCACCGAGGAAATCCTGAACGAGATCGGCGGTTATCAACAGGAGGCTCAGAAAGAGAAGCTCAGCTCGACCGAGATCGTGAAGAGATATCTTTCCAAGTTCTCTTTCGACCACATTGCCCCGCTCTTTGCCACAAAGAAGCTTGCTATGAGCAGTACGTATTAGCCATGTCAAGTGTAGCTCGTGTTCTTGCTAACACCTCGCCTTAGCTATTCTGCTCTGGTTCTGCTGGACTACCATTGGAATGGGCTATCCCCTCTTCAATGCCTTCCTTCCCCAGTACCTGGCCAACAATGGGAGCGATGGCTCCAGCTCCACTTACATCGCCTATCGGAACTACGCCATCACATCCGTCGTCGGCGTTCCTGGTTCCATTCTAGCCTGCTATACCGTGGAGATCAAGTACGTCGGTCGCAAGGGCACGATGTGCATCGCGACTCTGATCACCGGTGTCCTGCTCTTCTGTTTCACTGCCTCCACCGACTCAAACGTCCAGCTCGTCTGCTCCTGTCTGGAAGCCTTCTTCCAAAACATCATGTACGGTGTTCTGTACGCGTACACTCCGGAGGTCTTCCCGGCCCCCAACCGCGGCACTGCCACGGGCATCTCCTCCTGTCTCAACCGAATCGCCGGTCTCTGTGCCCCCCTGGTGGCTATCTACGGCGGTTCCGCCAGCCCTGATGCCCCCATCTACGCATCGGGTGCATTGATCCTGGCTGCGTTCCTGGCCATGTGCCTGCTGCCCATCGAGACTATGGGCCGGCAAATCATGTAGAAAACCCACCCTGAGAAGGAGAACAGCGACACCCGTGCCTTCTTCAACGGGAATCTCATGCCCTCATGTTTATATCCCTGTTTCTGTTGACGATGCAGCATTGATCTGACTCATGATTGATACCATTTTTGTACTATTTGTTTTTGTTGGTTTTGGGCGATGTTTTGTGATCCGTGCACAAAGGTGAGGTATGGGTTCGCATGCATCGTTTGGATGATTTTTTATTTTTCACCTGTGATTATTATGTCTGATGGGATGGAGTGAAGGCTCCGCGTACACATACTTTGGACTCCGGTGTATAGAATCATGATAGAGTACAGAACCCCCCACCTAAAATAGCATTCTTACGTTACACGTCAAGACCCCCACAACCGTTATATAGCAAACCTTACATGTCTTTTGAATGAAGTAAGGAGTAATATCCCAAATGATTTCATCTATCATACAATACACATGCCGATCATCAGGTCACTTCATTTACAGACCAAAACTGGGAAAATTCAAGAAAAAGAAAATTGACGGCCAAGTCGGTACTAGTAATCTACGTACCAAAACGCTGCTTCTACGCACAAAATTCGTCAAGGAACAAGGCAGAAATGTCGAAGACAGCAATGAAAAGGGGGCGAAGGGCAAGAAAGAAGAGGGGGGGGGAAGAAACGGTGTAAACCATAAAGTCAAGACATCATTGTTCCTGCGCAGGTATATGTTCATGGACGGATTGCATCAAGATATGAATGACATGACAAGATCCAGGGGGGGAAAGGTTTAAATGAAGAAGGGGGGGCAGGAGATGTATATGATTCGATCATGCGGGCGCATATATCCATCCGTAGTGTAAGAGTGTAAGTCCGGTTGGCAATCCCGACGAAGAAGGTAGGAAGGAAGAAATGATATGTGTAAAGTGTGGGGAAAAGAAGAAGGTACCGCAAGTTGGGTTGGAAATGGAAGGGAGAACTGAAACTTATCAACGCAAAGAGGTAGAACACGCACAAGAAGTTTTATCATAAATGAAAACATAAATAGAAAGTCGGGGAAGAGAAAAATAAAAAAGAACACCCTGAGAAATGCGACCGATTGATTATAAACCACCCAGAGGAAATCAATCCCATTCACCAAGCCAGAGGAGAAACATTGTCACCGTATGCACTGAACTCATAAAAATAGGAACTCGTAGCCCGAAGGCTGTCTCGATTCGTTAAGGACGTGACCTCGGATCGTCGAAAGAAAATCAAGCAACAGGCTGGTGGCGTCGACCGCGTTTCTCTAGGAGAGTAGCATTATCCAGGTTCAGCTCGAAGGGCTCCCGCGCGCCTCGGGCAATGCTCTGTCTTGCAGCGGCGGCCACCTTGGCACTGTGTTGCCCGTAGCCTTGTTGCTGTCGGGGTTGATGGGCTTGTCGTGCTTGCGCGGCATGGCTGGGAGCACCACTCAAGTTTGTAGATCGCAATTTCGCCTCCATGGCAGCGACATCACCAGCCTGCTGTGAGGACTTGGGGATCTTGGAAGGGGCAAAATCCTCGCGCTGGATGGGTTGATAGTTGATCTCATCCGGCTCATCGTAGTCTTCGTTCAGAGGGTTCAGCGCCGACCGGAAGTTCGTCGAGGGATTGGCCCCACGGTAACCTTGACGGAAGTTCTTGCGACGTTTGCCCTCCTCTTCTTGTCTGTGCACGGCATAACCAACATCGAAGACCTCGCGCAAATTGATCGCTCCAGGAGAACGGAAGTCCATGGGGCGTTCCATACCAGCCGATGGTTGGTCGCCGAGGCGAGCACTGATCGGAGCGAATGGCGCTTGATCGGCCGCAAATGCATCCAAGGGCTGTCCCTGCTTGCGGGTAGTAAGAGGCGTTGCAAGTGGAGGAGCGTCCGCAGCAGCTTCGGTAGCTTCATCGGTGCCACGGATCCAGGGATGGGCGAGAAACTGCTTGATGGTATAGCGCTTCTCCGGATCCACCGTCAGGAGATGAGAGATCAGATCCTGGGCCGACTTGGAAATATCGTCCCACCACGGCGATAGGAAGGTATATTGACCACGAGCAACCTTTTCAGTCAGGATCTGGATGCTCTCGTCGTAGAACGGCGGGAAACCACAGAGGAGAGTGTAGAGAACGCAACCCAGGGCCCACATATCGACACTCTTGGAGTACCGCTCATCTTTGACGATCTCAGGGGCGGTGTATCCGACTGTTCCACACGGCGTCATGGTTTGGCTGTCCCAGATAACCTTCGACAACCCAAAGTCGGCGATCTTAATCAAGCCGATACCACCAGCACCTTTTCCAGGAATAAACTCGCCCTCGTCGACCTTGTCTTCGTCACCGGGCTGGCGAGGTTTGGGGTGCTTGCTCGGGATGAATTCTGTCGGGTAGAAGAGAAGGTTTTCGGGTTTGATATCACTATGACTTCAGTTAGTGTCTTTCGATCATAGAACATATGTTTCTAGATCTCGTACCGATGCACAACTCCGGAAGTCTCGTGGAGATACTCAATTGCCTGGGCGACCTGCACAATAACATGGCGACTGAGCTCTTCACTGAAGTAGGTCAATCTCACGATTTGATGGAACAGCTCGCCACCGGGGCAGAGTTCGAGGATGATATAGTAGTATTGACGCGACTCGGAGAAACTAATCAGCTTGACGATATTAGGGTGGTCGAGATTGCGCATGATCTGCACTTCTTTCAGGATGTTGGCACGCTATAACAAGGTCAGTTACTCTGGTTTGTAACACAATGAGTGGCAGCTGTAGCAAACGACGCGGAGCGGAACGTTGCAGAGCAGGTGTGAGCGATAGACAGGGGATGCCCGATGAAAGGATGATGTTATCTAGTTTTTGCGCACCTCCGTAGCTTTGGGTTTCTTTCTGATCCCCGGATGCAGATGGGCGGCAGTCTAGTAGAAGGACATTGGCCAAATGATTCAAAGATGACAGAGCACAGAACACAAAACCAAGAAAGAAATCGCGAGAGAAAGCAGGAAGCGACTGGCAAAAGAGCAAAGGAGACAGCTAGCGGCCCTACCTGGTTGCTGTTCATTTCAAACTTGCGCACCACCTTGATGGCGACTTCCCCGAACTCGCCGGTGGTGTCCTTGGCGCGATAGACGTTGCTAAAGGCGCCATCCCCCATCTTCTCCATCAAGATCCAGCGCTCGAGACCCGGGTATTTAGGCATCTTGTTCCGACTACTCTTCTCTTCGGCGATGATCTGCTCGATCTCGAGTTCGCGAGCGCGCCTAGACTGTGACGAGTCGGAGTTCCGCTGAGAAGGCTGAGCGTTTCCGTTGCCTAGTTTGCTGTCAATGGCGTCGAGGTTGCCGGCAGCGGCGGGATAGGAGCCCTGTGGTTGACGTTGTTGTTCGGCATGGATGGGCGAAACATTGGTGGTGGGTTCGGCATGCGGCGTCACCAGGCGGGCTTGCTTGCCATGACGTATGAAATTTTTGAGATTCTGTATGGTACTCATAGTGCTGAGTAAGGGGGAGGGGGGCAGGGCGTGGAAAATAAAATGAGATCAAAATGGGAACGGAGAGGGAAGAGAGGGAGGAGAAGGAAAGGTTGGAGGTAAGGTAAGGTAGCAGCAGAGCAGCAGTAGCCGGAAACAAAAGGTGATGATGAAATAGGATTTGAAAAGAGACTGTCAACCAGGAATAGTGCGGCTGTCGTCCGGAAACTCTTTTCTGTCTAGGGTTTCCCTGTCTTGAATGATTTGTCCTCTAATTATTACTTGTTGTGCTTGTGCTCAACAAGGTCTGAGTGTTGAATGTTAGTTGTGTGATTGAGAGAGGGTGAAGAGGGAGGGAGAGATTAGAAAGTGGTGGGAGTGATAATGATGACGATAGGGAAATGAGTCGGGGTCAAGAAGACATGAGATGGACACAGAGAATAGCAAGAGGGGATGACAGGTCCAAGACAGTTGGGAATGGAATTGGAAAAAGGGAAAAGAAAAACAGAGATCGAGGGAAAAAATATGTAGGTGGGGAGGGGGAGATTTACCAGGTGATTAAATGCGCCGTGCAGAAGAAGAAAAAGGTGTGCGCGGATGACGGTGGTGGTGGTGGTGGTGATGATGATGGGGGGAGGGAGGGGCTAATGATTATCGTAGGGGAAAGACAAAAGAGGTATGAGATAATTTTAATTTAAGGCTGGGCTGATGGAAGGCAACACAGAAGGCGAGAGAAGAAGGCCGTCCAAAGCAGTTTCAGTACCTGAAAGAGGAATTCTAAACGTCTTGCAGCCTGAGAGAGGAGAACGACGAAGGGAGATAGTGGGGAATGGGCCGATACAGTTTCAATAATGTCTTTTAGATTGTTGTTGTGGGAGGGAGAGAGTCAGAATACGGAGGAGCAGGAAGAGGAAGCAGAAGAAGAAGAAGAGGACGAGGGAAAATGAAACAATGCGATGGAAATGAGGATATGAGGATATAAAGTCTAATTCGATCCAGTGCTCCGTAAGCACAACGCCATGGCTTTTACTTGGTGAGGCAAAGATGTTAAGTTAGCAGCTGATGAGCTGAAGCAGAAAAACAAGAAGAGCAAACCAATACGTACATCATCAGTGAGCAGCAGCAGCAGTAGCAGCAACAGCATAAACTGACAGTGACAGTAACAGAGAGATAGGAGGGAAACAGCGGACAGCGTCATCATCAGCTACCATCAATACCCTCAATACAATTCCCATACCTGGGTGGTACACACCCATCCATACCCAATGCCCCAATGGGACCCAACTTCTTCGATCAAAATTACCGCCTGACCGAAAACCACAAACAAGATGACGTCGAGGGCTCCTGGAGCATAGTAGCTGAGTCAGCCGCCCAGGGCATGCATCGCATCCTAACTAAGGCTGGCTCTGTCTGTCGCTTCTTCTTTCCTCGGATCTTTCGTCCTCCTCCTCGTCCTCCTCCTCATTCATTCATTCTCCCCTCCTCCACTAACGGACAAGTGACGGAACACAGCGTCATCTCTCGTCATGTTCCCTTCCCGATCGTCGCGACCGTTCGGTTCTTTCTGTTGTTTGGTCCCAACAGAAATAAGATGTCATAGCTTCGCATCTCCGCAATCCTAGGTTGAACTACAGGTACTCTTCATATTACCCGGGAACGAAGAGCCCCGGTCGTTGTCTAGATCTTGATCTGATCCACCATTCACGCACAAGAAAGATCCCTGAAACAAGAGATGGCCGATGGATGTCATGGTGATAACGCATGGCGGCTGGAGACAGTAACTAGACTCATCCGAGTACTTAAGAGATTGAATCTTGCTGGCTGCCCTTTCCCCCTTGTCTTTCCCCATGTGGTCTTCTCTCTATCAAGATCATGGGTTAAATCCCGGCCATCGATATCAGCGACCATTTAAGCTTCCCTTCGGTTGAAGCGAGGTTGGTGAGGATTGACCATGGGTTGCGCAGCGCCACTCCCGAGCGACGGCCATGAGAGGATGTCATCGATGATGCAATGCCAGACACAGCGCCTGGTCCGTGGGAAAAGTAGGTACTAGGTATACTTGGTAAACAATAACAAATACCAATCGTGGGGAGGGAGATATTCTGACAGCCAACTGTTAGTTAGTTATAGTTGGTAACCTACTATTAATATTCATAGTAAGTAGTCGAATGAATTGGTAGTGCAGGAAATCCCCGTGATGCTGCAGGCTTGGTTGGTGGACGAAATCCCCCCAACTTCAAGGTTCTCTCTCCTCTTTCTTCCTTTTCTTTCTTCCTCTTTCTCTTTCAAGATCCTCCTCCCTCTTCCCCAACTTCGGTGTGTCTGCCCTTTCTAATTACCTTCGATTTACGGTCCCCTGTCACCCCTCCTCTCCCTCCCCCCCATGTATCCCTAAAGTTCAATCATGTAGATCATCCTGGCCCGACGTCGATTGTCCGCAGCCAGTCTCATTGCTTTCTGGAGGGTGTGACTGTCACTATCCGCCTGCCCGCGCGCCGGATCCGCAACGTGGAATGTCCCTGCAACTCGCGCACTTTGCCTCGTTCTCACTCGCTTTCCTCGGGTCATTTCGTGCCAACAAGATCGCCTTTTGCGGGTCGTGCCTTGCCTGCTGCTGTCCGTTCTTATCCACATACTCTATTTGTAGAGCCAGCTGGGACTAAATTTACCTGGCTGTGGGTGTGGGCTGGCCTAGAGCGGGTGTTGGACTTTGTAAGACACGCATTGGAAGACAGTCACACACACTACACTATACATTCACCACACATTCACCACACACTCAACCCTTACGCTGCACCAAATCTCCCTTGCTGGTTAGCATTCATCAGGGTGGGAGAGGAGAACAAAGGGACCGGAGTTCTTCGCCGTGGAATCTCTTCGGCACTCTTCTTTTGTTCTCTTTCGCTGTCCATTTACAAGATTGTAGTCCTCCTCCTCTACCAGACCCAACCGAGACACTGCATCACCTCCCCCCTCACCATTGCTACGATATGCGACCGGCACCAAGTTGATTTGAAACCCATTTTTCCTTTAAAACAAAAAACAATAGAGAACAAAAAAGAAAAAAGAAACCACCAGAACTAAAACACCATTCAAACCCGACCACTGCCCGCTTGTCACTTGGACCAATCTGCCGGACCGTTGGGCCTCCTCACAATGCCCAGCCTGGCGAATGCTGGCACCTCTGTCGCCTCACCAGAACACTTGGATCCGCCCCAGTTGAGGGCCCACAAGTCTCTACGTCGCCGGCCAAATGTTCCCTTGAACTCTCCATCCGCCGCCCAAACAATAAAACCAGTGGGCCACAATGGCCTCCCGTCAGGGACAGCCTCCCTGCCACCAGCTCCCGCTCGTCCCTTAACGCCTCCCGCGGTCGCCTCAACCGAAGACTCCAATACCCACGGGGCGCATATCGCAACAACACCTTCTTTACTCTCGGTGAGCGATGCGATAACCCCGAGGCCATCGCATCCTCCCACGCCCGAAACCACCCCTCCTCAAATCGCAGCCTCGGCTCAGCGTCCGGCCCTCAAGCAACTCGCCCAGTCCTTCTCCTCGTCTCGGGCGGATTCCTTTCGGACTGCGCTGGAAATCATCTCAGATGCTGGAACTGAAACCCCGTCTCGGTCAGCCCGGTCCTCCTCGTTTGTGACCAGACAGAGCGATCCGTCCGATCCGTCCGACCACAGCGACACGCGAAGCGGAGAAACAACACCGATACCAACTCATACTTCTAATCGGATGCGTTCCGCGACACCAGAGATGTTGATGGCAGAGAGTCGGCAAGATGCGACACGAAATCCACCGGCACCTGCTTCCCGTCAAAAGGGATCTGCATCTAGCCGTATCGACCGTGACTCAGACACGGCGGAACACCCAATTTACATGGTCGGGTCGGATGCAGACAGCACGGACGTGCTTCCCGTCCGCTCGAAAAGCGTACGAAGGCAGGGGGCTGACTCGCACGAGCCTGTAGGTGGATTGTCAATCGAGCAGTTCCGAGAGCAGATCGGCTGGCCCCAGACCGAGCCTACTACAGCCGAACCAGACGCCTCGCGAAGGTTCTCCAATGTGTCCACGACGTCCACCGTTGAGGTTATGATTATCGACTCGCCACGATCAACTCAACGATCACTTCGTCACACTGAGAAGAGGAGCTCTCTCCGCTCAGTCAGCTCTCCCTTGACGAAATCGGAACATACCTCACTGGTCTCTAACCCGGACTCGCAGCATCGGCTGGTTCATAAGAGTGCGCGCATCACAGAACAAGACCGTCGAAGTGTTGCTTCGGAGATGTCGATTTCGGGGATTTCGACAATGAGCTTTCTCCCGCCGAATGTGGAAATAGTACCGGTGGTGGTGATCCCCGAGCGGCGGTCGTCCCTGAAGTCCTCGGCTTCCACCAGCCGGAATACCTCGCAAAGTCGCTCCCGACATTCGAGTCGACGCGCTCCGGTCGCCTCGGGCAGCCGCCCAGGCTCGCTGGAACCTCCGCGCCGCAAGGAGCGGACGCTGTCCGATGCGAGCACCAACGCGGACAAGCGGGCGCGATCTCGAGGCCGTAGCGATGGTAGGCCGGCCATCCCCCAGCGTAATTCGTCGTTGTCTGCACCAACCAGCCGCAACAATTCCCGGACCACGTCTCTCACCTCCGAGAGCCTACGGAATCACACGATGGCAATGGAGCAAGAGACGCGAAAGAAGCCCGCGCCACTTCCTCTGTCCCGACCTGAGGGTCCGTCCCACGGCCGGATTGCGCACGATGTTCCAGAAGCCGCGAAAACGCAGTCCATCATCATCGGTGTCGAAGATATGTCGCATCTCCGGCCGCCGTCCATGCCCTATACCCAAGTCTCCATCCCGTCCTCATCTCCCGGTGTGATCGAAATCAGTGAAGCGAGGACGATCGCCATCTTCCCGCACAACAACGAGTCATTATTGCTGGTAGAGCCACAATCACAACCTACCGCGCGTGAGCAGATTCCTGATATAGCATCCCAGGACAAGCCCCAAACGCCGGTCCCGTCGACGCAATTCGAGGTGGAGTCACCGTTGAAGAACCCCCGCCAACCTCCCAAGCCACCGGTCTGCCAAGTGTCGCCGCCATCGCCCGTGCAAGACGCCAGTCGCCAACTGGGAGCCGCCGTGAGTGAAGCCGAAGCGAATGGACGTCCGGCCCGTCGGTTCGGGTCCATCCGACGTCCGTGGATGGTACGTCCTCGGTCTGATTCATATAATTCTGCTCTCGAGTCTTTCTCACTGACGTCCGTGAAGAACCGCAAGGCGGACAACCCCGAGATCGAGGGGCGCCTGCAGCCCTTCTGGCGACCGCGTCGCTTCTGGGACGACTCGGAGACCGACACTTCCTCCCCCAACGGGAGTCCCGTTGAAGACCGACACCACCACGAGCCCGACACGGTGATCAAGAACTCGCTGGGGATGCCGCAGCAGCGGACGGTGCTGGAGGGGCCGCCCATCTCGCGCAACCCGGAGACCCGACGCCGGCTGGGCGGCCACCACCACGCTGCCAACCGCGGCACCCTGGTCGGCAGCAGCCAAGTGTTCACGCCGGAGGCCCTGTACTCGCAGACCTCCCTCCACCACCACCGGTTCCAGTCCCTGTCGTGGTGGCGGTTGCGGCTGCGGGCCGGCAAGGTGCGCAACCTCCGCAAACGCATGCGCCGGGTCTGGCAGCAGCACGGCGAACGTCGACGCGAAGCCAAGCGCGAGAAGCTGAAGCAGAGCATCGGGGACGCGGTGCTGGTCGATTCCAGCACGAGCCCGAGGCCATAGCTGCGCTATCATTAATGATGATCGATGAGCGATGCATTTTTGCTTAGAGGATTGGATACACAGGTTGATTTTGATGTTACGCATGCTTATGATTTGTTTGTTTTTTGTGTCATGTTTACGATTGATGATATTGACGATTGACGATACCAATTTTGTTCCTGTCTATTTTTTGTTCTCAATACCGAAGCAAGCCCACGATCGGCTCACTTTCATTCTATTTAAGATACCACAAGATTAGCAATTACCACTCACCAGTTACCACAAATGATAACCCCGAGTGCAGCATTCATGATTCCTATGAACCCTCCCTCCAAGAACAAGACAGCCCTAATACACAGGCCCTCTCCATAATCAACCAGCCCAACTCAACACATACATACATACATACATACATACATACATACATACATAAAAACCTCAGAAAAGACCAAGCATCCCTCTCCCATTCCATTCCACCCAATCCAACCACCTCACTCCCAACTCCCCGCAAATAAATACCCAAGAATAAACCCCCATCCCACCGACAAGACAGAATCCCCATTCCCATCCCCATCCCAAACCCCACTGCAGTAACCCAAGTAACCCAAAAATCCCGACAGACAGCAAAACTTCACCGCAACCGCCCCCGAACAGCCATGCCCCCAAACTCCGCCTCCCTGGCCCTCTTCCTCCGCCGCAACTCCTCGCTCTCCTCCACTCCCGGCCCTACTGGTCGTGGTCGTGGTCGTGCAGCATCATCACCCCCTCCCCGCATCCGCATCCGCTCCCAACACCCCGGATCAAGGAACGGCTGCGGCGCGAGCGCGAAGTTGAATTCCGTGTCGCTTCTGCTTCTGCTTCTGCTTCCGCTTCCGCTTCCGCTTCCTGGTTTGTCTCTGGATGCGGGGTTGGAAGTGGGGGTGGGAGTGAGGTTTGAGGATGGGGATGAGGATGAGGATGAGGATGAGGATGAGGGTTCGAGGAGAAGGGATGGGGGACGGGTGTTTGTGTTTGGATTTATGGAGGGATTCCTCTTCTCTGGGGGGAAGAGGGCCCGTTTTTGCGGGATGAGGAGCGAGGACGGGGCGGGGCGGGTTGTTTGGAACTTGCGGGATTGCGGGTTGGATGGGGTTTGGAGTTGGGGCTGGGCTTGGGCTTGGGGCATGATGGGTTTTGCTTTGAGGTTGGTTTGGGGGTGTTGGGGGGTTGGTGTGGGAGGAGGTTGTAGAGTGAAATGGGAGGATAAATTTAGTAAATGTAGGAGAAGGGTTTAGTACCCAGTAGGCGGGGAAAGGAGGAGGATGTTAACTTATCGATGGCCGAGAGGTTCTGAGGTTGTGACGTAGACACGTGATCTTATACTATACACTGCACCTAACAAGTATTAACCTTACCATGGTATCGGAATCGGATGTAGTTCGGATTGTAAATCGAACTTGGCAAATATCGTCCGATGATACTATGTAATATATACAGCAAGCCATTCGCCTATCAATCAAGCATCGGTCGATGCATTCATCGTTGTAAAAACAGGTATCACATGATTTAAGAAGCAGCAACAGCGACGGCAACAGCAACGGCAACAACAAAACTCCATCGATCCCTGTCCAGCTTATTCTCACGGTGGACAACCCTGTCATCGTCAACCCGCTAATTATGATACACATGAAAAAGAAAAAGGTCATAAGATTTTAGAATCGACAGCCCCACACCACTAAGCCATCCCTTGCGACTCCATCCCGGATATCGTGGAATAGGAATATGGCAGGTCGACCAATCCATCCAGAAGCCAGTTCAATGGATCGAAGACTTCATAGTTCGGCTCGATGAACCCGCTGGGCAATGCCCCAACGCCACCGCTGGGCGGCACGCTGATACCGGGCTGCGGCAGCAGAGGCGCAGGCGCGAGACTGGGGTCTGCACCGCCCACCCCGGGCGTCGCGGTCGAGGTGCGCGTCGGTCCGGTGGACGATGCTGACGATTCGGCGTTGGAATCTGGGTTGGTCGGGTTTTTGAGGCACGCTGCAAGACGGGTCAGCTTTGAGTCACTCGACGTCGAGTTGGTGACACCTACCTTCGATATTACGCCCCTTGGTCCGCGCATCCTCTCGCCACCGCCATACAGAGTCGAACAGAAGAGACATGCTCATCCGGCATCGTACCTTCAGCATCAGGGAGTCGTCAATCTCACTACCGTCGGGCCCGAACTTGGGCGTCGGCGCATTTCCCAGTCGCCACATCTGCGCCAGAACTTCCGCCAGCCGCTCGGGGAGATCGTTGCTGGACACCGATACCCCCCGAATGGCCCAAATGGTCCGGTTGAAGAGGTTTTTGGCATAGTCCATGTCAATGTGGGCTGCAAAGAAGCTCTTGCAGAGTTTCAACAGAGTGCAACCTCCCGCGACCATCATTTGATACACGTAGTACGGGGTGTAGGAGAGCACGGGCCCAACTTCGGTCTCTAACGTCATTGCTGCCTCGAGGAAAGTAGTTGCGGCGACGTAAAGCGAGAGAAGGCGTTCTCGGTAATTCTTGGCCGTAGTATCGTCGAAGAAAGCTGACAGGTGGAGATGGAGATTCGATGCGCGCAGGAAGAGATCAGTGATAGCTACATAGGTTAGAAAGTCTTCCATGCGACCGGATTCAGGGCCTTACGGTCTCGTTGCGGCTTAAGTTGGCTTTCCAACTCGTCAAAGTCTCGAGAGAGAAACGAGATCAACGCCGATCTTTCCTTATCACTGCAAAGCCCGACAGGGTCCCGGCGATTTTTGTAAAGTGACCTGGTAATCTTGTCGCAAAACTTTTCAATCTCCAGTCGGGGTTTCATGTCCTCCGGCAACTTGAAATTGGGATCCATGGACTCGTTCGAGGACAGTGTCCAATCATATAGGGTTGATGGCGGCTGACCGTAGCCAGTAGCGACTCTGCGCGAAATTGATTAGCTTGTCGGTCCATTCGATCCTCGGTTAATGCTTTTTCAGCACATACCTCTGCGCAACTATATTGCAAACAGCCCAGGTTCGGACCTTATCTCGAAGCTCCTCTTCGATGAGTTCCACCCGAAATTTGCTGAAATCCTGCGTATGTGACGGCCGATGCAGACCAAGCTGCATGGCAACCTGCACCATCATTCCGCACAGCATGAATGTAGGGTCCGTGGAGGTGCTGCTCGTAGGAAATGGCCACGTGCATAGCAAGCACAGTGCCTTGACTACATGGTAGCTCTGTGGGATGTCCGCCAGCGTACTCCAGACCAGCCGTGTTACCGGGCCAGCCAGAGAATTGAGGAGATGGGTGTCGGATTGGTACCGTCGGGCGCCAACACTGATGATTGTCCAGAAAAGTAGAGGCGATGCAGAATAGTATTCATCTGGCGACTGCTCTCGACTAAGGAACGGAAGAAACGGGTGATAGAATGTGAAAAAACTAGGCTCGTTAGACGTGCTGCAACAAGAGCCGACGGCGTACACTTACAGATTGAAGAGCTCTGTCACTCTCTCCGGAACCACAGCCACATCCTCAATCCTCTTGAAATGATGAGTGCCATTTCGCATGTAGCCACTGCCATCGAAGCCTGATCGCAGGTCCAGCAGGGATGCGACAGCTTCGTGCGACCCCATGTACTGGTCAGTAGACATGGCTGACGGCGTGTGGTAGACACCAGCTGAGCCAACCTGGCTGGGAGTCTCTTGTTTCGGAGTTTGCACCGTGGGCAAAGAAGTCGGGGTCTGCTGTGGCGTGCTCCCATTTGCCTGCACAGTCGCGATCTGCTTCCGAAGTTCGATGATCTCACGCTCCATCTCGGCGTTGCGGCTGCGCTTCCCGACACGTTTGAAATTGGATTCGATCTTGCAATCCAGTTTCAGGCGACGGCATCGGGAGCAGTCGCTCCACGGATCTTGAATTACATCGCATCGAAGCTAAACGAATAACAGTTCACGTCAGCGAAAGCCTCGTTGGATGAGGCCGGGCACGCGGCATACCTTCTGCTGGCGACACTCATTGCAGGCCCGCTTGACAGGCTGTCGCTTCTTCTCATCACGGCTATCGGGGTCTTCCACCTCGTCGATACTGGCAGCGGGCGAGCTGTCCAAGCCTGCGGCAGCAACAGTACGTTTCCTGACAGGTCCCCCGCCATCGGACCCGATAGCAGGTGAGACAGATGGATGGTCGGCACCTCCCATTACGGGGCTGGAGGCAGCCGAAGCATTCTTCCTTGCGCTTGGGTCCAGATTGTTGCCCTGCACACCCTGGCCTCCGATTTCGCTGGGCGATCCTTCGAGGGAATCCAGACTGGTTGCGTGCAAGGCTGATCAACGCTGGGACAGTATAAGAGGGAATGGCGGAGAAAAAAAAGGCTAAAAAAAATCACAGGTCTAAAATCACAGGTGCACTGGACGATAATAAGACCACGTGCCAATATAGCAAGGAGGGAGAACGAATTAGCGATGAGTGAAAAAAACTTTTACCCACCGGCTTGCACCGTGTTTTGCAGACCCTGAAATTAAGTGGTGGAGGAATCACACTCGGCGGCGGGGGTCCTGCGAGGAGAAGCTGTCCGATCTCGCTCTCACGTGCAGTGGATGGATTAGCGGATAGCACGTGACATCTGCATTGGACCAGTGATTAGTCACGGATAAGTCAGCCCCGACCCCATCAACCGTCCACAGCCCCACCACCCAATGAGTCCGTGCTTGACTGCTTGTCAACATCATGAATTGAGTACTAGGTAACTACGTGCTAACTACTACCTACTCGACTACTACACTACACCATCTCAATTGTACTTCCTACACAGTCTGCATCATACAATTGCATTTACAATGGACAACCTACAATCTCTGGCACTAGTGCCTGAGAGCAACGGTGTAGAGATGTCTATTACCTCGTCACAGGTCATACCACAGACCACAGGCTGCCCCACGCACAGACTCCCACCACCATGCTAATTCCGGCGGTCGCCCGACAATTGTCCATTGGCTCTCCTTATTAGCGGACCATATGAGGTTGATCCCATAAGATGAGCCCATGTCTTCTCAATGATACGCAGTGATAGGCACTGCCACCTGCGTTATATCTGGTCTCTCTTTAAATCGAGGTCATTCACAGTCTGTCGTATTCTGCTTCCAGAAATGAAGCTTCCATCACATCCGACTGCACTTCGTATCCTGAGGCTTACGCTTCGCCTCGATGTTCCACTTACCTAGAACCACTGTTCACATGGCGAACCTAGGGTATCCTAGCGCCAATTAAGCCTTGTGCTGCGGCACTGCCCTTTGTCAGCGCCGAGGTTTGTCTAGAGACGGGGGTGACCCTTCTGCTCTAACGAGGTGCCCGACGCCGCCTCTGCCACTATCTTAGAACTTACCCAGTCACACCAGGCAATCTGGGGTCTACTCACTCACAGTTCGGCCCCTCCCGTGCCTGTCAGAATACGGACAGAGAGCATAACTCTTTCCTTGTTGGAGAATCTGTGGTTGCCCCGCGTCATTGCCCCGGTGGCATTGCTAGCCGATCATTCTGCCTCCATTCCAATTATGTCAGACGTCCATCGAGCAACAGTGACCTACAAATGACAGTATAAAGGCAGATTGTTCCGTTGCGGCATTAGTCTCGAATTCTGTCATTCACACTTCTACAGTCCATGCGTGGCATGCAGCCAAGTCCAATATAATTTATGTCTGCCAAGATGGCTAAAGAAACCGAGATTGGGGCAGATCAACCACCTGCATACAATCAGCTCGATCAGTCGCAGTTGGCATTACCCCCCTTAGACCTTTCTCGGGACGCTGGCCCATCCCAATACACGACAGTCACATCTGATCAGTGTGCCGCTCACCTCAAGCTGCTCGCAGCACTGGCCGATTTGCGCGACAACGTAGCCAACACTCGTGGAATCTTCGGCATCCAGGATCCTGACCCGGAACTATTCCAGCCAGACTCCAAGGAGGCCAATGAAGCGTGGGCTCGAGTAAAGGAGAAGCGGTGGGCGGTTTATACCACCCGAGCAGTGGACCGATATGCAGCCTGGTGGACGTTGTGTGCTCCTGCTTCTCGCGCGCAGCCCAAACTCAGTACCCTCAAGTCTACCAGCTACGAGAAGATCACGACCTCTGACGAGCCAATGAAATGGTCTCAAGACGATATGCCTCCTCTCGGTAAGTTGAGTCACGGTGCATGCTTGGTACCGGCCACTAACCATTCTAGACGTGCTGATGGTATGGCATGCGCATATGCTGAACCCCCGTGCTTTTCTCGAGGACTGCATACGGCACGGAAAGATCAGCTTCTGGGCTAGTGGCCTGCCCTGGGAGGCCGTTAACGCTTGCGTTGACAATGTGACCCTCGACTACGATGCAGGGCCGAAGGCAAAGGAGACGTTTCTTCGCAAGACAAATTTCCTCTGGGACAATCTTGTGGACACGTCTGAGAAGTCGTTAAACTGCCCCGGTTGCGGAAAGCATGTCTTTGTCCCCTGGACAGACGGGGGCATGCTTCTTACGCTGGAGGATGCATTTGAGCACTGGCATGGGTTCGCAGACAAGGATTTTCGCCACCCATGCCCTCACTGCTCCTACAACATCAACCACGAAAGTCTGAAGATCGCCAAATTCTGCGGGGACATCAACTTGCTATTGCAAAAAGACCTTCCGATGCCAGGGACTTATTACAATCTTCGGGGAGTCCCTGAGCCGGCCAGCGATACCAAACGACGGAAACAACAATTCAATTTCCCTAACCGCCTTCTAGAGGTCGTCGGCACCGATATCATCAATTATGCCTACCCCCGCTGGAATCGAGGCAATAACCTGACCATGAAGACGGTCAACGATTACCTCGCTACGAAAATGAAGCAGAAGGACGTCATGTACAAGGCCAACCCCGGCAGCCTGCAACTCACCCTCCACCCGGAGGAAAAGGTCGCCTACCGCCGCATGATGTCGCACTACTGGGACAACAGCTCACCCCTGGCGCTCGATCTCGTTGGGGCTGTCGTCCGCCAGGGCACCTTCATCCAGAAAATGGATCGCATCGACTGGCTGCACTCGCCGACCCTCACGGCCACCATGGACCGCCTGATCAAGAAGTACCACGTCTTTTTCCGGATCATGTCCCAGAACCCACGGCGCATGGCCGTCCCAACCCTCGACGTCGACCTCGCCTGGCACACGCACCAGCTCGCGCCGGCCCGCTACTTCGCCTTCTCCATCCACCGCACGCGCGAGGACGGCGGCGGCGGCATCAACAGCCTCGCCATCCTCATCGACCACGACGACAAAGTCGACGAGACCAAACTCTCCGACGGCTTCGAATGGACCAGCAAGGCATACAAGAAGCTTACCGACGGCGAGATCTACAGCGAGTGCACCTGCTGGTACTGCGAGGCCGTCCGCGTCGCCGCCGACTCCCCTATCGCCATCCCCTTCTTCTCCTCCACCGCCCGCGCCCGCCAGGCGGCCGCCAAGCTCCACGACCGCGACGACATCTCCTCCGACCCCGACAAAAACCCGCACATCTCCGCCCACAACGCCGTCCGCCCGCAGACCACCACGACAGCAGGTAACACCCGCAGTCTCGATCCCCGCGAGCTCAAATTCCTGAAACTCCGCCACGACTACGAGAAGGCGCGCCGCCGCGCCGAGAAGCGCAAGTCCAAGGACCAGAAGGCTGCTTCTGCTGCCGCTAACAAGGAAAAGTCCGGGGCCGCCGCCGCCGGGGTGGACCCCGTTTATGGCTACTACCCTCTGCTGTGGGGGTATCCGGTCTACGTGCCCTTCTATGCCCCGTATACCTGTGACCCCGGGGTGCATGCGGATGCGTATGTGGCGAACCCCAGCTGTATGAGTTTCGTGGAAGGGGTGCATGGGAACTGTGCGGCGGGGACGTGTGGAGGTGGGGTTGCGGCGGGCAGCTGTGGAGGGATGGGAGGGAATTGCTCCGGGGGTTGTGCTGGGGGTGGGTGCGGTGGTGTTGGGGGTTGTGGTGGTGGTGCAGGGGCTGGTTGCGGCGGCGGTGGTGGAGGTTGCGGAGGTGGAGGCGGAGGGGGAGGTTGTGGTGGAGGGGGCGGGGGCAGTTAAACTGCGATGTTTGTGGTGTGCATGCTTTCCGTATGCTCTGAAATTCGTGCACGACGACAATGATCAGTAACTAATTATTTGCTTCTGACATCTTAAATTTAGCCAGTCCACATTTAAACACGTTTCGCGGATGCTGAAATATGAATGAGACATTTAGATTCCAATCACACGAGACTGGGTCAACCCCGGCCCTCCTAATGCGTCTGAATATACAAGAAGCCAACTTCTTACCTGTAACATATAGATAATAGTCCCAGACTCTAGAACAAAGAAAACGACGCCATCGCTCTACAATCCCAAATATGTTCCTGGTCCTATCAATATACACTCCAAATCTTCGAAACCAATGATGCAACCCAGAAAGAAAAAAACCAAATCGAGTCGAGATCTGACGAAAAAGCAAAATGGGAAAAGGCAGCCCTGCTACATCACAATACACTTGCTTCGTCGTTTGCTCCTCTCGTAAATAGTTTGTTCGTTCCACTCCTCTATGCGTCTCCTCCACAGGTCATGGGCGGCCGCTTGAGAGCTGGCGGATAGCGTGGGATCCGTCGAGGCCCGGTGGTGCAGGGGTTGAATGCTGGCCCCTATTAGCGGTAGTGGAAGGTCCTGGGATTGCGGACGGCGGTCGCCCACCTGGTGGGGGTAGCCGGAGCGCATATGACTGTCTTGGAGGACTTCTGGAGCATCGTACTGCAGGGCGGATCGAACTTGGAGGTTGGGAGAGGAGAAGGAGTACTGGCGGGTGTTGCCGAGCTCCTGCGTGGCGGGAATGGTTCCCGGAACGTCGATGCGGGCATGCATGGTAGGCTGCTCGGGCGACGGATTGGCGTAGTTGGCTTGAGAATTCGATGGCGGTAGAGATGGGTCAGTGGAGAGGAAGGGCACGGATCGGTCAGGCTGCGCTGGGTAGTCGGCTATACTCTCTAGTTGGAAGTGTATATGCTGCTCGACATGTTCTTGAGAAGGAGTGACCAGCGGTGCGAGTCCGTTCGTGTCCTCGATGGTGTGCGGAGCGCCGGTGGCTGAACTTCTTCTCCTGCGCATGAATGTGTTTTGCCTGCGCGCTCGTTCAGGAAATACGGGCTCTCTGGTGCTATTTCGCATTAGGCGAGAAGCGAGCCTCGAGCTCGCGATGCTGTTCAATCTGTGCAGTGACACCCGAGAGGACGATTCTTCGACCATGTTCTCTAGACGGGTGGTTTGCGAGCGCTGGACTTCGGCCGGAGGTTCGCCAACTCGGGTGATCGGCTCTGTCCTGGAGGGTAGCAGAGTCCTTCGCAAATGATCAGGGAGAGGTGCATCTGGCACGCGAGTATAGGGTGGGGGAGGCGGGACCCAGTTGTCAGCGTCACTTTCATGAGGTACCTGGAAGGTCTGCGAGGCTGGTCTCGGGTGGATGGGGGACTGCGCATCGCGATGTGGAGGGTGATATCGTTCCCTCGTGTTGGCGGCAGCAGTCGCAGCACGACGCAGTGTATCCCTAGATCGCGGTTGCCCATTGTCATACGGGGACTCTGGGATATGATACGCATCTCCATTCGAAGAACTGGAGAAGAAGGAGCTGTTGCGGCGAATATTCGGCCGAGAAGCGTGAGACACCGAATGGGCCGACGGATATGACTCCCTAGCGAAAGCTCTGGCTCGCGGCGACGTAGCGCTTGCACGGTGTATGCGAGTCCTTCTTCTTTCTAGTTCTACCTCGGTGTCTAGACTCGAGTCTGGCTCATAAAGCATTTTTGGTTCCGCATCACCGATCTCAATGCTAATCTCGGTATAATTGCCATCGCTCGCTGAACGTGCAAAGTCCAGCAGAAGGACTCGTCCACCATCCACCGGCACATCTTCTTCGCCAATGGTTGGGGGGTTGATGCCACCTGGTGCGACGGCCACCAAGCGACGATTTTCTGTAGCGAGACCCGTACATTCCACCCAGTGGGCTGCAGTCATGCCCGGCATATCACTGATCTTATGACCCTTAATGAGTACTTTTGGTTTAGTGATCGACCGCTGCAGTCGAGATGAGCAATCTTCACCAGGTAGCGCGCCTTCGTGTTCCCAGTGGCACAGCTCCCCATCGGACCCAGCTGGTGGTCGTGTACTAGTCGCTACAGGAGCGATATCCAGACGATCGGGTATGCCATACACCCAAAGACCAGATTCCTCAAAGCCAGCCGCAACCAGTTCCCCCATAGCATCAACAGTAGGTAGCATGGTAGGGGCAGATTCTCTGGTTCCATCATCGGACATGGGCGTCACAAAGTACGTTGTACCTGAGCTAGTGTTATTGGCCCCAAACGCTCGGAGTGAGTTGATTTGTTCATCAAAACCCATGATCCAGCTACCTTCGCCCTCGGAGTGGAGGGGAAGCATACATGCGCGACTGAAGCCCGTGGTAACATCCGGAAAAAGGATTTGAGTAGTCCACATCCGTCTATGGACATCTCTCAGAGAGAGTTCCGGCTCCGATTCGGCATAGAACGGTACTGTTATCGTGACCAAGCCACTATTTTGAGGATCGGCAGAAGTGCCAAGAAGCATGGCTCCATCTGCAGAGAAAGAGACAGAGTCGACGCCAGAGCAGCGTACGGCTCGTCTCTCGGTGGCCAGTACCCCCTCCCCGGTCGCATGTACTTCAATGCGATCATCATACGCAATAGCAAGCACACCTCCCGTGGGAGATAGTGCTAGCGTCCGAGGAACATCGTTCAAGGCTAGGTCTTGGACCAGTCTTACTTCCTCGTCACAAAGACTGTAAACATTGACACGATGGCTAGAAGAAACCACCGCAAGCAGAGACCCGTCGTCAATGATCGCGGCATGTAATGGACGCCTCCAGGTTTTGAGTTCATGCTTCACTGAAGCAGGGTTTGAGGTGACGTCAAGGACAACAATTCGAGAGGAACTGATACACAGGATTAGTTGACCGTTGGGGGAGAAAGAGAACCGGAAAGCTTCGCCCTGCGGAAATGCCGTTGACGAGCTCATCGAGGTCGATATCAGCTTGATTAGAGTCTTGCGAGGTCGCAAGAAGGTCTCAAAAGCATTCCGTCTGATTTGAGTGTAAAATACTTGTTTGAGGTGTGACAGGTCGCATGGCTGCTGACATGGCTCCGCGATGGCTTTCTGGGTCAGAGAGAAAGATGGGCATTGGGCTAAATGATGAGAGTATAGCA
The DNA here is from genome assembly GCF_003184825.1 of Aspergillus fijiensis CBS 313.89. Classification (NCBI taxonomy): domain Eukaryota; kingdom Fungi; phylum Ascomycota; class Eurotiomycetes; order Eurotiales; family Aspergillaceae; genus Aspergillus; species Aspergillus fijiensis. Next base: position 255,285 of record NW_024468984.1, read on the forward strand.
GAGTCGAGTCGGAAATCCGCCTCCATTTGCGATTCAGTAAGGCTAGTGAGGCGAATGTGTTTGCATCCGCAACGAAAAGGATACTGTGTAACTCGTTAAGAACGAACCGCATATAGGTCAAGTTACCGCGCAGTGCGTGTGAGCGATATGGAGAAGCGAACAAGCGCCTCCCAGCCGACCAGCTAGAAGAAATAGAAGAAAGTGACTACTTACTGTTCAATGACTGTGCGAGGTAAACGGGCAAAGGGTGAGGAACGTTGCTCGCCTGCGAGCTCTTTCTCCTGCTTTATCATATCGCTTTGCAGCTTGATCAAACATGTTGTCGGTTGCTGGTCATCATCGTCTTGATGGGGCCCATCGAGCCGCTCAGCCGCAGGTAATAGGACATCCTCATCCATGATCAACGATGTCCAACCCATGGGTGTCTACATTTGCTAACGACAAATGCAGACACAATTATAGGATCAATTGCACCCATCCAGCATCATGGCGGGAAAATATGTAGGGGAAGTTGGCAGGATCCCGAACGCAGGATTTGGCGCGTTGGGGGGTGTGGTGTGGGTGGTGGTGACTCTGGTGAGTGGAAAGCACGGGAAGCGCCAACTAGCGACCCCGGTGGCTGTGTCTCTCCAAACGTAGACCAATGCAACGGTGATCGTCTGGTCCGGTTTCAGTGGATTAAACTCAAACAGGGCTAAGCTAAGCTAAAGAGGCATAAGAAGAGACAGCAAGTCCATGCGTTGGCTGCATGGTCCAGCAAATAATCAATCAATCAGCTGGGCTGTACGGAGTACTCGGAGAGTGGATGAGAGGTAAGTCATGAATGAGTGAGCTCACTGCAAGTCCGTTCGCGCGTGCCAGGCGGGGAGAAAGTGAAACGGGTGCCTGAAATAGGCCTGAGGCGGGCGCGGGGACCCTGTCCAGTCCCATTTGGGCCTAGTCCACCCGATGTGAATACGGACTCCGATTTAGGAGCACGTGGTTGGTCTGACCCGCTGACTCAGCTCTTTTCCTCCCCACAACTTCACAGCAGCCGATAAGAACGAAGATTTTATCGGATTCGGAGAAAACGCAAGGGAAATAATAATCATCATCCCGCGCTGGATGGACCGAACCACCCCCTCTCCCAAAAGTGAACTCGTCGCTCATCGCAATGCCTGTTTGATTTTTGTATGCTGAGTGACCATGCAGTACTTGGCGCAGCTTCGCGACTAGCTTACCCCGGATCAATGCTTTCCTCTCCCACTCTCAGAGTCATTTAGCCGGGTACAGCGCTTGTTCCCCGATCATCGGTGGCCGGCCTAGATCCGATCCTCCACCATACGCACGCTTCGCACTCGACGGTGTTCGCCCTCTATCACGATTGCATGATTTGCAGTGTCCTCAATTGGCTTACGATTAGTTGATGATCTTCACAAGAATTCCCGAGCAGGTCGCCCGTTTGCTGAAGGCTCATCATGTCGTCGACGACAGCTCCGAGTAGCTCCACCCAGAAGCTCGCCTCTCCGGGATTCAACGCCGGCGCCAGACCATACAGGTCACATAAGGTCAGGGCATGTGATCTGTGCAGGAAGCGCAAGTCTCGGTGCACTGTGGATATACCCGGCCAGTCGTGTCTGTTGTGTCGCGTGCAGGGCGCCGATTGCCACTACCAGGAGGATTCCAGCCAGGATGCTCCACTCTCAGACGGCCATGACACCAAACGCTGGTCCGCAGATCCGGCGCAAGTGTCGACTGTTGGTCAGAAGCGTAAGCGCAGCTCAGAAGTCGGCTCCCCGGCAAGTGGCAGCCGCCCACGGGCATCCAGTGTTCCCCAGACAGACTCGGCCGGTGGCCATCGAGGAAGCGAGTCCAGATTCGATGATCCTCACAATGAGTCTGTCCTCATTGTTGGGCCTGTGGTGGCTGACGACGCCCAAGTGATTGAAAAGTACATGCCCACCGAGCGGACGAGCAAGTCCGTAGAACCGAAGAACAATACGTATAATGTCTACTCGAGCGATCCAAGGAAGCCCATTTTGTACACGACGGTTTCGAGACGAAGACAGGGAATGCGCGTTGGTATTCCGCCGGGAGAGAATCAGAAAGAAATTCTGGAGCAGATCTTAGGACCTTTCAAGCACGACCTAGTTAGACTGTATGTCTCCGTCTAGGATCGGATTGGATCGGAATGACCTACTAACCACCCAAAATAGGTTCATTGACAGGTTCAACGCGGCGTTCCCCATCTTCGATGGAGAAAGCTTCTGGGAGGCTTTTATCTCAGAGACTCCCGGGGACCCGCCAGCCTCTCTTTTGTGTCAGGTTTATTCGATGTCTTTAGTGTATTGGAAGCACACTCCCAAGCTGGCGTGTCATCCAAAACCAGACGTCCGTTACGCGGTCAATATGACCGTGGCCGCTCTACACGAGGAATTCTCCGCCCCTGGTCTGTCTACCATAAGCGCCGCCCTTATTGATTTGACCGGTCGCCCGATCTTCTCCATGACTGGAAATGCGATCAGTAGCGGCCGTATGGTCTCCCTCGCACACTGTCTCGGACTCAATCGCGACCCTAGTCATTGGAAACTGTCCCCGGCTGAAAAGAATCATCGCATGCGCTTATGGTGGGGAGTGGTCATCCACGATCGATGGTAGGTATCGTATCTGCGCAGTAAGAAAGGGTTACTGACATTGGTTCCAGGGGGAGCTTCGGTCACGGTGTACCGCCACAGATCGCAAAGAATCAGTACGACGTCCCTCTTCCGACAATCGACGTACTTATACCACCAGCATCTCGCACCCCTGAACGCGTCCGAGCCGCGCATTGCCACATCGCGCTGTGCCAATTGACGGAGATTCTGGGCGAGTTACTGCCCCTTGTCTACGGTCTTCAGCACCGATTCGCGCGCGAAACCACCAAGAAAGTGAGACAGATCCGGACGGACCTCGACGTCTGGGAGGACTCGCTGCCTGACTGGCTGAGAAACCCTCCACGTACCTCTGAGGGACGCATCTCCGGAACCAGCAGTCTTCAACTAGCGTTCCTGGCTGTTAAGATGCTAGTGAGCCGGGTGGAATTGAACGTGAGTGACGCACCTGCTACAAGACACCTCCTGCCCAGCCAAGCTAACAAATCCGTAGGAGGTGAACAACTCGGAGACCGAAAACCTGGAAGCACGCCGGTATTTCCAGACTGAATGCCGCAAATCGGCGGAGGAGATTGTACAATTCATCTCCTCTCTTCGCAAGGAGAATTTCCAAGAATTCTGGCTACCATGTAAGCACCTCTCTCTCACTTTTGTGACTCCTGGACCCATTCTGCCAGCCAAGCCAGAGACTAACAACCCAACCCTCCCCCTCAAAACAGACAGCGCATTCCACCTCACCACGACCGCAACGCTTCTCGTCCGCTGCGCCCTCGAAACCACCGACAACGAAGTCGCGCGGGCCTGCCTCACCAACGTCGAGACCTTCCGCGCCATCCTGCGCCGCGTCCGCGAGGACGAGGACTGGGACGTCGCCGACATGTGCCTGGACCACTGCGAACGGCTCCTCAGTCGCCTAGCGGCGCCCCCGGGCAGCGCCGGCACCGGCGCCGGCGGTGGTGCCACCAACCCCGACACGACCTTCAGCCAGGTCATCGGCCTCGGCGGCGGCATGTTGGGCGGCGGCGGCGCAGGCGGCGCGGGCGGCGCGTCCGACCACCCGGCGGCCACAGGCCGTCTCGTCAACCCGGCGGCCATCTCGCTCCCCGAGACGCAGACCAACAACGACATCGTCGACGACATGATGTCCATCTCCGGCACCTTCGGCACCATGGACGGCTTTCCCTTCGATATGACCGGCATCTGGGACGTGTCCGTCTTCCAGGACGTCAACCTATCGTAAAAGCGCGCAAAAAAAAATAAATCCTTGAACAAGGCAACATGACCGTAACACTCTATGTAATCGACTACCCCAGGTTTTTCATTGATTTTCTTTTTTTTTTTGAATGATCACTACCAAATCATGCTCATTTTTCAACGAGAGTATGGATACCCACCTCATCCCTTTCGACTACTTGATCTTTTTTCCCCTCTGTCTTTTCAACAAAAGAGTCGAAAGTGAGGGTGAGGGAGGGTGAATGTGGAGGATGGGGTGGAAGGAGAAAGGAGGGAAGAGGGGAGGAGAGGCTTTCTGTTTTGTTTTGTTTTGTCTTGTTTTTTTTAGAATATACCCATTGAGGCAGTGAGTGCATAGTTACTGCTGCTGTCGCTGTGTTGCGGGTTCTTTCTGCTTAGAGAGAAGAACAATACTACAAACATGCATACCTTTTATGGCATCGAAGCTCGAGTGCCGCTGCGATTGTTTTGCGATTGCGGAAATCTGGCGGTTCGGCAGCCAAATGGTTACAGGGACCTGGGTGGGCCGCCGGAAATATATACTTCAGCTCATCGGGTCGACACCATCGGTAAGACCTACCGTGCAATTCAGCTTACCCTCTACGCGCAGGTAATACAGAAACCATGCATATGATTAGGATTTTATTTCCAATTTATACATAACCTCCCTCCTAGATGGACAACAACAACGGGGAAAAAAAGTATGCTATTTTACAATCAACCCGTGATCAAAGGATGGGTGCGCGGGACAGAAACCCCTGCTTCTAAGGAAAGAGAGAGAGAAAAAAAAACACAACATGAAAACCCCGGTCCCGAGAACAACAGTAACAACAGTGTACCCTAGGTATACGTAGATTATAAAAGGAGAAGGAAGACAAGACACGAAAAAAAGAAGAGGAGAGAGACAGAGAGAGAAAGCTCGTTTGTGCCGCTCGTATAGAACCCAAGCACCCGCTCTCATAAAGAGTGCTCCTGCGATCAAAAACACAAGCAAGTGATGATCGGTTTCACTTTTTTTGCTTACTGCTTCTTGTCACCACCAGCACCGAACATGCCGGTCAAGGAGCCCTTCATCATGGCCATCTGTTCCTGACGAGCCTTCTCCTCCTCGGCGGCCATCTCGGCCAGCCACTTCTCGCCGTTTTCGCGGATCTCCTTCTCGATCATCTCGTAGTTCTTCTGGCCGCGCTCGCGGATCTGGTCCCAGAGCATCTTACCCTGGGCCAGGCCCTCCGCGGGGCTCTGCTCGCCGTCCAGAGTCCGGTTGGACTTCAGACCCAGAGCGGAGGCGAAGCCGCCCAGACCACTCCGGGGGCGGCGCTTCTGCTCCTCGGCGAGTTCCTGCTCGAAGCGCTCGCGCATGGCCTTCTCACGCTTGGCGAATTCGACGGGGATAGATGAGCCCTCGAAGGACTTGAGGACGGGGCGCACATCCTCAACGCCCATGCCGGCGAGGTATTCCAGGAAAGGGATCAAGGCGACCAGGGTCTTGTCCTTGGGGTCGCCACGCCACTTGTCAAGGACGATAGCGTTCTCGGGCTGCAAGCGAGCGTGCTCCTCCTTAGTGTCAAGAAGGATGACCTTGGAGAGATCACGGTTCAGGTATGACAGATCCTATGCAGTCCATGTTAGTGAGGAGGATGGAAAACAGCCAGCTCGAGTCAATTGCGTCATACCTTGATGTATTCACCGTCCTTATATCTGGTGGCCTCTCTGAACAGGGGCCAGCGGATGATGCGGTAGGGGTCGAGCTTCCGGAGCACCTGGTCGGCCATCATGCTGGGCACGCTGGTGAACAGGACGAGCTCGTAGTACTGGTTCAGATACCGGAGGAAGTAGTCGACACCGGGTCGCTTGGCCACACGCCAGCCATGTTCGCGGCTCCACTCGCTGTGCACCAGCAGGTCCTCCAGACTCAGCACCAGAGTGTAGGGCTGGCGCATGTTGGGGTCCTCGTCCGGCAGCAACTTGGGGAAGGCCGGGTCCTTGTAGTAGCTGGTGATGTCACCGAGACGGGCCTTGGCGCGGTTATACCACAGTCCCAGTCCCCAACCGGACGGAGTCTCGGGGTGAGCCTTCTCTTCCAACTCGTTCTCCCAGTTCCGGCCCAGGTAAGCCACTCCACCAGCACCGGCCAGCAAGAACAGCGCCGAGAACAGATTGGCCATGCGGGCGCGCTTGCGGTCGAGGGAGGAAGTATAGTGGTCTTTGGATTTATCGCCGCGACCCTCATCTTCGGCGTAGTCTTCGGCGCGGGAGGGGTCCTCGGTAAGGTTCAGAGTGGTAGATGGGCGACCGGTCTGGCGAGCTTCCAACTCGGCCGCGAGGGTGGAGGGGATACCCTGGGTAAGGTCGGGGAGGGGCTGGCGAGGGAGTTCCTTTTCTTCGGGTGCGTGTGATTCAGGCTAGTAGAGCCACACTGGTCAGCTGAACGGGCTTTACTATCAATAGGATGCGGCGCAACTCACGGAGGTCTGTTGGGAAGAGGCATTGCTCTGCGGGTCGGCCTTGGTATCAAATTCGGCCTGCTCTGCGGAATAATCTGCTTGCTTGTCTTCTTGCTTGGGAGCCGGAGCCTGAGAGGGCTGCTTGGCCTGCGAGGCCTTGATGGAGTCGGGAAGGTTGTAGGAAGATTTCGGTTTGCTGTTCTTTGCATACCAGCGCGAGTGAGGGACTGTGACGGTTGAAGCACGGACAGTTGAAGCGAGGATATTAGGCCTCGTCAGAGGCAGTACGGCCCGGCTAAGCATTATGAATGGATGGGGGAGGAGGATCGATGGAAGGATTTTAGAAATGGATGGTGATAGACAGTTTACACATGCACCGCAGAGCGCACACAGCACACGGCAGGTAATAGAAAGACCAATGTGGGATGAGAAGAATGGCAGGGTCAAGAATCGATGATCCAAAGTGTCTGGTCAAGTTTAGGAAAATCGGCAGAGGTCGGCGGCGGAGAAGACGGACGCTAACTAACACTTGCACTTGCACTGGCAAGCTCTCTCTCTCTCTCTTCTCTCCCTCCGTCACTGCAAAAAAGTTCAAGGCACGGACCAGCACTGCTCCGGGTGGCGACAGAGCCCTTCAACGCAGCTTATTTCTCCATATAAAATCCTCCGTCTCCTGCCAATTCTTTCCCCTTTTTTTCTTTTTCTTCTTTAACCAAATGAAAGTTGAAACCCAGTCCACAAATTTGACCCTTCGTGCCAATTATATGCATGCCGGGTTGTATTAGCTGGGGAGACCAATGAAGTTCTGCTTCAATCCCACACCCAAGAGCCGCAGCAAAGGTCTCCTCTGCAGCTGCAGCCCCGTTAGTGGGATATAATCCTCTTGATTGATTTCGCCTCCTCGGCTAAGTAGTTGTTGTCAGCGACCCGATCCATTTGCATCCGCGTCCATCCAGGGTCATGTCAACCTATGAACCCAGTCGTTAAATGTAGCGATGGATGACCGAAGCTTGCATTATCTCGGTTAAAAAAAGATCTCTGCTTTTTTATTCTTCGTATCGTGCCGCATAAACATTCCCATTGTTTTCGGCCGCAAACCTTAGAACACAAAAACTCGACCACATACATATATCGATTGGTCCTCCCGACGACGCAAGATGACCTCGTCCCTCTCCAGAGACCTGGAGAAACTAAACCTGGGCGGCGGTGCGCGACGACCACCACCGCCCAGCAAGGGCTCGAAGAACCTGCGCCCGCAACGGAAGAAAGGCAAAGCGGCGATCGAGCCCTTCCGCTTCTTCGACCTCCCCTCGGAGATCCGGCTGCGCGTCTACCACTACGTGCTGTTCACGCCGAAGCGGCGGCGGACGGTGCGCGCGGCGGGCAGCGTGGGCGCCTCATCGAAGAAGAACCCGCCGCTGGCCCCGGCGTCGCACCGGATCGCGCTCTTCCTGGCGTCGCGGCGCCTGCACGACGAGGCGGCCGACTACTTCTACTCGACGCAGGTGTTCCGCCTGTTCCACCTGCAGGACTACTCGAAGATGCCGACGGTGCGGGCGATCGCGCCGCAGTACCGGCCCTCCATCGCCACCATCGAGCTGATCCTGGGCTCCAGCTGGACCGACCCCCCGACCGCGTGGCGCGTCACCCCGTCCCTGGGGCTGGAGGAGATGGTTCGCATCCGCACCCTGAAGGTGTTCTTGGAGGTCGACCCCTCGCACCCGGTCTTCGAGGGCTTCCGCATCTCCCGCGACTTCTACACCAACTTCTCCGGCAACATCCTGCACGAGGTCCTGGCCCGGCTGCCCAATCTCGAGTACGTCGAGTTCGACGCCTGGCCCTCCGTGCGCAAGAGCGGCGGCCTGATGAAGCGCCTGCTGCACGAGGCGCGCGCAGCGCGGAAGAAGATCGCCTGGGGCCCCGACCGCGGATGGACGGATTACGACGGTGAGGAGTTCGACGAGGACGCTTACGGTCTCAAGGCCCAGGAAGCCAAGGCGGAGGAACACCGGGCACAGCAGCTCGCTCGCTTGAAGGCCATGATGCCTGCGGGGTTTATACCGGAGACGCTCATGCCGGAGACGGCTACGGTTGTCGAATCGTGACGAGAGACGATTATCTATACATATACACACACACGCACGCATATATACTGTACAATATACGCAGACTCGGAACGAGGCGGATTGATGCTGTGAGATGTGCTCAACATATACGGACATTCTTCGCATCATAGATTAGATATTTTTAGATTGGTTAGCGATTTCATGGTTTACGCAGTTATACGACTTGAAGTCATTCTGCAATGAGTTTCTTTCCATAGCGTCCACACGACTCAGATCGCCACTGTAACGTTGACATCATTCGTAGCTGGTAACTGCCAAAACTCAAGACTCTATCGTCCGTCTCCGCACATGAAACCTGTCCAGTAAGAAGAAAATCGCTTTCACTCGTGGTATGCATTCAGAGACAGATATTATACGTTGGTCAGAAGCTTAATACATGCTTAGAGCTCTTCGTCCACTTCCATACCAGCGCCGTTCTGGGACTCGGTTCCATTGGATTGCCGTGCCACGGATGCCTCCTTATCGATCATCTGTCGGGAGACGGCGACGATATTATCCTCGATCAGCTGCTGACTGACGTCTTCGATGTCTGTAATATGGGGTTAGTCCTGATCCGACAAGACGGGAGTACTGCATATAGCTTACGCTTCTTCGGGTCGACCTTTCCGACATATCTCGTCTTGAGCTGGTCCTTACTCAACTCCGTCTCCTCCTTGACCCGCTTCTCATAGCCCTCAGCCAGGCTGACGAGCTGCTTCATGCGCTCGACGTTGTGCTCACCCTCGTCGTGGAAGTCCTTCATCTGCAGTGCCTCCGTCCAGACGTGCTTGTGCAGGTTCATCAGCATGTTCTCTTCCAGACCCGTCTTGCGGTAGTTGATCGCAATGCTGTAGTAGTGTCGGTTGAGGCCGTGAATCAGGGCCTGGATGGAAGGCTTGTTCAGGTGACCGAGGTTGGAGGTGGTCTGACGGGGCTCCTGGCCCATGACGACGGTCTGAGGTTGGATGAGACGGAAAGCATCGATGACGACTTTGCCCTTCACGGACTGGATGGGATCAACGACAACGGCCACGGCACGAGGGGTAAGCTGCTCGAATGATTGTTGGGTGTTGATATCGACGGACGAAAGCCAACAGCCGAAACCAGGGTGGGAGTGGTACCAGCCAACGACGGTTTCGGGCCTACACGCAACAGATTGTCAGTGAGGTCGAAGCCGGGGCCCGGTTCGAGTCTCGTCTTACCGTCCAGTTTGCCGCAGCATATCCATCATCTTGGTCTGGAAGACAGGATCCACCGCCTCGACACTGACACCCGTACCGCTCTGAGGCATAGCAAAGACATCAACCACCCGGACCGTGTACTCATCAACGAATTCACCCAGCATGAGACCCATGACTTCCATGGGAACACCTGCCCGACCATGCCTTAACATCTTCAACAGAGCGAGCGACGAGATGTGAACGGTTTCGGAGTTATCGATCAGGTTAGGGGTATCCTAGATTAGGTATATTTAGCTATTACCGTCGAAGTATCGCTGCAGTGTTGGTTGGCGATTCCGCCGCCTGGCGGAGGGGCGGCATGATAGCCTTGGATAGAAACAGCAAGCAATCGGAGTTGAGGGACTTACGCCACCAGGAGCTCCTCCGCCCATGCCCATGCCCTGGGCAGCCTGCAGCATTCTATTGAGACGATCCATGATTGATGAGGTGATGTGAGTTGAGGTAAGTTGGATGGAAAGACGACACCGGATGTCTTCCTGGGCGGAAGCTCCAACAGGCAAGAGGAAACGGATGGATTGAAGGGGGTTTGGAGCTGCAGAGAAGCGCGGAGTGAATCGCTTGAAATGACGGGGTCGTAAATGAGATCTAAAGGGTTCTAGGGAGGCAAGAGTGAGCAGCGGGGAGTTGACGGAAAGATGAGTGGTGAGCGGCGCAACTCAAGCGTGAAGCCATCGGTCGAGCTTCCAAGAAGCCTGACGAAGGCGGTGGAGCAGCTCGGGGTTCCCGCCTTTGCGTCTCTCCTTCCCTTCCCTCTCTTGTTCCCGTTCCCCATCTTTAAGTTATCGTTTGCCCGCCTTATTGGGAATGCCTCTTCCTTGTTCCAATCCCGCTACCACGATCAATTTGCTTGGTTGATTGACGAGGGGATACCTTCTGTCACTCAGACTTGGCTTCTTGCCTTGGTCTGAATTCCATTTCCTCCCTTTTTCTCCCATTCAGCTCCGTTGTGGTCAGACCGAGAAAACACCGCGCATAATCCACAGAATCCCCCAACTCCTGAACTGCGTGAGGATCCGTCTCGTGTACTTACACGTTGACTTCCAACATGTCGACTTCCTTGCCTCCTTTGGACCCTATCACCAACGGGTCGGGGGACCGCGGTAAGAAGGTCGCTTACTTCTACGACTCGGACGTTGGAAACTATGCCTATGTGTCGGGTCACCCCATGAAGCCTCACCGCATAAGGATGACGCACAGTCTTGTCATGAACTATGGTCTCTACAAGAAGATGGAAATCTACGTGAGTCTAGCTGGCAACCCTCTGGTGGTTAGGGAGGTGCTAACCGCAAGATCGCCACAGCGTGCGAAACCGGCCTCCAAATACGAAATGACCCAGTTCCACACCGATGAATACATCGATTTCCTTTCCAAGGTGACCCCGGATAATATGGACTCCTTTGCCAAAGAACAGAGCAAGTACAATGTCGGTGACGACTGCCCTGTCTTCGACGGGCTCTTTGAATTCTGCGGTATCAGCGCGGGAGGTAGTATGGAGGGTGCGGCACGGTTGAACAGGAACAAATGCGATATCGCGGTCAACTGGGCGGGTGGTCTTCACCACGCCAAGAAGAGCGAAGCTAGTGGCTTTTGCTACGTGAACGGTGAGCTAAAGGAAGAATATTGGGTTTAATCTTGACGTTGACTGACTGGTTGGTAGATATTGTTCTTGGCATTTTGGAGCTGCTGCGTTTCAAGCAGCGAGTGCTCTATGTTGACATTGATGTTCATCATGGAGACGGTGTCGAGGAAGCGTTCTATACGACCGATCGTGTCATGACAGTCTCTTTCCACAAGTATGGTGAATATTTCCCGGGAACCGGTGAGCTCCGCGATATCGGCGTGGGCCAGGGCAAGCACTACGCTGTCAACTTCCCCCTTCGTGACGGTATCGACGATACTTCTTACAAGAGCATTTTTGAGCCTGTTATCAAGAGCGTGATGGAATGGTACCGGCCCGAAGCCGTGGTCCTGCAGTGCGGAGGTGACAGCCTCTCAGGTGATCGTCTGGGGTGCTTTAACCTCAGCATGCGCGGCCACGCCAACTGTGTAAACTTTATCAAGAGCTTCAACCTGCCCACTCTGATTCTTGGCGGTGGTGGTTACACGATGCGTAACGTTGCTCGAACCTGGGCGTTTGAGACCGGTATCCTTGTGGGAGACAGCTTGACCGCGGAGCTTCCCTATAACGACTACTACGAGGTAAGATCGACTGTGCGGATTAGGGTTAAACTGACTAACAAGTGTAGTACTTTGCTCCCGACTACGAATTGGATGTGCGGCCCTCTAACATGGACAATGCCAACACGAAAGAATACCTCGACAAAATCCGGACGCAAGTTGTGGAGAATCTCAAGCGCACCGCCTTTGCGCCTTCCGTGCAAATGACTGATGTACCCCGGGAGTCTCTTGTGGACGGCATGGACGACGAAGCGGATGCGATTTTGGATGATTTGGACGAAGATGAGAACAAGGACAAGCGCTACACGAAGCGACGCTTTGACCAGTACATCGAAAAGCCCGGCGAGCTCAGTGACAGTGAAGATGAGGATGAAGCTGCGGCCAATGGTGTGCACCGGAAGCCCCAGTCGATGAAGCGCAGAAACCAGGTTAATTATCGGAATCTGGACGTTGCTGATTCGGGCCCGGAGAGCGGCATGGCCACCCCTGTCGACGCTTCCTCAATCCCCGACGACGACATGGACCTGACCGCCGATACGAAGATGACGGAAGCTCCAGAGCCATTGACCGGGGCACAGGCTTCGCCCGCGGCCGCTGACCTGCCGGCCAGAGCTGAGGCGGCATCGGGTGCAGATGCTATGGAACTGGCACATGATGGACTCGGAGATCAGGCTGCTCCCTCTGCGCCCATCTCTCGTCAACCGTCCCCCAAACCCCAGGATGAAGATACGACAATGGAGGACGCGGGAGATGAGGCGCCTGGACCGGAGCAGGCTGAGAGCGCACCCGCCGTCGCCCAAGCAGAGAACAAGGGCGAGGAGAAGAAACCTAGCGCAGAGACTTCTGCCCTCGAGAACACCGCACCTGAGGGCTCATCAGCGCCTGCCAAGAGCCAGTCACCCTCGACAGAGACGACCCAGCAACCCGAGACCACCGAGGTCGAAGACGCTAAGTCAGCGGCTGCGTCAGCCGATGCCAGCGAACCGAAGGAAAAGAGCCCCGAGGCTCCAAAGGGCGACTCGACTGTTCCTAAGGCCGAGTCGGAGACGAGTGACGGAGCCAAGGAGGCCACGAAGACAACGCAGCCTGACGAGCCCACGAAGAGTGAGGACTAACGAGGCTCCTGTAATCTCGGGGGTTGCTGGCGCAAGGGACGGGCAGTAATGGTGTTTCTGGTTGCGATCTTCTGCATGGGAATTAATTCCGACATATATCTCTGGTCTGATTTTTGCTTCTATTTTTTTACTTTTTCTTAGATGTATGTACTAGGCGAATGCATGATGATATAGGATGTTCATGTGTCTTGGAAGTAACCTCCGGTTGCTCGACGAGAGCCACCTATGTGCTCTTGTAAAGTGGTAGAGGCGAACGAAAGCCAGTGCAAACATACAAAAAATAAAGGTTCACGGATTGGTATTGATCGAGTCAACGGCATAGCCACCACTTTGCCATGCAGAGGGACAATCATCAGTTAGTTGTTTTCTGACTGAGCCTTCAGTCGCATCTAAGGTATCTCATCTACATCCTTGCCCTAGCTATAGTTCCAAGCCACGTGACGAGATCTCAGTATCACATGACCTCTACTCAGCCTAGCAGACTAGCCCTAGGGCATTTCCGGCCTCGACCAATCAGACGCACTCCGCCAAGATTTCGCCCACTAAATTTGCGCGCCCACTAAGCGAGGATTCGACCGACCGCCCCGACCGCCCACACGCCCGCCGTGCGACCCCCCCCCGACGCCCGCCCGCTGAGAGAACGAAGCTCGAGTTCGACCTTGTTGTCGTTGTGTCCATCGCCCAATTCTCCATCTCTCCCGACAACCCCCGTGTTTAGAGATACACAGCAGCCAAGATGTCTCAGAGACCGTGAGTTGACCGTCCCCGTTTTCGCTCATTGAAGGAAATGAGGTATTGGAGGAGAAGGCAAAGGGGAGGGAGGGAAGAAAAATTGCATCGCAAGAGGTGGAACTCGGAATGATCTGGGATACGGGAAATCGGAGGACGACGAATTCTCGCACCGGTGCCATCGATTACTGGGATGTTGGCGCTCGAGAGGCTTTTTCCTGCACCTTGGTCAACAAGGAGAAGGAGAGAGGATCGAGCAGTCGAGGGAACAGACACGAAACAAAAGAGATGGGATACGATTCGACAAGCGCCCTTTTGTATGGACTTCAACGACCGCTGGTAGTTTTTTTCTCTCTCTGTTCTTTCGAGGATAGATTGAGGGTCATTGACGAGAAAACTTCACGGCGAAAATCTTTCGATATTCTTTTTACGACGGTTTCCGGCATCGAATGGTCAACGCTATCACGAATGGAATCTTGAGGATGCAATTTTTCTTCTCCTCGGGTGTTGAGGAAAAGAAATGCGAATTTGGGGGGGGAGGAATTTGATCTGCTCAGCACTACCATTACATCGACAACAACGAAAGCTGACCATGTCCATCTCTTTTACAGGCGTCCCTCCGGCAACAAGCTCAAGATGACCCTGGGTCTTCCTTGGTACGTGTGCATCGAATGCTCCCATCCCCGATGAACATCGATCCCATCCACCAGTGTTCAACCCACCACTTGAACAAATTCCCGCCACCGAGATCAACGACATGACAATCGATCGAAAAACTAACAGTCGCAAACAGTGGCGCCGTGATGAACTGCTGCGACAACTCCGGTGCCCGCAACCTTTACATCATCTCCGTCAAGGGTATCGGTGCTCGCCTGAACCGTCTCCCCGCTGCCGGTGTCGGTGACATGGTCATGGCCACCGTCAAGAAGGGAAAGCCTGAGCTCCGTAAGAAGGTCATGCCCGCCGTCGTCGTCCGCCAGAGCAAGCCCTGGCGCCGCGCTGATGGTATCTACCTCTACTTCGAGGACAACGCTGGTGTTGTAAGTTCTGTCGTGGCTCGAGCCCAATGTCTCTGGAATTCCGGCAGGTAGCTAATATTCGTTGTTAGATCGTCAACGCCAAGGGTGAGATGAAGGGCTCTGCCATCACCGGTCCCGTCGGTAAGGAGGCCGCTGAGCTTTGGCCTGTACGTTTTCCCCCTCCTCTCCCTCCAGACAAGACATTCAATGGTTACTAACGGGGCTGCTTCCTCTACAGCGTATCGCCTCCAACTCCGGTGTTGTCATGTAAAAAAGCCTTGAATTATCTTGCGGGTGTGTGACAAAGCGGATTTTGGGGAACTGATACCAAAGCTCGGAATCATGGGTGGGGGTTGCCAATTCAAATCTATGACCTCGAATAAAATGAAAATGAATTCATAAAAAAGTTATATCCTCTCTTGCTGTAGGCACGTTGCTTGTATCGATGTAGTTCATGTTCTTGGTACCCGTAACTATTGACTATCTGCATTGTCCATGTGAATGCGTATGTATTTGAGGGTTGAATGTCCTCAATGATCTATCATGATCTATGCTTGCTATACTTGATGTCTAAGGCTTATATAAATGTGTATAATATCATCTCTGTTGTGAACTTATGTCTTAACCTTCTCAGGTCGGCTCTTGACATCGTCTTTCCGTTCCTGGGGCTTCTTCGACCGCACCGCTGTCAAAAGGAGTACCACGACCGCGACGCCGAGAGTCACCAGATCCACCACATGCACCGCCCACCAGATGTGCTGCACCCCTGCCGCGCACATCTGGATCTCATACTCCCACTCCTGCTTGTCCACGTCAAACCACACGGACAGCAAGCCCGCGTACCCGCCATACGCACCCATCATCGAGCGCATGGTGACCTCGCGGATGGAGGGCGTTGACGTAGAAGTAGTAGTCGCGGCCTCCTGCGCGGAGGAGTAGCGTTTGGCGTCCCATTGCCAGTCCCTCTGCTCGGGGTCTGCGTCTGCAGCAGCAGCAGCAGCAACTTCAGTTTCCTGTTTGCCTGTGCCTTTGTCCTCGCCTTCGCCCTCACCCTTCCCTTCACCCTCACCCTCGCCATCACCTTTCAAGACCGAGTCCAACCCCCCACCCCACCTCACAAAATGCAAAACATCGCACCCCTCATGATCATGCCCCGTCAACACCAACCCCTTCCTGCCCCATCCACCACCTTCCACCGCGCCATCCCCACTCATCCCAAACACCCCCTCCAACACTCCATTCCCACTCACCCACTCACTCAAATGATTCTGCTCGCGCAGCCCACCGGCAAACCACCTTTTCTCCTCCCCAATTGGGGGATCGTCGTCCTCCTCGAAGAACTTGAAATGCGGCGCGTCCACGCAGACGCCCGCCCGCTTGTGCAGCGGGAGATGCGTCAACAGCAACGTAAACGTGGAGCGGTCGGTGACCGGCGCGAGACGGTCGGCGATGAGGGCGTTGAGGTAGTCGTAGGAGGCGGACTGGATGTCCCGGCTGTGGGCGGGGGTGTCGAGGGTGAGGGAGTTGAGGTTGATGATGTGGATTTGTGGGGTTGCATCGTGGTTTGAGGCTGAGGTTGAGGTTGAGGATGAGGACGTGTTGAGCCAGAATTTCACGTCCCAGTTGACTTTGCCGAAGGTCTCTTCGAAGCGGGCGATGCGCGCGGCGCTGGCGTCCCCCGCGTATCCGATGTCGTGGTTGCCGACGATGTTGAGGAGGCGGTTGGTCCAGCGGGAGGGTTGGGTGGTGGGGTTGAGGGCGAAGTCGTCGTCGTCGTCGGTGTCGGCAGGGGGAGCAGAAGAAGGGATGAACGAGTCACCCCGCACACCACCCTGGAATACTCGCTCCCAGTATCGGTGGCCTCGGCGCTGGAATTCCTCGTCGCTGACCCATTGACTCCCGATTAGATCGCCGAGGACCGTGACGTGCGTGGGCTGTGTCCACCAGTGGAGGGTGCGGTAGATGTGCGCGAGGTAGTGGTCGTTACCCAGGAGGTCGAGGCGTTTGCGTGCGGCTTTGAGGGTGCGGGGGAGGTCGGTGCGGAGGAGGGAGTGCAGGGCGCTGGTTATGGCTTGTTGCGTGGCGGGGAGGTTGATCTTGAACGGGGTCGATTGGTTTGCGCGGGTGTTGAGGTCCGGGTTGAGAATGGGCTTGGGGTCTGACTCTGAAGCGTTGCTGGAGGTAGAATCCGACGTAGACTCAGCATCAGTGGCCGAGCTCGAGTTTAGAGGGAGAGCTGGAGAGGTCAGGGCAGCCCATATCTGCCCCCAGTGGAGTCGCAGACGCGCTGGCAGCTCATCCTCTGCCTTAGGTAGCGAGCTGTCTCCCTCTAGTTGAGGGTCTGCAAGGACGAGAAGACGGAATGGCGCTGCTGGTGCGGGCTCAGCGTCTATGGGCATATGCTGTCGCACAGTGGCCAGAAAGGCATCCGAGAAAGAGTGAGAGTCATGCTGCGGCAGAGGAAAGGCGCACCCGTGGACGACGGGATACAGATACAGATACAGGCTGCTCGTCACGGCCAGCGGGACGAGCAGCACCAAAAGACGGCAAAGAAGGGATTGGAGGGACATTAAAATAGAGTAAAGGAGTGTGGTTGAAAGACAGAAGCAGCATCAGGGACGGTCATCATTATCCGGAGGGGCGTGAGGTTGTTGGAAAGTTGGTCGATGCGGCGGGAAATCAATGGGCCTGCGCGTCTCGGCCCGCCGATCCTCACGCCATCGCCGTTATCAGTTGGCTTTTTCTAGTACAGGGCGGTGGTAAATACAGTAGGCAGTGCTCATTCTAAGCTTGGAGACGAAGGAGGTAAGAAAGTGTGACCGGGTGATTGACTACAGATCTGGTAGGCTATAGTTGGAAATAGGTCCAGTTGGAAATAGGTCCAACTATACTTTAGTTAACCATGCTTCTAGAGGGCAACATGTGAATCAGGGTCGGTTCGTAGACAATGCAGAGCTTCAAAAGAAAACCATACAACAACTCATTCAATCCAGTATCTAATCAAGCTATCGACTCATCACAAGTCTTCGCGGATCATTTCAAGTCCGCTTTGAAAGAAATTCCAATGGGTATATCACATCAACGCCAAGCGAGCTCGCCGTCATCACTACAAGAGGCTATTAAAAGAATGTAAGGGGGAGATTGGAAAAATGGAAAAAAAATGTAAACCCCATGCTGCATCACTGCGAGCTTTGAATCGAATCCGGAAGTAGAGACACAGGGCCAGTGTCAACTTCTAAAGGTTTCGAGAGTCTGGAACCATCCTCATTGCCGTCGCTGCTGGCAGGCTCGCCGTCCAAATCGAGCCCTTTGATCATCAAGCCTCGCTCCTCGGGTGTTTGTAACGATTCAGCGGCTGTCTCCGCGTCGGTGGTCTCCGATGATGCATTCAAAGACGCATCTTCTTTATCCATCGCCTCGGGCGCCGCACCCTCTTGTGCCCCAGCTGCCGCTCCCACCATCAACGCCGGAGGCCGCTGGTTCATCAACTGCGCCTCCTTCAGACTGATAGTACGCTGCTTATTCGTTGTCTCCACTGGTAAGTCCATGTCCCGCTCAATAGTCGCCTTCATCAACGCAGCCATCCAGCGTCGACCTTCCTGCACATTGTCGACCTGGAAATAGTGAACTGCCGGCTTCGTGAACTGCACTGTCCGCGAAGATCCCGACTTGGGCGGTACTAGCTTGAAGAAGAACGGGCCCTCACTTCCGGACTTGCTAGCTCGGGGTGCCTCGATGCTTGGAATGGGATCGGACGATGAGGTCCCGTCGGCCAATTGAACCGAAGGGGCAGGAGCAGTTGGCGACCCGGTGGAACCGGTAATTGTGGCATGCAGCGCGACCATAGGGTCGTGATCGGCGCGTAGCACGCGATGCGCAGTGATGTCAATCAATCCTCGTTCCTCTGTATCTTGCTCCGAATAATAATACGACAATCGGCGACCCCGCAGCACGAATAGCCGTGGCTTCCAGGTGGTAATCAGGTTCGGGGACTTCTTTTTCATCCAGCCAACGTAGTCGCACCCTGCCATCTGCTCCTGCGGAGACTTCTTCTCCAACCCACGCATGTAGGCACTGGTGTCTTTCTTTGACTTGGGGCCAGTCTTGACGGACGGGCGGGAGCGGGGCCACAGACCACCCTCGGTTGCCTTACCGGAGCCGTCCGTACTCAACCGTTCAGAACTCTTCGTGGTCGAAGGGGTCGTGGAACCAGTCCGAGGCGGAGCAGGATCTCGATCCTGAACCGGGGACGGCGGCGCAGCGGTTGTATCGACGTTCTTGCTCACCACATCCGACATGGCTCGGAGGCCAACGGCGCGACGGAACTTCGGGCCGCCAATCTTAGTTGATTGCTGAGACGAACGGGGTGTGTCGCTCTCCGACTTCCCACCGAACAGCGGACCGAACAGACTGGATCCTCCAGAACGGTCCTCAATCGCGGAAACGGGGGCCGATTGTGGTGTTCGCCGTTCGACCAGACGGGTACTGAGACTACGAAGTCGTCCCTTCGGCGCAGGAGTCGTGTAAGACTTGTTAGGCGGAGCAATAGGCTGCGTGGCCTTTTCTCGAATCGAGTCCATGCTACTGATACGTGAATGCCGCTTCGCAACCCGAAGGGGCTCCCCCGGGACCGGTGAAATGCGCGCATCGGCACTCCCGGCGGCGGATTGCCGTTTCTGCAACAGTCGTCGTTGTTTGCGGGTGTCCCCCTCGGGGCCAGAGAAGTAACCGCGATCAAGGTCATCGGGCGTTGCACCTGCCGTGTCTGAGCCATTCGACTGAGTTGGATGGTGGAAACCAGTATGTACGAGCCCCGTCTCTAATGCTGGAGAAGTGCCCGTCGAGGTCCCGGCCGATGTGCCCGGCCGCGTGGGAAGGCGTTGCTGGGGTCCTGTTGACAACGACCAGGCACGATCAAAGGAGCCGCGCTGTGTGGGTCCTGGTGAGCCATCAACGACTCCCGAGTAGCGAGTCGTCGCATCGATAGACGAGTGTCGACGCGAATGATTGATTTCTCGCACGGACGCAGCAGACGGGCGACGCGAATGATCCATAAATGATGAGCTTTGCGATGGGATCGGTGATCCGCTGCTGGTACTGGGAACGGCGTTGCTGACCAGCCGAGGATGGGGCGTGTTCGACGTGCGCAAGGTCGGGATGCGCGGTAGCAAAGGCGCGGTCTGTCCAGTTCGACTACGTGTGCGCTCAGGTGAGCCAGGAACTGCCGCCAGCGAGCTGCGCGGCAGAGTTGGTGACACTGCCGGCGATGGCTGCTTGTGAGCAACTTTGACCTGGTCCTGGAAGGTGCGAATCTTGTGCCAGGTTTTCAATCGACGGCCCATAACCCCAAAGTCAAAATCTTTCATAAAAAGAAAGTCCTGGTTCATATCGAGTAGAACTTCGCCACTAATCTCTTGCTCCTCGAAGATGTCACAGTGCTTGTCCTCAATGCCTAGCTGGCGCAGCTGCCGGGCCGTGTAGGCAGGAGACCAGCGTCGAACCTGGGCCTCCTGTGGCTGCCGCTCTTCCTCCTCGTCGGTTTCATGGCCATTGATGTAGGAGCGACGGTGATCGAGATGACTGCTATATTCGCTGGCGGAGTCGTTCAGAACGGAAGGCTCTCGGTCGGCCACACTATGTCGGGGCGTACTAAGATCGGTGATGTGTTCATCTATCACGCTGAGGGTCTCATTCATGACAGGGCTATCTTGGCCATTGCGATGTTGCCCCTCCAGTGCCTGGCGGATTTCAAGGGACATCTTGGCAGCCGGCAAGGGGGAAGAGGCGGAACGTTGCTGTGGCTGCTGCTGTTGCGGGGGCGACCGTGGCACCTCGGGGGCGCGTAGGTCGGAGATGCTGGTATGGCGCGAGACTTGAGGGGTGGATTCGCCGCTTCTGAGAAGCGGTTCGGCGTCAAGAGCAGCGCCATCGGTGTCTGTCGAGTGTTCGGAAGTCGTATGCGCTGTGCTCTCGGCAGGAGGGCGACTGCGGATCTTTGGAGCGGCAGTGGTGTATACTAGACAATTGACTGTCAGTGTTCGGTTGCCCAGCTGTAGGTAGACAGAATTGGACCCTTAAAAAACCTACCTCCAGGGAAGAGACCCGTCGAACCGGTGGTCAAGTCCTTGCCCAGATACCAGCCATCTCCAAAGCCCTCATCCAGCTCGACCAATTCAATCTTCTCACCGCGTCGCAAGGTCAGCTCGTCGGGGCCGCGGGCATCGAAATCATCTGCGCAGGTGAGCAAGGCTATCGCAAGCAAGGTAACAGAACATGAACATAAATAAGAATGGAAATACTCACGGACGACGAGCAGGAGATCCCCGGGGATAACACCGCGGGGAGGGGCGGCGAGGGCCATTTGGGGGGGGGGGGGAGTGGGAGGCGTAATGACCGAGAG
Organism: Aspergillus fijiensis CBS 313.89; assembly: GCF_003184825.1. Taxonomy (NCBI): domain Eukaryota; kingdom Fungi; phylum Ascomycota; class Eurotiomycetes; order Eurotiales; family Aspergillaceae; genus Aspergillus; species Aspergillus fijiensis. The sequence goes on from NW_024468984.1 coordinate 276,382, forward strand.
AGAGAAGGGTGGGGGGAGGAGGAGAAAGTGAGACTCAAGTGCCGGGCATGGGGCCGCCGCCCAGATCAAAGATGGTCTAGAATGAACGGAGGGATTGCGAGTGCGGGAGGGAGGAAGTAAATATGGACGGAAAGACGGAGAGAGACACAGCAGAAAATAGGTCTGGTAGGCACTCGGGTACTAGTTGTTGGCACAGGGAAGGAGAGTTAAGCTGGACTGAAAGAACCAGTCAGACAGAGAGAGGAGTCGATGATGCAGGATGATGGCAGTAGTGGGCAAAATGATGTCGATCAGTTAGTCCTTGCCCAGGGGATTGATTGATTGCAGCTAAACAGAGGGGGTAGTTTGGACGGAAGGATTCTGATAGATAAAAGCAAGTAGTAGGTAAATAGGTAGGTAAGAATAAGAGAGTGAAACTGAGGAACGCAGAGAAGAAGAAGAAGAAGAAAAGAAGAAGAAGAAGAGAGAGAGAGAGAGAGAGAGAGAGAGAGAGAGAATGCCCGAGAGGAGGAGAAAAGGAAGCAGAAGAAGTAAGAGAAGCAGAAAGCGAACAGTTTGAATTGGCAAGCGTCAAGACGGACGAACCACGAATCGGAGCGGGGAACGAATTCTGTGCTGGTCGGGCAGAATTAAGATTAACTTGGTTATAATTAGTATAGGATATCTAGATGGGATGATACTATGAGTATCAGTATCATAAGTCCCATGTGGATGTCCACTGATTAGGAATTGGTGATAATTATAATAAATTATATTGTTTTCTTGAGGAGGAGAAGGAGTGGAGAGGAAGAAGGAAGAAGCTCATACCTCCGAGTAGGTTATCTATGTACATGTACGGAGTACAGTAAGAGTAAATACTGTTGAAGTATATACTTGCTTCTTCCCCCTTCCCTTCCTTCCCTTTCCCTTTCCTTTCCTCAATGACTGCATTCATCCATTCATCCATTTATCTATTCAACAATCCATATTCTCTTAATAACCACTAACCCCCACCACTACTTCTTCAGGATCAACCAAGTCTCCTTCCTAGTTGTACAGTTGGCTCACCTCCAATTGACAGGTCAAGACACTGCCCGAAACAACGCCCTGCATTCGGGTAATGATGGATCGCATTCAGCCCATTGTGATGTATCCAGCCCAGCCTGGTCGGGGAATGTTCGGCGGTTATCCCACGGAGTACTTCTGTATACGCACCTCATTGTCCACCCTGGTCAAGCTTGAACGAACTATTATTCACTACTCGCAGTACTACTGCACCAGCAGCAGTAGTTGGTTAGTTATGTACTTAGTTAGTGTGGCACAGTCTGTCATTTCATCTCGGCTAGTGGTGAATTACCCAAGGTCAATTTTCTTACTCCTCTATTCAGTTTGGTTTCATCTTCACTGCCAGATGATTAAGACAGCTTCTGACGAGAGAATTCACATGTGGTCTTCTTTTGTTTGTTTGTCTGGGATCGAAGGTGGTTGAGTCGTTCCCCTCCTTTTCTTTCTCTCGAGTCTAACTTACCTACTACTTTGGCTTCCTTTTCTACCTTTCCAGTCCTGCTTCTTCTATATGTCGATTGGAAACAAAGAAAAGTAATCGAGATTGATGCATCCTGTGGACTATGTGATCAGAATCCTACAACAACATCCAGGACTGCCAACAAAATATGCACCATGTCATCCGCGAATCAACCCGCGTTACAGTCGAGCAACTCCACCGCCCACATATTTCTAGGCGGCGCCCGACCAGCCTGGATGAATGCCTCTCCTCCTGTTGCTGTTCCTGTTGCTCCACCACCTTTGAATGTTTTCCGCACACATCCACATCCACATCCGCAGCCACGTCCACCGCGTCCACCGCGTCCACGTCCCTTTGGCCTGTCGATCCCTCCTCCCTCCGCCAGAACGTTCCCTCCGCCTCCTCCTCCGCCTCCTCCTCCGCCTCCTCCTCCTCATCAATCGCAGCCACTCCTTCCAACACCTCCTCCTCCTCCTCCTCCACAAACCCCACCACCAATTTTAGCACCAGCAGTTCCTGCTCCTCCCGCGACAAGCTATCCCACGTCCTCACGCCAACTTCAACCTTGGCCGGGTCTGCTTCGGAATGTGGCTGCAGCGCCTGTTCCCTCGTCGCGCCCTACGCCCTCCATTGCCCCGTCCATGACGCCCCCTATCACACCGGGGCCACCCATTGAACCCCGAAGGCGTCTCAGGCCCAGAGCTGGCGCAAAAACCGCAACATCCACCGCGGTAACGCCCACGGCAACGATCGCAGCAAGTGAATCAGCCAGTACTATACAATCACCGGACGTTCCTTTGACCTATCCACCTCAACTCAATGGGAATCCCGCGTACTTTCCCGCCAGCTTAAAGAAGCTGGATGCTTTCGCCTCTCACCCGGGACGAAATACCTCCGCATCCGTGACTTTGGAGAACGCCCGCCTGCGTCTGCTGCACGATGCCCTATCATGTCAGGATCTCATCTATCTAGTGATTCATCAATTATACACTCTAGTATCTTATGCTCCCGCCGAACTGGGGCAGCTGCAGGGTTTCTCCGAAGACCAGCTTACTGGCTTGAAGACACTGGAGCAGCTGCTGGTTGACAATGCACGTCTGTCGCCGCATTTTCTTCAATGGGCCGCGTGTTTTCCTGAGCCAATTTCCATTATGTTGCACCTGCCGTGGTGGACGGCTGCTCTTTCCCAGGCCATGACTGCCCTGGCCATGCTTGGCCACCGCTGGAATGCCTTTGAGGCGCATATTCGTGAGCGAGGCCTACCACCTCTGATTGAGGAGCTGGTTCAAAATTTCGCCTTGCGCTCTCATGTGCTGCATCATACCATTTTCTTGGCCTTGACGCGCCGTATCTCGGGTCCGAACAAGCGGGAAGAACGTCTCTCCGAGATCTTTCGGCACGACGCTGCCCTGACAGAGGTCCGTCTGGCTGAGGTCATGAAGAGATCTGTTCCAATTTCGCGCGCGCGCAAGGAGACCGATGCGATCCTAACGCTGTATCACATCAATATGGGTTACCCTCCGCCCCACACACCGCCGTCCGTCTTTGGCCCTCAACCCGTCATTGCCTCAGCTCCCCCGCAGGCAGGCCAACCCATTCACTCGGCTCGCACGCCGGGAGTGTTATCACTGCCCACCCCACCTCTCGCCGGCCATTCCCCACAATTCACACAGGCCTCACCTGTTTCCGCTGCGCCAGCCCCGGTCTTGCATCCCCATACACCCAACCTGACACCCACCATGGCTCACATGTCTGTCACGGTTCCTTCTCCAGGCTTTATTCCTTCCCCCTCAGTGACGCCGGGTCAAGGTCCAGGTCATCCTCGTCGCCCGTCTGTACAGGCCGAAGCTGCTCAGCAAGCTATACTCGCAATGCGTCAAACCTCGCGGCCGGGGGCGCTTCGTCAAAAACCATCTAAGCCTTCCACGTCCACGTTGCTCCTCCCTGCGTCTGGAAAGAAAATGCCAGCCAACGCTCCGCCATTACACCCTCTACGTGATGCGTTACATCAGGTCGATCTTCGAGAACCAGTTCACCAGCTAGTCAGAAGGGACTCTACGGGCCAGGCTCAAGAGACGAAGCTATTCCAATATCTAGATTCGTTCGCACTCATGCCAAGACCACTGGGCCGCTTTGAATGTCAGTTTCACTGGTCCTTCACTTTATCACCAGAGGCGGCGGATCGCCTTCCAGCTCCCTCGCAAAAGAGTTCTGGCGAGCTATCCCATCCTGTCCGTGTATTGATGGACGGTCAGCAGCTCTATCGGATGCGTTGTATATCTGTCTCGCCCGACACAAAACCCCCGATCGACGAATCTACCTGGAGTCGGGCTGACTGCGCCTGGCCCAGCGTGATCTATATCTTCGTCAATGACACTGAACTCTTTGTACGTCGGAAATTACATCATCAGAAGGATGTACCTCTAGACATAACTCCTCATTTGCGCGCGGGTGAGAACAGAATCTCGATGCACTTCATTCGCGATGCAGCCGAGCAGAAGGACAAACTTTACGCCGCTGCCGTGGAGATCGCCCAGATTGCCGCTCTCGAGCCTGTCATGGCTCTTGCGCAGACTCTCCAAGCGGATAACTCCCGTCGCCAGATTCACCAGCGTCTTGAGCAGTCCTCCCGCAATGAAAACGAAGACGATGACCTCCATGTGGTTAGTAGCGACCTTATGATCAATCTTGTCGACCCCTTTACTGCTCGCGTGTTTAAGCAACCTGTTCGTGGACAGCTTTGTCTTCACTCCGAATGTTTCGACCACGAGACATTCATACAAACCCGGGCCGGGGTCTCCGGACCGCGTGCCTTGCCCAACGACTGGCGCTGCCCGATCTGTCAGAGTGATGCTCGTCCACAGATGTTGGTACGCGACGAGTTTATGGTTGACGTGCACAAGGAATTAGTGCGCACGAATCAACTTGATGACGCCCGCGCCATTCGAGTCGCTCTCGATGGCTCCTGGACTGTGATCACTGAAGCAGATCTTCCAACCTCTAAACACTCCTCCGCGGGCCTGGACAGTCCTATCCCCAAGAGACAAAAGATGGTCCAACCGGAGACAACCCCCCAGCCCATTCGGACAGTAAGCGCGATCCCGGAAGTGATTGACCTCGATTGAAATTCCGGCGCATCATTTGGACTTCCAAGTTAACTCCACTGGCGGAGAACTCAGAACGGCGTCCATCTGAAGTTAATTCATGATTACGTCAAGTGTTGCCCAAAAACGGTGCTTTTCGTCTCCTTCGTTTCTTTCCGTCTTTCTTTTTTTTCCCGTTTATTTCTCCCGGCGTTTAAGCAAAAGGAGCTCTTTCTCCACGATACCCCGAAATTCTTGTTGCTCTATGTCTATTTTATATCTCTAGATGAGAATGGAATTGGGATGCCGATTCCGTGGATACAGCGCTTTTTTTTCTTAGGTAAATACAGACACATATCCCCAGTAAAAAGTCAGTTCCAACTGTTTCTGAATTCGTACCTTTCCGACTAGTAGTATCTAACACACCCTGTCCATGCACCGGTTTCACACTGCGATTCACAACTAGTGGTCCAGGGGGTGCACCTACAAAGGCTATGTGAGTCTTCTGCTTCCCCCTAAAGAACCCACCGTCCACATGATGGGTTAAGTCGGTCCATTTGGCACGATATCCTTAGAATGTTGTATCCGAGCACAGTGTACCAATACAAGGCAATACGACCGAGACCCGATGAAACTCTGAGTATTTGTACTTTGCATATTCTTCCACCCGCGCACGAAATGGCAACTGAACCATTAACCTGTGCTACTTCCACTGACTCCAACCATTATAATTCCAGCAAACTCAACCAGATAAAACCCGTCCGTCTGTTCCTCATAAACTAAGCCAAGACACACAGCCACTCAAGAGAACTGATTAGGAATTCAAACACGAAGAATGCATCAGGTATATATCATGTCATTACCAATAGAATTAGAACTTTGTTTCTACCTCCATTTCCTGGAGCTCCAAATGACCACTGCACCCGCCCCAGCCCAAACCGATCGTCGTTTGTATCTTCAAGGTTTTCCCCCATCCATCCGGAATTGACTTTTTCGGCCCCGTCCTCATTATAAGCTATAAGATAGTAAAAGATCATCTGTCCGGTGGTTCCTTTCCAGCGCGATGTTTTGGTGTGGTCTACTACTACTACTACTCCTATTCCGTACTACTTCCTCACTCTCCTTGCATGACTGACGAGATTTTCAATCACGCCTTCAAATGCCTCTTTCTCGCTTACTAACCCGTCCAGCCGTTTCAGCCAGTATTCCAGCACCGAGCTCGCCCGCAACGTGACCCATTCCAATTCCTGGACGTGGCCCTTGAGTTCCCCGTCCGTCAGGCCCCCGAGCGCCGCGTCTGTGGTGGCGCAGAGGCGGCGGACGGCCGAGAGATCGAGCTCGGGTGGTGGGGAGGCTTCCCGTCTCCGACGGGCGGCGGTGCTGCGGGGCGTTCCGCCGGGGCTGCCGGCGGTACTTTGGATGCTGTTGCGGTTGGCGTTGGCGGCGAGGCTCTGGGAGCGGGAGTGGGAGCTTGCGTGGGTTGGCGTGGCGGTGCCGGGATTTTGGGAGGCGGTATTAGGCGTGGCGGTTGAGGAGATGCTGGAGGAGATGGCAAGGGAGGGGAGGACGAGTTTCTTCTGTTTCGAGGCGGGGAGGATCTCGTCGAGGTCGACAGGAACACCGAGTGAGACGAGGAAGAGACGGCGGATGCGGGATTTCACCCAGTTCTGAGGCTGAAGAGGTGGGGGAGCGACGAGTTGGGACCAGAGGGAGAGGGAGCGTTCGGTGCTGAAGATGGCGGTGGCGTTGGGGATGGGTTCGGGTTTCGAAGATGGTAATGGTGATGTTGTGGAGGGAAAGAGTTGATCGAGAGGGTCGTCCAGCGCCGCGTAGAGGTCGGGGATTCTTTGGTAGGTGGTTAGATCGAGGAGGGTCGGCTTGAGGGAATCGTTAGCAATGAGGCCCCGGACAAGAAGACTCCTTCACATACAACAGAGGGCGGCGTGGGAGGTTGCGAGACTTCAACATCCATGGGGACCGCTGCACTCGGCTCCTGGAAGCCGTCGTCAAAGTCCCCAAAGTCCGCGTCGTCGAAGTCTCCCATGTCGTCTTGCCCCTCGGTGAAATCATCGAAGTCGTCTGCACCACCCCCAGGCGTTTCTTCTTCCCCGAACTCTTCGCCCGTCACTGATGATTTCCGGCGGGTGTGACTTCGATGGCTTGCAGGCGAGTCTGCATTGGTCAATCGTCCCTGAAATTTTATGCTGGTGGTTAACAGAAACCCGACTTACCTGGGGGCGCCGCGGTGACCGCTTCCGTTTGATCCGGCTGGGGGTCACTGGGTTTTGCCCGATGAGCATGTGGTTGTGATTCTTCGGTGTCATCTGATGAAACTTGTGGTGATGGTTCTTCGTCGTTTGTGGGGGAGTTGACTTGAGACAGCAGCGTCTCGGGGACGGGTGTATCGGTAAGAATGGAAACGGACTCGGGGATGGGCGCAGCATCCGACTCTGATGCTTTCACGACAATGTCTGGTACCGCATCCGCTCTCCTTAGTTCGTAGGCCGAAGTACCAGGTATGTCCCCGTGGCTCGGTTGATCTAGATCCACCTTCTCGACCACCGTCCGGGGAATCGGAGAACTGGGCGTCATCGGTCGTTGCTGCTGCCCGGATGTCGAAGTGCTCCGACTGCGGGACCCATCAGGGACGACTTCAACTTGATCGGGAACGGCGTCTTGAGTCCTAATCTCATACGCCGCCGTGCCGGGGACTTCGCCATGTGCTGGATTCTCATCGACTCGTTCCACTCGTGTTAAGGGGATAGGGGATGCGCGCCCGGCGGAGGAGGGGCGGGAAGGTGGGAGTTGATGACCCTCGCTGGCATCAGAGAAATGCTCATCGTCGCTGTTGGCGGCTATCATGCCATAGAAAGTGTTAGGAGGTCCCGCGACCAGGGACCAGTCCAGATTGCGAGGATGGTGGGTTTGCAAAGAGGCTTACCGGAGTCCTGAGCACCGGGGTCTTCCAACTCGACGGTCTTCCTTGGAGGCTCCAAGTATGGACTGGATGGACGGGAGATCCGATCCGACATTTGAGGAGCGGGGCGTTCAAGTTAGATTTCACGATAGAGCATGTATTTTTCTAGATGCTGTCGTCGGTGTTGTAAGAAGTTAGGAGGCAAAGGGGACTGTGGGGGGGGCGAGTAATAGCCAGACGAGAGTGCATGAGGTCGTCTCAGCCGTGATCGTCGGGGTCGATGCGAGTCTCGACCGTGGCCTGAGGCAGCAAGACATGCTGTTCTTTCATGCCTGATTCTGAGCCTTGTGGCCTAACCGCCAGCCGCCACAAGCGCCGAAGTTGCTTCCTTCAGCCGCCTGTCCGCCGCCCAAAGAGTAGAAGCGGCAGAAAGTCTGGAGATTCCCAGCTTCAACTGCCACAACGCTGCTGACCTTGATTTTGTCTCTGCTTGTCAAGCACGCGGATTCCGCTCTCTCAGTCCGATCAATTGCGCTTCTTGCTTTCTAGAGGGCGCTTCCGTGACCTCTTTTTTGGGCGCAGTCAGTATCCCTCTGTCTGTCCGGACTCTTTTCATCTCCCTCACTTCCCCGTCCGAGACTGACTTTGTTTTCTTCTCCCCTTTAGGGTAGCCCTGTCAAATCCATATCCCTCACTTTCCCTTGGCTTCCGGCCCCATCGCTATGAGTATGTTCTCTTTCGACTCCAACGCCTCCAGCGGCGCTTCCAAAGGTGGTCTTTTTGGGTCCGCCGGAGGCGCAAATTCTGGTGCTCCCAGCGGCGGTGGGCTCTTTGGCAATGTAGGAGCTACCACGACAAGCGGCTCATCTTCACCTCTTTTCGGTAACGCTGGGGCTGCCGCTGCCAACAGCAACGCATCACCGTTCAGTTTTGGCGCTGCGAGCAAGCCAGCAGCAACGGGCCAGTCGACGCCCTTATTCGGTTCTAACGCTTCCTCCACCCCAAACAAAACGACCGAAACCCCCAGCTCGGGACAGACTGCTACCAGTGGACTTTTTGGGAACAACGCCTCCAAGCCTCTGTTTGGCAATGCCACAGCTACCCCGGCGCAACAGGGAGGAGGCCTCTTCGGAGGTGCTTCGTCCACTACGCCTGCTGGACCCCCGCCTGCCACTACCGGTCAAGCGCCTTCTCTCTTCGGAGGAGCCCAGCAGGCACAAAAGCCCGCCAACTCTCTGTTTGGGGGCTTGAACCCAACTCCCGCCGCCGCTACGGCCCCGGCTGCTACGAGCACCACCAGTTCTGCGACCACCGCGGCGACCACCGCTCCTTCGTTGTTCGGTAATGCCAACACTACACAGCCGCAGTCGACTGGCGGCGGCCTTTTCGGGTCAAACCCGGCTCAAAAGCCATTGTTCAACACAACCTCTTCGGCAACCACGGGCGGTGGTCTCTTTGGAAACGCGAACAAAGACAAGCCTGCCGAAACCACAACAACAACCCCCGCGACTACTACCAACGAAAGTGCCCCGAAATCTCTCTTTGGCAATGCCGCTCCGGCTGGAGGTGCTGCCCCTGCTTTCAAGCCACTGAGCGGTGCCGATGCGACAAAGCCCGCCTTTCCCTCGCTAGGTACCCCGACTACCGGCACCACATCCTCCACCACACCCGCTGCTTCCTCTTCTACTCCTCAAAAATCACTATTCCCTACACTCGGCGGAGCGACTTCATCAGCCACCCCTTCTACTACCCCAGCTGCCCCTACCGGCGGATTGTTCAACCTTGGCGGAGCTGCCGCGACGAGCACAACTACAACCACCCCAAGCACCACAGCTACTGCTGCCCCAACAACCACCCAATCCGCTGCCCCTGCTACCGGCGGTTTGTTCAGCAAGCCTGCTGCGACCCAACCCTCCACCCAATCCGCTACCACACCTGCAGCTACCGCAACCGACAAGCCCGCGACGTCGACTACCATGCCTGCAACAGGCGCCAGCAGCCTCGGTGCCTCCACGGCCGGCCCCACCCCTCCCGCCCAATCCCGCCTAAAGAACAAGACCATGGACGAGATTATCACCCGCTGGGCCACCGACCTTACCAAGTACCAGAAGGACTTCCGCGAACAAGCCGAGAAGGTTGCCGAATGGGACCGCATGCTCGTTGAGAATGGCACCAAGGTCCAGAAGCTTTATGGTAGTACCGTTGATGCCGAACGGGCCACACAAGAAGTGGAACGCCAGCTCGCCTCCGTTGAGGGACAGCAGGACGAACTGAGCTCGTGGCTCGACCGGTACGAGCGTGAAGTCGATGAGATGATGTCCAAACAGCTCAATCCTGGTGAATCTCTCCAGGGACCGGACCAAGAGCGTGAGCGAACGTAAGTTCTTTCTTCCGTCCATGTGATCAGCCACTGATTCAAAACAACTACAGTTATAAGACTGCTGAGCGACTTTCCGAGCGCCTTGACGAGATGGGCAAGGATCTTACCAGCATGATTGAAGAAGTCAACAGTGCCTCTGCTACTCTGAGCAAGACAAGCAAGGCTGATGAGCCGGTGCGTATTCATTCGATACTCTTTTGTAACGCTTCTTCCCTGATACTGATCCACGAAATCACAGATTTCTCAAATCGTCCGCATCCTCAACTCCCACCTTGCGCAGCTTCAAACGATTGATCAGGGCACCACCGAGCTCCACGAGAAGGTCGCCAAGGCGCAGCGGGCGGGTCAGTCGCTGTCCTCGCGATTCGGATACGGAGGATTGGGTAACTCGACGATGGGCGGTAGCGCAGCGGATGATTTCTATCGGTCTTACATGGGACGGCGCTAAACATAATGCAGTGGAGTTTTGATTTCATATTGGTGGGGGCCCCTTCACGTTTGCGCTAGGCTTTTACTCTGAAGTTTTGTATCCACTGAGAAATGCTTTTTTATCGGAGTACTCGTTTTGCACTTGCGACTGTGGTTGCGTCGGATTTGTCATGGGATGGGATGGATAATGAAGAATAATAAAGTATCATTCTACCTAGAAGTCCCTTCGTATGCCTTATACTGCGGTATATGTATTGATTCAAATAATCTATGCGTTCTTGAGCGGAACCGTGGGACCGTAAGTATAATCATGATAGATTTACACATAAAACACAGCGAAGAATCGAATGCTTCCGTATAGTAAACGTCTCAGCGTAGACTAACTAGCTGCACGGCATGCTAATATCAAAAAAGCATGACCATCACATCAACATACAAGTCATATTCGTCAAATATCGCTCCGATTTACGAAGCGAAGCAAGGATAGAGAGAGGAGTGTGACACGTTCGCGGGGATATAATAAGAACGAAACAAAAAGAAGAAGCAAGAGGCTTATGTAGTAGACCGAGCTGAGAGGTCAACTTCGAAGATATAGAGGATGTTGGGGTATTGGGGAGTGTGCTGTGCACGCAAATCTAGTTCTGCTCGCCGCCCTGCTCCTTGGTGATCTCGTCGCTATAGTGAACAATCGAGGTTAGTTGAAAGGTTGTTGAACGAGATTTTTTTTGGTCGATGGAAGCCTTACATGTGCTCGTCGAGCTTGTCAAGGTGTTCACGCTGAGCCTTGATGCTCGCTTTTAGCTTCTGGAGCCTGTTGATTGTAGGTCAGCATTGAGATAGGCGATGGTGGTTCGGGGACGGAATGGGCTGATGGACGTACTTCTCCAATTCCTTCTCGTGGATGTAACGGCCTTCCTGAGCGGCTTCACGCTTGGTGAAAGAGTCACTGCGTTGGGATTCGGGTTAGCCTTAGCCTTGAAATTGGTGGTTGAGGTGGTGATGATGATGATGATGATGATGATGATGATGTCATCTGTGAGCAGTGTTGTAGCAAGGGATTGGGATTGCTTGCGGTGGATGGGATTGGCTTTGAACGTACCCTGACTGAACGCCGCCAGCGCGGGGAGCACCGGTATCACCTGCACCCATTCTGGGGGTAAGAGCAGAGAAGGAGCGGCTGATGACCGTGCTGGTGAGAGGCTTGGTGATGGATTGGCGGAGCATGGTGATTGAGTTGGGCTGAGCGGGAAGTGGTTGGGGATGTGAGGAGTGAGGAGGGGGTGGAAGATGGAAGGAAGTTATCGGTTGGAGGAGGATGTGTCAGATGGTGATAGTGACAAGACAAGGTACATGAGACGATGTAGCGTGAGGCGAGCTTTGCTCAGGTACTTGTAGTACTTTGGGCTGGTGGTACTTTCGTGCTGGATTACCTAACTTCCCACTGCTGTCGAGACCAATGACGACATTGAATGGGAAGTGGTTGGCACGGCACTGGCCGATCATGTGATGCGTCGGCCCCGGATGGGGAGATGGTCCGATGTCGCGGGCGGGTTCAACCCAGAGCGGGTGACTCAGCCATCGTCAGGTCGGGCCCGATAACTTGTGTTGTGTTGCTGGTGGTCAGGTGAGCTGCCGCCGGCAAGCTCTAACGGGTCCCGCGTCATGACTGTGCTGCTGCTGCTGCTGTTGTGGTGGTGGTGGTGGTGGTGGCTGAGAATGTTGAATGATTGTCACCATCTCCTCCTTGCCCACCTCCTCCCTTTTATGGTATCGTCACGCCAAATCTACAGATTCACCTTCCATACTGTCTAGTCTCTACACGGACTCTTGGCCTAAATACCAGTCATGTGCTACATTCGAGTCCCTGTCCACCAGGCAACGGGCCAACACTGATGATAAGCTTGACAAAGAGCCGCCGACCTGCCACTGCCAGCGATCCCTGAGGGATATTAATAGGATGAAAGATGGGATAGCTTCCCTCCAATAGTCGGATCCATCAGTACTATTATTCCCCGAGGTTCCAGAAAAAGAGAAACGCAGACCCCCTTGAGCCCAGATCAATCAATATTTCCAACACATCGGTCACAAATTGCTACCTGGCGGCTCCTCCATCTTCACCCTTTTTTCCCCTATTGTTTTCTTTTTTTTTTTCGGTACCCGCTTCATGAATTGATATGTGTATCGTCGGCCCCCTTCATGATGACCTTGACTGGGGTGGTGAAAGAGTGGGCTGGACAATTGGCGGAAGTGAAATAGGGATGACGATGAGAGGCCCACCGAACCACTCAAGCGACCGACCTAAACCAGCCAGATTGGCAGGCAGGTAATCACCCACGCCATTAAACATTCAGGACTCAGGAGAGACGTATCCCAGACGCTTTGGAATCTGCTCTGTACGGAGTAGTCGGGGAGAATTTCTGAGGCTTCTTCTTGATTCTGTTCCAGGCTGGATCTCTGTTCAATGGGCGTCATGATTCCGGTCTGCTGTACCATGCGCCTTCACCCAGTGCATTGGGCTTGATGTTGCTAGTAGTCGGTTGGCGCCTACGTAGTGCACAGAGAGCTTCTGTCTGCTTCTGTCCGTCTCTATTCTGCTGGCCTACTCTCCCACACCCTGCGCAATCCCCAGCAAATCAATTCTAGAAATCCACCAGAAGGGGAGAAGATCTTATAATTGGCAGTAGTACCGTATTGACAGCAATAATATCCCGGCCCGCAGAACCCATAGCGGTAATATTGCGGTGTATTTCTCCATTTTGGATTTTTTTTTCTCTGGGTAATAATGAGGGGAAGGGGGTCGAAAATGGATACACCATCATCCACCTCCTATCTAGACTCTAGCCTAACCGTGCGATGTCCATTGTTGCAACAGGAGCTGACTATTTCGTACGGTAGGGGGGAAAGAGAGTGGCTGAATGGTTCAATTTTCTTTAGGTACGGATGTAAAAAGGAGTAAGAGGCGTGCATGAGTTCCTTGAGTTTAGTTACCAGTTAGGCTGAAGAGGCTGAGGATCATGACGATGATGACAATAATGATGCGATGTACGGAGTACTTGTCTAGGCTTGGGGGAGGGGGGGGAGAAGATTTCCTGACCATAGAATGAGAAAGGGAGGAATAGAGGTGAGTAAAGAGTACTCCGTAAATGAGTGCGTGACTGAGTGAGTGACTTGATTGACTCTCTTTTGTCTGTCTGTCTATCTGTCGGTGTCTGTTCTGTTCTGTTCAGTCTGGCTCCTCCTACGCCTCCGTTCCCCTCCCCTCCCCCCCTCTCTCACTCTCTTTCCGGCCGCCATTAATTGCCCATTTCCCATCTGCACTAAACAGACCCCCCCCCTGCCCTTCCCTTCTCCCTCCCTCTCTTCTTCCCTTCTCATTCCCCTCCCCTCCCCTCCCCCCGACACTAAGCCAGCACCCGCCAACAAACTACTACTAAACCTCTCCCATCTTACCTCCTCCAACTTACTACTACTAACTTACTACTACCACTACCACTCTAAACCTATCTCTTCTCTCTCTCTCTCTCCTCCTGACTAACTCCTTCCAACCTATCTCACTTCTTCGTCTCCTCTCCAATCCGGTCAGTCAGCAATCAATTCTTTTGATTTCTCCCTAATTTCCCCTCCGTCTTCACCCAAACCTACTATTTCCCCCCCCCCCCCTGCCCGCTTAGTGATCCAACTTGGCCTCTCCCCCTCCCCCAATCCTCAAAATTCGAAACAGCAAAACATCCCAAACGAGCAGTACAACAAGGAATAAAAAAAATCTCCCTGCTCTATAATCCTTCACTCACGCCTATCTCACTCTACAACACCACTGACTTTACAGACAACAGAGCAACTACAATCCCTCCCTATCTTCCGTTCAGGTGAGTTGGTTCTCTATCTGTTCCACTGCCGTCATCTTTTCCACTCCTACCACCAAGACACTCCCCCCTCCCCTCAAATTTCCCCTCCTCATCCCGGATCACCCAGCCGCTCCGTCGTTTCCGGCGGCTTTCACGATCGCAAATGATTTAGACTTGTGGTATCGAGAGGTTCTGGAACACTGGAAATGAGACCCTAGTCAGCTCGCGCGTGAAATGGTTGCAACTACATGCAGTCGTTGCTCTCCCCTCTCCGTCTCAACTACACTGGAACGCGACTCAGCATTTTTGTCACCGGCTAGCCGAACAGAGGCCTAGCAGGGCAAATTTACCCTCCTTCAACCGTCAACAAGCCTCTGGGATCGTCGCCGTGCGTCTTGTTGATGGGTGGATGGATGTGGGTGCATGGTAGGGGGCCGAAGAGTACAGCGGACAGGATCTGAGGAATGATCATGCTTGCTTGTTCCCACCTCGATCTTCTTCACTTCCGACCATTCTACGTGCTTGCTGCGACGGGTGGGCAATCTATTCCCTATCGCGGGGAACGCTTCCAGAAAGTCGGGAAAAGGAGGGGAGGGGAGAGCGGTTATCGCTTTTCGTGTTCCTTGCACCACTTGACTTCACAGCCTCACTTTTGCCCTGTGCTGCCTGCCCCTCGCTTCGGAGACACTATCTATCATCTTCCGTTGATCGCTGTGGCGCATCCCCCCATCATCCTCATTTCCCCCATCAACACCATTTTTGTCATCACGTCGACTTTCTACCAGGGGACTTTCTGTTATTTGACTAACATTTTCATCTTCTGTCTCACACAGATAATTCACTTTCACAATGGCCCGCGAAGATGCTGTTTACCTGGCCAAGCTCGCCGAGCAGGCTGAGCGTTACGAAGGTACGTCATCCCTGAATGCTCCACCCCGCGCTCGCACGACCACCCTCATGCTAACCTTTTTCTCGCAGAGATGGTCGAGAACATGAAGGAGGTTGCCTCCACTGATGTAGAGCTCACCGTCGAGGAGCGCAATCTCCTCTCCGTCGCTTACAAGAACGTCATCGGTGCCCGTCGTGCGTCCTGGAGAATCGTCACCTCCATCGAGCAAAAAGAGGAGTCCAAGGGCAACGGTCCCCAGGTTACCCTTATCAAGGAGTACCGCCAGAAGATCGAGACCGAGCTCGCCAAGATCTGCGATGACATCCTTGAGGTTCTCGACAAGCACTTGATCCCCTCTGCCCAGAGCGGCGAGTCCAAGGTCTTCTACCACAAGATGTGCGTCTGTCTCTTACGTACCGTTTGGTGGCTGCAATACTGACCTGGGCGGGTGCTCTTGACAGGAAGGGTGACTACCACCGTTACCTTGCTGAGTTCGCCATTGGCGACCGCCGCAAGGGCGCTGCTGATGCCTCCCTCGAGGCCTACAAGAGCGCTACTGAGGTCGCTCAAACCGACTTGGCCCCTACTCACCCCATCCGTCTCGGTCTCGCCCTGAACTTCTCCGTCTTCTACTACGAGATCCTCAACTCCCCCGACCAGGCCTGCCACCTGGCCAAGCTTGCTTTCGATGATGCTATTGCCGGTATGTTTATCGTATGACCTCGTGCGAGCAGGGCAAAGACTGACAAATGCCCGCAGAGCTTGACACTTTGAGCGAGGAGAGCTACAAGGACTCCACCCTGATCATGCAGCTTCTCAGAGACAACCTGGTACGTATACAGCTACACCCGGTTTGACACGCCCGTACTAATGCACACCTAGACGCTCTGGACCTCGTCGGAGGCCGAGACGGCTGCTCCTGAGTCCAGCGCTCCTGCCGATAAGGAGGAGGCTGCTTCTGCTGAGGAGAAGCCCGCTGCCGAGTAAATTAGTAGAGATAGCGATGGACTCGCGTCCGGGTTTGCAAATGAAGTCGGACAAAATACGGCGTGGGTTACGGGTGCGCAAGGGCTGCGGGGGCCAGGTTAGAAAAGGGGATCGGCGCTACACGCTTGTCATGATGCCCGATGACTTTGCATGGTCTTGAACTATCACTGGCAAAGGGCAGAAGTCAAAAGTTGGTCTGCGCTGTGGGGGTGCTCTTGTGCCTTTGCTTTCCGCTTTCCGTTCATGCGATCCTCGCTATGCTCTTCTATCCAACACATTGCCAATGTTTCTCCTCCGGGTTCACCTGCGGACCTTCGATTCCTGTTCTATTTTTCCTTTACATTTTCTCGTTGATTTCTTTATCTTTTTTTTTCTACTTCCTTGCCTATTGCCGCAATTCCCCCTGGAAAGAATACCTCTCTCTTGTTACCTACCCACCCTCATACAACAACAAACACAATTGTCAAGAACGACCCTCTCGCGTGGGCATTGACCTCGGAATACCTTCGCAATCATGGCGCTTGCCATGGTTGGTTACCATTTGTCTCCCGTATGGCGTTTGATCGTGCGCCTTAGCTGCGTTTCATTAGATTTTATTTCCAGCCGACCGGCTTCAAGAACCAAGCTTGCAATTCGTGACTTCCGGGTGGGGGGACTATAACTAGTCAGGAACGCGGGTGGCAGATAAAGAAATAAGCATAGGTGTAAGCATACCACATGTACACTAATCTGGGCAAGGATCTGGGCAGAGATACACGGGCAGGGAATGATGGTGCAATTAACCCCAGTTGTTTCTAGATCGAAGTGGGAAGGCAAGCACCGTACAGTACATCACACCCCGGCACAATACTCGACTATACTATGTGACTCTCAGCCTCACACCACATGCGCCCGTCCTTGGTAAAATGAGTTTCTGCATCTTCTGGATGAAACACTGACCGACATTTAGTATTGAGCAGGGGTAGGATCGATCGATCGAGTTCTTTTTCTTCTTGCCTGGCTCAGCAATAGAGGGACAGATACCAGTCTTGTAGGTAAAGTACAGACATCGCAATTGTTCATTCTGGAATGTATGTACAGTGCATGGTGTGTACCATTATTTAAAATTATAGTATAGAAAGAAATCTTTCTTAGCCACACACATTTGACAGAATACTTAGCACCAGGTCTCACTTATTTGGTCATCTTATTCAGTAAGACACAAGATCAAAAGTACTGCCCTTATGGACTAATGAGCCCATGTGCCATTCGCCACATACCTCCTGCTATTGTACAGAGTAGAGCCCCAAGAATCCCCACCAACTCCTCTATCAGCCTTCCTTGCCAACCTTGTACTTATACGAGTAAAATTGCTCCAGGTAAGAAATTTATGGAGCACGGAGTACTGAGTCCCCAAAAGAAGCAGAATATGATTTCAACACTATCATGAAGACAGTAGAATGAAATGCACACCAGTCCACTCATATCCCTGTCCATCGTCCACTCTGTTAAGCTTGTCCCGGGACGACTTCCACCCAAGAAACCTCCAAACATGTAGTACCCTGTACTTAGTACATCAAAAATTCTTTTCTTTCATCATTCGCTTTTTTTTTTCTTGTTTGTTCATCTGTGGCAAAGGGGTGCCTTACACTACAAATATTTAGCTACTCATTATGTTTTGTACCATCAATGTTATCGAGCACGTATAATAGTGTAGAATCACGAATCACCACACCCAATCAACAATCCCAGCAAAGGGGGAAAATAACAACCTACTTACTATAAGGCACGAGGCACTGTCGAAGCTAGTTAACTAGCTTGCTTGCCTCACCAAAAATCAAGGTAACCAACCACCTACCTACCTAACCTAACCTAACCTCACCCTTCGTGTAGAGTCCATAGGAATTACTCCGTACTACAAGTCCTGTACTGTACACAATAGAGATGAGTACGGAGTACCACCCCCCAGCACACAGCCGCCCTTCCCCGGCGCCTTTCTCACATTGGTGGTAGGTAGGGATTACCCTCAGCCCCAACCCCAGCCCCAGCCCCAGCCCCAGCCCCAGCCCCAGTTCCTTCCCCCCCCCCAAAACACAACGGGCAGCGGCAACGGAAGTCAACGCCACGGGACCCCCGGGACCCAACAAACCGCAGAAGGGAGGTAAGGTATGACGTACGCGGCTTGCAGATTCACGGGACGATCTTAATTTCTTCTTCTTTTTTTTGGTGTTTGGGATTGACATACTCCGTAACACTGTCTGGGCTGGACTGTATGCAGAGTGAATTATGGGATACGGTTTCTCTGGGGGGCGATAGTATGGTAGTCCTCATACTACCGACCCTATTTCTTTAGTATGAAAAGGCTGACGGCCGAACATCGATGATAGTGAGTGGGGTTGGGATGGGATGGGACTCGGGACGCAGTGAGCATGGATGATTATTGTAGGTGTGCTGCTAAAGAAGTGAACGGCTGTAACTAATGCATTGGTAGGTGTTGTTGGTACCGCTGTCTACTTTGCTTTGCTGTGCTTGGATGGTAAGTAAGTTACTAGTAGTGTTATGTATGTGCGGTAGTGGGACTAAGAAGGATAGTCAGTGGATGTTAACTTGAACTGCCGATGGATGACGGACGTTTCCTCTCACTCTCTGGTCTGGTCAAAGACAAAAGTGTGAGAATATCCTCCTGACTACATCAATTACGATAATAGGCAACACGCTTACACACTACCTGGAAGAGTGGATGTCACCGAATGCTTGTCCATCCGGCAGTCGTTGTGACTCATACCTATCTATACTCATACTTTCCAGTCGGTTGATCGGCTGTCGGGGAGAAAAAAGTACGGGGGAAAGTATAAGAAGACCCCAGTGCACAGGTGAAAGGATGTGACTCCGCAGATACAGGATGTCCTTGATGTATGTACGTGGGGTCATCGATTTATGCAGAGTGATGCCACTGGGGTTTCCTGTAATCAGAAACTGACGACGGGATGTCTTATGTGGATGTTTCATCCCTATAGCAACTTCCGATCTATAAGCAAACGGATCTACAAATGTACTAATCCACGCCGTGTCAGACAACTCGCGGTTGACTGGGTCACAATCATGGTATTTTCAGCGCGATGAGCGAGCCCCACAGTCAAATCCTACAGCTACGCGAAACACCAATGTATCAAATTTCTTTTTCATTTCAAATGTATCAACAACCGCTCGCTTCTGGGTATGGTAAGCAAATGTCTTCAGTGCCAAATGAGAACAATCAAACAAAAAGAAAAGCCGCAATTTCCGAATCGTCAGACCGGGACGATTCCAATGTACACGAGTATAAAGGGGGAAAGGCGTTGAGAGCGGTGGCAAGGTTGTTCGAGGTGGATGTGTGGAGGAGGCGGAGGAGAAGGGTGTGAGGTCGGATGGCGTGGACCCACGATGGATGGTGATTTGTGACTTGACGAGGGTAGTGTTGGTTGGTGGATGTTGATTGTGTTGATGCAAAACCACATGAAGATATTGGCTGCTCCGTGAAAATGCTTTCCCGCCTTTTTGCAGACCATGAGAACAAATGCGCCCAGTGCGGTTCCGTATTCGAAAAAGAGATGAAATGATGGAAACAAACAACAAAAACAAGCGAGTCTAAGTATCAATCCCAGTCAAAGTCCCAACGCCACGCGTGCTATGCCAATACACAAGGCCTCCGGTATGATAAGACAAGTAGGAAAAGAAGAGGAATAAGACGAAGGCATGGAAAGAGAAAACAGAAAGGGGAGAAAAGAAAAAGAAAAAAGTATGAACAGTAGAAGGTAAACAGATCCGGGGTTTGGCTATCATCGGCTTTGACAGGCAGCATAAACAATGGTGCTACCATCACGGATCACGCGCTGGCATAATTGCCAAGACCGTAGGCGTCGATCGACGAAAAAGCTCCCGTAGAAACAGATAAGAAGAATATGCAATGATGTCACAATCGTTCTTCGGGACGTGCGCAATGCGAATTGACGTGTGGGTCGGCGACATGCTGGGTGGCACGGCAGATTAGGTCGGCCGAAGTCGTGAGATTGTCAACGTGATCGCCACCCCCAAAGTCATATCGATTTCGTAAACAACACGGGTCATCCGAGGACGTATGTTTCGCGAGCCTTCGGTCGAATATGGCGACCGCCGTGGGTAGCACGAGGTTCCACCTGACAAAGCCGCAGATGTCATTCCAGATCCCAAGTTCAAAGAGCCGGCCTTCTTGTGAAAATTGATCGACTGGCGGATTGCGGAGGACGCGCTTGGGCCAACAGCCACCATTCTCGACTATGCCAGGCACGCAGGGACCGGCCGGGAATGTGGCTCGACCAAGACCAAGAATTCATCGGCGGGGATGGCGAGAAATAAGGAGAAAAGGGGGTCATCGCATGGCAGGTGTGAAGTTTCGTGGCTTTGAACGAGCGCTCGCCATCCGTCTCGTGGCAGCAGCTGCTAGGCCCCGACCGTTACCCGTCCCAAACAGCCAGGGTCGATAACAGGGATCTTGTGGTTATTTCTGCGCCTTTCTGACTTTGGTGCTCGTCCGTCCCATTTCCGTCTTGGTCATGTTGCGGGTCAATCCACCAATATAATCCTGAAGGAACTTGTTTTCGCTCTCCAGTTTGTCATGGTCGGATTTCACAGCTTCGATGCGTTCTGCTAGCGCTTGGAGTGAGGATTGAAGGGCTCTGGCTTGCCTGTTCGTAGATTGCGAGATTCCATTAGCTTCTTCCTTTTTTTTTGACCCCCTTTCTGCGTGGTCGAAGTGGCGCCCATGCTATGTGACGGGTATATTGATGGATGGTGCCCAAAACTCACTCCTGTAATGTTTGCCTGGCCTCCTTGCCCAGTCGCTCCAGATCTGCGGAATTTCGGCGGGGACTCATGGCGCGCGCGTCGTCGGGCGGGAATTCCTCTTCTTCAATCTCGATTTCGGGGTGATCTCGTGGTACAAGGATGGACGCACTCGGTTTTCGACTGGCCATGCGAGGGCGTTCGGATCGTCCTCTTCGTTCGGTTTCAACGTCAGAGATGGATGAGGATGAGGAAAGTGAGGACATATGCGAGCGACCGTTGTCGTGGGGATGCGGCAGGGTTGGGACAGGCGAGGAACCGTGCATGTCTGACGTCGACGCCATGGTTTGTGCGTGCTGGCGGTGGCGCCGGTGGTTGGATTTAAGAATTCCGGTGGTTGAGGGTGGCTTGAGCGATGGAATCAGAGCAACTCTCGGGCGGTCGCTGTGGCGGGTTTCCAGGTTTCTCGGTCGTTCAAGGTTCGGTAGAAATCCCACAACAGGATATGGTCAACAATCGAGTTCCTTCTATTCTCACAGTAGGCCGTGACTACCTCTAGCGATGACCTCAGATTTGAAAGATCTGCGTTTCGCTGGAGGTAGCTGTCGTTGAAGCAAACGGGGGGTGTTTCCCAGGCCGGCAGACGAGGATTTAGCCGGAAAAAGCAATCCAGGACAACGAAAGCAGACAAATAGCTGTAACGAGATCCGGATTCACCACGTCGGAGAGGCGGCGAGTTCAGGGGATCGATTAGAAAAGAACCCTAACTGGAATCGTATAGACTTCGACTGATTTGTAACCGGAAGATTGAAGCGCAGGGGGGGGGGGGAGTAAAAAAAAAGGGGAGGGCCTCCCAAAATAGTGAGGGTCAAAAAAGGGAGTGACCGAAAGGACAGACGTATCGGTTAAGCGAACTTAAGAAAGATAGCCGATACAGTTGCTGGGTAAGTAGGTAGGTAGGTAGGTAGGTAGGTAGGTAGGTAGGTAGGAAATGATAGAAGAAGTAGAAGAATCAACAATAGCAAGCAATTCAACAACGCAGGTTATGTGTCCCTGGAGAATAATTGCTATTGCCAATGTTCCTTTTTCGGGCGAAGGGTCTATTTGAATTAGGGAATTAGATTTATTCGCAGTCGTCGAACTTGAGTGGGAGAAAGTTCGTTGGGCAGTCCGAAAACGGGCGGACTAAAATCATGGACCGGGGGGGGAGGTTAAAAGTGGTCAGTGGAAGTGGGTGGAGAGGTAGAATTGATGGTCGAAGCGGGTTGGTGGTAGTGTGGTTGAAGCCGTTAAGGAACGGAAGTTTGTCACCGTCGCAATGCCGTTCGATCGAAAAGGGGAGGGAGGAAGAATGGATGGATGTGCGAGTGAAAAAGGAAGAGGGGGGAAAGAGGAGAAAAGAAGAAGAGAGGGGAGAGGGAGAGGGAGAGGGAGGGAAGAGAAGAAAGAGAAAAGGGAAGGGGAGAAAGAGAGAACAAGAAGAGCTCTGTCTCTGTGTTGGTTGGTAGTAATAGTGGAGGAGGAGGAGGAGGAGCAAGAGGAGTAATAGTCTTAAAAAAATTGGAGACACTGGAAGAAGCCGCTGCGAGAGTCGCTGTAGGAAGAGTTCGTCGCAATAATAATGATGGTTCCAGTGGATGTTTGGCGGGCAGAGCGCGGGTGTCGAGGTGAGTGGGAAATAATAATGGCGGTAGTAATGAGAGAGAATGGTAAGTGATAATCAATTGACCCAAGGACAGATACTTTTGCTCATATAATTTCATTCGGCCGTAGTCACCAGAATCAAGTTAAGTTAGTAAGGGAAGTACAGTAACTAGGTAATGAATGATACCAGAAAGAAAAAAAAAAGCCGGTTAATGACTCGGTAATAAACCATATGGAGACTAATATTACCAAATTTGTACCAATTGGGAAAGGAAAGAAGGAGGGAGGGGGGGGGGGGGGGGAGGGGGAGGGGGATGGGAGGGAGAGGAAAGGATGTGAGAGGAGATAATCCTGCGATGACCTACCACTCACTACACGCGGGATACCTATATTTGTCCACTTTTACTCAAGAGGAATACTTCCGATGACCAAAGCCGCTTACTCACTTCCCCTAAGCGCATACTATTTCCCTCGTCATCAAACTATGTGTAGTGTACCATATAACTAACCTCGGATATGGTTTATAAATAAAGAGGCGAAAACCGCCCTGACATGAAAAATAAACAGAAACAACAAGAAAGAGAAAGAGAGAAGCTGAAGATAGAGCAAGTACAGTACGTACTGTACAGTGTACACAGCCCAGTAGAGACCACACTACCTACGTATGCGATGGAGCAAGTGAGTAAGTCACATAATCCATCTACCTAGTACATATTTGGTGTACTTTTGGGCAGAAAACAGTGCCAAATTCGGTATGGGAGGTACAAACAGAGTACGGAGTGGTACCCCGGTGGATGCTACTTGTCCATTTTCGGGACTAGTGCCAGCGCACTAAAGGTGGGAAGACTCGTGGCCGCCACTGGAATGATATTCGCCGTATTCCTGGGTACGGGAATATTCAGAAAAGAGATTGAGATATGACCAAAAGAGACAGAAAATATTAGATAAACATCATCCCCCCAAAAAATGGCATGGGAAATAATATACAATATTATGCAGAGCAAGCAGCAGCTGAACCGGCAGTTTGGTCAAGTAAGGTACCCTATCGACAAGGAAAAGAAAATCTTCCTACGCGCTAATCATTCAAGATGATGATGGTGATGACGATGATGTGAACTTCAATCGTTTCTTTTGTTCTCTAATTTTCTTTTCTTTTCTTTTCTTTACTTTTTTTTCTTGATTTTCCCATTTCCCCCCCTCCTCCTCCTCCCAACAACACAACACAGCAGCAGCAGCAGCAACAACAGCAAGCAGTAAGCAGCAGAGCACTGACTGTTGAATGTTTCGGTGAAGGAGCTCCGTTCGGCCTGCCTTCCTGTGGTTGGTGGGCGGGCGGAAGAGAGGAGGGGGAACCACTACTTACAGGTTTTCCACGGCTCTTTAGGGGTTCGTTCGTCGCCTCTAGTTCGGTTAGTGACTTTCAGGCCCAGGATTTCAAGCCCCTTGGTTCGACGACTCTTTCTCCTTAGCAGCGAATCTAAATCCCCCCTAAAGGGGGGCAAAAAGCCAACCCGCCCAACGAGAAGAAAGTTGTGGTCCATCGGAGGAATGGCGATGATCCTCATCTGTTTCCCACCGCTTCCCACACTTTGCCCAGTGCCACACCACACTCAAAAACTGTCTGTGTGTGTGTGTGTGTGTGTGCCGGTGCCGAGGAAGGCGGAGAAAGGGCACCATGAGGATGGGTTTCACTGTAGGCGATGATGATCGATGGCGATGAATGATGTCGAAGCGTGACATGATGATTTTTCTACCTTTGTTGTGCCCGTTCACGGACAGCCGCCGCCGCCCCCTTCGGCTCCAGTCGTGCCGTCGCCACGGGTTCACTGATCACAATCGGCATGATTGACGACACAAAAACCCATGAACCACGACCATCATGCTGCGCATACATACAGTACGTAGCCAGGGTCATAGCAATCCTCATGCCCAGCGAGTGAGAGCAGGCGCGCTCGCGCGCGCCTCCCCCTGCTCGACTGCCGAGGCGGCGGCGGGCGGCGAGCGGCGGATCATTAAGCCACGCAGGGCAGAGCGAGCCTACCGTAGATGGCTAATCTCCCTCTATGGGGCAACAGCTGTCTGTAAGTTAGTCAACGGTAGTCAGTCGGTCCTAGTTCAAAACGTCTTTTCGTTTCTGAAGTCCTTCAGGGGAGGTCATGCAATGTCGATCGAGCCCATCAGATTGTGGCTTCTTGGTTTGATCCCCAGCGAGACACAACCTGGTAGAAATGGAGATCCTCAGGGCCATAGGACCTAGAAAAGTACCCTAGTCCCATGCCCTATGGCTGCCCCCCCCCACGCCGCCGGGATACTGTATGTAGGCAAAAGGGTAGATGGGTGGGAAATCACCCGCCAATATCAATCAGTCCATGGCTGATTTCAGGCATGAAGCTGTTACTATTTCTGCTTCTACGACGACGGAGCTAGCGATGGCAATCAAACTGCACGCCCTTCGACGGTGCAACAATCCATTGTCCTCCTAGTAGGGTGTCCGGTTGGGTCGGAAACCGCGATTCCACCAGCTGGTCAAGTCTCAGATTCGCACGGAGTCCTCAATACAATACTACAAATAGGTAACCTACACAGTACACGATACTATACACACAGAGCGAAAGACACACACACACATACACACACACATCCACCCACCCTTGATGTGCAGAGAAATCTCAAACTGCCAGTGATCGATTGGCGGCGGAGTTTACTCCCTCTAGCTTAAACTCCACCAGCAGCATCAACGGCTGGGGCAGGACGATCCATTCCCGCGGGTTCGACATCTTCTGACGGATCATGGCCGGGAACAGCCAACGAGTGAGGAGGCAGCGTTGAAAATTGGGCAAGGATGTGCAAGCCGCCGATCCAAGAACCACCCGGGAACATGTGTCTCTTCGGGGGGATCGAATCACAGCGTTGCTAAAGTGACGAAATTGGTCCCCTAATTAGTTGTGAATTGTGATCCCCCCCCTGAGATGTATGGGGTAAGATAGTGAGGTTAGTACATATGCAGTGGATAGGATCGATAGATAGGGAGACACAGCACATCTACTGCTGCTCTTGATTTATAGGGTGGATGTTGTTTGAAACAAGGATTCCAACAACGATCATCACGAAGTCGATTTCCCTTGTCTGTGCTGTGCACATGGGTAGATACAGTAGACTGGATGAAAGAGCTTTTTGCGGTGGTTGCACAGTACATGACCCATATAAGTGGGATTAGTGCGATTCTAACACCGATAGCCACTCCACGCCCGACCATGGGAAACATCTCAGAGAAAATTCAACACTGAACAAACTCCCTTTTGTTGCGTGCCTGTCTTTTCCAATCACCTCTTTCTTACCCTTGGGTCCCCTTTTGGCCCTTGCGGCGCTGACCGTCGGCCACCGTGGTTCAATGCTCGGGAGAAACCCAGAATGAATAACTAAGAAGTATCGCCGCCCAGTGAAGTGATGACGGATGAGCACGTCATGGGAAGTCTTCTTATTGGACCTGTCTCTTGTCACGACCTTTTTTTTTGCGCCCTCTCTAAATCACAAATTGAACAGTTCTTTCGGTCAGACCAAATGGTACTTTTGTTTTTCTTTCTTTTCATTCCTACTGGCTCCGATTCAGGAAGGACTGGGCCAAAGTACGCGAGGGAGAGGGGGAAACCCAGAAACAAAGGATTTTACTTCAGCTGAGGCTGTCAAATATCTCCGACCGACTCCATTCCATCTACTCCGTACCTAACTCATACATAAGTATGCTTCCTATCTATCTATCTATCTGGTGGAGGACTGAAACCGATCAACGTCACTGGGCGGAGTCATATTATGAGTAGTAGGGACTAGGGAGGGGAGGGGAGGGAGGGGGGTTTTAGGAGGAGGAGGGGGAAATTGATTTTATGATTATAATCTAGTATCAATACTTAAATCCTTCAGCACCAACAGAGTACTAACTATGTAGCAGATCGCGTCTCTCAGCCCTTTCGACCGCTAGTACTATCGTGGCAAATTTCCAGCAAGGCGCCACAGCAAGTTAAATGGTTTAGTTACACATACAGACATACATGAGCCCCAACTCAACGGACGATGCCCGGAACGTTCCCCGGCGGCTACTTTAGTGCACCTTTGTTTTTCTTTTGACTTTTTCTCGTTAAATGTTGTTATTATTTCATGGGGTTGGTGAATTTTCTTTGGTTGGTCTTCTGGTACACTAGATATACACACCGTCCACTCTTTTCGAAGGAAGAGCAACGCGTCTTCCTCCTGGTTCGATACAATAGTCTTGTCTATCCGGTTTTTCTGCTCTCACTTACACGAGTTCGACCTTGACTCCTGGCCGGACTGGGGTCCCGCAGAGGGATAACAACGATAATAACACTAGAGAAAGCTCGCAGGGATTCCAAATTGCAGAAGTCAGGAAAGGTCCAAGGAACAAATGACTAGGAGATCTTGGCATTTTGATCCTCGTTAAGGGCAATTGGCAGTACTACTACTAGTAGTAGTAAACCCGGGTCAATCAAATGAGGTTGAAATTGAACACAGCAGACCAGCAACCCGCCGCCAGCCAGTGGCAGATGTTCCTTAACCCCCGCATCATTGCATGCAGTTGCGCGCGCGCTCGTCTCTCTCCCTCGCTCACACATCTTACTCTTAACTATGGAACACTCTCTCATCCCCTGAAGGAAGCGAGAATATGACTATGAGAGATTCAAAGAGCCGGAAAAAGATCATGGGACTATCAAGTCAACTGCGCTTACAATCAATTCCCTATCATCTCTCATGAACTACTACTTAGCCACACTATACCTGTCGTCCGATGCTCCGCGCGCGTGTGCGTATAGTGGATAGCATAGTGGATTAACTTGGTTGGGTATGCGACTTGGACAATGAAGAGGAATAGCTGTAGTAAGTCAGTCATGTAGTACGTATAACTGGAGGTACAGTACATACATACAGTACTCCGTACAGTACCACCTCTTCCTCCTCCACTTCTCGCCATCAGGCGATGGGGAATGTCGATGGGGCTGTCTTACTGTCGCTCTTTGTCTCTAAAGGACCCAAAGGAGAGACACAATGCTTATTTGACGATCGGCAGGCATGGAATCCGAATTCCTTCGCTTGCTGCTGCTTCTATGCTGCTACCTGCTGCTGTCTCAAATGTGAAGAAAGGTCACCAAGTCAATCAATTGTCATTCTCCATAACTTATTGTTCAGCCTCGTTTACCTAAAGGGAATACATGAAACCGAGACAAGCGAGGAAATCCCGAGATGAGAGAAAAGGAAGGAAGGAAGGATCCCAGAGGGGTCTTCCGGTCGAGTTTACCATACCATACCAGCGTTCCCGTGATGTACTAAGTAAGGGTACACACAACTGACTGACCGCGTGACTACTTCTTGCTCCACCAGTCCATTCCACCCTTCTCCGATGATGATGATGATGATGATGTTGATTGTTATTGTGATAGTGAAAATGATGGTTTGTCCACGGTGCACCTGTTCCTTTGCAAGAAACAGAGTGCAGTGCAGGAGAGTAGCTACCTGCCTTGCTTCAGCGTGAGGCATTTGATAACTTCACATTATCCACCGGATCCTTTCACTATGCTTCAGGAACAGTCAAGACAGATAGCTTAGGTGGTTACAGGACAGCATATCATACAGCACTTCAGGTCAAATGGTAAGTACCAGGCGAGTACCGGGATACACATGTCCCATCGCCAGTTGAAACAGCGATGAAATCACCCGACAGCGAACGAACCTCACAACCACATACCCCCCCCCCCCCTGGTCGCGCTGACCGTGATGACAAGCAAGCTAAAGTGCCTGTCCACGATGCTGCCCTCGTTTCCTACACTCCCTGAGCGAGTGACGATAAAGAACAGAACCGCCGATCTGCGATCGGGTAGTGGCTGAACTGCGATTCTCCGCTATTACCGCCAAGTGCGAGCAAGCCTTTCCTTTCTTTCACTCAACCTTGACGATGACTAAGATAGGGCCATCTTTTGGCTGACGGTCTCAGCAATCCATGATCAAATGTCACTTGATATTGGATGGGCTCTCCCTATCGATAATCCTGATCGGCGCATAACTGTTGCCGCCTCCTCATTTTGATTTTCACACGGCACACCGTTCTCCTCAGACTTACATACACGAGGCGGAGAAAGAAGGTCAATTTCGGAGCCACAGTCATCATCTATCAAAGGCTGTCAGTCATCGCCGTCGGTTCAGAAGGAGGGGCAACTAATACTACTGGGCTGTGGAAGAGAAGGATCAATCGTCCCTCCGTATCCATCACCTAGTGATTGGAACCCCCCCCCATCAAGCTACCCACTACCACTATCCACCACCTCGGCTGCTCCCCTCCTTTATTTTGAATTTTCCACCCCCTGCTCTACCGTTAGCATGCCAAATGGAGTCAGGTCGTGGTACGTATACACCTCTTGGCTATTATTATTGCCTGGTAGGCTACCACGCCCTGACCGTGTGTTAGGTTGGTTACTGGTTCTCAGGTAGGTACAGTAAGCACATACCAACTCACCAAGCAGAAATCAGGTAAACTAGTCAAGAAGTTGGTGGTAGATACTACTATACTAGCCAGGTACCAACCACCGCCCAGCAGTAGCACCCACCCATCTGGAGCTTGGGGGATATTTTCCCTGGCAGATATGCAACATTTCCCAGTTCATAACCCGTTCACCGTTCTCACTGCCCACACACACCCCTTGCCCGTCCATCTATCGAGCCAATCTATGTTTCCTGTCAATCCATCCAAAGTGCATCTCCAAAACAACTAGCTAGCCCACTTGGCAGCAGCAGCAGCAACAAGGAAAACAACAAAAAAAGTCAAGCTCAGGCACCACCCCTCATTTGATCAAATCTATCAATCAATTAATCACGGTGTCAAAAAAAATGGTCCCCAGTTCCGAGCCCAGTATTTCCCTACCTCGATCGTTGATTTGCCAGAGACCGGGGGTTCATATGGGAAAAAAAATATCGAAACTAAAACTAAACCACTTTTCACATATCCACTCGGACTAACAGGTCCAATCCGATTTCCTCCCCTCCCCCCTTCCGAAAACCTGCATGGTGGCTTTCAGCCCAAACCGCAAGATGGAAAAGCGGCAAGAAAGAGAGAAATTAGAAAAGTAAAACCATTTTTGAGTTCCTGATTTGTAGTTCATTGCACCTTTATGTTGAGAGATCCTTGGTCCAATTAACATAGATACTAGATGGGAGTGTGGTAAACATTCGGAGGTTCGGAGTTATAAACCCCCAACCACATTCGAAAGGCCATGAAGAAAGGCTCAGAACTAAGGTATTCATGTACAGTACATTTCCACGATCTATAAATACATCTATATTGAAGTTATGAAGATATAGACTCGGATATCTTGCAAGTAAATCCGTCCCCTCAAGGAAAGGCATCACTATGACAAGACCTATAGATAATAACCATCAACCATTATCCATCTATAGCATCTCTCTAGCTCAAACGTCAACAGTTACGTATCATGAAATGAGCATGGACAGACAAACAAACAAACTCGGGTACTCATAAGTCAACTCCTGCTCCAGCACCCAGGGGTTATCATTCCCAAATCCTCCAATCTTCCCCGTAGTCCGTTCCGCACAGCAACTAATGTACGGGTACAGGGTCATCAGAATCGACCCCCCGAAAGAAACCAGAAACCCCCCCCTTCCTCCTCCTTCCAGAAAGAAATTAGAATCCTCTGTTCCCTCTTGTCCCCACCATCTCCGATCCTCCCACAACCTCCTGGGGACCAGTCAGCTCGCTTGGAATACTCAAGTAGATATTCATGCTGTTTGATAACGCGGATCCGATATGCTCATAGTACTAAGCACTTATGCGCCTGTTGTAGAGCACCTCATACGTACTCTCAATATCTTCTGCCCCCTTCAACCGGTATATGAAGTTCCTACATACCCAGAAAGTTGACATACAGTAGAAAAGATACAGCCAACCCATCAACAAAACCCACAGTCTACCAAAAACCACCGCAGTGCAGTGCATGCACATTGTCACAACAACAACACACAACATAGAACCGGACTACCGCCCACTGTACGATATAGCCCACTAACTACTCCCTAGTAGCCTAGCATAGAGCCCCAATATAGGTGGATATACTCTGTGGTCTACAACAAGTCCCCTGAAGCCGGAGCCCGACTGTCACCCACCCACCCACCAACCTCAAATGAATCCCCCTCGTCCCAAATTGATATCAACTCCGAGATCACTAGCACTAGTACTCACAGCAGTCTAGGGGAAACAACAAAAAACGTGGCTTTTAGGGGAGGGAGGGAGGCGGAAGGGAGGCGGAAGGGGGAGGGGGGGAGGGGGGAGGTGGTTCGTGCTCGCCTTGTATAAAGACAGACTAGTCTCAATCAAACCAAGTCAAATCAATTCATCATCAAGAAATTCTAGGAAACCACTAGGCATGAATCTTGCATCATCATCATCATCATCAACTTTGTTTCATCGACGGTGTGGATTAGGAGTGGCATGTATGTACCTGCGCATTGTTGTATGAGGATAGCAACCTCGGTGACTTCTCGGGGGCGGATTCCTCCCCTCCAATTGACTTGATATTATGGCTGTTGCTTTTATGGAAGTTGGTCTGAGTCTGAGGATCTCTGTGTGAAAGTCTCCGAAAGAAGAAATTGGTAGAACTAACTACACAGTAACTACCCTCAGGGCTAGGGATCAAAGAATCGGGAAGTAATGCCGCCGCCGCCGCCGTCGTCGTCGTCGTTGTCTGCTGTCTTAGTGGGGAACAACAGGAAGGGATTGGAACTATGGAGTAATAGCACTAATTTTTTTTTTTTAAAAAAAAGACCCAAAAGAAAAAGAAAAGAAAAGGAGAGAATTCCTGAGTTACGGAATCTGCCGAGTAATCGACACACGCCTTTCTCTTTTTTACTCAAGAAATTTTTTTTCCAGCAAAAATTAAGTACATAACAGGCTAATGGCACAAGGATTCTGAAGAGGCCACATAGGATACGGTAGAGACGAGAAAGGAAAGGAGTCCCCGAGGCCCGGGTCAGCATCATAATCAATTCTGAGACTTTACGGAGCACTGAACAGTACATACACCGACTACCCCAACTACCGAACTTTTGCGGATCGTTCATCCTGTAAAACAGCAAGAAGTTCAATCCCGCCTGGCTTACATCATTCGAACAATTCATTATGCAGATCGCGGGTCTGCTGATTGCTGTGGTTTTTTTTTTCTAGGGATGATCTCACGTTATATCATTCTGTCGGTCAGATGGGGCCGGCATAATCGGGGGAGGGGAGGGGACCAAGGGGTTAGCCGCGGTGAGCCAAAGCTTTCCTCTCCCCATCTGGCAACCTGCCATGGAGAATGATGTACAATGTACAATGTACTCGGTATATGCATGATTCAACAACTCATTTGGGAATCCTGTGGAATCATCTCGTATGCATGCACGGCTATAACATCGGATGACGCAGGTGCCTTGCCACCGGACCCCAATTCCCCATGTCTATAATGACCCCTAACATATAGGTATGTGCATTATACTCATAACCGCTAAACTATACAGGATACTCTAAGCAACTAAGCAACCTCCCCCAATCATGCTAGAGACGGTGAGCTCTTCCATTGGTACAGGGCCCGCAACACTGCAATGCCCCCTGACTGCGTCTCAACAGTACGTCCTCGGCCCCGATCATTGGCATCGTGCTTGCCTTGCTCGGTTACGTCTGGCTGTTCCTCTGAGGAGCGTGACCACCCGGATGCGAGCCCCCAACCGTACGGCTGCGTTCCGATCCCAGAGCCGGACCTCTCATCGGCGAGTCTCCGCGAGTCACGGCTGCGCAGAAGTCCCGTCAGCCCTTCGGATCCCTCAGCCCGTGCTCCATAGTTCTCATAGTCAATCGCCCCCAGCGGCAGAGGGCTTTCATCGGTGATAGTGCTCCCAGACGCGCGGGACTGGTTTCCCCACCACATGCCAAACTTGCCCTCGCTGTTCCGGGTCACAAGAGCCGCGTTCGCATTATGCTCGATCCACGGCCGATATGCGCGGCAGCGAGCTTGGTGCCACTCGTACACATACTGCCATGCCTCTCCTTCCTCATCTGTCTGGTTCGCACTAGCCAGGAATCGTACCTCCTGCGGCCGGATAGGCCGACAAAACTCCGCCAGGTGATGGAAGAAAATCCCCTTGAATGTGTGACTGTTCTGAGAGCAACCTCCGGAAGAGTCACACACTTCCTCCAGAACCCCGCCGCGTCCAAGACCTTGCCACTGTTGACTGTCCTTATCGGGCCATCCGGTTGCCTTGATCACATTCAGGACTAATTGATGACCATCGTACAGGTACTGCTGCAAAGCAGTTGCCAACCAGAGTCCCCTAAGCCCGCTAAGGATCACCCCCTGGTTGTAGGTATATACCATTGTGTTGAGGACATCGCACTTGCGGGTGCCAGGCCGGTCATCGCTCTCCCAGCCACTGATGTGGAAGCCGTCACCATAGAGCCCATCGCTCCCGGTCATGTTAGATGAATTGAGCCAGGCATAGCCCTCAATGGCGGCTTGCAGGTGGGCAGGGTTATGCGGATAGCCATCTGACCAGTCCTCATCCTCAACGATTCCTGCCACAAAGGGGGACTGAATCTTGTCACCTGGAAAATACAGGTACATCCCAATACTCGCCGAGATATATAATTCGTTCGTGATGGCATTCTTGTAGGGGGTCAAGTAAGGGCTCCAAATCATCCCACCGCCACAGAGCAACTCATCCCACCCCCCGGACGCGAGGCCGTAGAACACACGTGCTCGATGCGCCGCGGGGGATCGAAACTGGGTTCCGTGCCAGCGTAGCTTCGCAGTTGCGTTGGGCGAGAAAGGGTCGTCATAGTGCAGATCAGAGTGCAAGACTTGAAACTTTATGTTTTCCAGCCAACCCAGGACTACCCACAGCATATCATCGAAGGCCTGACCACGCAGGGAGATGGCATTCTCGCCAAAGTAGAACGCGGAAGTCTGGTCGAAGAAGTGGTTGATTAGGTTCTCCGAGCCCAGTTCGTAACGACCGCGCTTCGTCGAGTGCTTCCAATCTTCAAGATCATCCGGTGACACAGCGGTCGACAGCACGTCGCCGGTGGTGGCAGTCAGCGAGGCAAGTGTGGCAGAGACATGGGTGCCCAGCACGGCCGCAGTCCAATCGATACTCGACGGCCAAGTGCCTTGCCACAGTTCGAAATAAGCATCCTGCATCACATGGAGAGCATCCAACAAGTCGTGCAACGTGCGGCTGATGCTCTCGGTGGACTCGGGAGGTGAATCCGGGGCAGGCAGGGGGAGCTGGTGCTCCGACGGTGATGCATTTGTTCCCTCGAGCGGAATCTGTGCGTCCAGGGCGACTGGCGCAAGGACGTCCTGCGACCGCAACGCCAGCGCATTGGTCTCAAACAGGGTTAGGAGCAGACAGAGAAATCTAAAAATGAGCAGAAATGCTTGCATGATTGTAATTCTGTTCTAACTGTATTTACCCCGGATCCGAGGGGTTTGGGATCTGCTTGTTTCGAAAGCCTGATAATAAAGGGAGGAAAGGGACAGTAGCAGTAGCAGTAGCAAAAGCAGCAGTAGCAGTAGCAGCAGTGGAAAGGCAGATAAGAGGGATGACGATTGTCTTTTGATTTTAAAAATAGCTATTTCAGACACGCGGGGGGGATAGATGCACGGAGAGTGGGCTGCATGCAATTGAGGGAGCTGATCGAATGAGACATAATCGGCTCAATGCTGCCCAGTGCGTGCCATGAAGAAGGAAAGGAGGGAAGGAGGGAAGGAGGAACCGGGCTTAGTCCGGAGTGATGATGATGATGATGGAGGATGATGATTGAGAGATGGGGAAAAGTAAGAGTCGGGAGTCTAAGGTTAACTTCGGCGTTGTGCGGGGGGGGGAAGGAAGGGAAGGGAGGGAGGGAGGGAGAAGGGAGGAGTCTCGGCGGGCTTAACTAATCCCACCTGGGAATGAGCTCCATTTCTTTCCACGGCACCTTCAACTGGCAGTTGGCACTTCTTTCTGACAGTCAAATCTTGGTCTTGCATCACGCGCCCTCCTTGTTGTTGGTCGCATGCCATTCAGAACTTAACCCCGGAGTCCCGACGATCCTATGCTGATTGCTTCGCTTGTCCGGTGCCTTGACCCCCCCCCTTCCTAATCCCCGCATTTCCTTCTCGGATGATCATTTATCAATCATTTGGAGAATGTTTACAAGGATCCATGGTTTCCCAACAGTCTCGTGGGTTAAGGGTGCCTGTCATGTAAATCACCAAGGTGAGCAACAAAGCATTCTGGTTGAAGGGCGCTACAAGCATTGAGATGGCCACGCGACACTCGTATTCGGTCAGTTCAACCGACACAAAGATTAAATACACACGCTAGTAGACAGAACGGGATATCTAGCTCTGTAACATCAGTCATTCAGGCTGGATGTTCCTACTGCAACATTAGATGACGGTCATAAGGAAATAGGCAGAGCAGATGAGAGAGACCAGTAGCACATACCATATCACTGAAACCTCATGATGCCGGCACCATGCTCCTTTGAAGGCTTTTTTCCCCCCGTCAGGCGACGAGCATAATATGGAACTCCCAGGAGACAATGCCGGCTTTGTTCTGCTTCTCCCACCCCCTCCTCTCCCTCTCCCCTAGAGCCGATTTGGTCGAGCCAGCTCCCAGACTTCCAGCCCATGGCATGAATTATCTGGACAACCCTAAGCAGCCAATACGATTCTTATTGTAGTGCGAGCGCAAAATAGCAGGACCCCAATGCTGGCGGAGGTCTGGAGCAAACAAAAGGCCAAGTG
Source organism: Aspergillus fijiensis CBS 313.89 (assembly GCF_003184825.1). Classification (NCBI taxonomy): domain Eukaryota; kingdom Fungi; phylum Ascomycota; class Eurotiomycetes; order Eurotiales; family Aspergillaceae; genus Aspergillus; species Aspergillus fijiensis. The sequence continues at coordinate 311,678 of NW_024468984.1, forward strand.
TCTGGCGCATCCACGGCCTGTGAGATGAATTGAAAAGAGGACGCTCTCCCAACAAACAAAACATCACGGCGGGCTTAGTCCCGTGCATCATCGGCTCCAGGACTGCGGCTCCTCTCGCGGCTTCTGCTGCGGTTTCTACCGCCGCCACGTCCACCTCTCTGTCCTCCACCCTTTCCTTTATTCGAGGGAGGCGGTCTAACGAATGCGAAATCGACGGAGATGGTTTGGTCCAGTAGTTTGGAGCCGTTCAAGGCTTTGATGGCATCCGAGGCTTCGGGGAGGGTGGAGTACTCGATCAAGGCATATCCCTGTTTGACCACAGACGAGTCAGTATCTGGCATACCATGAGAAGCAACGAGAGGAGTTTATGGGGAATAGCTAGCAGAGCTTTCCAGCCCCGGTGATGCCGTGTATGGTAGAAGTGAAGATAGCAGCAACCGACCTTGACGTAACCCGTCCGGCGGTCCAGGTTCAGGCTGAAATTCTTGATCTCTCCATATTCGGCGAACAAGTCCGTGACGTCCTCTTCGGAGGCCTCTTCATGGATGTTGGTCACGATGACAATCCATCCCTCGATGCTGCGTACTGCGACGGCTCCCGCCTGTGTTCTCGGATCGTGGCTACCGTTGCTGGACTGCGCGGGAGCTTCTTCCTCTTCCTCTTGTTGCACCACCGGAGGGTCGACTTCCATTTCCGTAGACATGATGGTGGTATCGGAGTAGTAGCTATATGCTGAGGAAGGAGATAGCTTTGAGGTCGTAGTTCGAGGAGGGCCAATGGCTGGACTTGCAGTTCACCGTCCGAGGCTTGCGATGGGACCTTGCGAAGCTTTGCGGTGTGCTTAGGTAATCGGACTCACTTCCCGACGGCACTCAGTGACTGGCCCTAACCTCGTTCCATATTCGATCTCAGCATATTCAAGGGCTGGAATGGTGTAATAGAGTCCAATCCAAGCAGGAAGCAAATCTTGATTTTCTAGTCAAACGAATAAAGGAGTATCTACTGGGGAGGCCGTGAAGTTGACAGTGAGTCCATGATGATACCTAAATATGTAGATCAGCTGATGACCTGCACTTGGATCTCACCTACTTATGGAATGCAATACCGCATAGACTCAAGTTCCTGACCAGCTTTGAGACAAGTTGCCTATCACCGTTAACTACCTTAGGCAATAATTTCTTGTAGGACACCCGCCATCTTTGAGGAATGAATTAGTATCCTTCAGCGAAGCTTCACTAGTGATGCTCACCGACTGATACATTCAACCTAGGGAACAGCAGCTTTGGGGCTGCATTTCTATTATACTAAGCAATTAAACGTGGCTGGAGGTGTTCTCCATGTGAACGGCAGTTTGCGTGCTGGGATGATATCTCACTCTGTGAAGCTGATCCAAGACCAGTGACCGCTGTATAGCTGACACGTTGGGAACATTAAGCTTTGGTTTCTAGCTCAATCTTCGCACGTAGCATCTAGTAAATATTGAGCATTGTATAATATTTTGAATTTGCGAACACAGTCTACTCTCCACATCAATGATTGATTTTGCTTGATGTGCAAGTATTGGAATGACATTGAGAAGCTCCCATGCTCTCTTTAGCTTTTCTCGTTGTAAATGCAGTGGCACTTCCTCCAAGAGCTCATCACTATGATGTGGCATAGCACCTTGAGGTAAAGTGAAAGTTAGGCAAGACCTTCTCTTGACTATGGAGTGCTACAAAGATAAGCACAGTGTTCCCAGTGAAAACTGCCAGTAAACTGACAGTTGCTGCGTGCAATCATAGTGTAAACACCCTCGCGATCCTAACACCAATCCCATTCCCTCACACAGCTCTCTTCCCCCTCATCGTCCCCGTGTACAGATCTTTACAAAACTCACATCTTTCACGAGCCAACCTAAACTCAAGCTCTTGAGAGAAAGCAATCTCAATCCACCATGAAGTACTTTCGTGCACTTCATCCTCATGCACCTGAGAAACCGACAGCCGAAGATGATCAAACCAAGCGTGTGTCAGTCGCGAACAATCCATGGCAAGTCCCCCCCTCCTCCTACATCAACAACAAACATGACATGAATTCTCATACCTTGGAACTCCCTCGGTCAGCGACGATCCGTCGTGCGTCTGCCACTTCAGATATCCCATCCGTTTCCCCAAGCTCGAAGCCGTCGTATGCGGTCCGGAGACAGGCCAGATCCGCGAGCTGCACCAGAGCGAAACCCAGCTAGACGTGGCCTTCGATGCAGTCGGCAGCCGAATGCTCATCAACGAGCACTATCCCAACCCCGTCAACCGCTGCATGTCGGTCGACGTCAGCCTGATCCTCAAAGCCAAGTACGTGCAGTTCGTGAACCTCGAAGGTCTCTCCGACCACTCCCTGCTCCTCACCTTGCGGATCGGACGCACCGCCTCGGCCGTGAGGGGCAACAAGATGATCCTGAAGGAGAAAGTGCGCGGCTTCTTCGAGTGTCCGCCCTACATGCGCCTGTTCGAGGATCTGTACGAGTGCCGCTGGCCGGAGAAGTTCATCCAGATCCGGCTGCCCGAGAAACGATGCAAGCGTTGGAAGACAGTGGCGCTGATCCTCAAGGCGTTCAACCAGATCACCTCCGAGAACTATTGTCAGATGGCGGGGATGATGATGACCCCTCGTGTCGGGGGCTTGGATGTGCGCGCCCTCCAGGGGGAGATCAAAGCCAGGAAGGAGAAGGGCAAGGGATCGAATAAGGTCCGCCGTCAGGAGCCTGTCTCGGAGAAATACAAAGTTACAGTGAGCGACGCGGACAAGATTGAGCGCGTGAACCAGGCATACGCGGTGCATCTCATGGCCTTCATCAATTCCTCCCCGTTCACTCCGCGCGAGTATATCGACAGGCTCTCTTGAATGCTGCGTAGCTCTGCGGCTGAGACTGTGTGCTGCGCATTACCTTCGACTTCGATCTAGCAGTGAGAAGGACGACATAGGAAGAGGAAGAGTGAATTGTGACTATTACAGCCTGAAATGCTAATGGGCTCACACCACAACCCATCTTCGGGGTTAGCGAGAAAGTATGGACTCAGCATATGCATATGATGCTCGAGAATGAGGGTCACTTGGGGCATCGAGGTCTTCGTTTCGGTCTTTGCATCAGCGTTGGGCGCAGGTATTTAGGGAGGAAACGCATTATGTTTTTTCATTTCGGATAATTCTTCCATGATGTGGAATGTTAATATCTAATGAGGTAATATTAGTACGTATGATCTTCAGCAGAACATCGAAAAGAAAACGATTGATCTAGGCTCGATTGTCCGCGTTCCTGATCTTATATGGTGCCGTATCTCCCAGGGTTTCCAAGCCATGGATTCATGAAAGAGAACCAAAGCTGTCAAGACTTGTGTCTCACATGATCACATACTTTATCAGTCGATTCTATCATGTGATATCTGCTAATTTGGCTCGGACTTATGAAGGAATCGATACCATCCCGATGGTGCCCCTTGCATAATGCACTGTACCGTACCTGGTTGATCACACCAGGCTCTTCCTATGAGCAGGTATTTCCTATCGGTTTCCGCATCTGAGCAGAGGCCCCGCGCATAGCTTCCTTCCTCAACTGATATATTCCTCGTTTCTTCAAAAACCCATTGAGAAGATCGGATCGAAGGTCTCTCCCATCCTCAAAGTGCCTATGCCAAGCTTTTCCATGTGAGACACAAGTGTCTTGGGTTTTGTCCCTTACATACTATTTTCTCTTGCGAGGCCCGGATGGATTGAAAACACAATTACTCCGTAGAAGGCCGAAGGATGCCTGTTTATGAGTGAGGATGCAGGATGGTGCTCCAGAAGACTATGCTTGAGAATAACTCCCTGAGAATCTCAATTCTTCTCATCCAACCTCCTCGGTTCCCGAACCAGTTCATATTCAAGGCCGCATGAGCTGCAGGTTCCCGCATGCCGCAACACGCCCTTGGCCATGATTTACTGTTGCGGTGCGGCTGGGATTATCCTTGCATACAGAAAGGGTTGCCACTGTCTCACAGACCGTCAGGACGATTCAAGATGAGCCAGTTGCATGTGAGTCCGCTCAAGGATACTTACAGCATAGGTCAGACCGAGAGGTCGCCTCTACATTGACCGTTTTCTCCCCGCAAAATGTTGCACCGGTTCGTGCATCCGGAGTTATGCCTGCATGCTTCATCAGAACGAGCGAGACTCGATCGAACAATCACAGCATGTGGTAGCACAGTACAGTACATTGCGATATCCACAGCCACAGTTTCGAAATTCTTCATGGCTCTTCCATTCATCTTATGAAAGCTGCAGAGCAACTTCTGGCAGCTCCACTTGGCAGTATGCCGGTCATTCTCCCCTTGAACCATAAATCACCGAGGGGCATCTTGCCTAACCCTATAATGAATCCTCTGGGATTCGGCCGCTTAGAATCTGAATTTCCGAGTCTGCGTCTTTCCGGTCCTACTAGGTAGTCAGTCGGCCGGGCCTGTCGATAAATACGCTTTAAAGGGAGGGGTAGGTAGCACTGCCTTTGGTTGAAATTCCCATCATGCCTGTCTATTGTCTCTTCAACTAGTCCCTCCTTCTGCGACAGAGTCCGATTTTTGACTCTCCGTGTGCGTTGTCTTTCTTAATCTTCTTGCGCAATCACATTCATTTGTCGATACCATCTAAAGTATAGTTTCGAGAATCTCGAGATCAACCCTTCCTTGATAGACCTGCTGCAACATCAATCCCCTGTTTGTTTTGTCTTCTTGCTCTCAACCAGGACTATGGAAGATATATGAAACAAAAAAAAGTAGCGGTGGCATTGAGAATAACATCCCCATTATTGGTTGTCACATAACATAGTCTCTTCCCAGCATACACCCGCAAACACACTCGCACGCCATGGCATCACCACCTCGCACTGCGCGATGGCTTCATGCACTGATGCTCATAAGCCCCTTTAGCACGGCATTGACGGCAAGCACCGGGGCATGGCGAACCAGATCGGTGTATCAGACGATGACCGACCGGTTTGCTCGCACGGATGGGTCAACGACCGCTCCTTGCAACACGACCGCCGGTCTATACTGCGGTGGCACCTGGCGCGGCATGATCGACCACCTGGACTACATCGAGGGGATGGGCTTCGACGCAGTGATGATCTCCCCGATCATCAAGAACGTCGAGGGGCGCGTCGCCTACGGGGAAGCGTACCACGGCTACTGGGCGGAAGACCTGTATGCCTTGAACCCGCATTTCGGGACGGAGCAGGATCTCCTCGACCTGAGCCAGGCCCTCCACACCCGCGGTATGTATCTGATGATGGACACGGTCATCAACAACATGGCCTATCTCACGAACGGCCACGACCCGGCCACCAGCATCGACTACTCGAAGCTGCAGCCCTTCAACGAGGCCCGCTACTACCACCCCTACTGCCAGATCACCGACTACAACGACTACCCGCTGGCGCAGCGGTGCTGGACGGGCGACGACATCGTCGCCCTGCCCGACCTGAAAACCGAAGACCCGGACGTCCAGCGCATGCTCAACCGCTGGATTTCTGAGACCATGACCAAGTACTCGATCGACGGGCTCCGTCTCGACGCCGCCAAACACATCACTCCGTCCTACCTCCGGGCCTTCCAGCAAGCGGCCAACAACTCGCTGGTGACCGGGGAGGTCTTCGACCGGTCCGTCGACACCATCTGCAGCTACCAGGCGGACAACGAGCTGACCAGCGTCCCCAACTACCCGATCTACTACGCCCTGCTAGACGCCTTCACCATGGGCGACACCACCGACCTCCCCAACCGCATCGAGGAGATGAAACACGCCTGCCCCAACGTAAGCACCCTGACGACCTTCTCCGAGAACCACGACGTCCCGCGCTTCGCAAGCCTCATCAACGATCTAAACGTAAGCCCTCAATCCCCAATCCCCAATACCCAATCCCCTCCATCACCCCCAAACTAACCCCACAAACCAACCCAAAGCTAGCCAAAAACATCCTAACATTCACCCTCCTCTACGACGGCATCCCCATGATCTACCAAGGCCAAGAACAGCACCTCACCGGCGCACACGACCCCCTCAACCGCGAAGCCCTCTGGCTAACGGGGTACGCGAGCACGCCCGACACCGCGCCGCTGTACGCGCACATCGCGACGCTCAACGCGCTGCGCCGCCACGCCATCCGCATCGACCCGGCCTATGTCGACACCCCCACCTACCCGATCTACCGCGGGTCCAGCGAGATGGGGTTCCGGAAGGGCCGCGAGGACCGCCAGGTGGTGATGGTGCTGTCGACGCAGGGCGGCGCCAGCGGCGCGTACAAGATCCGGCTGACGACGGGGTTCCAGCCGGACGTGGAGGTGGTGGAGGTGCTGAGCTGTGAGCGGTTGACGGTGAGCGAGGTCGGGGAGCTGTGGTTGGGGATGGATCGCGGGGAGCCGAGGGTGTTGTTTCCGGTGAAGTGGATGGAGGGGAGTGGGCTGTGTGGGTTTGGGGATGGGGAGGGGAAGGGTGGAGAGGGGATGGAGGGAGAGGGGGGGGAAGGGTGGGGAGAAGGTGGTGGTGGTGGCGGTGGTGGTGCTGGAGGTTCAGCGGGTGCGGAGAGGAATACGGGGATACCTTCGGGGGCTGTCTCTGCTCGTGTTGTTAGGGGTTGGGGCACTGGGATCGGGGTACTGGGTGGGTTGTGGATGGTGGTCCTAGGGATGTGAGCTGGATTAGGGTCGGTGTTGTGGTTTTTGACATAGTTGCAGGTCAGATGCCTGCGCCGTAGTGAACAAGCTACTGAACAAGCGAACAAGCGAGAAAAAAGATACTACGAATGCTATGAACATGAACCTGACTAGTATCGAGTGGAGATGTCTATTGTTTCCTCCTGGTATGCGGCTGATACTAAAGCTATGCATACATTTGATGCTGGACCCCCATATTCCTAGCACGTAGAAGCGACCATTGCTGTTTACCAGCATAGGGGGGATTAGAATGTGCCCCAGTGAAATGCCCCGTCTACAGGCAGTAAAGAAGGATCAGTGGGAACCATGAAAGGAATAAAATTACACCGGGCGCTTAAGCAGAACCGAAATATCAATCAACCTTGTTCCAACTTCTCAATGATCCGAACTCCACAAGGGTTCCGGTTATTCATGTGACGAGTAGTCAACCGGTTCATTAAAGTGGCTCTCGATGGAGCCACAGGATCGGATGTTGTGTTCACAGAAGCCATAGCAGAGCATTTACTTCCGCTGCTGGCGCATGCCCAGAATCTGGACCATGCGGACGAAGATGTTGATGAAATCCAGGGTCAAGCTGATGCTCTCGTTGACAACATCCTTGCGGACGAGACCGCGCTGAGAGAGGCGAGCGTGGTGAAGGATCTTCTGGACGTCATAGAGAGTGAAGCCACCGAAGACAGCCAGACCACCGTACAGCCAGATCTTCTCGGACCACATGAGAGTACGGGTGGCGGTGACGGGGAGAACCATAGGAGCGAGACCGGAGAGAGCAACGATGGCAACACCAGCGAGCAGAGGACCACCCAGGTACAGGTACTTCTCCTGCTTGGCGGTGGCACCAACGAAAGCAATGGAACCCATCATTCCGACAGTGTAGAGACCGGCGCGGGCGAGCAGAGCGGGGCTCATGAACATCAGAGGGGACAGGAGAGCGGCTTGAGTGATGTTGAAAGCAGTCCAGAGACCATACTTCACGACGTAGCTAGTGGTGCTGTTAGCATTGTTGTTCGGCCTAGCTAGAACGGGGACGCCTTCGCGGAGTACTCACTTGTCAGGAGAAGTGTACAAAGTACCGTACATGGTTCCAATGCTAGCGACGAGACCAAGACCCATAACCAACCAAGGGTTGGCAGCCATCATGCGGTAGGAGAATCCGTTCATGTGCATAGCGCGAGCGGCAATGGCGATGATACCAACACCAAGTCCGGTGTGCATGAAAGTCTCGTTCAGGTAGCTGCGCTCATAATGGGGCATACCGCCATCCTCGCGGGTCTCGCGGTTGAAGATCAGGTTCGTTGCGATGATGGTACCTCCAACAATGGCGGCACCGTAGCCCAGTTTTTGCAAAAGTTCGCCACGAGTGTTGTAGGTTGGCTGCTGCATATACGTCCGGCGGAAAGCATTCTGGAAAGTCTGACGAGATTTGGCGAAGATGGAAGATGAGACGGGGCCGGTAGGCTTCGGCTGGGCAGGCTTGAATGGGGTGTTGTGGATGAAACGAGCGCTGTTAGCAGGCTTGGAGATTTGACGAAGCGCCGTCGGAACGGCGAACGGGCGCCGCAAGAAGAACGCCATGATTGTTGGGGTGGAGTATCGCTGGATGACGACGATGAGAAGGAAGAGGAGGAAAGCGCTTTAAATGCGAAGCGATGATATCAATCCGGGGTCCCGCTGGCTACGGCGGCCCGAACGTTCGAGAAGTGAAGTCACGTGTAGTGACTCAATAATTACTCAGCGCTGGCCGCGCTCGGCGATAATCTTGGTGGAGGAGGGGAATTAAGGGAATTAAGCCGGATATCTGCGATTCAATCCTACGTATTCAATACTTGTAAGTGACCTCGCACCTTCTAGCATGTGCCTCTGTTATATGTCTGACCACTTCTCGGCAGATCTATTCCGTAATCAATAGGCTCGCTTCGCGCCATGTCTTCCTCGTTCGTCGAAACCATAGAGCTTGCGCATCTGCCACCTTCGATGCCCGTGCATGTCGCACTTTATCGGGATGTCAAAAATGCTGCTTCTCTTCGACAACAGTTGATCTCAGGAAACGCTGACTTTGAGTATGCCTTCATCGATGCGAGCATGGTATGAGATGATCATCAAAAAAACCTGGGTCAGTCAATTACCATTGTTTCTGATGGTGGTTCGCAGGTTCTCTCCAGAGCTCATGCTTTGTCCGCCGTCTTCCGAGCTGTAAACGACTCGATCAACGGACGCCTTAAGTCTCGCAATGTTCACTCAGAGATTGTTTTCTCATTCAGCCCAGCGAATAATGTGCGTCTTTGAGGTGGAACGCGACAAGCACCGCCAACCTGGCTAACTCTCTCCAGATCGCCGAATCATTCCGCAAATTCGGTATTGCCGACTCCACCAAAGACCTACTAGTGATCAAGGTCTCGATGACACCGGACGTCACCCACGACTCAGTCGCAACCCATCTTTCTCAACATGTTGAAGGCTCGGCTGTGCCATTTGACGACGAAACCCTGTCGAACATTGCCGATGTGACGAAAATCAAGAAGGCTTATAAACTCGGCGCACTGAAGACTCCTCCTCCAAATCAGGCAAATGGCACACAGGGCGATGGTATGAGACAGCTTGAACTCTCTGTCTTGGGAGCGATTGCGTTGCGCGGGGCCACTTGATCGGCACGTAAGGTTTGAGATATCTTTCCTGCCAATTCCCATGATGGAACATCAACAGGCTTGTGAAAGCAGCCATCTGCTGCTTCACGCTATTCGACTTGCCTATTGCATTTTGGGTCTGTGTTAAACAGCCCCAACCAAGCCTGGCTTCGTCCAAGGCTTGTCCCAAAAGATGCTTCCCCGGAATGAGTGGATCATTTGAAGCGCTATTGCTCTAGCATATAAGAGACAAGGGTTTCCAGGATCTGTGCACGGGATTTAGACAGATGGTGCTCGGAGTTGCAGTGCCATGTGCTATAAATGGTTCCTGCAAAGCAATGAACTAGAACAGATAGCATAGAGATACCCAATGGCCAATACATTGCTAAAACGTTTTTAAAGTGAAAAGTGTAGTCGCATAAGTTATACAGACTACATAGTAAGATGGTAGGGCCGGGCGAACAGATCACATGCACGCGGTTGCCCAGTCCACCGATGTCGTCATCCCGAAACGGAAATCCTTCAACTTTGCCAAGACACATGGCGGAGGTCTCGATCCTCGCCGCATCTACAACTTTTACAAATTCAATACATCTTGTTCGGCCTAGCAACTCATGCACTGTGCCACAACCAATGTTCAAAACCGCGTCATAGTATTGAGACTTGTGAGTCATATCTCAAGCAAAGTTCTACGGACCATCGTCGCCTAGATGTCCCGGAGAGATCGGACTCGTCGAGACTCGCCACCATGACCGCCACCGCGGAGGTCATTGTACTGTTATCCTCGCCAGAGCACAGCCCAGTCAATACACCTGCGCCACCCAAGTACGATGCCCAGCAGCTCTTCGGGCTGTCACCGATCGATACCTCCACTTCCCAGCCGCCGTCTCCATCGGACCTCTTCCAGGACCCTACGCGTTCCAAATTCTTCGAGGGCGGGAAACAGCCCAGCAAACGAGCTCGGAAAACCCCAAACGCCGCTTGCAAGACTACAGATGTCGAAGGGGCAGATGCGACAGGGGCCAAAGACGGTCCACCTGAGGAAAAAGTGAAAAAGAGAGGGAGGCCCAAGAAGAAACCAGAGGAAGGCGTGGAAGAATCAAGCCATACGGGCGAGGGTCCGTCTAAGAAGAGCTTGTCGAAAAAGCCGACTACGAGGGAAAGGAAACCGAAGGTGCCGAAGACTACGATGAAGCGCGCGACAGCTGCAAACAAGACCATTTCGGGGAGGGTTGCGAAGGCTGGGAGCTCGTCGCAGCCAATCGAGGGACAATCTGGCAAGAAACCCGATTGTCCCTCAACCCCGCAGCTTTCTTTGGATCAGAACTCTGCGAATGATACCCGCGACTGGGAGAAGGATGGCCTGCAATTGGAACAAGCGTTAAAGAGAAGACTGGATTGGACGCCCACGGACGGCACTATAGAACAAACTAGCGGGTTGGATATCAAATTGGACCACAACAGCAATGAAATGAAAAGCTTTGGGACTATGCTATCTGAATTTGGGTTTGGTGGTATCTCTGCTCCTCAAGCTATGAATCAGGTTTTAGAGGAGAACGGCCCTACCAAGAGGAGGCGCATTGAAGTATGTCCCATCTGCTTGATCTCGACGATCATTCACTTTCTTCTCGATAACTGACTTCCGCACAGCTGATTGACGCTAGAGTATATCCTGGGAACAAGCCAAAAACCAATGAGAGTAGCGAAAATCATTCCACTGAAGATGAAACCTCGAGTTCAAAAGCCCCAGCCGCGAAAAAGAAAGCCACTAAGCCGAAGAAGTTCTCGACACTTACAGCGAGGGTAACTGCTCAGTATCTCACCAATGGTACGGAGGCTATGGACAATTCAGAAGGCAGTTCTTCGGCCAGTATGCCATCAGCTCTCACGTCCAGGAAATTGACAACAAAGAAGGGGAAGAATGCTAGGGCGCAAGAACCAGAGCTTGTCATACTCTCACCTGAAGCCGCCGTCCGATCTCTGGAGGATCAAGAGCTGGTCTTTGGCACTTGCAGTCAGTTAGAACGTGAGGACTCTCCTACTATGATAAGAGAATTGCAAACAGCAATTCGGGAATCGGAGCAAAGTCTAGCCTTGGAGACAAGCATCCGTGTGAACAATGGCGCAAATGAAAGCCTACCGTTGACAGTCTCACGTTTCACAGCTTCGAGAAATCTGTGGTCTGTCGCAGCCCGCGATGTTGACGGGTCGGTCTTGCCGGTTGAGGTAGTCGACTTAGTAGACGGCTCCGATACACCGAAGCCTTGTTCTGCTGTCAACAACGGAGACAGTAAGGAAAAGAAGGATAAAAATGTATCTGCAATTTCCAACGAAGCAGTAGTGCCCGATGCACAGAGATCCAGAGAAGATCTGTCTACTTCTGCCCCTGAAACCTCAGACACTCTTGACAGACAAGCAGGTGTCGGCACATCACAACCTCGAGCCCGACAGCCTAAAATGCCACATTTTAGTGGCTTCACAGATGCTCAACTATCTAAACGAGTTGCCTCTTATGGATTCAAACCCATAAAAAGCCGCCCAAAAATGATCGAGATTCTCACCAAATGTTGGGAATCCAAGCATGGTACAGCTGCTCCATGCGTACCAGGTAACCTGCCCCCCCAACCCCCTACTTCAGCATCATCGGAAACGGTGATTCCCAAGACCTCAGCCAAGGGCACTCGATCGCAAAAGAATACAACCACCAAGAAAGTCGACGCAAAACCAAAGCCGAAGAAATCAGATGCAATCACCGAGTCAACGATAAAACCAACAGCTGCCAGGAGCATACCCCCCGAACCTTCACAAACACCCACCAAACCCAGCCACTCATCTCTCACGAATATTGTCACTTCAACGATTTCTTTTGCAGACGTTGAAGAGATACAAGACTCCGAAGAAGACGAGAGCATTCCCTCCCCGAGCCGCTTACAAGAGAGATACCTCCTCCAGCACGCCGCACCCCAACCAAGCCTACCAACCACCACTACCACCATTCCACCCACTTCCAGCAAGATCAAACCACTCATCCTCTCCCGGAAGACGACGGATAGCGCAACGACGCTGAGTCTCGAGGCTCCCAGCCTCCACAATCAGATCACCCAGGCCGTCCACGTACAGCCTCGACTCCGCCCCACCAGCATCAACAGACAACCCAGCTGGCACGAGAAAATCCTCATGTATGATCCCATCATCCTCGAGGACTTCACAACCTGGCTGAACACGGAGGGTCTGGGCCTTGTCAATGAGGATCGTGAAGTTGGCGCGGCGCTGGTGAAGGAATGGTGCGAGGGGAGAGGCGTTTGTTGCTGTTATCGACCGAAGGGAAGAGACAGGTGAGGTGTTGTCGTCTTGCTGTCGGGATTGGATTCTGTTGCATTATGACTGCGTAGCATGTTCGCATATTCGATCTCATACATTGATCTCCTATGTTTACTGGAAAGGGCGTTTGAAGATACAAATCTGGGTGGCCATTGCTTTCATGGGAAAGGGAAATACCCCTATATAAGTACTTAGCATAAGGTGTTTTGAATGTGAATTCTTGTTCTTTTGGGACATGTATAAATCTCAATTGAGTGTCTGGTTATCGATACTAGTATATCTGCAGCCGCTAGCCATGGCTGTTCTCACCGCTAAACTGCACACTCTAGGCAATTCCATATTATGGATACCCCCTCAGCCCCCCTCCCCCTCTTCCACGGTTCGGTTATGCATATCGCAGCCTCACGCAAGCCATTACTCCAATTTAGCAGCCCAGTGTTGCTGTCTATGTACAAACGTACTGTCAATTGATAAGCTATATACCCTTCCTGGGGGATGTTGGACGTTCCCAAGACGCATTGGGAAGGCGCACCATGATGCCAGCTCCTTTCCCCCTCTCCCGGGTTGGAGTCTGTTCGATGGCATTGGAAATCATCTAGGTACTTAGTGTACATACATGGATGGAGTTGCTGAAGCTGGCGGGATTGAGTGAGCCCCAAAACAAATCACAGCACAGAATAAGCTGATATCACATCCGCTGGCTCGACTTAGCAATACCTGATTTCCACTGACCTTGCACTCTGAGTTGATCAGTTGATAGTTCGGGCCGGCCAGGACCAAAACGATCTGGATGAGGAATATGCTTTTTCGCTTGGGGGGAAGGCTGCCATCTTCAGAAATATAGCGTTGGTTGGTTTGATGAGTTGAGGGACTGAGAAGACATGGCAGGAAACGAGTGGGACCCAGAATTGAAAAGAGAAAAAATAAATAGAGGAATCTAAGGTACAAAGAACGGAAACTGGCACAAGTTCCTACATGCATGCAAATATCAACCGGCTCAACCTGGTATAATAGACCATGCTGCCATGTGCTTCTGTGTCCAGCATCAAACTCCTTTCATGCCTGCGTTGCCGTCATAACCTGTAATATCAACCGCGAAGATAAAAAAGACCCCCAAATCCCACCCAAGTAAGGACATATAATTCGCCAGAAGAGCCGATCTAAAGTTGAAATATTACTTCACAAGCTCATGCGATGCAACCGAAATCCATCACGACTTCTTGAGTTGTGAACCTGAAAGACTTATGGGGAGAACCAAACTCCATGACCCAAGCGAGAGTATAATATAAAGGGGGAAGGAAATGGAGGTTAGAGATATAGCCTCTTATATAGCGGTGAGGAAACGGGCCGCAAGTGTGTCACACAGTCAATGCGGATGGCGTATATTAGACAACAAATGCTCCGATTCTGGAATCTAAGAACCCTGACTGCTTCAACGTCGACAATTGTCTGGAAAGCCATTGTCTTGTGGCGATGGACTTCCTACGCCGCGGCTTGAAGCTGCCGGCGCAGCAACGGCTCACCGGAAAACTTTCCCGTTCACAGCGACGGTTTCAAAGCTGATTCGCCTTGCGTATTTGGAAGATCCTCCAGCTTCGAGCCATGGCGTGAGATTCTTACATTGGCTGACATCGAAGGACTCTAATTTATCGCAACCCTCTGCCACAGCCTCAACGCCAGCACCGGTGACTCGGACACAGCCACGAACTGACAGACGCTTGAGATGCAGGAGATGGAGTCCGATACTGCGCAACGAAGGGTCGGAAATAGCAGAGCCGCAAAATGACATGTTGAGGTAGGTCAGATTGGAGCATTGTAGGGCGAGTACTTCTGTCGCAGTATCTGAAAGGGCACAGCAGAAAGACTTTGCTGGTCAGTAAGCGTCTCATGCGAGGAGGGAAGGAATGCTCTTGTGCTTACCAAATCCAGTTCCTGAAGTTGTTTGGCGGCATTCGTCAGATAGACAATAGCATTGTCGGTCAAATATGTACAGTCTGCTAGACATAGCCTCTTCAGATTGGTAAATTGCGCGTTTCCCCAGTACTGAAACCCTTGATCGGTGATTGTCGTGCAGCGGGTGAGGTCCATTTCCTCGATTCTGGATGCAGCATGCGACGCAATATGATGCATCGAGCGATCGGTAACATGTTTGCAGTAGGATAAGGTCAACTTCTTGAGTTCGGGGCAGCCATACACAGTCCCGGTTGCAGTTTGCATGGTGGGTTTTAAGGATGCTTTGCCGGACTTCGCAGACTCCTCGCTGGGCTTATGTTGACCGGGTACAACCCAGCCTACAATCCGCGCCAATAGTGTGTCGCCCACCTTTCGACAGTTGCTAAGATCAACCTCTTGCAAGCCTTTTGCTTTACTGGCCATGTCAAGGATGGCCGATCCCGTTACGTCCCACACACTCTTCATCTTCCAGGCAGTAACGTTGGAACCACATACAGCAACCAGCTTGCTGAACCCCTCATCCGTGATGTGGAAGCAATTGCTAATGTTGACGTAGCGGGGTCTGCTGCCGACAAACGGGCAAATGATTTTCGCTAGGACGTCATCCGTGATGCACCTATTATACACACTCAAGTCGAGATTATGGAACAGTTCAGCGGATGTGCTCAGGAGCTCAGACCAGTGCATCGAGACAGCTCGGAGGCGTAGAAGGTCATGAAGCTTCATATGCCGGAAGATCTTTGTGAGGATATTATCCGGAAGCACGCCATGGTTATCCTGGCGGGGTACACGGGTGCTTTCCTGGGACGTGGAAAGTCTAGAGGATCCAGTTAACGTGAGAAAGGATGAACTCGTGGACCGTGGCTCAGAAGATGGAGTTGATGGCCGCTGTTGTTCTCCGGAGGCTTCCTCCGGGGTCATCGGGGCAACAGATCCGCGTCGACTTCGAAGCCGAACTTTATCCAAGCCGATGTTAAGAAACGGATCTGGATCTGATGGGCGTAAGAGAGCCTGCTCATCTACACCATTGGGTCTTGGCGTGCTATCCAACTCTGTCTCTGTCAGTGTTAGAAGCGGCATAGACTGCCTCCGAGAAGCCCTTAATTTGAAGTTATCATCGACCTCCATATGATTGCCGTAAGGCTCAGCGCCCGCATCATCTGACATCACAACATCGCCATCAGAGGCCGACTGGAGCCGCTCTTTAGCGGTTTGCTCGACTTGCTGACGGACCTTTTGGGGACATCTCTCCCAGAACTCGGCCAACACCTCACCGCTGATCATCAAACATTCTACCGCACTAATAGACCGCACAGTAGCGGTCCTTCGAGGTGCTAGCGACAGGCTTACGACCTCTCCAAAATACTGGCCTTGTTTCAGCCGTGCTTTTACCTCGAAGCCCGGGTGTTCGATAGTTTTCGGTAGGGACTGCGTTTGCTGTGCTTCTGCCCTCTCCGATAGGACCTCCACTTCGCCGCGAACAATGAAGTATATCTCACGTCCCTGAGAATCCTGTTTGATGATGTCGGTGAAAGGAGGGTAGGATCGGGGTTGCGCATTGAGTCCCAGGAAGTGAAGGATATCCGGCGGCAAGCCGGCAAATAGCGGTAATTCCTTGAGAAGAAGACGGACATTGACCAGTCCATTCGCCAGCGCACTGGATGATCTGTCAGCCAATCCAGGGCTGGGGGATTTCCGCTTCTTGTTGACGGACGCCAATGACCTGCCATCCTGCTCGCTGAGACTGAGGTCTCCAGAAAACGTGTCTCTCACTCTTTTCGAGCCTCTTCTGACCGGACTTCCGGGCTCGACCACTGGCACAGATGTTTCCTTCTTCTTTTTCTCCAAGATCATCAATCTCTCCTGTGCTTCATCCCTAATGGCCCGCTCTACATCAGGAAAGCGGGGGAGGATTTGTCTGAAGTCCTCCTTGGTCAGTACGACCAGTAAGCACCTGGTGCGGGCGACGATGGTCGCCGTTCGTGGGCGATCCATCAACACGCCAATCTCACCAAAGAATGCACCTGCTTCGAGGTCGGCATACACACTCTCGCCATCGCGGGAAGTCACCGAGACCGCACCGCGGACCAACCAGTAGATAGCCTTGGCTTCGTCGCCTTCCGTCAGGATGTAGTCATTGGCTTGCTGGAGTTGGGGGCGGAGATGCTGGCCGACATCGATCAGGAACGATTCTGGGGTGGATTGAAAGAGAGGAAAGGAGCGCAATCGGTCGATGAGGTCTAGCGGCAAAGCTCGGATGTTCGATGAGGTCAATGGCGACGGACGTACAGGACGATTGGGGTTTATCACCGAGTCGAACGAATGTAGCAGGGATGCGGTTTCGGAGATAGGAGTGACGGCTTTAGTCGAACCTCCGCTGGCCCTTCCATGGCGGCGCATTGTGAAACGGTTGAGGGGAGGTTCCAGGAAGCTTGGGAAAGATACAAAGGGGTTTTAGAAAGAAGATTTGATGGAGGAGCATATAGTTTAATTCGGCCCCAAAGCGATCAATGAACCGATGACGTCGACGAAAAAGGGAATCACGGGGGGAGCTTTTTTTTTTCAGAGAGACATCGTTCGGGAACCACGGTGCGGGGGAGGAGGACAAGAGATTCGGGACAGGACAATCGGCTTCGAGCCGTTCAGAGTTGACAGTGGGAAGAAGAGCGACAATTAATTCAGGTTGCAATAAGAGTAGGTCTGCAGAAGTGAAGCAAAAATGGAGTGATGGGCTAAAGTGGTAGAAAATAGTCCTGAAGAAGGACTACAGAGCATAATGGATGGATGGAGGGGAGTGGAGGGGACGGAAGAGGGGAGAAGAGGGGAGTTGAAAGGGTGGTTGAAGAAGCTGGGTTAGTTAATAGGAATAAGAATAATAACTAATAATTAGTAGGTAGTTTTAGTAGTTTAGTCTGCTTAAGTTGTGAGTCGGCGGAGCAGAAGGAGCAGAAGGAGCAGCAAGAGTAGCAACAGCTTCCCACAGTAGCTACTAGTTAAGCCTAGGACTCTAAGACTAGAACTGACTCTAGGGAGACTAGACACTGCAGTTAGTCTAGCAGCAGTAGCAGTTGCAGCAGTTGCAGTTGCAGCAGAGCAGCAGCAGAGCAGCAGAGCAGCAGAGCAGAGCAGCAGCAGCAGCAGCAGCTTAGAGAGGCTAGTCCAACAAGCAGCAACATGAAAGCGGGGATCACCAACGTCAAATTCTTTGGTTGAGGCTCCACCGCCGCCGCAAATGGTCAGTGAGTCTGGGAGTGAGTCTGGGACCCGATGGAGAGTCTGGGACTCTAGGTCTCTTTCGTTCTGTTCTTTCTTTCAGGTTTCTCTCCGCCACTTAAGGTTCCACACTGTCGGTACAATCCCCTATCCAACCAATATCCCCCTCCCCTCCCCCCCCCCCCCCAACGGAGTATGTTCAAGCAAGCCATCCACCATCTTGTCAACTCCCAAGCAATTTTGCCTAGAATAAGCAGGTGCGAGAGTTGTACTCATATGGTGAAACATGTGGCCTATCTTTCTGGAACAATTGGGACTTCTTCTTATCCACTGCCGCTGCTGGCGGCAGCATAACACAATCAATAAATCATAGCTACCGGCAAGCAATCATTGATGAAGCGGAGACCATTACCCGTTTCTCTCGCCACTTCTTTTCTGTTCTCTTCTCTATCTTTGGTGTCTTATCAAGTTGGCACTTATTATAATTTCTCACAATCGAGTAGATCCGACAATTCTTTCGAATTCAGGCTGCTGCAAGTAGATCTCAAGTCGTCTCGTTATCAACGGCCACCTGCATGTAGCGATCAACCAGAGCACGACCTCTTACCCGTAGAAGCAAAGCAACACCACTTGTTTGGCTTGTTTGTTTGCCGCTTTTGTCACGGCTTGGGGACCGCTTTTGCAGGCAGCTCATCCTGATGCCATTTGGTGTATGAGCATGAGCAGTGAGCATCAGAGCGCGGTTATTCAAAAGTTACCAGAGGCTGCATGAAGTTCACAGAGCGTAGTTTGTTTGTTGCGGGGCTGCTGGATCATTGGATTGTCACAATTCACCAATGTCCATCCCCACGCATTGTACTGAGAAAGTTACCCCTCGTAGCCAAGTCACCTGCATTGCTGAACTAACATGCCACATGACAACCTTATCCCCTGCAGCGGGAATTATGCGTCACCCTACTCCGTAGGCTGAGCAATTTCTGGTACTCACTAAGCTCTGATTCAACCCAGCGTTGATGCAGACTCACTTGAATTCAGTTCACACAAAATACGTGTATGTTCACGTGTCAGCAATGGAGCATACTGTAGCATTTAATTAAGATCTCCCTTGCTGACGCGACTGAATGGGTCAGATGATGCCGCATGCACATTGGTTCAGACACCAGTCCTAGAAAATAGTACGCAGAGGACTGGCCCTTCCTGCTTGCTGCGATGGAAAACAACATCAAGTTGCAAGGCTCAAGTATGCTTTAACTTAACTTCGAGCTGTCTGTTCAGGTTTCTAATACAGAGCTGGGGGAGTGAATTTCACACGACGAATTGGCACTTTCACTCGTAGATAGAGAATCAATGGACCAACAGGGTCATGAAGATACATAAAAACTATATGACAAGTGAAGCCGAGTATTTAGCACTGAGTTTCAGCGATTACCGGTATCAATGCATATGGGGGCTTGCCGCCCACTCTCTCGAGGCGTGAGATCACTTCGCCCTCGTCAATGTATAATAATGGCAAGCCACGATACCAGAGACAGGAAGACCTAAGCAATTGCGATAGCATCTGTGTCATCAATGGCAGCTCCGTCAAGGAACATCATGGATGTGCAGAGTGCGCGCTTTTTGGAGAGTAGATCCAAAAGAGATTCACTGGTGCTTGTTTCCAGACAAACGCTCAATTTCACCATGCATAGTAAGGAGTGGTCGAGAATAACTATCTGGAGACTCCATCTCCGTGCCGTAGGCTGGAAGTCTGGACGTCTGACATGATGCGGCAAATCATGGATGTATACTCCCAGATTTGACAATCCACCGCTTCTTCGTTATTCGTATTCGTAGGGTCGCGCCGTGGCACCTACCGGAGCGGGAAGTGTCCTTGCTGTGCTGGGCAAGGCAGTAGGTTTGAATATGTATCCAAAGAATCTGGGCCTGTGGCTCTGATGTAGAGCTTTCATATCGGAAAAAAGGGCTGTGTGATCTTCAATATCATCACTCGGCCTTCGATTGAGGTTTGCCCATGATAAATCTGACATAGGCGGGCGGGTTGCCCTTCAAGTATGCAAGGCCGTCTTGAAGCAGTCCGTATGTCAGGCCTAATTTCAGACCAAGTTTGGCGGTACGGGCTGCAGTGAAGACATCATGACGGGCTAGACAGATAGGAATAGATTAGCTGGCAATCTTAAGAACGCCGAGGAGCTTCAGTAACGGACCTAAGAGGCTGTAGATGCCTGAGAATGACAAGCCTGCTACAACCGTCGACAGAAAATCCCGTTGGCCGTGTCGGGCACTGTCCACGATATCCTCAAAGACGGTGAAGACCATGGCACTACCGCCTAATCTGGATCCCATTCTAAGTCCCTCTCGCATGCCTGCGACGGTAGCAACATATCTCCGAGTCTTATGGTATTGCCACCACGCCATTGAGGTCAAAGGCTGTCGATGAGCGTTCTCCGCGCGGAAACGATAGGCCGACGTGGTGTTGCCTTTGGAGAATCCGAGACACAAGCCTACGCCAAAGGCAGTAGCACCTGTAGCCATCATGCGCCTTCCAATACTTACTCCTAGTCGTTGATATGGATCAACACTAAGGAGCTCCTCCTTCATGGTAGCGTAGGACAAGGACTCGGGCGCGTCTGATGGTTGCTGGACATCCATGCTGAATGGTAGATAAAAGTGACCCGTTGGATTCAAACTGATTGCGAACCAAGTCAACGATAGATAGGGCCTGGCAAATGCTGTCGGTTCGGTGTGCAATTGGCTGTGAGAGAGTGTCACTTTCTCTGAACGTGAGTTTTGACGTGCGGTGGACGTGCCGGACTCGACTTTTGGCGGCTCGCCGAGCTCCGAACTCCAAAGGCTCCGCGGTCCCGCCAAAGCTCAGCCATCAGCTTCACAAGCACTAAATCGCACACCATGGTAGGTACCGCCTCGCGCTGATCATTAAACAAAGTCAAACTAAACTGATCAATTTACTTACAGCCTCAGCCCGATCCTCTCAGCTGGACTTTGTTGTTCAAAAAGCACAGAACGACCGTGCTTCTGATGCTTCCTGCATCCGAAACGGTCGCCGCAACCAAAAATGCATTGCTTCGGGCCCTTCAAGCTCGGGGCCTGAGAGATATAAATGGAGATGTCGTTCCAGTGGACGCTTCCGAAATTGAGCTTGGTGTTCCGGTAGACAAGAATGACTTGGAAAAAGGCTGGACGAAGCTTGAGGTTGACGTCGCCGACTTCGATGTTGCCGCCGCGCCCAAACGAGGAGCCGGGAAGAAGGCAGCCGGTTCGCTCACCTTACTAGCTGCCGATATCAAGAATGGACAATCCATCGCGTTCAGGTTCCGGAAGCCTACGACCGACGATTTTGAGAAGAACGATGAGTTGGCTGAGCTAGATCTGGAAGATCCAGGATGGGATGTTGTCCTCCCTAGCTTCGAAGACGAAGAAGATGACGTCCAGAACTGAGTGCTACCTTCAGCCGAAAATAATGAAATGAATGACATCAAGCCCGTCTGTTGGCTGCAACTGAGATCCAGTATACCACACAGGTTGACAGAGGTTGCTACCCGGACAAGTGAGCCATGACCAGAATAAAATGTCGACAGTCTCATGATATTAGCTCTTATGCAATCTCTGGTCAATAGCAGTACGCTTGCGCTTGCATCTTCTCTCTGTAAGAGCGCGATACGATGAGCTATCTACACTCTTGAGTTACCCTGGCGCATGGCTCATATCGGTCTATAGCAGGCGGCTTTAATAAGCTTCCGTGATTATCACTTTAATAAGATCCTTAGTGTACAACCACATGCTTCTTTTCTAACTCATTCCCTGATTTAAGATTCAAGACCTCGCTTTGGTCTGGAACTGCTATCAGATTATAGCGCAGATCCATAGTAAACTGTAGACGAGGAGTCCGACATAATAATCTCAACTGATCATGTAGATACCCGTCTCTAGCCGTTGGCATTGAAGGTGGAGAAGATGGATCAAAGGTGCGTGGTGATAGTCACAAGCTGGACGTGCTCTTTCAATGGCTGTCGGCCGGGATATGTGAAGCGGTGTGAAAGCACCGCAGGGGCACGGCAAGCCTACTTTATCCACACGTCGTCCGGTTGCTAGGAGCAACAAGGCGGTGGAAAACACGTCAATGTCAACAGATTGGCCGAAGGTCGAACTAGTGCCAGCGTTGCTCAACAGGGGAGACTTTCTGGGGCCGTCTTGATTAATAGGTCCACAATCAACATTCCTCACTTCCACGTTCTGTGCACCTAATTTTTCCATCTCTTCGTTGTTCTTTCTTCGTCTGCCTTGTTGACGGTACAGGGCGTCGCTCCCCTGGATAGCCGACCTCCGCGTTGAATTACCTAGAGGGACGTGACGCCTCTGCGGTGATAGTTGGTTGCACTATTACAATATGACCGACGCTTCTTCCATCACTGTCGCGGTCCGGGTAAGGCCGTTCACAATTAGAGAAGCAGCACAGCTCTCAAAATGTGAAGACGGCCCATTGTTCCTTGGTGACGGGTCACTGGCGGCAGCGCCGACACCCAAGCTCAACCAGAAGGGTCTCCGATCTATCATCAAGGTCATTGACGATCGATGCCTGTGAGTAGCACAGCATGCGTGGCCAGTGTGCATGGCTTGACTGATCTCTGTTTCTACTAGTGTTTTCGATCCCCCGGAAGACAACCCTGTCCAAAAGTTTTCGAAAAGCGTCGTACCAAACGGAAAACGCGTCAAGGACCAGACCTTCGCTTTCGATCGAATTTTTGACCAAAATGCCTCTCAGGGCGAGGTATATGAATCAACAACGCGGGGCCTTCTCGACAGCGTACTAGATGGGTACAATGCTACTGTGTTTGCTTATGGTGCTACGGGCTGTGGAAAGACTCATACAATCACTGGAACCGCCCAGCAACCGGGTATCATCTTCATGACGATGCAGGAGCTCTTTGAGCGTATCGATGAACGATCAGACGAAAAAGCAACCGAGATCTCGCTCTCCTATCTCGAAATCTACAACGAGACAATTCGTGATTTGCTGGTGCCTGGAGGTAGTAAAGGAGGTCTGATGCTTCGGGAGGACTCCAACCATTCGGTTTCGGTGGCTGGCCTGTCGAGCCATCATCCGCAAAATGTCCAGCAAGTGATGGATATGATCATGAGGGGCAATGAATGCCGCACCATGTCGCCTACGGAGGCCAACGCTACCTCTTCGCGCTCGCATGCGGTCCTTCAGATCAATATTGCACAAAAGGATCGGAATGCAGATGTGAACGAGCCCCATACAATGGCCACATTGAGCATCATTGATCTTGCAGGAAGCGAGCGTGCCAGCGCTACAAAGAACAGAGGAGAACGACTCTTCGAAGGTGCAAATATTAACAAATCCCTCCTTGCCCTCGGGAGCTGCATCAACGCGCTTTGCGATCCCCGAAAGCGAAACCATATCCCTTATCGAAACTCGAAACTTACCCGGCTTCTGAAATTCGCGCTGGGCGGCAATTGCAAGACAGTTATGATCGTCTGCGTCAGCCCATCAAGCCAACATTTCGATGAGACCCAGAATACGTTACGCTATGCCAATAGAGCGAAGAACATCCAAACGAAAGTTACGCGAAATGTCTTCAATGTTAACCGCCACGTCAAGGACTTCCTGGTGAAGATCGATGAACAGATGGCGTTGATTAATGAATTGAAGGCCCAGCAAAAGAACTATGAGAAGGTTGCGTTCGCCAAATTCAGGAAGCAAACCGAGAAGAAGGACGCTGTCACGCGAGAAGGAATCGCTCGTATCCGCAGCGCTTACGAACACTCACTGCCAGAAAGGCAGGAGAGGACCAGCAACATGATCAAATTGAGACATATTAGCCGCCGGATCGGACTACTCTCATCTTGGATCGCGGCATTCGATCACGTTTGTGCATCCTCCGAGTCTGAACAACCACTATCCAATCTCAGAGCCATTCGCAAAACAGCACAAGGAATCCTTCTCGAATTGGAGAGTAGCAGGCAACACTATCATCAACGGTTGGCAAAGTCCACGTGGGACCGCAGCTTGGTTAGTGCTGTCGAGCATGCTGTTCGTCAGCTCCAAGAATTCAATTTCAATGACAGCAGCGACATCGACAATATCCATCGCGAAGCGGAATTATTGCGAGCAAATACGGAGCGCGAGGCTCTCTCCGCGGTTGCTGAACAAGATAAAGCTGGGGACGCAGCCGCCGTGCAAACGCTGCTTCAGGCTCAATTCGAAACTATCTCTGAGATTGAGAATATCATGGAGATGAGTGAAGAAGAGGCTGTCGAGACAGGCAGAAAGATTCTTGCCAGAATGCTTGGTTCCTGCTCTATCGTGACATCTAGCCTGGTCAAGCCTGATGGTAGTGTTCCGTCTCTCTTACCAGCCAGTCCCATTAAGACTATGAGCTCTCCCAAGCAAAAGAAGAGGGTTAGTTTAGCCGCTGCACCGCCCATCGGTCGACTCTCATATACACCTGTGGTCTTGACCCCAGCAGCACCGCCTTCTCCTACCAAAGGTTCTCCTAGACGCCGCAAGCTGAACGTGGGAAGGAAGAGCGTCAGCTTTTCGCCCAAGAAAGCCCAGCCAAAGCCGATCATCAAGAGAAGTGTGCGGTGGAGGGATGACGAAGAAGATGGTGCATTGACGGAAGTCCAGAAGACCCCTCAAAAGCCGGGTTTAGCACCAGTACCAGAAGCCAGCCCTGGAGAACCACCATTGCCTCGGGCATCTCCTATCCCGCGCGGAATTCCAGTGCCCACCCGCAACTTCAGTCCGTCAAGCGCCTCGTCCCCAATCTCAGCTGTACCAGAACCGACGTTGAATATCCAGAAGAACAACAGCCGCTTCAAAACTGGGTTCCTTTCGAAAAAGCCCGGTAGTTCGCCGATGGGACCACCTCCCACGTCCACACTTCCCCTGTCCGACAACGAAGCCTCGCCCCTCCGGGACATTGAGAACAGCAGCTTTTTGAACCGTTCAGTCGAGCGCCCCTCAAGAATTGCCGTTCGCACACCGAGTGGAAGCTACTCCGGCAGCCCTGCATCAGACACTAAGAGTGCAACAAGCTGGAAGGCAAGCAAAGATGACGCTATTAAGATAACGTCTGCAATGAGGCGCATCTCCGGAGGCTCGTTTGGAATTGGACCATCGGCTAACGCACTCCGCGTTCACCGTCGCCGAAGCCCAACAGCTGTAACCTACGGCAGTTCTCCCACGGAGAATACCATGTTCACAGCTTCGCAGGCACGACGCATGGTTAAGAGCGAGAAAGAGGAGACCAAACCTCGTGTCTTGAGTCCTCGTGCTCTGCCGATCATGAAGAACACACAACGCCGTAGCACATTGGGTGGAGACATTCGCCCGCGAGATATCAGCCTTACCAGTCGTGATGCCATAAGGCTCAGCATGGTGGCAGCCCCTTCCTTGGAGAGACCTCCAGAACATCTCTACCCCAGCAATGGATTCGGTATGAGGTAGATGAATTGCATATGAAATTGTTTGGTGTCATTGC
Organism: Aspergillus fijiensis CBS 313.89; assembly: GCF_003184825.1. Taxonomy (NCBI): domain Eukaryota; kingdom Fungi; phylum Ascomycota; class Eurotiomycetes; order Eurotiales; family Aspergillaceae; genus Aspergillus; species Aspergillus fijiensis. The sequence goes on from NW_024468984.1 coordinate 337,037, forward strand.
ATTGGTGATTTGGGTTGCTGGTACGGTGTTTGGGAATAGATACCATTTGCTTTCGTCCATCCTTGAAATTAAGACCGCGCAATCCGAGATTCGGTACAAACCTTATACTATACTTCTTCTCAGCTTGAAGGGGCTTGAGTTCCATCCAGGGCTTGGACAGACATCGTCGGCCATCTTCTTCCTTCATTGTTGATGGTTACATGCTTTTGTTTTCTTTTCCCATGAGTGGCATATTGCTCGGGATATGTACAATAAAAGCTTGCTGCAAGGTTTTCGTGGCCAATGCGCGTCTACAGGAGGCCATCTATCCAGCCCACTGCTGAATAAGATGATAATAATACCTTTATCAAGAGCACAATTCGTATTATAGACAGGTGAGAGATGATTTAATGGTACCCATGAATCTTATGTCATGCGCGGAATGACGCCACTAGAATTGGAGTATGACAAATTCACAATGGCGGGCGAGTTCCCGAGACCCCAAAGCGCGAGAGAGAGAGAGGTACTCAGCTGGACTCTGCATTGTACAATTAAAACAACCCAAACTCTTATTCCACTGCAACTGTGTTCAAATTCTCTTCACTACCTGCCTGTCCTCGCTAATTGACCAAAAAAAAAAGAAAACCGATCTCGGATCTGGAGAAGGGATTTGTCAGGTGCCCCTCTCCGACGGAAACCAAAACCTCAGGTGGAGCAAGAAGCGCAATCGCATAAATAATTATTTATGGCCTTTGCGGCGCCCGCTTTTGGCTCGACTTTTTTCTCTCGAATTGCCCGTCAATTCTCGACCAGCTCACCTTTCCTGGCCTTAACCACCCCGTCCACCTCGCGCAACATGTCGACCAACACGCAGACCGCCACAGTAGCCGCCGGATGTTTCTGGGGTGTGGAGCACCTCTTCCGCAAGCACTTCGGCAATGGAAAAGGTGTCTTGGAAGCCAAGGTCGGCTACTCCGGTGGACACAGCGCGAACCCTTCTTATCGTGCTGTGTGCACGGGGGAGACTGGTCGTAAGTGCATTCGCGAGCTGAGCGGTTATTTGAGTCGCACGGAAACTGACGTTTTGACCTCTCTTGTGGTTACTTTGCAGACGCCGAGGCATTGCAGATGACGTTCGACCCCTCGATTGTCAGCTACCGCTCCCTTCTAGAATTCTTCTACCGCATGCACGACCCCACCACTTTAAACCGTCAAGGCGGCGACATTGGCACGCAGTACCGCAGCGTGATCTTCACGCATGGCGAGGAACAGGATCGGATTGCTCGTGAGGTTACGGAGAAGGTCTCCCAGGAATGGTACAAGCAGCCGGTCACGACCGCAATCGTGGGCGCGGGCCAGTGGTGGGATGCGGAGGACTACCACCAGCTGTACTTGACCAAGAACCCCGATGGTTATGAATGCCCTGCTCAGTATGTGGAACTCTTCCTCCTTTGCGCCCCGAGAGTACGTTGGCTAATCGGTCGTTCTCCTTGTTTTTTTCGCTAGCTTCGTGAGGTCGTTCCCTCCGCTTTCTGCTTGACTCGCGTGTAAGATTTGAGATATGAGATATGTTGCCATGCCTAGTAGTATGAGAGGTAATTACTGTCAGTTAAGCTGCGCTCAATTGAGAAAGGGACCTGTGGTTCGTTTTGTCTTGCTTTTTTCTTTGGGAAAGAGAGACCAGTGCCTAGCTGCGATCCGTAGCCTTAACTCATGCTGCTAATGTCCCCGTTGAGACGGACTGCGTGGTCAGCTACGCAGCTCGCCAATGATGGTGGGGTATCGGATGATGCTCGTGATGCTCAGTGAGCCCTGTACAGAGAAGCTTTGATCTGGGTTGTCTGTAGTACACTGATGTCAATGCCAGTGAGTGCGTTTTCAACATGTCTCCAGCTTCGAATACGCATGTCTTATCCAGGCAAGGCAGTTATACTGTAACACAGGCTGGTTCCTTTCCTTTCTCCTCAGAGAAAGGCTTGCTTTAGCAATATACCCTTCAAGCTGGAGCACCTTCACTTGTTCATGCGAGTTGTCTTCGTCTACCAGCTATATGGTCCAAAGCTGCGCTCACATTTTCTATGTGAACCTGAAAGGCGTGCTGGAATAGAGGAATATCAGGTTGTCCGGTTCAATATTCGAACAAGGCAAGTCTGATCAGAAGAGTCTCCGATATACCCAAGAAGTCCAGCTGTAAAGGGTCCACGAGCGTCCATAGAGCTGCGCTGTAGGAATCAGTGAATAGTCCGGAATCTTCCTCTGGTTGTGAAGTATTCACTGTGCGTACTCCCTCCATATATCAAGAGCCAGCCTGTTTCCCTCCCTCTCCCCCTCTCCCTTTCCTCTCACTTCCCTCTTTCACTTCCTTCTCTTCCCCTCTTCTTCTTCTCTTTCATCCTCTGCCTCCTCTTAATCTCTCTCTCTCTCTCCCTCTTTCTCTCTTCCTTCCCCACCTCGCCCTCACCACCCCTTCCTCTTCCTCCTGTTTTGAATATCTTCCTCATATCTAAAATCCCCAGTTCCTGCATCGTCCTCAGCGGCGTGTTCGCTTTCTGTTTGTTATCTTTTCTGATAAAGTACACCTGCCCAGACTGTCAGCTTCTCTAGACGGCAGCCAGTGTACATAACACCAGTCCGCCGACACCCACATTCCGGTCAAGTCCTCTTGTGTGGGTGTCCTGGACTCACTCCGGTGTGGAGCTTGGATTGGACTCATCGTCCAGCTTTGCCTTTGGTTCTTCGGCTTCTTATCTCTATACGTCGACGTCTTCGTCGTTCTGAATACCCTCGGGAAATACTCTCGTATCTCATATCTGAGGGTTTGACAATCTGAGACCACTTGAGTAAAGTCTCAAGCCGACTTCCCAAGGTATGTCATATCAACTTCGCGCGACTGACGCGCACTGCCGCCGATATAAGTTAACAAGCATGGACTTCGATGTTAGGATATTTCTCCTGCTCATATACTCCTATTGCCCGCATCTGTTACCTTTAGCAACGTGGACACTTGTGCTGTACTTCAGACAACATGTCATACACTGTCAAAACAGTTGATGCTGCGATGGCCGAGGCGCTTAGACATCTGACCCAGATTTCTGCCTATGTGTGTGCATCGATGTCGAAATGCTTGTTGATGAAGTAAATCACTAACCTCGTCAGTTCCGTGATCGCCAAAACAACGCTGATGTCGCCAACGATATCGGGAGATTGAGCACCATGATCGTCATCAGATTCTCTGAGGGCATCATGAATGTCCCAGCCTCGGATTTCCTCCTGGAACCGCAGGTAAGAAAGCTCACTGCCACTGAAGCTACAGCTGCAACAATGCTAATTGGAGTAGGTCGATGATAACAATCAGATCGCCGTCGAGGGTCAAGCTCTTGAAAACTCCTCTCAGCCTACAGTGGCCCCCTCTTCTCTGAGCGAGGCTCAACAGGAGAATCAACGCAGCCTTGTCTTGCAGCAGGCACCGATGCGTGACAGACAGCTTCTGCCGAATGGCAATTGGGCTCGCGTTGTTGGCACGGTGCCCGAGTCTTCCACTCAGGCCCAGGCCCAGGCCCAGGCCCAGGAGCTAGTGCAGTATATGTCACCCGCGTCCTTGACTTCGAGTTCTCTATCTAGACAGAGCCATAATAGTGAAGAAGAGGCCGAATGCCGTGAGTTGGCCAATGCTGCACTCAGTCTCACTCCGCACATTATGCAAAACCCAACTGAGGCCAAGGCTGGAGTAATCCGCATCTATGGCAAGACTGCCAGAGAGCACACTTCCTTTATTACCACTCGCATCCACGAGGGTGCGCTGCAGGAGATTCGCGTCGAGGCTGACGATAGAACTCGCGTGACTTTTCAGCTTGCAAGCGCGGCCGTCGAGTTCCTGAAGTCCAACCGCGAGATGCAACAGCTGCTGGGCTACGGTCGCTTCGGCACCGGTTATCACGTCGAGTTGGCGGAGATTGTGGACTGGAATGATGACCTCCGCCGCATGAACCAGCCGATCCGAGAGCGTCGCCGCCTCTCTTTCGCCAGAAAGAGACTTTTTGCGGAGGGCATGACTCCTGACAAGTGGAAGCATGATATTCGCCAGCTCGCGGGTCCTGGCGCTATCGACTTTCTTTGGGTTTTCAATTCTGGTAATGGTAAGTGAGCGACTGTACACGTTGCCCTTCACTTCATGGCCTCACCCGCTGACTGGCCTGTAGCTACTGCTGTTTTCAACAGCACCATTGTCGCTCGCCGCGTGCTAGAGACATTCGAGAATTGGAAAAACGGCCGCAACGTTTACAGTGGTGTCTCTGTGACCTACTCCTCTGATCCCTGTGAGAAGGAGCTCGCCTTAGTTCGCGAGAGCCGTGCCAACATGGGCAGAGGCTATGTGAAGCGGGTCATCCGCTGATTGAATATGTCCTTCATCTGGGTAAAATTATCCCATCAAGGTGATGATTGAACCTGAGGACAAAAGACATTATCTGATCGATCTGGATTTACAACATGCAACTGGTGCGAGAATCTTAGGATTAAAGGAGAAAAAGTCAGAAAAAAAACTTGAGAAGTGAGAAGAAAAAAGAAAAAAGAAAAAAAAAAGAAACAGACTAACAGTGCAGAACAGGGATCTGAACCGTTTGCTAGTCGAAAGTCTTGTACGGAATGTTTGTCCGGATGCTGGAACAACGTGGCCGCCTGGTGCGCGCACGCACGATCCGGTCCGGGTTGCAATCCCAGGATGTCGACAGGCGCACGAGCAGTGGTGGGGATATTCCTTTTTTCTTACAGGGATATCAGATCACTGCATGTTCGGATCCTTGTTTCTGGACGTGTTGCTTATGCTAAATTGTCTTTTACTTACATTTACATCTACCATAGTAAAATATCCCTCTATGGATATTGTTACTTGAAAGGTACGAAGCATAATGTAGCGAAACTTGGCTCTCAAGGTCTGTCATCGTAGGCAACTAGGCAAGTACCCGTAGATAGAAGCAGTGATTTCGCTCGCGAGTACTCTGCAGTCGCGAACGAAGTTGTGGTATCAAGTAGACATAGGCAATCAAGTCATTGCTGCTGAACATTCGCGGACGTACTTACCACAACAAACGCCTTGTCCCGATACTGTACGCATGCGCCCGTGCGAAGTAGGTTTACAGAGTACTGGAAATTGAGGTAAACATCGCCCAGAAATCCAAATCCTCTAGAGTTCCTGTAGAGTTCCTATAACAAAGATTCTTTTTTATCAGCCTGTCTCGTTCAACCCACCTATTCCAACCTTTCTTGAGCTTCTGAACCTGGAGTAGTGGTTGGTAAGTTACTGATGTAGTATAGATCAACGGAATGGCAGTAACTAAGCGGAAGGCTTCTCTCTTGGTTTGGTGGAGAAAGAATTGGGAAAGCACGGATCGACATTACCCGATAATCCCTATCCTCCCCTTTTATGCATTCATATCGGCAGATCCCCTTGCTTCCCTTGCTCATCATCAGCATCAACAAGAAGAAGAACAACACGATTGTTCAGCGGTGGGTTGGCTGGGTAATCTTGTGCTGTCGAGGTGGATGTACACCGGTGGTGCAGGTTGTAGAGATGTTAAACCCCGTCTGAATTTGGGAGTATTCCAACAGTTCGTGTGTAACTGCGGAGTACAGTACAGTACCTACATAGAAGAGACAATCGATGATGGGTTCAGTCCTTTCTCACTTTGCGAAATCATCGCGTGAGGGCTAACTTTTGGGCAAGATTGAAGTGCAAGAAATGCAGGAGTTATATAATATACTAGGTATATTGATTCATAGGCCAAGGATATTCAGTACTATCCAGGTACTGTTTAGTGTTCCCCTGAACTACGGAGTACTCCGTACAACTAACTACCGGTTAACAATTAGGATTGGAGCTTTATTCGTTTTTTTTTTCTATGGTACTCCGCTGAGAGTTCGCCAAGGAAGCAAGAGAGGAAAATGAACCCACCCTTTTTCTCTGACCCCTGCAGTTTAGTGCATCTAATCTGCAAAGCATTTTACTGAGTCAAAAAAAAAGGGGGGGAGTTTGGGGGTTGTGATTGGTAGCTTGGGGGTTGGCGGTTTTGGCGAATAAGGTTCGGTAGATGGATGCAGTGGTTGGTTACGGAATAAGGTACCTACTACCTACAGTATGGTAACTGCAGAAGACTGGTCTTATTATAATACTGTTCATGGATGTTCGACTGTTTCTTTCGAGAAGGATTCTACATCCAACATCCGACATATGATTTTGATAAGTGATATGTGGACGGTAGACGGTAGACGGGGATTTTTTTCTTTTGGCGAAATTGATTGGTGATTAATTGCTTTGGCTTAGGGTGGGTTTCGGATTGATTGGGGATCGAATAATGAACGGCGGGGACTGATAAAGAGAAAAAAAAAACCGTTGGATGTTTGTGAGATGGAACGATGCGGTTATTGCTGGGGTTGCTTCAAATGTTTGGAGGCTCAAGTCTTTCTTTCTTTATGCAACGCTCATTGATCATACATAGTGCTGTACCATAGCAATTAGAATGGAATGCTTCCTTGTGTTCTACCCTTCGTGATCGCGAGAATCGTTCGTCTGTGAGTCTTGCAGGACACATTCCATGGCTGACGGGGCGACGGACGAGAGATCCTAAAAATAATCCCTATCGAATAACACAAAGAACCCAAGAGCCCAAGAACCGTGGGAAAGACCGGAAAGAAGTTGTGGCTTACCCAAACTAGCTAAAAATGAGTAATCTTGTCTGCCTACCGTTACCCATGGTCTATCGGTAAGAGAGCGGAAGTAGAATCCACTTAAATGGCATCTTGACTTAGAATAATAATCGACCCGGAGTGACGAAGAATCGATGTTGTTTACTAGTGGTTCTGGTCCGTGAGGAAGAAAACAAAACACAAGACTAGGTGTGTTGTGGTTGCTTTCCCTCTTTCTTCCCCCTTACTAGAGATAAGGGACGGGCGGAGCAAGCGGCAAGGTTGTCGATCGGGGGGAAGGGACAGACGGGGTCCAAGGGGCCCGAAGTAGTGACTGAGGTAATCGGAATGTGCGCGTGGAGCAGACAATGTGAGGGTGAGTGTTCAACAGCACCCGTGGGCGTCAACCTCACGCAACCGGTCAGTTTGTTTCCGATGGAGCGGCGACACGGACCGAACGCCATTCGAAATCTGGACTTTCTGGTTTAGAGTGTGGTTGTATAGCGAGGGCATGATATGATGTCAGTTTAGCTTCAAACCTAACTGTTCGCGACAAACCCCCTGAGTGTTGTCGCTTATCTGGCAGTGCTTCAGATGTCAGGTGAGCATGGGGGCAAGGGGGGACAGAGAAGAACGAGTAGGTGGGTTAGTCCGCGAGCAGGGCTCACGGCGCGTGGGTACCTGAACTGTGGGCGACAGGCAGCTCCATCGAGTCTAAGACATTACTTTGTGAGCGTTCAGACCATTGATTGATCGGGCTTGAACCAGGATCGGAGGTTCTCCATTTTGGTTCATTTCGGCTGAATAGGGTCGACAACGAAGGCATTTATTTCAATTTAGGTTTGAGAGTGGCGCAAGTTGACAGTTCTCAGATGGGTAGCCCACACGCAGGAAAGAGGGAGTGATACTAGACAAGGTAGGATCAAGCGACTTGGTGGCATCTTGAGGCAAATACAATAATGTAATAATAATGAGCCAGTCAACGGTCAGTCAGTAGTCTAAGCGGCGGAGATAAGAGAGTCAAAAGCAGCGAGGGAGTGGGGAGGGGACAAGGACCCCCGAAAGGGACTAGTAGTGGAGAATCATGGATTATCCCTCGGAGGCCGAGGGGAAAGAGAGCGCTGAGCCGAGCGAAAGAGGGTCCTGGGGAAATTCAGGGAAAATTACAATTCAGGGCCTAAGGCAATTACTTGCTTGCTTACTTCCTTCCTTATTACTTACTGCATTCGCCCCTCGTGGCCCAGTCAACCATTTGAGGGTCAACAACCTGGCATACCACGCTTTGAATGGTTTCATGCTGCCGTCACCATCTCTCCGGAGGATTCATTCAGTCATCCATTCTTCAAAGACAATCAGGGGGTAACCCAGGGTGATCATTACGTATTCTGCGATAGCAATCTTTGAACTTCTCTGTAGAGGGTGTCTCTGTAGAGGATGTACTGACTGACTACTGAGGAGTTTACCAAGGTTACTTAGCCACTAGCTCGGCAACTAGCGTGGCCATGCAGTGTGTTAACTAACGCATCCAGCAAATTAATTAGCCTAGGTTTGTCCATTCATCCATATACACACCACACCACTGCAGTACTTCCTTCCTTCCTCCTTCCTATATATGATCTCTCCCTCCCTCTTTCCCCCATTCGGAGAGGTAAGCCTCGTGGTACAATTCGTTCGGTCTTCGCGATTTCTCTTCGCCTTTTGACTTCCTCCTGTTCCTCTTCTCTCTTTCTTTCTCTCTTCTCTCTTTTCTCTCTTTCGCTTTCTCTCTCCCTCCGTCTACTCATTCACTCGCTTTCAACAACTAATACTACAACGACTAACTACTACTACTATCACTCACATCCTGACCCTTTCTATCTACTATCCCACTAGTGGCAGCTCACTCCCGAATCGTCCCGTGATCCCTCATTTATTGGCGCATTCGTTGGTTGGTCTTGGTTCAAAACCGGTCGTTAATAATATACTGTATTCTTAAAAGGGAACTGTGGGGATCTTGGGTAAGTTCCTTCTTGCTTTCCGTGGCTCAGGAACCCGCTCTGCATCAGACGATCCATGAATGAATGATAAGACATGTGGTTCCCGTCCCGGGCACAACAGTTTGGCTAATATATTGCCTGGCCCTCCGCGCTCCCCCAGATCTGCAGTGATTCTCGATTCCAATTCTTCTTCCACTCTCTGTCTTCGATTTCCCCCCCTACTCGTTCGCCGCCTTTTGGTCTCGCGAAGCTAGGACTCGTTGACAACCGCCAATATGCACATCGTATCCTCCCTATTTTTGGCCTCTTTGGCCGCCACATCCGCCTTGGCTTCCGCTCCCACATGCAGCACCAGCTCGCAATGTCCTGAGGAGTACCCCTGCTGTTCGCGTTAGTGATCCTGATCAATCCCTGGCCATCAAGAGTGTCGTTGCTGACCGTCTTCATCAGAGTACGGCGAATGTGGTACCGGCGCTTACTGTCTGGGTGGATGCGATCCACTTTCGTCTTACTCCCTCGACTCCTGCGTTTCCGAGCCCGTGTGTCAGAGTAGAACCTACACGTGGGAGAACCTGGACAACTCCGCCTTGAACACCAAGTACCTCGGAAATTCTTCCGAGACCGACTGGGTCTACAGCGGTTACCCTAAGATCGAGGACGGGAATCTTCTATTAACAATGCCCAAGAACACCGTGGGCAGTCTGTTCGCCAACAACCACTACGTCTGGTATGGAAAGATTTCTGGCAAGGTCAAGAGCAGCCGGGGTAAAGGTGTTGTCACCGCCTTCATCCTGCTGTCTGATGTCAAGGACGAGATCGACTTCGAGTTTGTCGGTTCCGACCTCGCTAACGTCCAGACCAACTACTACTGGCAGGGTGTTTTGGATTGTAAGTTGACCCCTGTGGCCCACACGAGTCCGCTGCTGACATTCGATCTCTAGACAACAACGGAGGAAAGTCCGCTGTTAATGGCAGTGATACTTTCGACGATTGGCATGACTACGAGATTGATTGGACCGAAGATGCTATCACCTGGTCTGTGGACGGTCAGGTCACTCGCACCCTGACCAAGGAGTCCACCTACAATGCAACTTCCAAGACCTACAAATACCCTCAAACACCTTCACGAATGCAGCTGTCATTGTGGCCTGCAGGCCAAGCCAGCAATGCGGAGGGAACAATCCAGTGGGCTGGCGGTGAGATCGACTGGGACAGCGAGGATATCAAGGACAAGGGATACTACTACGCCACCTTCGGAGACATCACGGTTGAGTGCTACGATGCCCCGAACGGTACGGTCTCGAAAGGCGACAAGTCTTACGCGTTTGTCAATGAGGAAGGGCTCGAGAGCTCGGTTGTGATTACCGACAACAGTACCGTTCTTGCCTCTTTTGGCGCTACGGGCCTGGATATGGATCTCGGTAGCAGCAGCACTACCAACACCACGGGCGACAACAGCACGGTCCCCGAAAACCGTGGAGGCTCGGGCAATGAGCCTGGAGCCACGAGCTCAAGCACCGGCACCGGCACCGGCACTGGCACCAGCAGTGGTAGCTCAAGCGATTCGACGGGTTTCAGCCAGGGTACCTCAACCGACACTAGCTCCAACGGCGTCGCCTCTCAAAATGAGCGTGTTCTGAGAGGCTCGTTCTTTGCCGCATTGGTGGCAATTGTCGTTTCGGTCACTCTATAAACAGAGTCAACAACCTCCGTTTTCCCCTTCTTGGACATTCTTATTCATATATTTGCTTGACTCTTACCTGGCCCGAAATACCGTCACTCCTTCTACGACTTCAGCGTACCATTCTTACCTTTGATGTTTTATACCTGGCGCACTATTCGCCCTTGTCTGTTCTTGACCCCCTTACTCCTATTACTCTTTCCCAGTGGATGTCTTGACGCTTTTTAATGATCGCGCATCGGAGGTTGCGTCCCTGTTTTGACGTCATGAAAATGGCTTTTGAAGACCTTTACTTAATACCCTGTTTTGTTTCCGTATTGGCGTGGGCATGTCGTTTGGATGCTTATGATGTGCTGTGCCGTAGATAAGTACCTTCAGGTCAATAAATAACACCCTTTTTTAGCGGATTATCTGCAAATAAACGCACCAGTTAGATTTCAAGACGTTGGGTTGCTTCGTTTATTAGTTCATATAAGTGACTTTTTTAATCTCTGTGCGTTCTACACAACTTACCCAAGGGACGAGACGATGCTCTATAAAAGGAGGTTATGATGTGCGGGATCAGAAGAAAGACAGTTCTGCTTTGGGGTCCTTTCCTTCTCTTAATTCATCCCAGAGCTCCAGACAGACAGCCATAAACAGTTAGACCTACTACCCACGACAACGATTCCAATGACCCCAACTCCACCCACCACTTCTTCTATCCTCCTCGACCTCAAGCCATTATTGGCGTACCCACCCGCCCACCTAGGAACACTAGCCATACTATTTATTCCCTCCATGCATCCATCCCGCCGCATCTTCATTCCCCCAACCCATTCTCTGAATAAAGAACCATCCAGCAGGGGGATTACCCTTGCATTCGAGAAACCCAACCACGCACATGACCGAAGCTTATTCCGCGAGATAGAGATTCGTCGGAGTCCTCTCTGTATCGCGTTGCTTAATTCGGGCCTATGCTATCGATGACGATGCGCGTATACCGCACGCGAGATCGATGAGGGTCCATTGGAACTGATTTTCACGTGACCCACACCCACACTCGGGTCGCATTGGGTCGGGTTCGCTTAGCAGGCAAAAGACAAGCCTACTACGTGGATGGGTGGGTGGGGCTCAGGGGGAGTCTACTGTAGTAGGGACAGAAGTGTATGTGTGTATGTACGTGTAGATGGGCTATTAGGTACTGAGTAGTTGTAGAGCATAAGGAGGTTGGTTTCTGATTGGTACTGTACTTTGCCCCCCCCCCAACTGAGGGCTTTGCTGCAAAGGATTTCGAGCTAATGCTCATCCATCTTGTTCATGCAAATATTCGATTGTGGACGATTACTATGTAGAGGACTTGACCAACTGTGAGATGAGACAAACCGAATGGCCCTGATGAATGTGGTTGTTGTGGTTATGATGATCCAGCCGCCCGGACGCCAGAATGACCATGCAAAGTTGTCATGACATAACGGTTGAAATAAGTAAGAATGAAGAGTATACAATTGCCAGTTACAGCCGACTATCAGTCTAGTGAGCACCACCGCAGTTGCAGCCTCCCTCCGTCAGCGAGCGCTTGAACTCGCCATGGTAGGTGTCCATCCCCTCAGTGCGGACATCGGCACCGAGTGGGTCACCCAGCCAGCCGAACGATGATGTGTCGACCTGGTGCTCCGACGAGGCCACGGACCAGTATTCGGACGCTTGCAGCTTATCGGTGATGGGCTGCAAGTCGAGATTGAGATACTTGGTGAGGAATGATCCCACATCGATATTCTCGTTGTTTCCCAGGAGAGGCCAGGCATCCTTCGTGGAGGAAGCATAAATGTTCACGTCAACAGCTAGACGCGATGGTTAGTGTATCAATCAGCAATAAGATGAGGTGGACGCCATACCAGAATGTCCATGTGTCGCCCATCCAATCTGGGCCCTTCTGCTCACGATATCTGCGAACACATATTGGGGAGTGATTGGCGAGTCGGGATCAAGCACGGCCCAGATTTCCTCCTCGGTGGCATCGGTAATGCCGAGATCCTTCTCCAGCAATTTCCGAACAAACTTCTTCTGTGCAGAGGAGTCGCTTTCCTTGGAGATAAAATCCTGGAGCTTCTTGTTAACGTATTCTGACGAGTGACTAGCGTTGGCCAGCACCCCAGGAAGCCACTTGTAATCCGGATAGGAAGCATGGAGCTGTCGCGCGGCAGCCAGACCGCCGGTCTCATGGTCGGACGTGCTCACCACCACTCCAGGGGTAGAATCCTTCTCAAGGAAGTCCAAGACGGCCGCGAAAGCCTTGTCATAAGCCAACACCTCGTTGACCTGGGCAGCTGGGTCGTTTCCATGGCCAGCATGGTCGATGCGTGAACCCTCAATCATGAGGAAGAATCCCTTGTCACTGTCAGCGGTAGCCTCGCTGAGCGCCTTGAGCGCGGTGCGGGCCATCTCCTCCAAAGACGGATACACATCATTCTGGCTACGGCGGTCGATCTCGAAAGGGATGTCCTTCTCGGCGAAAAGACCCAGGAGCGGCAAGTTCACAGCAGCGCCTCCGTCCAGCGAATCGAATCCCTCCCGGTCGTTCAAGTAGTGGAATCCATTCGTCTTCGCCAACTCAATAAGGTCACGATCGTCAGCCCGACAACTTCCTTCAGTCGAGTTAGGCAGGAAATGGCACCGGCCTCCGCCCATGATGAGATCCACCACCCGGCCCAGAGGATGCTCACCGATCTCCTGCTCCGCGATGCGATCTTCGTACTGCCGAAGGTTGACGTGGGAGGCGAAGCAGGCTGGTGTTGCGTCGGTGATACGGGTGGTCACCACCAGACCGGTCTTGTAGCCTGCGAGAGCGGCCGCCTCGAGGACTGTCCCACAGGGAGAGTGGTCGGGAAGAACAGAAATGGCACCGTTGTAGCTCTTGAAGCCACAGGAGAACGCCGTGGCACCCGCAGCGGAGTCGGTCACGAGGCTGGAGCTCGATCGCGTCCTGGAGGTACCGATAATGTGCTGGTCCAGGACGAGAATATCGTCAATCGGAAGCCCTTCTGTGTATTGCTTGTAGTTCCGGGTCATGGTGAGACTGGCCGGGCCCATACCGTCCGACACCATGAAGATTAGGTTGCGCTTGCCGGTCGGCTTGCCCCCGGGGCCCCACGGATGCTTCGAGTGATCATTGACTCGGCTTGCCTCGTGCTGATAGACAACAGACAAAACAATCACAGCGACGGTGGCGAGCAAGGCCCATGTGAAAAGACCAACGTCTTTCCAGAATGCCCAGCCCCGGCCCTGACTGCGGTTGGTGCGTTCTCCGGTGAGTAGAGCGTCCTCTTCCTCGGCGTTGCGGATGGACGAGCGATCGGAGGACGGGCGCGAGGCCAGGAGTGGCTCTTGTCGCGCCATGTTCCTGTGTTGTTGCCTCTAGAAGACGAAAGATATAATGTATGATTGCGCAGTAGTGACAGTAAATCCGAGTATTTAATGAAAATTGAGAAGGAGAGAAAGAAGACAACAGGAGAGAGGAGAAGAAGACGAGGACGAAGTTACAGCTGCAAGAGCAACTCGGGGCAGCTGATAAGCAATCAATGGGCCAGCGTGACCCTGACTTGCTGTTTTGGGAATGGCTTCGTACGGGGGATCGACGTCACCGCCTCACTTTGATAGATAGATTAGGTAAGTATTATCCATGCAGTTTCAATGCTCTTTTTTTTTGGCATAATATACATACATGAACACAGAAGGAAAAAAAGAAATAAGAGTAGAGAAACAAAAAAAGAAAACAAGCCCGTAGTGGAGGTTCTCTCCATCGCGTGCTAGTACCCTCTCACACAGATACTGTTTCCCAACCTCGTAATTTACAGCTATCAACCTCCACATCCGATGTCTTGAGTGTACCAGACCATCCACCATGAAAAACTCACCACAGAGTGATATGCAGTGAACAGTAATCTATCTTCTGATATTCCCCTTCCATCCGATCGGAATCATAGCCGCAGCGATCTCCGACACACCTCTCTCAGTAGCAAGCAGATTGAACTGGGCAGCCGCATTGCGAGTATCGGCCACTTCAACCCGCAAGCCCAGGGAATTGAGATATCTCTTTGTTTCCGGCGATAGAGGGAAAACATATTCACCCATGCCAAGAATGAGGAGATCTATTGGGGAGGGGGAACAAATGAGGTTAGCGACACATCTATCAATCTTGTTTTCCTTTTTTTCTGCTTTTTTCCCTAGCATACAGGATAAGCAAAAGATGTCGTGACTTACCAGGACGAGGCCACACCAGATCCAATACACCCCAGGCCTGCTCGTCAAGCTCGAATTGACTCTTCTTGTTGAGCATAGCATCCCGATGACCCCCGGGGGCTACCTGCCACGGACGCCACGGGAACGCCTCTCCGCCCACGAGCATGACGCCGTCGCCACCGGTAATCTTCACTCCGTTGTTGAGGTGGAACCCGGTGTCCAAAGTGGCATCGATAGCAGTGGTCGGCGCGGGGATGTTGCCGAGGACATTGAGGGCGGCGAAATCCGTCTGCGTGTCCTCCGTCGACTGAGGGCCGCGGTCGTGGCTCGAGGGCTTTGCGCTGTGGGCGCGAGGAATCATGCGGGTAGGGCGGGCATTGTTGCTGTTGTGCCGCGGAGATGAGACCGAGAGGCCAATCCGAGAGAGAGGCGAGCGAGATCGGGATGTGAGCTGGGCACAGAGATTGACGCTGCGGTCGGCGAAGATGGAAGTACGCAAGGCGCGCAGAAGCTGGGGTGATGGGCTGTGCATAGTGGTGGAGCTTCTGCTAGGACTCGCGGTGGGTGATGGTGATGGTGATGGTGAACCAGGGCTATAAGTATTCCTGGGTTGATACTGTTGAGAGAATCAACCTTAAAGCACAGGTTTCATTCAACTGGTCTTTGGAAACCGTCAGCCTGGAGAGGATGTGCAGGGGCAGGAGCGATAATGATGTTAGCACAAAATATTTAAGTCCGTCTTGGAGCTCCGGAGCATTGAGACATTCCCCCCGACATTGGAACGCCGCGCAGGCGGCGCCCGGCGTATAACTACCTTAACTATCTTAGGCAGGCGGTGGCCGCATGATCCATAACTTACGAGCCAATAGGCCGGCGGCCAATAGTAACCTACCCCAGAGCTGCTAAGTAAGTTGCCCGTGGCACAAATACCGGCCCCAGACTGAGTATCATGGATACCGAACGGTTGACTATTGAACTTCCGTACCATTGCAGTGGTCGATCTACTCCGCAGCTTTGATGCTATCCTGAAAAACTCTTTTGTATTAAGTACTATGTTGGCAAAGTGCAACACATGAAGTAGTCAGCTAAATGCAATTCGTCTAGCACGTTTCATTCACCGTTCCATGCTCGTAACCTTGGGCCGAACTAGGGGGCCAACTCGACGTCTCCCCTGAGATGGCAATGAAAGCAATGCCATACAAGTGATAAGTCGATAGGATGCCTTTGTATTCAAACGATTGTGTGGGACTGTATAATATGTCGCTGGCTTCAAATCTGAATCGCCAGAGTCTCGCGCAATTTCCACGACAGCTGGTAGAAGTGGATTGCGAGACAAGGACGAACGATGCCACCCGTGGTATTAACGCCGTACCATCTATACAATGACTCGGGGCCCTCATCTTCGGCTTTCTTCGGTAGGCTTGTTGGTAGATTGACCCTGACTTGGTCGACCTGCCGCGTCATGGGCGTTACTGTTCCGATCCTCGTCAGACTGACTGGAGCTATCATCGCCAACAGCGCCCGACGTTGATGCACTACGCAGGCGTTGGGCTCGATCTTGTAGCACTTGAGCTTCAGCTGCGGCTCTCTGGGCCCGAATCTGCTTGCGCCACATGCTTGCGTAGCGGCCCTTCATAGCCAGCAGTTGATCGTGTGTGCCACGCTCAACAACGCGTCCTTCATGCAGAACTAGGATTTGGTCTGCCGTTGTAATTGTGCTCAACCGATGAGCAATGACAAGCATGGTACGACCACGAGCAAGGCTAGCAAGTGCCCCTTGGATGTGCTCCTCCGTCTCGGTATCGAGAGCGGCGGTCGCCTCATCCAGAAGGATAATCCGCGGATTCTTGAGGATAGTACGAGCAATGGCTACCCGTTGCTTCTCTCCTCCACTCAACCGTAGGCCACGCTCGCCGACTTTAGTGTTATACCCGTCGGGGAAGGACAGGATCTTATCGTGGATGCTAGCCGCTCTACACGCTTCATATACCTCCTCGTCCGTGGCGTTTTGGTTGGCATATTTCAGGTTGTACATCAGTGTCTCATTGAAGAGGACAGTGTCCTGGGGTACAACGCCCATGTGCCGCCGAAGAGAGTCGATGGTTATACTTTCAACGTCGTGACCATCAACGCACATACGACCGCGTTCGGCGTTGTAAAAGCGGAAAAGTAGTCGGAAGACTGTGGACTTTCCTCCGCCAGACTCACCCACCAAAGCCGTCGTGGTGCCTGGTTCACAGTGGAATGTGAGGCCGTTCAGAGCCGGCTTCCGCGTGTCATACGAGAACTCAACATTCTCAAATGTGATCCGGCCGCTGCACACGGACAGAGGCCTTGCGCTAGGGCGATCTACAACGGTAGGTTGTTCCCGGAAAAGCTCCAGCATTCGCTCTGAGTTGATAAGGGCGGACTGGATGGAACGGTAAAAGGTTCCAAAGAAATTGAGAGGCCCCTGCAACTGTGCCATGTAGGTGAGCAATGACACAAACTGACCTACATCTCGCTGACCCATGGACACCTGATATGCAGCGATAAAACAGGCAATGAGCAAACCCAGCATGAAGACAGTGTTCTGTGACGTGTTCATAAGGTTGAGAGAAAAGAGAACGTGATACTCGGCTCTTTGATAGTCTGACACGGCTTGGCGGTATCTGCCGAACTCATAGTCTTCGGCATTGAAATATTTGACGGTTTCATAAGAGACCATCGAGTCATTCCTGTGGTGATTTCGTCAGCTTCTAAAACAGTGAAACGTTGGCTCAAGCTAGCCCTTACTTGACGGCATCTTCCTGTCTGGACTTATTGACCATTTCCCTCCGAATCTCCGCCCTCCACTGTGCCAAGCGCACTGTGACGTAGAGGTAGCAGAAAGTAATGATGGTGACCACAAGGGCGTAGTATGCATCGAAGAAAATCAGGAAGAAGACAATGGCCACGCAAAGATCGACCAGCATAGGAACAACTTGAAAGGTGACCTGCTCGAGGAATGTGTTGATCGAACTACCTTTGCTGAGCGCAGATAGCACCTCACCCGTCTTCTTTCCCAAGTGGAAATCGAGACTGAGGCCGTGCACGTGTTCGAAAGCCGCGGTCGACAGCTCCATGTACGAGTATTGGCTCACAGGGATCCAAAGATTTGAGCGCAAGGATCCGATTAGTCCCTGGTTGCCCTGCAACCATCGGTAGAGAATATACAAGCAGATCTCGAACCACGGAATCCTAAACTCGCCATCCTCTCTGGAGAGGATGTTCGTGATGACACCCACCTGATATGGGACAAGCACATTGACAATGCGCTGCAAAACGATTAACACGAAACAGATGACCACCACAATCTGCAAACGGCGAGACTTGGACGGCCAGAGATATGGAAAGAACAGGGAGTATCCACTCAAGTATTCCCACCAGCTTGTAGAAGGGACAGTGGTCGGGCGTACCCATGGATCGGTAGGCTTCGAAGGTTGAGCATGCCCGTTCGTCGCACCATGGCCGTTTGTCGCACCATAGCCATCCCCATTCTCTACATTGTGGGCATCGAGTAGTCCCGTAGTCTCGGTAGAGCCGTTCACACGGCTTCGTTCCCTCTTTGGGTTGACGTTTATCGAGTTCGCGACATAAGTCAGGACCATGGTGGCGAGGATGAGCACTCGGAAGCAATTGAAGACGACCCCTGTCACTTCCCAGGGAGTTATCCCATGTCGGAGACGACCACCAATAGGATCTCCAACCACTGGTTCTCGATGGGGCCCAGTGTAGATAGAGAGGGATGTGCCAAGAACACCGATTTCGATTGGGATTGCGATGAGCCATGGGAGGAATTGAGCAAATGTCGGGGACGGATTCGTGTCCAACAGCGAGACAAGGATAATGGCGTAGTCAAAGAATGACCCAACGACATATATCTATGGCAAATTAGAAGCTGCTTCGCAGGACGGACAACACATGGCGATTACACAGGGAGCTCCACAGGATCAAAGCAGCGAACTTACCACAACGGACTGGCCGCACCACCAATGCTCCGATCTAGCAATGATGACATGCGACACATTCAGCGCGCCTTCTGCGACAATGGTCAACAGAATTCCTACTGAAAACCATTTGAAGAGCAGCTTCGCGTTCTGAGAAAATCGTTGAGGAGATTTGAGTACGGTCATTGTGCTCCTTGACCGCTTGGGGAGCGGTCTTCCCCCGGGTCCAGTTTGCGCATTTTTGCTGTTGCGATTCACGTTCTTGGCTGCCAGGATAGAATTGGCAACAAACGAGGCGATGAAGACGAGGAGAAGGAGAATTGGGGATCCAGTACGAAGGTACCCCAGGAGTTCCCGGGTTGCATGATGAGGATCCATGGTGTGATGGATGTCCACTCAGTGACCGAGATTTTTCTTTGGACGTTCAAGGTATAATTTCCATGACACTGCGACCGCGACCTTCTCTCCAGGACGAGGAATACAGATGACAGGCGGTGAGAGCTCGGAGTGCGGGAAAGTACTCGAGGTTCGAGGCGAATTATGATCGGGGATTCGTCGAACGAAGAAAGCCGGGAGTTGAACGAGAGCCGGCGGACACGTGGGAAGTAGTAAAGTTATGTCTGTCTTGTAATGTTCTATTAAATTTAAAGAGCAAAAGAGATTCTTGACGCAAAAAGACAGGAAGAAACACAGATATGAGAATTGAAAGGGAAGAATCCTTTAGAGAGAAAAAGGGCGTGAAAGGTTAAAAACTTAAAATGAGGAAAAAAAGGGACTGTAATAGATACAGGAGAAGAAGAATACAGGTTGATTAAGCAAAGACTATAAAGAAGAGTAAAAGGTTGGCAACCGGAGGTGTACGTTGCACCAATATCTCTGATCATGCAAGAAACAAATTAAAAGAAGAGGAGGGGAGGGAGGAAAGGGAAGGGAAAGAGGGAAAAAAAAGGACAGGATAGACCAGAGGCACACGAGAGGAAAGGATCGTTGGATACAAATAGCAGCTTGACGAGAGCAAGATGGAATGACGGTGTGGATGCGGAAGAAGTCGAGAACCAGAACTGCACTAGCTTGAGTTTCCAAAGCTAGTTCCGTATTAAGCTTGGTTGGATCCGGAAGGCGAGGGGAAGGAAAATAATAATATCCAGCATTATTATTATTATGATTATGTTTCCTTAGAGCAAAAAAAAAAAAAGAAAATTCGAAAAGGAAAAAAGAGGAAAAAAAAAAAAAAAAAAAAGGCAGGAAAAAAAAAAAAAAAGCAAAATAACAGCAAAACAACGAGGGAAAGAAAGCAAAGAAGAACAGAAGGAATATCCGCCCTACGTACCTCGCCCCAACGGTCGTTTTCATTATTCCCGGCTGATCAGATGCAGGCAGCATCGGAGGTTTTCTTTCTCACCTGCGTTCTCTCTGTCTCTCTTAACACCTTTGCCTCCCACCATCCCCTCCTATGCGCAGTTTAATGGTATGAGTCAAATTAAAATAGAAAGGGCCCGGGGTGGGTGAGGGCCTCCTCAATCGGAAAGGTTAAATCATGGTCTGGAATGATCAAACTACAGGGTAGTACGTATTCTGTTTGTCTCTCCAGGATGTACCAGCCGTTGTAAACACCCTTCTGGTCGAATCCCGTGGAGATTTAGAGGTGTAGAGGTGCATCATACCCAATGAGAACAGGGGTTGGAATGAAGGTTCCCGTGTGCTGAAGGAAAAGAATCCACTCAGGGGGAAGGGACAATGAGTTCTCAAGCACTACTCCGTCTATTCAAGAAGAATGAGACAGATGATGGCGGATGAGGGGAGGTGAAGGCCTGTGGGGTAGGTCGGTAAGTCGGTAAGTACGTAGTAGAATAGATGGCACAACTGCAAGTTACCGCCAAGTTGATACATAAAGACACCATGAGGCACACGCATGAGCTCCGCCGATGGCGACAAGCGAGAAGCAACTGGAGGGGGTCACTTGTAGGGGTATGTCATGACAGATCTCGATGGAGGAGGGCTTTGCGCAGATCGATGCGAGAAGGTGACAATGGAACGAGGACGAGGAGGACGAATGATGGAGGGCCTGGGCTGCCGCAGCAATTAACCGCTCGGGGATTCCCTGGAAGGCTATGTGCTGGGATGGAAGAGAAGCTCTCTGAGTGGTCTCTGACCCCGGTTGGAGCAAAGACACATCACGGCCCAGATGCCGGTCCATCAACTTTGACCCCTCCTCCTGCTGGTGCTGGTGTTGCTAAGAGATAAAGACCATGGCGCTCACAGGATGAAATACGGGCGGGATTGTCGATGAATCAAAGCCCTTTCAGATGCAGGTGTTTTCGCTCGAAGGATGCGTAGGTGGCTGGCAAGTTTTCAGGGACATCTGTCGGTATGGACTAGTCTGGCCCAAAATCAGATATCTAGATGAATACGATGTATACATTGTTGAATGGCTATCAGAGTACACTCTTGGGGTTAAATATATAATTCATCTACTGAGGCCGTTGTGCCATATATCGACATGGACAGAAACGATATAGAGGCAGTGCAGAATTAGAAAACAAACCCTACCCCTTCCATTCAAGCTACCAATATAACCACGCATCAGCCGACTATAACCAAAGAGCAAGCGTCTCTGATGGTGCGGGGAGAGGGTGTTCTTCATCCGCGACAATTATGCGCATCCCTCACGATTTCGACGAGTCATTCGGTAACCGCCCCAGACTAGTTCCATTTTAGCTTGTCCCACCTTGAAGTCCCGAATGTCCGGATGATCTAAAACAACGCCTGGAATGTACAGCACCGGACCATTGGAGTAGTGAGACAATGACATGGCCACCCAACTGCTTAATCTCGGACTTCCTGTCTCAATTTCCGCACCGCTAAACATGCATAGGAAGAGTCTACCGATAGGTGGCGGTCGATTTAAGCACCTCCCTAGGGAGAAAAGTGAGAGGGTAAGACAATCATGATCATCATAGGCGGGTGTCGTAATTATGCTTGCAGGTTGGACAGGAACAATTCTTGATCCCGACCGAACCCCATCGACTCGCGACTGCACACCGCCCTGAACCTGCATGCATCCCTTGTCTGCATCCATCCACACTACTATACAGATAATGTTTTTTTTCCCGCAACCAACTCCCTCTTCCCTCCAAAGATCTCTTCCCCGGCTTTCCTCTCGTCCTCATGTGGCTGGATGGCCAAACGGGAAGAGGAATCTTGTTTGAGATACCGTTTACAAGCTATTTAAGCTAGTTTCAGTTAAATTGCTCCCATCATAGGCAGCAGTCAGATCGGGAGGCGAAGGAATAATTTCGATGATACGGATACTGAAAGCTATAGATCAGTCTCTAGCCTGCAGACAGTTAAGCAAACATAGCAAACTGATCGTACGGAGTTCCCTTCGTACAGTTCCCAAGAACACCAAACTCAACAACACCCGGTAAGTCACAGTACTGTATGTACTGTAAAGTACATGAGTACTCTAGTAAGCTCTATGGAGATCGACGAGTGTTTGCACATACTGTGGACAGTATGTCGTATCGACCTCAAATCTGCGTTACCCTTCGCCGGGCAAGCAGATAGATATCACGGGGTAAGTTGATTTTACTTATTGCCACTGGTTACATAATCGCTCGCCCCCAGCTTGGAGCTTTGGCTCTAAACCAATTCAGGTATCAAGCCGTGTCATCCATTGAACCGGCAGAATTCCATCCAAGGCGGTTTGTTGCTCCATTATTGCACTGTCCGCCTCACATTCCTGCACTACTACTACAATTACTTACTGCTGGTCCTCGACGGTATCACCTCAATATCCAATCATACTCATGATTTACCTTTTCTTCATAACATCCACCTTCATCTTGTTTCCCGGGTTGGAATCATAGTTCCAGGAATCAGCTGCTCCCCTTCTTCGAGTCTCATCTTCCGCCCTCCCCTTTCGTTCTCCTTTGGCTTTACCTTTCCAGGTTCCTTTCCCTTCCTATTCCCCACCTCTCTTCTGTGCATCACTCTTGTTTGTTCGTCCGGGGAAAAACCTTCACAGCCATGGAGCTCCAATCCTCATCCGGTTAAGTCATGCATGACTGACCTCTGAGAGAGTCTCTGACCCTGGAAATCATGGCCGACTTCTCTCGATTGCCCCCCCGAGGCAACACCTCCCCAGCGCCGCCGCCTCCCCCACCTCCAGCTCCCGTGCAACAAAGTCACAAGTATTCCAACCGCGCGGCCAGTGCTTTGGCAAGATTTGCCCAGCCTTTTTTCTCCGGGTCTCGACCTCCCAGTCCGCATACGCAAAGTGGTCGTGCAGATCTATCTGCTGGTCCCCGTTCCACTAGGTCCAAGTCCTTGTATAGCTCTCCACTCCACTCCTTTCCCCCGCCCTTCCGAGATACTGCTTCCTCGCCCTCGCTCGACTCTTGCCCTACCTCCCCCTTACTTCTTTCCTCCCCATTAGTGCCTTGGCTTTACCTAGTAATTTGGTCCCGATGACCGGGGTGACGGAAGCTCTAAGCACCTTGAAATGTGAAAGGTGAATGAATCTGACATCTTCCTAGACCTGGTGCTTCTCAGACGATCTCTCATAAGACTGGGATTCCTATAGCTGCGCTAGATATATCTCCCCAGCGGACACATGCAGTTATCGGCGGCAAAGAGATTTTGAAAACGATCCGTGTCTCGCCGGATCATTCGTCCGAGGAATTCAATCTTCGCAGTGCCATTATTAGCTATTCTTCTACTCACCATGTCGGGAGTGGGCTTTCCGCTCGGCACAAAGACCAGCTGACGGTCAGAGATGTGAAGTGGTCACATGGTGAGCATGACCAAATCATCGCCACCGCGGTGGCCAATGGCCGCATTGTTGTCTACGATCTGTATCGGACTGGCTTAGAATGCTGCCGGTTTCAAGGCCATAGCCGTCAAGTTCACCGCCTAGCCTTCAATCCATACCATTCATCATGGCTGTTGTCTGGAAGCCAGGACTCTTCGATCCGCATGTGGGATTTGCGGACAGCATCGGCAGAACGGGGCGTCTTAGTATGTGGAAGTACGGACTTATTCAACGGTAACAGTGATGCTATCCGTGATATCAGATGGTCACCGACCGACAGAGTACTGTTTGCAACAGCCACAGACAGTGGAGCTATACAACTGTGGGATTGCCGCAAGACCAGTGCGCCGTTGATGCGGATTACTGCTCATGATCGCCCCTGTTATTCGGTAGACTGGCATCCTGATGGAAAGCACCTTGTCAGTGGAGGCACAGACAGGCAAGTGAAGGTTTGGGATTTCTCTACTTCAGCAGAAAGAAGACAGAAGCCGGCCTTTCAGTTTCGTACCCCCCAGGCTGTTCTCAATGTGCGCTGGCGGCCCCCATCATGGGCGAGGGAGCCGGAGGGAGCAGGTGATTGGCAGTCGTCGCAGGTAGTAACATCTTACGACAAGGAGGACCCACGAGTTCATCTCTGGGATCTTCGCCGGTCCCATGTTCCCTTCCGCGAGTTTGATCGTTATGACGCTCACGCCACCGATCTGCTTTGGCATTCCAAGGATCTGTTATGGACGGTGGGTGAAGCCGGCGCTTTCACCCAGACAGATGTTCGATATGCCCCTCAAGTGGTCAATCAACGGTCGACCTGTGCTGTTGCTTGGAGCCCAAGTGGAGAAGTGCTCGCCTTTGTCCAGAAGCGTCCTCGACGAAGTGCTCTTGGACCCAGCACCGCTGAGGTTGTAGGCCCTCGACAGGACGAGAGCAGCAGTGGGGAAGTCTTGAGCCAGAGCCCTGTGGACGATTTCCTTGATGACGCCCCGCTCACCTCGACGCGGCATCGGTATAGTAAGTCAAGTAGCATTCGACCGTCTAAGTCCTTAGGCAGTACTCCCCCGAGTGTATCGGAGCTTGTTCCTATTCTCCCTCTGGAAAGGTTATTGTCTCAGATCAAAACCCCAGAGGTACGTCAGCTCGGGGTTGTTGGAGGGGTCCCGGGAGCCACACTGGATCAGGATACATACCAGTATCTAGCTTCGCACTATCATCCTCTGCTCGATGAGCCTGACATGCTTCCCAAGAGTTCTATACAGTCTTTGCTTGAATCACTTGGCCACAATGCCCAGTGCTCCGAAGACATATCTTTATTCAAGCTTGCTCAGACCTGGCGGGTCATCCAGTACGCGGTCATTCAGGAGCTTGAACTTAGGGCGAAGCAGCAGCCCCCCTCGCTCGATAAGGGACTTCGGGTCATGAAGAAACGCCCGTCAAAAGAAGGGCCGGTCGAGGAAAAGCAGCGGACATTGGAAGACGGTCGACAGGACAAATTTAAGAACAAGCTGATCAAGAGCGTCATTGAGAGCGATACATCAAAGCATCCTCTCACTGATACGGAGGGTGCTTCGACTATGACCACCCCGCTTGCGCAGCCCCTACCTGATTCTCCACTCGGGTCTCTGGATAGTTCAATATCCCACATGACGTCCCTAAATGATACTACAGATATTCAACCGCTTCCTGCCTCAGTCCTGAGTCCCAATATCGGGACAATGTCTTCAAATGATTGGTCATCGGTATCGGACGTTGATCCTCGGCCAATCCGCGACTTCAACGAGAGTCGAGAGCAGGCAAATAAAGGCGCTCATTTTGCGCCTGAAAGTTTACCACCTGATTTCTTGCGTCCTTCTGTAGCCCATGATCTGGCAGATGACCAGCGATCTGCACCACGAGCCATCACCGGCAGGACAGATTGGCATATCAGAAAGCCTGCGGGTATTTCAAAGGACGCTTCTGAAGTGGATGATTATGATTTGAAGATGGAGGACAAAAGAGCGGCAATTCGTGATTACAGGCTGCATCCAAAAAAAGTACTGACCTTGGAATCTCGGATGGAATCTGCCAAGCCCCCAACGTTTCATCGTCAAGAGTCATCAGAAAGCTTCCCAATGTTCTCCGCATCAACGGAAAGTTCGCATCCTTCTAAATACATGGGTACGTCCCTTAATTCTGCTGCAAGGCTTCATGATGCAGCGGGGACCGAGAGCCGAGGCGAGCAGGTGGATATACCTATTTCAAACAATAACAGAACCAGGAGTAGAGGAGCATCCATCCTAAATCCTGACATTGCGCATGAGACAGAAATGCTCAGCAGCGAGTCGTTCGAGGAAGAGCCTCCAGGCTCTGATACTATTCATCTTGACCGGCCGTCCAGCCCCCCTCCGCTCCTCAAAGAGAGCCAACCATTGGAGTCTCGTACTTTAGAGGAAAGGTCTCAATCAGGGCCCAATGAGTGGAGTGCTCAGAGCACCTCTGGAGTGTTGAAACAATTTTCGGACGTCAGCATTCCAATTACTCCCGATACAACCCCTAACAAGCCCTGGAGTGTTGAGCTACTGTTCAAGGAGGCGATCAGACACTATCATAGTGGCGCTGTTGTTGACATCCAGTCTGCTGCTCACCTACTCCTAATGTTGCGCGCTCTTTTTCAGGAATGCGACAAGATCCTTCCCAGCGAAGAGACGGAATTCATTCTCAAAGCCTACAACGAACAATTATTACGACAGTCAATGTACAAGGAGGCGGCCGAGCTCCGGCTCCTCTGCGTGCCGTCCTACCCAGCAGTGTACGAATATGCCCAGGCGGACACATACATGAACGTATTCTGTTTCTCATGCAAACGGCCATATGAGAACCCAAAGAGTGACAATGGACGATGCTATCGTTGCAACACCCCACAGGATCCGTGTGCTATCTGTATGAGTGTTGATCCTCCTCCAGAATGGGTCGCAGAGCTATCAATGTCCTCGGATCACCCCGATCTTGGGTCAGGATCACCATATACCTTGTCCGCTTCGCATTCCTCCTTGGAGACAGAATCTATACCTCAATACGAGTTACAGCAAATGGACGCTATGTTCTCCGAAAATACTCAACCGTGTCGGCCCAGAGGAGCCACTCTCTGGACGTGGTGTCAAGGCTGCGGCCACGGCGGACATCTAGCTTGCATCAGTACTTGGCTAAGTGATGTATCCATCAGCGAGGGTGGCTGCGCGACCCCGGGGTGTATGCATGACTGTGGTCCAGGGCCCCGCCGTGAACACAACCGGTCTGTCCTGCTAGAGGAGTCCAAGAAACGAGATTCCGCCGGCCGCAAAGCAGGTGCAGGCTTTGTCAAACGAGACACATGGGCCAAGGGGGAAAGCAGGGCCGTGGAGAAGGTGCGTGGTATGTTGGGGGTTGGTGCATCAGCTGGAAGCACTTCAACCACGGCTACCACCAGCGCTGGGCCCAGTGGAGCCTCCTCTACCACGATGTCTCCCAAAAAGGTGCGACTAGTGACACCTAGTGAACAAGGGAAGCCGCGGCGAAGTGGCCATCGGACAAGCTTTGGTGGCAGCGGCAGTGGGCTGAGCAATTAATACTGAATCTATTCATACGAGCGACTGACGCCATTGAATCGGCAGAAGGCTGAGCCGATCTATCTTTCTTTCCATGTTTCTGTCTGTCGTCTCATCTTGTAAAGTGAGACTTTAGCACCCAGCCTCGATTTGCCAGTGGACAGAAGTCCCAACGGGTCGATAATGATGACTGTACATAATATAATGCGCCTACATTGTAGTAGTAATGTGGATGACCCATGAAATGGTCTTCCTGCCGCCGGCCTATCCAAAAAACAACTTCTAACTAGCCAGCACAAAACTGTGTCCTATGATTTCAACTCAAGTTAGTAGTCTCCGGAAAAGCCAAGTTCAGAATTTTCGTTTCTTCTTGGCTGGAGCTTTGGCCTTCGCCTCGAGTTGTCGTTTCAATTCATCCCGCTTCCTGTCGGCCCGCTGCTGTTCACTCTCCTCTTTCTCTTGTTCCGCGGGTGGTGTCAATTCAGACTTTTGTTCCTGAGATACTGAACGGGCTGCTCGCGGGTCTGCTAGTTCTGTAGTGGCTCCTTCGGATGCATCATCCGAGTGTTCTAATTTGGCAGATGACGCAGCGTTTGTTGGTGGTTGAGATTCCGCAGTGCGCTTGGTGGAGCCTGCAATACCTCCTATCACCCCCAACCGGCCGGTCCGTTTGGGCGGGGTCTGGGTCTTTGACTCAGACAGCTGGTCTGATAATGGTTGAGAGGGTTGCCGATTTGGAGATGATGGCAGAGAAGGTGGTTGCTCTTTCTTCTTGCCGCCTATGATTCCAAGGCCGCGCTTGACTGGTGCTGGTGCCTTCAGTTTCAGTGGTTGGGGTTGAGAAAGGTCGTCGTCTCCGTCTGTCTCAGAGGCGGTTGCATCGCTATCTGTTGCTCTGGGGGGAGGTACTGGTGGTTTGGCTCTCCGGTCTGGGATGTCGACCTCTGAAGCAGAAGAGGGCGGTGTCTTCTCTTTCGATTGTGGTCTCTTCCTGCCTCCGATTACACCAAGACCACCACCTTTAGAAAGCTTCTGTACTGATAACTGCTCCGACCTTGACGATGATCTCGTCCCGTGTCTTGCTGAGCTTGGCTCTGCACCAGGGCTTGGACTTTGCGTCTTGGCTGTGGTGCGTCTTAGATGCGGCGGTGTCTCTTGTCGCTAGGGCGAGAAAAGATAGTGAACGCTGAACTGCTTAGAAAGGTTGAGCGGGCTGTAAGAACATACCTCAAATTCGTCGTCGTCATCCTCATTTCCACTGTCAGTGTCAGTCTCGAGACTACCATCAAATTGGCGCTTCTCTACGGCAGGCTTCCGGGCCTCATTGTCGGACGATGAGTCGACGACTGCAGTTGAGAGCTGCTTCCACCATCCGTCTGCTGGCGCAGTGAGGTCTCGCACTCTGTCGGCATCACCAACCCCGGAGCCAGTGGCTTCCGTGGCAAGATTGGCCGCGGAGCTGAGCTCGGGAAAGGATACATTGGTCTCGCGAATCCAGGAGTCGTTGTCGAATGGCTCGACCCCTTTGATGTATTTGGCAGTATGTGACAGCATCGTGTCTTTCTGTCCCGGACAATGACCGGAGACGCCAGGGAAGACTGTGCCAATGTCGATAGCTAGAGCTTCGAGCTTGTCGAAGAGCTTCCCTAAGACCCAGTCTTTCTTCATGAGCTGGTCGATCAAAACCTGTTCCCGCGATTGCCATACGGTCTCAGATTTCACCAGCGGCAAGAGCAGATGGTCAGTGGTCGCAGAATGAGGGTTCTGGGACAAGTAAAACCTCCATCGGAGAGGGTTGAGCGGAGCCGGGAGCTTTGTTGTGGTGAGCAGGTGTAGGCTCGCACCCTCTGAGCCCCGGCTGAGCGCAGCACTATGCCCAGAGTCATGATGCAGCGCCTCTTCTATCTTCTGTAGTAGCACTGTGAGCTGATCGTTATCCTCACTGGGGTCGATGGTGGTGTCGTCTTCATCTGCTCGTCGCAGTATAGATTTACGATCCAAATGTTCCGACCATATGTATGTAAGGTCGGTGATATACAGCTCATATCCGTCCACAGTGAAGGTAAACTGATACAAGAGAGTGGGGACATTGCCAGAGGATGAGAAATGCAGTCTGTGCCATCTCGAAGGCATTTTGACCGCGACTGGTTGGGTCTGCTTTAGAATGGTAGGTAAGTTGAGAAGTAAGAGCCGCTATTTAAGGCATCAGCGGGTTGGTAGGCAATAGATTAGATGCACGTGCTGATAGAGAAGGTTTGCCGCGGCGGCGGCGCGATCGATTGACCTTCCTGGTGCGGGAAGCTGTCAACCCGATCTCTGGACTGTCCGATAACAGTGCAACTTGGAGAGCCTGCTTCTCATTTGACAGCCACTGAATAACTCTGTTCGTTCTTCTTCTTAATTTTGTTTTTGCTTTACTATCGTATACTCACGAGAGATTCGGAATCATCCTGGGCCTCCCCCCAACAGGATGTCATCGCGATTTCCCGAGCGAGCAAGCTCGAAGCGCAGCCGTTCTCGCTCCCCGTCGCGTCATCCTCAGAAGCACCCACGCCGATATGACGACCGAGACCAGCAATACGACTCCAGCAGGGCCTGGAGAGGCGAAGAAGGTCGTCCGTCGCAGTCGCGACCGCGGAATATGAAGGACCAGGTGCGGCTCAATCAGCTTCAGGAAGATGAGCAGGTCCGAGAATGGGTGGCGCAGGAGGACATCTTCGTTCTCAAGCAGGCCAAAAAGAAGGCAGAGATCCGGGTGAAGGAAGGCAGAGCCAAGCCGATCGATTGGCTCACTGTTACTCTACGGGTGATCGATCCTACGAGGAACCCTCTAGATGATGAAATCGCCGATTCGGAGCTCGATCTGGTGGACCCCGATGGTGTCTTTGAAGGACTGTCGGCGGCACAGTTGCTGGATCTAGAGAAGGATATTGATACCTTCTTGGGTCTGGAGAAGAACTCGCAGAACCGGGAGTTTTGGAAGGTATGAGGTCTCCTCTGGTCTTCCGGCTGGTCAGGATGTTGTTTAGACGATGCTAACCACTATCTTTTCTGGCGCAGACGATGAAGGTCATCTGTCGAGATCGCCAAAAGATCACCGGGCCTGAAGGTCGTGCGCTCAGCTCCGTGGCTTCCGACATCAACCGATTGCTGAGTCCCAAGTCCTACGAACAACTTCAGACACTCGAGGTGCAAGTTAGGAGAAAGTTGGATTCGAACGAACCCATCGACACAGACTACTGGGAAGAACTTCTGCGCAGTCTCACTGTTTGGAAAGCTCGCGCCAAGCTGAAGAAAGTGTTTCAAGATGTCATAGATGAGAGAGTTAAGGGGCTGCGCACACAACAGTGCGAGGAGGCCGAATCTGTGCGAGCGAAGCTCGCTCCGCTGGCTCCCTTTATCCGGGCCCCCTCGGGGAGTGACGCTCAACCCGATCATCACGACTTTGAAGGTCTCGATCCGGACCCATTGCTTCAGGTTCGTCCAGAGGACAAGATACTGGAGATTGTCGATGAAAGTGCTTTTCTTGGTCAAGTGGTCAGTCTAATTGCACCATGTATCATAAATCAACCCTCGAAAGACTGATGCCAACACTATGCAGGCCCGGGAACGACAAAAAATCTTGAAGATGGGATTTGTGCCGCTGCGCCAGCGACATGCGGAGAAGCCTTCGGCTACTCCCCTGAACCAAGCAACAAACATGCCAGTTCCTAGCGCCCTAACTAGGTTCTCGGCCATCCCCAACGATGACTTTTCTCAAGCGACCAAGGCCCTCTATGAACGCGAATTGGCGAAGGGAGTGAGTGAAAACGAAGAGATCTTCACTGGCGAGGAAGCTGTAAGCTCCGGCGCCCAACCTTTGTGGGCAGGCAAGTATCGACCCCGCAAGCCGCGGTACTTCAACCGTGTTCAAATGGGCTACGAGTGGAACAAGTACAACCAAACCCACTATGACCACGACAACCCACCCCCGAAAGTCGTCCAGGGCTACAAGTTCAATATATTCTACCCAGATCTGATTGACAAGACCAAAGCTCCGACCTACCGTATCGAGCGGGAAAATGGCCGTAAGCGCGGTCAGTCCTTTGCGGAAGCAGGGGAAGAAGATACTTGTCTCATTCGTTTTATGGCCGGCCCACCGTATGAAGATATCGCCTTTCGCATTGTGGATAAGGAGTGGGATTACAGTGCCAAGCGAGAACGCGGTTTCAAGAGTACTTTCGACAAAGTACGTTACATCCCCCTTTTTTTCGTACAAAGAAAATGAGAATTGACGGTGTCGGCAGGGAATTCTGCAACTACATTTTCAATTCAAGCGGGTGAGTCGAGTCCCTGATCGACGTCTCATCCCGGTGCTATACTAACTCGATTATCCAGATCTACTACCGGAAGTAAAATCAAGGCGATTTTCGAAGTTTCGGCGGTATGGAACGCACGAAAAGCCCTAGCGTATGCCAGAGGCAAAATATCGTCAGGTCTGGGTTCCACAGGGACGAATTCGTCCGCGTACAGCGAAGAGCCGTTCTCGCTCTTCTGATTGGACTGCAAACTTAATCCATCTGATCACGTATTGGACTCTATCCCAGCCAAGCTAAGATGTATCATATTCGATCTCAAGCTACTACATGATCCGGCGCGCAGATCGTGGTCTCCACTCACGGAATACCTGTCGATGCTTAATTACACTGCACTCGAGATCTGTATATATTCGGTCAGAAATGCTTTCCGTGCCTCCACTCTCTCCAGCAAAGGCTCCCCCACCCTGGGCAGCGCTGGTGTATATCACGTGCAACAAATCAGAATTGAGGCGGGGGACCTCATGCTTCCCTCGCATGGTCGTCGTGGACTTGGGAATGGTGGTAACACCTGATGCGGCTTTGGGGAAACATTGCGTATTGTTCTAAGGTTCCGGCTGGACGGGGAAACCGGGAGAAGCAGTGGTGTACCTAGTATCTGCAGGACAACTCTCTAAAGACTTCTCATGGCTTGAGGAAGAGGGAAGGGAGAGGAGTTATCTCCAATTCTGAGAAAAGTTCTGCAGCTAATTTCGAATTGCCCTTTGTTTTCTTTGTTTTTTGTTTTTCTATTTTTCATTTTTGGTGGATGGTAGAATGTATCTGCAGGCTTCCGGTATCGCCATCCTCATTAATACGTGCATGACCCCGGCCCATATGGCGCGGCAGGCCACCCAGGGACCGCCATCGCAAGCCCCCTCGGACCAGATCTAGCCTCCGTTTGGGCATTCGTGATTTCATGGTCTTCGACTGCACTGCAAGTGGACTAGAATACCAGTTCGGTTTCACAACCTTATGGGGGGCGACTCCCGCGGTTGTCAATGCAGCTACATTTTCAACACATGATAGAATAGGTTGGCTGGTAGACCATTGATATCATCCTGATTCTTTTCTGACTAATGTCTACCATTTCCCTCCCCTCCTCCTGGGCTGTGGGAAAGGGCGATCTTGACATCTTGTTCAACCTCATCCTTGTTTTTAAGGACTAAATATGTGCAAAGACTGACTAATTGCAAGCCTACAAAAGAAGAAAGAGGGTTAGCAGGAGAGAGAGAAAGTCAGACATACTGAGGGAGGGACTGATACCGTAGACAGACCTCAAAAGAAAAAGAAAAGGAAAGGAAAGAAGAGATCAAAAAGACCAAGCTTGTACTGTACATTATGAGCTGGCATTTTCTTTTGCCTCACAGCTTCATTTGCAAGATCGGGCTCCCTTCGTCTCAGTGGTCACACGTCTATTTTTTTTTTTTTGACTTAATTTGAAGGCGATTTTGGAGCCAACCCCTCCTAACCCTCCTTTCCTTTGTTCAGAAAGAACCCTTTATTTTGCAGCAAGCTACTTGATGGGACTCTAGAGGCAAGGGTGTCGTCGAAGTCTCACTAAATTTATATAATATTTTTATTCCGCTGTGAAGCTACACTTCTTCTCATGTTACTCTGAACTAGTCATTGACCCAGCTCTCGTCACAAATTGCGTTCATCCTGGCTCATACTACTAGCACAAGGCCACAAGCACAAGCACAAGCACATTATGGATCGTTTCTATCCTTCTCCTCCTCTCAGCTCACACCCGGACTCACTTCCATTCGGCCGGGCTTCTTCTCAGATTGAGCCTGCGAGACAAACAGTGACCCCTCCCTCACCTGTAACAGATAGCGCTCGTTTGACCCCTTCTCACCATGTCTATCCCTGTTCAGCAATCGGAAATTGGACGAGTTCCCATTCCGGCAGTTCAGAGACGGCGATGTCTCACTACCACCTCCAACAACAACATCATTATCATACCACAACTCTGTGGAAGGCACCGCTATACCGACCCTCTTCTTCTTCACCATCCAGCGCTTCATCTGAGGAGGAAGTGCCAAGTCTCTTTCCTACTCACGGCGTTGAGTCTTCCGAGTGGTCATCGCATTCGACCGCACCCAGTTGCCCGGAGTCGAAACAAGTAAAGCTCGAACCAGGAAGCAGTTACGAAAGCACCAGAAACTCTCTGCTCTGGTCGCGGACGCCAGGAACCCAGCAACCTGGATGCTCGCTTGAATCTGGCACCTATTCCGTACCTTCTCAGATAGCTGCACCGTATCCAACACGGCCAAATACCTTTAAAACGGCTTGTCCTACCCCACGGTTGCCACCACCGTCACTGGCTTTTCCGAGCTCAGGTCATCGTTCGTTCCTATCTGACAAGGTGAAGACCCATGCAAACGGACCAGGGCCCCACCATGAGGAGTCACGACCTAGTCTTGACGACATCGGAGAGGAGGCAAACTCGGAGGCCCCATATTCCTGCCTTATCGAGAAAGCCCTCCTTGAGGCTCCCGATAAAAAGCTTACGCTTCAGGATATCTACAGCTGGTTTGAGAAGCGTACAGTAAAAGGAAAGGATCGTGCTTCCAAAGGCTGGCAGAACAGCGTCCGACACAACCTCTCAATGAATGCGGTAGGTGATGCTACTTCGCGATTCTCCACGATTGCTTGTGCTGTTCGTTTCAGGCCCTTGGTCTTGACCCGATGACTGACACGGTGCATCTTCCGATAGGGGTTCGAAGCTGTTCGAGAGGAGGAACCCGGTAAGAAGCCCCAGAACTACTGGCGCCTAACGGAAGAAGCCGTCAAATATGGCGTCCAGTCCACCACACGGTACCGAAAGCAAGCGAGTAACAAAAAGACATCGATCTCAGACCCACCAGCACCTCAGCGCCAGCGGTCAGGGGCGAAAGGAGGGAAAGCTACGAAGATTAAGGCCAAGCTCCGTGGGCGCCCATCAGGCGAAGATGAGCTGCGAAAGGACAACTGTCAGCGTGAGATCACACAACCACCACTACAAAAAATAACCTATGGTCATGGTTATCCGTCCACTACCACAACACCACCCGCGACGGCGTCCGTGATATCATCCTTTCATGTGTCAGTGCCAGTCACACGGTTATCAACCGAGTCATTCGACCTGGGCAATGCTGTTGGCTGTGCAGATCCCCATCATTATTTCGCCATGCCAGGACGACAGGGATCAGACTGTCTGACAATGGAAAACAGCTTTCTTCCATGGGGGGGCCCCCCTACGTTTTCTGCCGGGCTGATGACCGGGCCTGGGATTACGGCGGATCTTCCCCTAGGGATATAGAGGGTGGAGTAACTAGATAGCGTCGTTAGCGAATGGTCCATTGGAAATTCCGGAATATACTGTACTAGCTGTTCATTGAGTGGTCTGGCCATGTTTGAACCATGCATTCCTCCCTGTTGAATGTTCTCTTAGACAATAGGCTGTTTCTATTCTACTAGGTATCATGTGTGCTTTCTCGCTGCAGGAGCTGATGGGCAACTGATGGGCAACACACACGTGTGGCGCTTCGGAACTGGTTTGATTACTTTTCACTGGCTGTCTGATCCTTCCTTCCCGATTGAGATATATGGCTAGCTTACTACCAACTAGGTACCTCTTACTACTGCTAGGCATTTTACTACCTACCAACAGCCTGTCTGCCATACGTGGCTCGGAGAGCATCATCGACTGCACGCCATGATAAGATGATTGAAGGCACATCCCAAGTCCACGGCTGTAGCCCAAATTGCCATCATTTCTAATTTGACATGAATGATCGCACACCCATGGCCAGTATCCTGCAATAAAACAACTCAACATGTCACTTCTTCCAACACGAATCAGGGATCAGGCAGAGATCGGTGCTCGGATCGAGCCCCCCTCCCACCCCCGTTTCTATCATAGCTCACAGCCTGTCACAAATAAACCTACTTTTGATTGCATCCATTCCTGCAAGTATGCATGTTGTGTAGGAACGATAGGTAATTCTTTTTAGTGACTCTCACTAATTTGGATGCTTTCGTCTAACTAATCAGTGAGCTGGGCTAATGCGAGCAACTCCCGCGGGCCTTTGTTAGAACAAAACTTCTGCTTCTCATGTTTCGACCAGTCCTGAGACCACCTTCCTTTTACCTATTCTGGAGTGGGGAAGGGGAAGAGAAGCAGTTGTTCTCATTCTCCTTCATACCCCGTACCTATCTCCCTATCTCCCTGTCTCTCTCTCACTCTCTCTTCGCCCCTCCCCACTCCCCTCCAACGTCAATCTTCTCCATGGAGGCCCAAGAGGGTATGGCGTTACTACTTATTACTATGTAGTAGTAACAGTAGTGTTGAGTGTACCAATTCATTTCCCCTTTCCATTCTCCTCTCACTCCAAACTCCTAGGTACTTTCGGGGTTTAAGGGCTGCTGGGAATCCCGGGATGGAGCGAGGCTGAGAAAGGCGTTCGGCACACCATACCTTGTTATTCACGGACGCGATGAAGGCATCTCTGATTCAAAATTTTACTTGGTGGTGTCCCCTGACCCGTTGGTATGACCCTTGATCGTACGCTCGCTGGGCGTACGTGCATGAGAGGGCTCTCCTTCGTTTAATCAGATTTCTGCGACAGTTACAGGAATAAATTCGTTAATCAATCAATTTTCTTGCTTCTATTTCTGGTATATCTACAATCACTTTCGTAATCTGAGTACTGGCTGGTGTCTCGTTCTTTATCGTTCATCGCGTGATATCTCTATAATAGTACTACATCTCAAACAAACGGCAGGATGATATGCGAAGACTGCTCTCCCCCAATGTGAACGATATGCGTCCCGTGCGACGCCAGCTCCTGAAATTCGTTATCCTCCTTGAATTCTCCCCGCAGGAGCGGGCTGTTCCCATGGATCTCCACGCGCACGCTCTCCCCGGCTTCATACTCCACCCCCATCGCCCAGATCCCAATCTCCAACTTTACCACCTCGCCCGGGCTGATGTACTCGTCCCGGTCGTGAGGGTGGAAGGGAAAGTTCTCATGCAGAGATTGCTTGCGATCAATGGCGCGTCTTGACGCCCGCAGGATCCCCAAAGAGCCCACGTGGAACATCAGATTGGTCTTCTCCCGTGGAGAGAGACTCTCAACGTCGTCCGGACTGACACCATGCTCTGCGATGGACGACCAGGGGATGTTTAAATTGAGCAGCGCCTTGCCCTGTGTATCAAGTTTGCGCACCAGCACATAGACATCGAGATCATGGAAATCGGGACAGGACATGTATACCACCGCTTTGGGGATGCCTGCCAGCCGGGTGCGGGTTGGGAAGGTATAGGTGAAGCTTGCACAGTCCTGGTACGTCTCCGAGTTGTACGACAGCGATGACGCTGCACTGGGGGCCTCAGTTCGAAGGGTGCCGTCGGCGTGGAAGTACATCTTGCGATAGTCGGTGCGTGGAATGGGATAGTCCTCCTCGACGATGTCGGACAACGGGTCTTGATTGAAGCGTAAGATGGTGGTTCGGACCCGCGGGGTTTGCTCCCATCCGTTGCTGGCGCCATTCAGGTAGTGGTCAAAGAAGGACGCCAGTTCATGGGCGGAGTCCTTGCAGTTCCACATGTCGTACCATTCCTGCCAGGGGCACAGCCGCAGCCACTTGTCCGCGGAGGGGATCTGAAGCCATCCGCGTAGCGAACCCATCGTGTGCACGAAACTGGTGTAGGAGGCCGTGATGTAGGCGGGGATTTGGATCTTGCTGAAGTCTGGTCGTTTGTCCTTCCAGTACAAAGTGTCCGCGGTCCGATTGCGCCGGTACATCTCGTGGAAGTCCTCGACGCCGCCGTGACCCTGGATGTTGTGGTCGATGATCCAGTCAAAGAGGCCAGCATCGAAGACCCCGCCCCGGACGAATTGCTCGCGGTAGAGATCACTGCATGCCTCCCACGGGGCGATGGCTTTGAGGGATGGCGGCTGCAATGCCGCGATGAACCATTGAACGATGGCCAGGTGGGAGTTTCCGGCCAGTCCGACATTGCCGTTGCACCAGGGCATTTTGGCGATGGCCTCAATCACATCGTAGCCATCCTCGGCTTCCTGCGTGCCCATGATCCCCACCGTGCCGTCCGAGTCGCCCGATCCACGAGCGTCTACGTTGACGATGGCGAACCCGCGCGGCACGAACTCGGCTGGATCGGGCCCCTCGAACTTCTCCAGGCCGCTGAGAACACCCTTGGGGATTCCCAGCCCCCATGGCAGGAACTTGAGTAATGTGATGCCATTGAATTTCTTCCCGAAGGGGCTCCACGCCAGAATGGCCGGGACCGGCTTGTCCGAGTTGGCGGGCCGATAGATGTCGCAGTAGAGAGTGCTGCCGTCTCGGACTTGGATTCCCACGTCGTGGGAGGCGTGGATGTCGCAGGGCAGCGGACGTGAGCCGTCTTGACTCCAGCCTTGGGGGAGAGTTTCCTCGCGGAACCCAAAGGGCTGGTAGTTGTTTCTGCCCACGGTGGGCTTGTTGATCGGACGTGTCGCGACCGGCACGGGGGAAGGCATTGTGATCGGTGCCCTTCTGGTAGGTTACTGTTTGTTCCTCCTGGACCAGGTGAGGGCGCTCCCCTTCTTTTGAGCACTTCCTGGTGCACCGGTCCTGAGCATGCTTGCTATTCCCCACGCCAGATGGGCCCCACTGGTAATTGAACGTCACATTGTTTCCCACTTGCAACTCCTCCAGGTATCTGACAACCGGGTTGTGGACATTTGGAGTTGGCCGAGGCTGTCATTAGCGTGGGATAGATGGTTCATGGTTCGTGGTTCGCCACCTCGGCCGAGTTTGTTGTACAGTACTTGAATGCATACGGAGTATTTTATTCCCAGATGGATCGGCGGGCGAGTTCGGGTGAGATTGTCATGGATCCTCCACCATTTCTGGATTCTCCACTTCCACAAGATTGCCCAGTCCTGCTGACCACCCCCACACTCAACAGAGCCACTAGACCGGATCAGCTTGAGCAACTATGTCGCAGTCCTTCGGAGGAAGGTCAATTCGACCGTGTACTCTCTGATACCAGGAGACGCCAAGTCGGATTCCGGTCCCAATGGCATGACCCTCCAGAGAGGCTATAGAAAAGGCCAAATGATACCCTCTCCCGCCGTCACTCAAGATTTCCACATCCATAGTTTCCATCTTGCTTGCTAACTTGCCAACATACATACGATCTCACATCATGGCCCCCTCCCGCATCGACACGCCTGAGGCCACTCCGGTGGCCTCGACGAAGCTCCAGTCGAGCCAGAACCCGAAACCCCAGTATGGCGACTTCCGCGACGAATTCTTCCGCAACGGCTACGCGGTCATCAAGGGCGCCTTGACGCCGGAGCGGGCGCAGGAATACCAGAGCCGGGCGCTGGACTGGCTCGAGTCGTTCGGGCTGGGGTTCGACCGCCACGACAAATCCACCTGGAAGAAAGAGAACCTGCCGCAGAGCTGGAAGGGCGGGATGTACCTGCACTTCTCGGCGGCGCACGAGAAGTACGTCTGGGACGTTCGGTGGTACGTGATCCCCCCCCCCTCTTTCAGTCACATCCAGCCCCTCACATCGACCTGAATACTGACACGGCTGCACGAAGTGAACCCGGCGTGATCGCCCCATTCGCCAAGCTCTGGGAAACGGACGAGCTGGTCGTCTCCTTCGACACGGTGAACATCACGCTCCCGCAGTCGATCGTGGGCGAGTACGACTCGAAGCCGTGGCCGCACGTGGACCAGGCGCCCGAGCGGTCGGGTATGCAGTGCGTGCAGGGGATCGTGAATCTGTCGGAGGCCGGTCCCGCGGACGGCGGGCTGGTGGTGATGAAGGGGTCGGCGCCCCTGTTCGACGAGTTCTTCGCGGCGAACCCCGTGACGGGGCCGACGCCGTGGCGCACGGCCAAACACAAGGACTTCCACCCCTTCTCCGAGGCGGACCTGGCGTGGTATACCGCGCGCGGCTGCGAGCTGGTCAAGGTCTGCGCCGAGCCCGGCGACCTCATCATCTGGGACTCGCGGCAGGTCCACTGGGCGCGGTTCGGCGAGTCGGACGTCGTGCGCACCATCGTGTATGCGACCTACACGCCCGCGGCCTGGATGACCGACGCGGACCGCCGCACCAAGGCGGAGCTGTTCGAGCACTTCGAGACCACCACCCATTGGCCCCATACCAATCTGTATACCCATGGCAAGGCGACGGTGACGGTGGATGGGGAGGAACGCGTTGATCCGTTGGAGAGAGATGAGCCCCTGACGAAGCCGGTGCGGACGGAGCGGTTGTTGAAGCTGGCGGGGGTGATTCCTTACTAGATCTTGTGTTTTGTTTTGTTTTGTTTTGTTTTGTTTTATTTAGTTTTATTTAGTTTGACAATGATACTCCTGCTATGATTGTGATTTGGATTTTCATTGCTCTAAGGTGTAGATTTCCAACTTCATCCTAATTGGACAACATTCCGGGGCAACTCCTCGGTAAGCAGTCTGCCGTTAATGCCGGTGTATACTACTAAGGTACTAAGTACGAAGACGGACGACGGAGGTAGTCTAGCATCCAACCCGTTAGAAGCAAAAGTGGATCACGTCAAGATAAGTTAGGTCTGGTCTGGTCTGGTCAACACGTGGCCATCCCCCCCCAAAAGCCGTGCACAGACTCTAGTCGCAACCGATGCAATCCATCCATGGATTCCATGGTACTCCGTAACTTGCCTGGTAAGCGAGCGCAACTCAACCCGCTTCGGGCGAGCTCGGGTGAGATGATGATCCATCCACTAATCCACTAAAACCTTTTCCTAACACTTCACTTCCCCCAGTCCTCAACAACCGCTATTATGCTCTCGGCTCCACGTTCAATTAACTCTTCCCCACCCTGTCAGTGACGCCAATGACCACCTTGGAGTTATCAACCCTACATGAGTAACATGACAAGGGGGGTGGGGGCAAGAGGGCCGGGTGCAAGGGTACACCCCCGTGGGGTAAGTTTACTGTCGGAGAGGCGAAAGTGCTTCTTCTTGGTGGAGGGAGGGAAGGAATCCTGAGATATATCTGCATTGCATCGCCTGAAACGGCGAATGATCACGCATTAGACTGGAGTTCTCTCGCAGCAGAGAATCTATCCGGAATACAGTCATGGATACCAAGGACATCGATACCACGCACGAGGAAGTGGTCAAGCCGGCCGCTCCAGACCAGCTTCAGCCACTGGGCACGGTCAAGCTGGTCGAAGATGGCGAAGTCGTGTTGATTCCCACCCCTTCACCCGATCCACGAGGTGTGGACGAACTTGCTCAATGATCAGGAAAGTGAGGGCTAACACGCCGCAGATCCTCTCAATCTGCCCCAGTGGCATAAGTGGGTCATTACCTTTGTGCTGGGAATGTGTGAGTTGTGGCTATCGTCACTCAACCTGGGATGTTGGATCTAACTGCAGAGGCACAGTCTCCGTCTTGGGAGTTCTTTTGACCTCCGGAATGGGCCCCTTCACCACGACCATGGCCGCCTACTACAATTATGACCCGCGAACGAACGA
Organism: Aspergillus fijiensis CBS 313.89; assembly: GCF_003184825.1. Classification (NCBI taxonomy): domain Eukaryota; kingdom Fungi; phylum Ascomycota; class Eurotiomycetes; order Eurotiales; family Aspergillaceae; genus Aspergillus; species Aspergillus fijiensis. Next base: position 377,767 of record NW_024468984.1, read on the forward strand.
TCTCATGACCTACCCGACCCTGTTCATGGGTATTGGGAACCTGATTGCTATGCCGCTGGCCATGGCCGTGGGGCGGAGGCCGATTTTCCTTGCCTCGGCTCTGGTTCTAACGGTAGGGTCCATCTGGTGCGCTGCGAGTAAGAGTCTAGGATCGCACATCGCCGGACGGGACATTCTCTCGCTGGCGGCCGGTCAATCGGAGGCCTTGTGTCCGCTGATCATCCAAGTAAGCCAAACCCCGACTACCCGCCCCCATCTCCGGTCAATCACTAAGTGACTCGACGCAGGAAATCCACTTCGTCCACGAGCGCAGCAGCAGGCTTGCCTGGTTCAGTGCTATCCAGTCGATCGGATCCGCAGCGCTGACGATCGCGACATCCTACCTCGTCATCGCTCTGGGCTGGCGGTGGTGGTACGGGATCTTCGCCATCGCGAGCGGGGTTGTGTTCGTGGTGGCCCTGTTCTTCGTGCCAGAGTCCCTGTACGACCGGCCGACCGATGCCTTTGAAGGCCGCGTCCACATCCACCACGAGGGGCAAGAGCTCAATGTCTTGCGCGCAACGACCAAGCACCCGGTCGCCCTGGACTACACGCGGTACCAAGCCCGAACCTTCCGCCACAGCATGAAGATCTACCACGGCCCCGCCAACTGGGGCGCCGCGGCGCTGTGCTGGAAGCACATGGCCCAGTGCATCCTCTTTCCCGGGGTCCTGTGGGTGGTGCTGATGAACAGCATCTCCCTGGGGATCTATGTCATCGGTGTCACCGAATACGCCCCGCTGCTGGCCGCACCTCCCTACAGCTACCCCGACACCAGTCTGGGTCTGGTCCAAGGCGGCCAGATCGTGGTCTCGATGCTCATGGTGCCGATCCTGGGCTACGGCGGCGACCGCCTGCACCGGTGGATTGCCCGTCGCCGCGGCGGGGTGGTGGCGCCCGAGATGCGTCTCATCCCCATCATCCTCCCCATTGCAGTCGTGCTGATCTCCACAATCATCTACGGTCGCGCGGGCTCGCACCCGGCCGACTGGTCGTCGTGGGCCATCGTCACCACATTCAATGGCATGTACTTCGGCTACATCGGGATCATCCTCAATGGGTTCACATACACGCTGGATAGTTACGGTGAGCGCGCCGCGCCGATCCTGGTGCTCATCTGTGCGATCCGTGGATTCATCTCGTTCGGAATCTCCTTTGGTATCACGGAATTCATCGCGCAGAAGGGCTTTCAGGGTAGCTTGGAGATCTGTGCGATCATCATGGGGGTGATTTCGGCCCTGGGCCTGCCGGTGTTTATCTTCGGGCCGAAGATCAGGTCGCTGACGATGAAGTATGCGGTTGATGGTAAAGGTGTAGAAATCTGATTAGAAGAGGTGAGCTAGAGCATGACAAAGGGTGAACTTGAAGGGAGGGGACTGCTCTACTGATTCTTGAGTGTTCTTGGTGAACAGCATCTGAATAATGTAATAATAAAAAAAATTAATAAAATGAGTACTTGTACGCAGTTACTCGTACGTGTACCCAATAAAAAAAAACACCCCCGCTTTTGTGGGGAAGGCACAGCCGAACCCCGGATTTTACCACAAATGGCAGGAGTGATGGTCACATGGCACCTGCCAATCTCTAGGCAACTTATAAGTTAGTCAGTCCAAGTAATAAAACTCACCCGCGCTCACCCGAAGTGTGCAATATCCGAACACCACTTTCTCGGATTACACTCTCATTATACTCCCCTGAATAGCAGGAGCCCCTCATTTCAACTCAAGTTCGAAACAGCCAACCAAAAACCCCTAATTCCGAGAGCCATCTCCACCCCTCATGCCCCAGCACATGCGCGAGACCCAGCGAGTGCCTCGTACGTGCATCCAATGTGCTCGCCGGAAAGTCAAGTGCTCCAAGAAGATCCCCTGCGACGCCTGCATCCGGCGCGGCGAATCGGCGGCCTGCGCACGAGAGGTCGTCAAGGTCCATGGCAAGGTGACTGTGTGAGCCCTACCTATTCTTTTAGTGGAGGGCGCGGTTCCTGATCAGCGAGTACCGTAGTGCCGTGGACGAAGAAGATTCGGATGAGAGCGAATCGACCCTTAATTGCAGGCTGGTGCAGGAGAACCTCAGTCTCAAGACCCGCATCCGCCAGCTGGAGTCCGTCCTCCAACGGCCCGAGGCAGAGACTGAGGTCTTCCGGCCGGTGCCTGCGGCAGAGCGGTCTCATTCTTCGGAGAAGATACTGAATGACTTCCAGAGGCTACCGTTTGGGCTTTTGGCTGAATCATCGCACGATGGAGGGGTCGATCCCCTTCGTCCGCGAGATGATCATGTCCTGATTATCCTGCCGGCGCGGCACTGGAGCGAGGTGATCGTGCGGTTCTCGCTCACGCATTTGGCGTGGGTTCACTGTGCCCTGGAGCCGGCAGTCTTTGCTGAGGAGCATCGTGCGTTCTGGGATCAGTTGATGGACACTGGTAATTCGAGGGCTCACGGCTGGAATGCGGTGTATTTGAGCGTGTTAGCTGTAGGTGACCTGCCGTCATGCAAGGTCCGGCGCTTGAGACTGACGTTCCGCTAGGTGGGGGTATATTTCATGAACGATGAGATGATCGAGGGCTTCCATTTCTTCCATGAGAGCTATCTGACGGGGAGATCGGGGGAGATGTCGCTCAGCAGGATGACCACGCAATTGTGTCGCATTTGGTGCGACGCTGCTGTCAAAGAGTTGGAGCACGCTGATTACGTCAGTAAGCCCAGTGTCTTGACGGTACAAGCCCTTACAATCCTCAATATCGTTCACAAGAACCTCGGACAGTCTAGTCGAGAGTACATTCTACACGGCTTGGCTGTGAACGTGGCTAGACTGGTTGGCTTGGATCGTCTTGGGGAAGGCTGCGAAATACCTCACTCGCTGCGAGACACCCAGGCTGATACGCCTGTCAATGTATATCGACGACTGTGGTGGACTTTGGTGATTGTTGATTGGTGGGTATTGGCCTTCCTTGTAGCGCGCTCAACGCTTACTGTCCTTAGGATGACTGTGTGGTCTCGTCCAATCTCAATCCACCCTGGGTCGTTCACGACGATACTAGAGACCAGCGATGAATCTTATACACCGGACTACTCGAGTGACTCCGACGTATCGTCTCCTTTCGAGTATCACAAGGCCATGGCACAACTAGCCGCCACCATGCAGAACACGGTCAGATCAATCAAGGAGTGGAGCGGCAGCATCGTACAGGCTTCCGTTAAAGAAATTGACTCTGTGGCGTCCTCCTTCCCACGCCATCTCTTCTACAATGGGACAGACACATCCGGAGTTCCGCTCGAAGGAGTCCCATCATGGATGAATGTGCAGCGCTTCTTGGTGTGGAACCTCCTCGACACGTGGCGGATCAATCTCAGCGTCGCCCTCATCCCCCAGCTACTGGGCAACCCCAACGCAGCCCACGAATTGGTCCACGCCAGCGCTGTATCAGCAGCCAAATGTATCCTGCAGCGCAGATACCACGACCCATGCTCTCACTTCCAGAAATTCTGGGCCGTGGCGTGCTCGGCGGTAACGGCCGGCACCTTTCTATGCCTCGACCTGATCTGTTTCGGGCATTTGCGAACTCCAGCAGAGATCACCCAGGCCAAAGAATTGATCCTCGTCAGCATCCAGCTGCTAGAGTCGTCATACACGGAGACACGGCATGGCGCTTTGCTCGTGCTGCGGCGACTGGCGTATCTCCATGACATCCTGCATCAGCGCCATGCGATCGACCAACGAGCCTTCGCGAATATCATGAAGTTGATGGCCTCTCCGCGTCTGTGGACCTCTGTTGCCGATACGGAATCGACTCTGAATTTCCTCTTCGGTGGATCGGACTCGTATAGTAGACCGGGTGAGGGGCAAGTGCCTGTCGATGATGACACGGGCCATCGTGGGACTAGTCTGCTGCACGGGAGTTCCAGCAGAGAAGGGTTCGAGCCTTTTCCGTTGGAGTCAGCGTCGATTCCGGATTTTGAAGATCTGTTCGGGGCATCCGAGCTGATTGACATGTCGTTGCCATGGATTGATCCGGCGACGTTGATGGCGTTCACGAGTCATGTTCCATAGAGTTGCTGTGATGAATCTGTTGTAATGAATATAAGCTGTCCGCTGCTTCTTACCTCCCTGAAGCGGTGGAAGGGTGTAAAGCGTTCTGATTGTAAATGCCATAAGATATTGCAGGAGTGGTATGTCTCTTCAATAAGGGGGAGGTTAAGCTCCATGGAGTACTCACCTTGTAAAGAACATGCGGTTGGGAAAAGAGACATGACGGTATAGAGGGTGTTGTTGACTAAAGGTATGTGACATGGGGTTTGAGGACAAGGGGAAGGAGGAGAAAGAGGACAATGCTTTTGTTCTGGGGACTTAAGCTTCATTGCCTTCAGTTGATCAGGCAGAAGGGTACCTCTTTGCCTGGCTGTCTTTAACCCGTGTTGGAATGGCACATCACGGCTTCCGGGGGTTTAGCAGCTTCTGCCGGATCTTCGGTAGACTCTGGTTCGTTGCGTTGTGGTCTGCAGTCGAGAAGGCCTGGAGGGTGAGCTTATGTTGTCTGCTAGGTATAAGTTAGTAGCACTGAGGTCAACGGTGAGAGCTGGAGGAGAGTGATGCACATTAGGAAACCAGCCGTCAATATCTACTTATCAAGTACCAGTGGACGAGCGGCGCGGAGGCAGTAAGACCTGCGCATTTGGCCGGACTTGATGGTCGAACAATGGACTTTGGATGGCGTGGTTGTTGCCTGTCCTTCTATTCACACCCGTCACTAACGTTATTCAGAAAGACCATCTTATATTCTTAAAGTCAGCCACCTAATAGTTATATAACCCGAAAACGCTCTTTAGACTAACTCCCTTAGAAATTTTGAGTAAGACCCACGGAACGCCACGAACACCGAAATATAAAGCACAACAGCCGATGAAAAGACCCAGGGTAAGCGTCGAACATCGCCACCAATTCTCACTTCATACATCTTCCGACATAGAAGAGCAGCTTAGAAGGGAAGCGCACCGCGATGCCTTACAAAGCCTCGATCGCGCGGCGCAACACCTCCAGACTCCGCTCACTCACCCCGACCTCCCCTTCCTCTACTACACGAGCGTCATCCTCCTCCCGCAAAGCCCACGCAACATCACTCCACCACCCCATCCCCACAACAGCCGCCGCCCCATCCCCCTTCCCCTTCCTCCGCTCCAGACTCTCCGTCAACCGACTCGTGTGCTCCCACTGCTTCGCCGCCACCTCGGCGCGCTCGATCACCTTGCCGGGGATCCCGCACATGGACGCACAGTGCATGCCAAAGCTGCCCTCGGCGACCCCCGGTTCGAGCTTGTACAGGAAGGTGACGCGGCGCTCGGCCTCGTCGACGTCGATGGCCATGCGCTTGGGCGCAATCTCCGGGTGGTGCTCGAACTCGGCGGCCAGGGAGTGGTAGTGCGTGGCGAAGAAGCCCAGGGCGCCGATGTGAGTGGCCACGTGGTGCAGGACGGCCTGGGCGACGGCCACGCCGTCGTACGAGGAGGTGCCGCGGCCCAGCTCGTCGAGGATGACCAGCGAGCGCGGCGTGGCCTCGGCCAGGATCTTCTTCGTTTCCGACAGCTCGACGAAGAAGGTCGACTGCGCCGCGAAGATATTGTCGTTGGCGCCGAGGCGCGACATGATCCGGTCGCAGGGGGTTAGGGTCGCTGAGGTGCAGGGCAGGTAGCAGCCGATTTGGGCCATGATCACGGCGATACAGGTCTGTTTTGGGTCAGTCACAAATTGCTTTCCTTCAACGCGCTGGAGGCTCAAGGGGATAGGACCATACCATGCGAAGAACGGTGGATTTACCGGCCGCGTTGGCACCGGTCAAAAGGTCGATGTTGGGCCGGGGCCCGCCGAGACGGACGTCATTCGGGATGAAGTCGTCGACCGAGGACAACAGGCACGGGTGGCGCAGCTCTTCGAACTCGAGCACGCTGCGCTCGTCGTCCACAAAAGTAGGGCGGCAGCTGGGGTGGCCCAGCGACGAGGATGCCTTGGCCAGACTGATCAGGCAGTCGAGCTGCGACACGATCCGCACCGCCGCCAGCCACGTGGTGTAGTTCTCGTCAAACCGGGCATAGAACCGGCCCGCAACCTCCTTGACGATCTGGCTGTGCGTCTCCTGCGCCTCCTGCAGTTGGCGGATGAGCGCCCGCAGCTCGGGGAAATAGTACCGTTTCACCTGCTTGGTGGCCGACATCTGGTCCCAGTTCTTGGGGATGTTCTTGATCTTGACGGGCACTTCGAGCTGGTAGATCTCCTTCCCGTTGTCGCGGTAGCAGATCGCCGTGGAGCCCAGCTCGCGCCGGTGTTTCTTGAGGAGGTTGTCGAGCTGCTGGTGGATCTGTTCGATGTGCTCCTGAGAACTGTCAAAGTCTTCCTCCACCCCAGGCTTCGGGACCAGGATGCCGTTCTCTCGAGCTTTGGTGCGGTCAAAGGCCGTCTTCCAGTACTCGAGCATGCTGTTGAGGTCCGGCATCGCATTGATAAGTTGTCCGATTATACCTTCCCCAGAGCCGCTCTCTTGAAGAAGACTCATGGTGTACTCAATCTGCTCGAAGCCTTCAAGGACACGAACAAAGTCTTGGGCCTTGCAGTTGGCTGCGTGGATCCGCGAGATGAGTCGCTCCAAGTCAGGCATCTTGGTTAATTGAGAAGAGAACTGATCCCGAACACTCGAGTCGGCGTTGAGCGCGTCCACCGCGTCCAGTCGAGCGTTGATCTTCTTCGCATCCACCAACGGATGGCACACCCACTGCTTGAACATACGCTTGCCGAACGGTGTGATGCAGCGGTTCAGGAGCTGGAACAAAGTCCCATCGGAGGTTCCGTCGAAAGAGTTGGCGAAAATCTCCATGTTGATCAAAGTCTGCCCGTCCAGCACCAGGCTGGAAGCCTTCTTGATGGGGTCGTACGAGGCAAAGTTGCCGATGGTGATGAGGTCACGGTCGAGCTTGAGGATCCGGAGATATTGCACCAGCGCCCCAAAAGCAGACATCGCCAGCTCTTTGTCCCGGGCCTCGCGCAGAGCCTCAGGCCACGCCTGCAGGTTGTCCCCATCTTCACAGACGAAGTAGTCGCTCGCATCAAGTTCGCGGACGGTGATATCGCCTTCCCAAAATTCCTTCCTGGGTTTCAAGTAGTTCCAGATAGTTGTCGGACCAGTATTGTTCTTCAGGATGCGGAGTGCCTTGGTGGAGACGGTAGATTTCTCGAGCAACAGTTCCTGAGGACGCGTCTGCGCCACGAAGGTCTCGAATTTGGTCATATCGGCGTCATCGACAAACTCCGACAAAAAGAATTGGCCAGTTGCAGTGTCGACGAAGGCCAGTCCGAAAGCTGGACGATCCTCAATAAGTGCCTCCTTGATGGCGACGCAGTACGTAGACATATCGTCTTGAAGCATCGAGCCTTCGACGAGTGTACCCGCAGTCAGGACGCAAGCCAACTCTCGCCTGATCACCTTGTCCTCCTTGCCGGCCTTCTTCTTGCCATCTTTCCCGTCTCTTTCGCGCATCTCCTTGCCCAAAGCCGACTCGATCTGGTCCACCCGAGCGATCTTGAAGCCCTTGGCAACGAACTGATTGGCCCAATGGTCCAGACTCATCTCCGGGACACCCACCATGCGCATGTTCACGCGATCGGTCAGCTTCAGGTCAAAGAGCTGGTGGCCAATGGTGGCGTCGTTCTCATAGAGCTCGTAGAACTTGCCCTTCTTGAAGAACACCACCGTGTCCCAGAACTTCTGCTTGATCTCCCAGTACTGCTTCTCGAACGGTGAGAACTTGGACCAAGCCAAGGGAGGTATATATAGAGTCCGAGGGTCATACTCCGGATGACCGATGGGATGGCCATCGATGTCTCGAAGATTTGCCAGCCAGGCGTATCGCTGCTCCGGCTCGGTAACGTGTGCTTTCTGCTTGCCATTACTGGGACGCTTAGGCGTCGTCGGTGCCGTCCGTTGTTGCCGGGGTTCGGAGTGTTCAGGGTCATACGTCCATTTCATCGCCGTGCCGCCGGTCGCTTCGGGGATGTCCAAATCGAGATCCTCATTGTCGTCGGGCGTCTGCAACGGCAGAGGGGATGACTTGATCTTGGGACGAGCAGCCGGTTTCGTGCGCCTCTTGACCGGCTTTGCCTCCTCGTCCGAATCATCAGCGACGATGAAGTCATCCAGTTCTAGGCAATGTCAGCGCTTGTATACTGTACCACGTCGAGCTTTGAACCAACCATAATCAGAATATTCCTCGCCATCTGCAGCCTCCTTGAACTCATCCTCACTCTCTACAGCTACCTTTTGACGCTTGTTGCGACTACTGCGGCCGGGACGGAAGATCTTCTCGTCGTCCTCTTCACCTTCGGAATCTGATTCAAGATAATTGACCTTCTTCCTAGCCTTGAGCAACATCACATCCGTCAGCACATCTGTACGTCCCAAACACCGAATTCTAAGAATCTCTTACCCGACGCGACGGAGACGTGAACGTCTGCTGCTCATCAACACCACCGGCCTGCATCCCCTCAACAGGTCAGTCACACCAAAACATTCAATTACTAACTTGAAGCGAGCACACCATACCTGCACCGCATTTTGCTCTTGTCTCTCATCATCGTCCTCGTCAGGTATCACGAGATCACTACTAGGCACCGGCGTCAAGTCCTGCTTGAAATGGGGCACACGGTGCTGCGGCTGCAGCGGCTTCTTCTTCTCGGTACTGCTGGTGGTGGTATCGGCTCCCGCGCGCTGGATGGAAGCCCGTTCGGCGGGCGAGGAGGCGGGCTCAACGACCTTGCGAGCCGTCGACGGGGTCGAGGGCGATGACTTCTGAAAGAATCCGAGGATGGACTTCTGGCTCTTCATGTTCTGCGTGCTGGAGGTGGTTCGTTTCAGCGCCCGGGAGGATGGAGGCGTCGCGGTCGGAGGAGGGGACGAGGCGGCGGGGGCTCCTTTGGCCATTCTGGAACGGAGGCGGGGGTCCGGATAGTATCTGGATGACTTTGTCTTTTTGAATTGTGCGTTTATATCATGCTGCAATGGATTATTGGAGGAAGGGAAGAAGGGCCAATTCCACACACTGGGAGGTGAGATGTTTTGGGGAGAGGGATTGAAAAGGCGCGCGGCCCTGGACTGGAGGATGGGCGGGCGATAAGGATATGGACGTGCGGGCCGTCGCGCGTCGGACGCGTTGAGTGGTTTTTGGGGGGTTCTTTTATGCCATCGCTCACCGCCTTGGCTGTCATATCATGCTACCACACTACAGGGTAAGTCAACTGCTAGTGACCGAGTACATGTCCATGTCGCAGTCTATTGATACACAGTATATTCGTTTTCGTATGCGATATATGTACAGGTCTCTGTTATACACTGAGAGGCGAATAGCTATCCCCAGCTTTCCCTGCTCAGGGCTTGGACTCCGCGCTCTCGGGCTCCCATCCCGGGCAGGTCAGTCCCTTCTTGGCGAATTCTTCATCGCTGATGATCTGGATGATCTTGAACTTCCACTTGCCTACTCTGAGGAACAGAAGATCTTGGTCAACGATAAACTCTTTGGTCCTCTCCGGAAGCCAGACCCTGATAGGCGTGTATTCCAGGCTGTCAGACATAGGCCCGCTTGCGCCGGGGCGGCTTCCAACATACGCCCCACCGTTCGCAGCGAGACGGTGTCCCTCACTCTTGGAATTCACCAGACCTGAACTCCAGAGGAGTTTGTGTAAAGGTTGCTTCTCGACCAGAGATCTGGGGAGCTCCATTCGGTGGGCGGGCATGTTGCTGAAATTCGTCTGAGGGGCGTAAATATTGCCGGACGCCATGTTGGCATCCTTTGCATACGGCGACTGAGGGATGGGATGGGCCTTGGGCTGGCCAGGGAGAGGAGTGGGTTCGGCAGTGGAGGATCTTGGGCGGAAGAGTTGGCGGTGTTGGAGGGCGACTGCGTGCGCCTCCTGTTTGCCGTGAATGAGTTCCACGAATTCTGCGGCCAAAGCATGCTGGGCCACACGCTTGGACGGGTCCAAAACCTGCTCCGCCATGATCTTCTCGATTTCCGGCAAGGGCAAGAAAGTGAACATCTTGAGGTATTTCTCCACAACGTCGTCGGGAGTACGGACAAAGAACTGCGATGGGCATTAGTCAACCTGAAAAGAAGATGCAAGGCGCTCTCTCATACCTGGTATAGCTCAAAGGTGGATGTCATCTCCTTGTCAAGCCATATCGCATTGCCAGCCGACTTGCCAAACTTCTCCCCTGAAGAAGTCGTGAGCAGGGGCGTTGTCATCCCGATAGGCCTATCGATTTCATCCTTCAACGAATTGCGCTCCTGCTCGTTGGCGGTGTTTCTGCTAGCCGTCTTGACGGCTTCCATGCCGAACAGAATGTTTCCGTACTGATCGGCGCCTCCAACTTGGACCTGCACGCCCCTCCGGAACAGATACCACCAGTCCCATGCCTGCATGAGAGGATACATGAATTCGGCAACCGACATTCCGTCTCCTTTCTCCAACCGGTTCTTGACGCTGCAGACGATCAGTACCCACGACAATGGCTGGCGGCGGGAAAAAAAGGAACTCACGTATCCCTCCCAAGCATGGGGCCCAGACGCATGTAAGAGCCCAGATCTCGGACGAGCTCCATGAAAGTGACACTTGTCCACCACGTATTATTGTTGGTGATACTCCGCCTCCAGGACCATTCCTTCTCGTAGCCATGTCTTCGGCCGTAAGCCTCAATGCTCTTGCCGAGCCGCTTCAGCTGAATGTGCATCGACGCCATGTTTGCCTTTCGAACCGATGCTTTGACCTGTTCTCGCCCCGCTAGTCGCCCAGTAGGATCACCGATGCGGCTTGTTGAACCGCCAAGCTGTCCTCGATGTCAGCCAGACTGTCTCGCCCGGGGGGAGGGGGGCGTGAGTGTGACTTACGATGAAGTGAACAGGCAGACCCCAGACATAGCCCCATGCCAGAACCATAAACGGTAACATATGTCCAACATGAAGAGAAGGAGCGGTAGGATCGACGCCGGCATATATACCAGCCCTCTTCTCGGTGAACACGCGGTGCAGAAGCTCCCGTTCCCTGGCGGTGGAAAAGAAGAGCGCGCCCCCGTTAGCCTGATTCTCAAGCAGATCCACTGCAATCCTACACACAAACACTCACCCGACGACGTCGTGCAACAGTCCTCTGTCTTCAAGATGCTGTGCGAAATTCTTCCGTTTCCCTTCCTTGATCTGCCGGGAGAAGTGGGCCCATTCCTGTCGGGCTTCTTCGAGCCGTTGCAAGTACCGTTGACTGATCCACCTCTTCTGCTCGGTCATGGATGGGATTGTCGTTCGGTTCAGCGTTGGACGAGGTCCGGTGGTCAGCGCGGAGTTCGCCCGCAGCACCGCGGCCGTCCGCGCGTAGTTGTGGACGCCGCATACGGTTTGGTGGGAGAGAGTCGGGATTCGAGGAACATGTAGGCGTGCCCGCTGGGGCAGCGACCCCGAATGAATTCTCATGAGTTCCGGGGTGGAGGAGAATCAAATGGGGCGATTTAATAGCCCAAAAAAAGCGTCAGGCAATTATATCCTAGGAATTTCTCGATAGCATGGTTTGCCTTCCTCCGATAAGAAGCCGTCCAGTTGCTTGTCTGGCGGAGAATTGTTGATGCGGGTGGGTCGGAGAAGCTGCAGTATGCAAATCGTGCAAATCATGCAAACTAAGCAGATAGTCCCAGATGTAGATAAGGAGAATACAACATTCACCAGGTCTTTACCTTGACTGGGACTTGATCTGCTGAGTGAACTGTTTGGTTCTAGCGCTGTCGGTGAAAAATCGATCTCTACTGATTAGATGGATATCCTTTTTTTGAAGAGCTGGCCCAGCTTCACCTGATGACACTACCGAAATTATGATTGAAGCATTAAGCATGTGGCTACTGCTACACGGATGTGTACATATCTTGAGGTGAAGAATTATATAGGCTCAACCGCTCAAGTTATACAAGCCATGAAGACGGACCTGCGCAGTGCCACGACTGCATCATTGTTCTTTTGATTGAAAACTATCAAGCACAGGCGCTCCCATAAGGAACACCCTAAAGGGCGCCGTTGGGGATAATAACAGAAATTCGGTAAAGCATGTTAGATCGATCCGTGCATCGAATTACAGCTTTGGAGGTGAATGAGAGACTCATTCCTCGGTCTTTACCGGGACCGTGACTGATTCCATCGCCTCCATCTCGGCTGCGACATCAATCGAGGCCATGACTCTCTCCTCGTCAGACGCAGTGATATGCTCTTTCAGAATATCAGCCATAGTTTCCTCCTCGATGTCAGCCAGAGTAGACTGCTCTTCCTTGATCCGTTTGTACAAATCGCCGCCCTCGTCGTGTTGAGCGCTGGCCTGCGCAAGAGGAGAGGATTCGAGTTGCATACTAGCTTCCCCGTCGCTGAATTTTCGGTTAGCATAGTTCGGGGATTCAGAGGCTCGTATGAGGGGTGGCACTTACCTATCACCTTCCTCGACCTTCGGAATAACGACTTTCGGAGCGGCTGCCTTCTTCGCCGGGGTCTTCCGGACGCGCTTGGGCTTTGGCGTCACGGCTGCTTCGGCCTCGACAGTACCACTGGGGGTGGCAGGCATATCATCAGGCGTGGCATCCGCTGCCTTGCCTCTCTTACGCTTCGTAGGAGTCTTGAGCGGGGTTGCTGCGGTAGAGGTGTTGGCAGCATCAGCAGAACCTTCGGGGCAAGCAGTTGAGAGTTCGGCCAGTCGGCGTTTCGCGTTGCGGTAGACGGTCATAGCAGACGCTGCATTTTTGTAACCGCCTCTGACAGCTATCTTTTCGTAATCGACCTTCTCTTGGATGTCAGCATTTATTCTCTCTCGGTATCTGGGTGTCAAGATTGCTTACTTTGCCAGTGGAATCACAGCACATCTGGCCGAGGACAATGAGCCTGGCTTCGTTCAGAGTCAAGCCGAACCAGCCCTCCGGCTTAGGAGCACCTCTAGTTGCCATGACTGATGTTCTTGCTACTTCCTTTTGTAGCGTGTGTTGCATAAAAAGATGATGTAGCTGTTCGAGCGGGTGTTTCTGATGAGATGAGGGGACCATGAACGTGTGAGTGTTCAGTAAGATTTGTTCTGCGAGTAAAGCTATGTGGAGAGTATGCGAGTGTAGGGGGAAAAAAGTGGTATGAGGAGAAATTTGGATGAAAGGAGAAAGTGGCGGTTTCGCTCACAAGCAGGTGGGACAGGTTAGGAACATGAGGGACATGGAGAAAAATATCAGCTTGGGTGAGTGAATGGTGACTGAAATCGGCAAAGTGTTGTTGGGACAGCACGAAGTCACGCTAAGGCGTTAACACAGGCTGGAAATGAGAGTAAAGTGAAGAGATCATGGATATGGGTCCATTTGACCCAAAAGAGATGTGGTAAAGAGTATCGTTGGTTTTCAACTCCGGAGTAAAGATGCTGAGGCTAATGTTATCCACGTCCCCAGTTTCACTAATATAAGAAACCTCCATGCCAATCTCTCACATTGAACTCCCCCTAACGCCAAATTTACCAAGACTTCCCTCACGGCGCCCTCCGCTCAATCTGCTCCCTCACCACCGGCCACAGGTGAGGATAGAATGCTGTCGACTGTTTCCCACGGTGGCTCTTGGGCGCCGCCCAGAATTCTGTCAACCCTCGAGTCCAGTACCCTTTCTTGGATTCGGGACCCACATCCTTGAAGCTCACGGGACGCCTGAGCGTGGCTTCGGGGACAAGGTTTTTGAGATGTACTTCCCTCTTTATAGGTCTAGTTGAGAACGCCATGGTCGTGATGAACAACCGAGCCGTGGGCGGAAGATTTCTGGCATAATCCTCAGCCGCCTGCCGAGACTGGCGAGCAGACATTGGCAGAAACAAGTGAATGTAGCAAACAAAGGTAGCCCCATTGTAAGCCATGAAGAGCATCGGGATCGCACCGAGAGTGAGAGCTGTTCTCTGATATTAGGCGCTGACTCCCCTCCGCGATGAGCACAATCGAGGGTTTCGAACTTACCTGCTGGGGCATACCAGTCAGGATACTCCCCACTCATGAACTCCGGCAAGATGAAAGCAATCGTTACTCCGTACAGGAGGATGCCAGTGATCTTCAATGCCGCCAGGAACATGGCTTTATGGACACCACCATTGTAGATGAGAATCACCTCGGGGGGTCCTGCCGGAATGAGATCAGCGCTGGTATCTATGCGGCGATGCAGACGAATTCGCAACAATACCTTTCCGCGCAAAGAGTTTTCCATATGCGTAGCTGGCCGGGTCGGGTTCCTTGTTATAGAACATACTCTCGGGGTGCGCTGGTCTTTTGATGAACGGATCATTCTTCGGGCTGCGAGCAGCGTTCTCGGTGGTCTTCAGCCGAGCAAACAGCTTGCTGTTGAGACTCCGCCGGACACTTCGTGGAAGTGCAGCCCGCAATTGCGGATGCAGCAGGATGATAGGCCTCATATTGTCACAGAATGGAGAAATAGAACCGGAGGTGGTTCTCAGCGCCGGGAAATCGGAGAAAGTTGAGGCAGCTCGGATAAGAACTTATCGATAGTAGCTCGAAGGCGGTCAGGCCTGCCAAATCCATGGCTGCTTCGTTTGTGAAACAAAGACTCACCTTTGGTTTTCTCCCTGACAGAGTGCTGATTCCTGTCATCCTCCTTCTGCAGGCCTCTTTCGTCTTTGACTAAACTGTGACAGTCAGGGATAGTCATCGTCTCGTGCCATGAGTTTGTGTTGACCCATATCACTCTCCCAACCCCCATCGCCATGATTCCGCTGCTGCCGCACTGTGGCCTTCTGCGCCCCTTATTGTCCACCTGCCTCGCCATTTTCCTCCTTCTCGCGTCAGGAACAGCCTACCAAACCGTCTCGGACGAGACCCTGCGATCCCTCCCGCGACCCGGGAAGGATTTCGATATCCACGATGGTGCACTGCTCGCCCCGATCCTGGTGCCCCGTGTCTCCGGGACCGCGGGCAACACCGCCGTCCTGAATCACCTTGCGGAGTTCTTCCGTACCTCACTCCCAGAGTGGACGCTGCAATTCCAGAACTCAACATCGAAAACCCCAGTCTCCAAAGGGAAGGAGGTTCCCTTCGTCAACCTCATCGCCTCCCGCGATCCGCCCGGCGCCAGCCCCGGCGACGTCGGACGCCTCACCCTGGTTGCACATTACGACAGCAAGTACGAACCGGAAGGCTTCATCGGGGCGATCGACAGTGCCGCGCCGTGCGCGATCATGCTGCATGCCATGCGGAGCATCGACAGCGCCCTGACGAAGAAGTGGGAGGACATGCGCGCCCAGGGGCAGCTGAATCTGCTGGAGGAACAACAGGGCATCCAGGTGATCTTCATGGACGGGGAGGAGGCATTCAAGGAGTGGACGGCCACCGACTCGCTGTACGGTGCACGCTCCCTGGCGGAGCAGTGGGACTCCGAGGTTCACTCGGCGATGTCCGTGTACCGGTCGCCGCTCGACTCGATCTCCCTGTTCGTGCTGCTGGATCTGCTAGGCGCCAAGGACCCCACCATCCAGTCATTCTTCCCGACCACGCACTGGGCGTACAAAAAGCTGGCCACGCTGGAGCGGCGGCTGCGGGAGCTGAAGCGGTTCCGATCCTCGGATCCCGGACGGTCCTGGTTCCCTCATCAGTCGAGAAGCGAAAACGAGATTCCGATGTACATGCACATTGAAGACGACCACATTCCTTTCCTGAGACGAGGCGTGGAGGTCCTGCATATCATTGATGCCGGCGATCGGGGCTTTCCCACGGTCTGGCACACGATCAAGGATGACGGCGAACATCTAGATATAGGCACCGTGGAGGACTGGAGCGTACTGTTCACTGCGTTCGCGGCCGAGTGGATGGAGCTGGAAGGCTTTATGTCTGGATCCGGGGACGGCGCTAGCCCCGGCCACAAGGGCTCTACTAACAGCTGGGCTAAGACGGAATTGTAAGCCTTGTCTAAACCTCAATACTGCATCAGTGCCTGGGCTGGTCCTAGCTCTAGACTGCATCTGCATCTGCATCTCCTTGGAGCCATGCTGATATTTTGTGCATCACATAGCGTCTAACTAAACCTCTGAACCGTCATTTTCCGCTACTCAGCATATATTGCGGGGAACAATCCTGCGGGTGTTAGGATGATATATCCATATATATTTATATACACACGGCTTGATATTATCCACGAAAACCTCCCTCTACAATAAGTTTCCGAGCATATAGCCCGCCATCTCCGCCAGTCCCCAAGTTGGCTGCACCACGGACCGCAGGATAGCCGGGCCCGGACAAACGCCACGCAACCCCCAAGCGACGCCGAAGACCACCGCTCCCGCCACAAAGCGCCAGTCGATATCCGCCACAGTGGCAGTTGGCAAGCTCCAAGTCTCCGCCAGCGTCGGCTTGGACGGCCCTCCCTTTTGGGTGTCTTGTCCCGGCCTGCTTGACAGATAAGTCACCATGGACGGCACGATCCCAAAGACAATCACCAGCGCCAACGAGGGATCAAAGCGCGCCGGGTCCGTGAGGCCGACGAGGAACCGCAGCACCTTCTCCGGGTCCGCCATCCCCGTGAACAACAGCCCCGTGCCGAACTGCAACCCGGCGAGGTACGCAAAAACCGCGCGCGAGTTCTCGGATCGTTTGAGGACGCGGGGCACGGCAACCCAATTCGTCGCGAAGGCTAGCAGGGTCGTGGCCACCATGAATCCGCCCTCCGCTGCGGTGGGATAGACGGGCAGATAACAGGGGCGACCGTCCGCACACGCCGGCAGAGATTGACGGCCGGGAGGGAAGTTGGCCGTGAGCACAGCGGTCGTGAAGAAGATGGCGGTGGCGATGATGGAGCGCGGGGACAGACGCGAAATCCCGCAGAGCATGTGGCCGGAGGTACAGCCTCGACCGTTCTAGACCATTACGGTAGTTAGCCGGTGGTTCCCACAATGTCAAAGTGAGAGGAAGTTGTCGAACTGCTCACCTTGGTCCCCCAACCCAGCAGAAATCCCATCGCCAGCGTCGACGCCAGCGAGATCCACGAGTTTGGCGCTGGGGGGTACGAAGGGATCAATGATGGCATGCAGAGCGCCACGGGCACCAGACTGGACACCAGGCCGGCGAGGACCGGCACATTCTCGCCGCTGGGACGCAGCAGACTGCCCGCCAGCAGGGACGAGATCCCAAAGACCGCGCCATTGTGCAAGAGGAGTCCCGAGGAGCCCTGGTAGAGGAGTAAGGCGCCCAACGAGGTATGGATCGGTGTGAACATGACCTGGGGGGGTGGGCTTCACCGTCTGACAAGCGACCGAAGATCAACGATGAAAGATAAAGGAATAAGCAAAATAGAGTCCTCCTCAGTCTGCTTTCAAATATAAGGCCGACAGATATACCGTCTCAGGGAACCATATCAATCGTGAAGATGCTGAGCCCAAACCCAGCGTAGACATGCTCAATGTAGAAAGAAGAGTACCTCTAAAGTACAAGTACAAGTACAACCCTCGCCTCCGAAGTCCCCGAAATCTCCTGAACCTCCCCTACTCCAACAACCAGCACACCACACCACCTGATCCACAAACCCCCAAAGAAAAAAAAAAAGAAGAAGAAAAGGAAAAGACGGCGATAGAGTGGGTTCGTGGGTTTGATCTGCCATGCATTCGGGGACCAGCAATCAAACTCGGGGGTGGGGAGGGGATCTCACCTTTCTTTCCACCCAGAAATCCCCCTACCGTAAGTCAAGTTAACTTTACCCGCCGCTGCATGGCCATGGAAATGGTCCCCGAACCCTACTTCTCTGTGGTTGATCATAGGACTCAAGCCCGCGGGTCGAATCTCCGCATAGCATGGCATGGCAATCCAAGAAAAGCCGGATGGGCCGGAAAGGGGTTCCTTTCCTCTGGTCTGTTTTTTTTTTCTTCTTCGGTTGGCTGGATTTGAAGTCGGTGGTCGCCGACCGACCGGCTGTATGGCCTTTGCGCTGTCCTTGACACTGCGCGTATATAGATACGAGAATTCTTGGGCCGAGAGGTGAGAGTCGCATTGTTCCCGGGACGAACATGAAAGAAGAGGCGGATCAACAACTTAATTAATAACAGGACACGGCGGACCGTACAGTTGATAATTGTGATCGGGGGTCCCATCGTCAGGTCCCCGAGAATTTGGAACACAGTGACACACAGCCCTCTGCGGGAAAAAAGAATAACTTTATGCTTGATGATCCCTCCCTTCCCTCTGCGGAGGTACTGTACTGTACCAAAGGGCTATGTTTGTGTGAAAGCCCTGAGTAGTTGCTCTGTTTAGTGTACGAACACATTTGTTTGGGATGGTATCATGGAGTGTTGGGAAGGAAAGGATGATCTTCCGCACTGTTTCATTCGGAGAATTTCTGATCACAATAGATTGATTGATAGATCCATCCTGGTTCTCAGCAAATTCCTGAATCCCTACCTCGGTTCTATATGTGGATTGCAGTGGTACTTACCACATACCAAACTACAACTTCACCTCACCAACCACATCTCTCTCCAACCGCGTCGCATTCAGCAGATGAGGCCCCAACTCCGCCAGCTTCGTCACGCCCAAGAACACCATATTCGCCTCGATCTCCTGCCGCAGGATAGCAATCACGCGGCGCACCCCCTCCTCGCCGTACCCTGCCGCAAGACCGTAGAGAAACGGCCGTCCAAGCCCAACAGCCGATGCGCCCAGCGCCAGCGCCTTGAGGACATCGGTCCCACGACGAATCCCGCCGTCCACGAAGATCTGCATTCGGCTTCCGATCAAATAGGGCGCGTGTCTGCGGATCTCAAGCAAGGTGACGAGTGGAGGTTGAGCGCTGACCTCCAACTTATCATTAGTGATTCTGAATCGGTAGATGCAGGAAGAGAAGTAAGGAGGAGAAACTCACGTATCCTGCGACCTCCCCCCATGATTCGAGAGAACGATCCCCTGCACTCCCCGCTGGTACGCCAACACCGCATCCTCAACGCACTGGATCCCCTTAATCACAATCGGCAAGTCGGTGAGGTTGCGTAACCAGGTCAGAATCTCCCAGTCGATGAACGGCGAGATAGAACTAGCCATGGTCTTTGCGACGCCCTGGCCTCGGGCGGACGAGTCTCGTGCCTGTCCCTCCCCCATCCCATCAGCATCTTTCCACCTCCCCAGCTATCCCCCCTCCCCCCCAGGAAGGTAAGAGTAAACATACCTGCACCTCCAAATTCAACCTCTCATCCATCTCCCGTTTCCCCACAACCGGCGAATCGACCGTCACCCAAACCCCGCAAGCCCCCGCCTCCACCGCCCTCCGGACCGTCTCCACCGACTTCCGTATATCTTTGTTGACGTACAGCTGCGCAAACAGCGGCTGATGCTGGGGGTTCGTGTGCGCCGCGCGCACTCTCTCGATGGGCATGCTCGCCCCGTTGGCCAGCACCTGGGCCAGCCCCTCGTGGCCCGCCGCCGCCGCCAGGGCGCATTCGGCGTCCGGATGCGCCAGCTTGGCGATCCCGGTGGGACTCATGTACACCGGCAGCGAGACCTTCTGACCTAAGATGGTGGTGCGGGTGTCGACGCCTGCCCGGATGCTGCGGAGGATGCGCGGGCGTAGCGAGACTTTGCGGTAGGCTTTGGCGTTGGCGTGCTTGCTGTGCTCGTCGTCGGCGCCGGAGGCGTAGTAGGCCCATGCGTGAGGGGAAAGGTGTTGGTGGGCGACTTTTTCGAAGTCGTGGAGGTTGATGAGGGTGGAGAGGGGAGGGGCGGGGGCTGTGGTTTTGGTGGCTACTATCTTGGGTAAGGGGCTGGGCAGTGAGGGTGATGATGGCAATGGTGAAGATGGGGATGGGGCTGAGAGTGTGCCGGGCTGGATTGTGCCTTTCAAGCATGATGGTTCAAGGGCCTCGGTGAGGAGAGACTTGTCGTGGACGGAGTCGAAGTCTGCTGTTGCGTCCTTGCCGGCACAGCGGAGGATTACTTGCGGACCGCCGGGGTGTTCGTCAATGAAATCTGTGGTGCGTCGCATCAGTCACTGTGCACTTCCTGACTGCAGAGCAGCGTGGTGCTGGCTCCTGGCTCACCGGTCACATCGTAAACAGAGCCATGGATGGCAACCCAGCATGACTGGCGAGATGAATGTCTCTCGATTTCCTCGCGTGTAAGGAATGTCATTGCATGCAATCGTTGTTTGACCTTGAGAAGCTGACCTTGAGAAGCAGTCAAGACAGGTCAAGGAGATTAAGAAGTAGGACGATAACAACAGCAGGGAGATGAGCGCCACAGGAAGCTCGGATTTCGCGCCGAGGCAAACGCGGAGAACAATCCCCGGGGTCAACAGTCAACATCCCTGCATTTCCCCCACGCTAACGGCTATTGTCTGAGGGGGTGGGGGAGAGCACTGTGCCTCATACATCAGAACCTGGGGTAAAGAGGATCTGGAACTGCAACAGGATATCCACGATCCTCCCAGACTCCACCGTGGACACAGACACAGATGCAGACCAACATGTCTGCGGAAATCTCGACGCCCAACGCTGCTCCCAAGCCCTCATCCCTACACATCGAGGACAACCAAGACGATGGCAAGATCAGCAACATTCAACACGGCGATACAGCACTGGCATTGTTTGCCACGGGCGATGAACTGCGATCAGTCGACGCAGCCGAACTCAAGCGGCTGGAGAGGAAGATAGACTGGGCAATCCTGCCTTGTCTGTCCGTCTGCTATGCCTTCTACTATGTGCGCATTTCGTTCAACCCGACTGACCAGCATGAATCACTAGGGTCATCACTAATATCATAATTACATCGACAAAACCACCCTCTCCTATGCGGCCATCTTCGGTATCAAGGAAGATCTACACCTGTCCGGCCAGCAATACTCCTGGCTTTCGTCAGTGTTTTACTTCGGCTTCCTCGTCTGGGCCATCCCTACCAACTTTCTTCTCCAGAAGTTCCCCGTGGCCAAATATCTCGGCGTGAACATCATACTATGGGGCGTCTTCCTCATGCTACAGGGTTCGTGGTAGAAACTTGGTTCTCTAAAATCAAAATATCTCTACTCATACTCGCTCTTCCAGCTGCGGCGAAGAACTTCACACAGCTTGTTGTGCTGCGAGTCATCTCGGGGGCTGCGGAGGCATGCAGGTAAGTAACAGCATCCCTGGACTCATCATGCTGCGGCTAACATCATACCAGTGATCCTGCCTTCATGTTGATCACGAGCATGTTCTACACGAGACGCCAGCAGCCCATCCGCATCGGGCTGTGGTACACTGCCAACGGACTCGGCATTGCCCTCGGAGGATTGCTGGGGTATGGCATCGGGCACATCCAGGGGGCTCTGTCCTCGTGGAAGTACGAGTTCCTCATCATCGGTGCGTTATGCACCGCCTGGGGCATCGTCATCTTGATCCTGCTGCCCGACTCCCCAGTGACGGCGCGCAATTTCTCCCCACGGGAAAGACGGTTGGCGGTGGAGAGGCTCCGCGACAACCAGACAGGCGTGGAGAACAAGATCCTCAAGCCGGCGCAAGTCCTAGAGGCGCTGCTCGACTGGAAAGTGTGGGCGTTCCTGCTGCTGGGGCTCTCTGGCAACATCCCCAATGGCGGAATCTCCAATTTCGGGACCTTGATCATTTCCGGATTCGGCTTTTCGACCTGTAAGCTCGGTGGGACGCTATACAATAAAAGGCATGAGTCTGACAATTGCAGTGGTGACGACCTTGATGCAAGTTCCCTACGGCGTGTTTATAGCCCTCATGATCCTCCTCAGCGTGTACACCAACGATCGCCTGCCGCCCAACAACCGCTGCATCGTGACCATCCTTTTCCTCCTCCCCAATGTTGCAGGTGCATTCGGACTCTGCTTCCTTGCTGAAGATAACCGCGTCGGTCGGTTGATCTGCTACTACTTAACCGGGTCGTACAACGCCTCCTTCGTTCTCATTCTTTCCATCCTGACCGCCAACATTGCCGGTCACACGAAGAAGGTCGTCACCAACGCGATGATCTTTCTCGGAGTGTGTGCGGGAAACATCGCCGGTCCGTTCTTCTACAAGTCAGACCAAGCACCACGGTACCAGCTGGGGATCTGGTCGATGATCGTGTCCAACCTGATTGAGATTGCGCTGGTGGTGATTTTGCGGATCATGCTGGCGTGGGAAAATCGGCGACGGGATGCAGCGCAGCAGCACGGAGACCCCACGGCATGGGACCGCGACCAGACGGCTTTCAGTGACCTCACGGATAAGCAGAACTTGAATTTCCGGTACGTGTACTGAGAGTGCCAGAAAGCGGGGTGAGGGGAAAGTGCATGTGCGGGAGTGGGGGGTCAAGGATCAGCGCTCGGCCTCCGCCAATGATGCGGGTGTGATAGTGCATCTTATGAATACCCCAGACTATATAGTTTTATCCACCCCCACGCGGGGGTAAGCGTGGGGAAGAAAGGGTTTGTGGAAGTAGCTCGTCATGCTGCGTGTATAAATGGGTAGTTGTAGAATGCGACGGGAGACCTTTGGCAATTCACCTGATAGTACTGTACATACACACCAAAATGGCGCGCATCAAGTCGATTGAATACTTCCGAGTCAAGCCCCGTTGGCTGTTTGTGAAGATCACCGATGATGAGGGTCAATTCGGATGGGGCGAGGCCACACTTGAGGGACACACACTGGCCGTGGAAGGCGCCCTGGATGAGATCATCGCACGAGTGATTGGCTATGAGGCAGAGTATGTTCGCCCACTTCCGCAAATGAACCAAGCTCATTATTTGCAGCGACATCGAGCATATCTGGCAAACCATCTGGCGATTAGGATTCTACCGCGGTGGTCCCGTGTTCATGTCCGCGCTGTCCGGAATCGACATCGCCCTGTGGGATCTGAAAGGCCGCCGACTGGGCGTGCCTGTATACCAGCTGCTAGGCGGCAAAGTCCGCAACAAGATCCAGGTCTACGCCTGGATCGGAGGCGACCGACCCAGTGACGTGGAGATCGCTGCGTGCGTCAACCCTTAGCCCCCCAAACCCGAGCTTCCTTCTGGATCATCACCTAACAACCCGCAGAAAAGCGCGTATCGAGCAAGGCCTGAAATGCGTCAAAATGAACGCCACCGAGGATGTCAACTGGTTGGACTCGCCCGCCATCCTGGACTCGTGCATCGAGCGCATCAAACAGGTGAAAGCTCTGGGCCTGGACGCGGGGCTGGACTTCCACGGCCGTCTGCACCGCCCCATGGCCAAGCAGCTGGCCAAAGCCCTCGAGCCGTATCGCCCCTTGTTCATCGAAGAGCCCCTACTGGTGGAGCACCCGGAGGCCATCAAGCAGCTCTCGCAACAGACCAGCATCCCCATCGCGCTCGGCGAGCGCCTGTACACACGGTGGGACGCCAAGCGGTTTCTGGAGGACGCCTCGGTCGACATCCTGCAGCCGGATATTGCGCACGCGGGGGGCATTTCGGAGACGAAGCGCATTGCGACGATGGCGGAGACGTACGATGTGGCGATTGCGCCGCATTGTCCTTTGGGTGAGTTGGCTTTTTCTTGGGGTGGATTTAAGAGGTGTGTGCTAATTCGATTTCCGCGCAGGTCCGATCGCCCTGGCGGCGTCGATGCAGGTCGCCACCTCCATCCCCAACTTTGTGATTCAGGAGATGTCCCTCGGGATGCATTATAATATCGAAGCAGGGGATATCGATCTGACTAGCTATCTGGTGGATGCGTCGGTGTTTGATATCGAGGGAGGATACGTGTCGGTGCCCAAGGGGCCAGGACTGGGGATTGAGATTAACGAGGAGTTGGTCCGGAAGATCAGTCAGGAAACTGAGCCGTGGCTGCCGAAGGAGTTCTATGGTCCTGATGGAGGGATCCGTGAGTGGTGAGTGTGCAGCTGAGTGGATGTTAGTGGCGGTAGTCTAAGTATCAACTTGTGGGGAAGGGAGAACAAGACGTGGGGGTTCCCCCGCATTGTTCTTCGACATATTTAGTAGCAATACTATTTACTCAGGCCCTGTCCCGCTCTGCCCGAGTACTCCACCATCCCTCATCCTATACAATTCCCTTTCAACAATGGACCTCTTCTCCCTCAAAAACAGCACCGCCTTAGTAACAGGGGGCACACGAGGCATAGGCCAACAAATGGCCCTTGCCCTCGCCGAAGCCGGCAGCGACATCATCCTCATCCAGGTAGGCCATCCCCCGCCCAGCCATTCCCTCTCCCCTCCCCCCTCCCCCCAATCTCTAACCAACACCCCCCCAAAGCGCGACCCCACGAACCTCACCACAAAAAACCAAATCGAATCCCTCGCCCGCAAAGCAACAATCTACACCGCCGACCTCTCCTGCCGCGCCTCGATCACCGCCCTTGTCCCGCGCATCCTGGCCGACGGCCACGACATCAACATCCTGATCAACTGCGCGGGCATCCAACGCCGGCACGCCAGCCACCTCTTCCCCGACGCCGACTGGGACGCCGTCCTGCAGACCAACCTGAGCACGATCTTCACGCTCTGCCGCGACGTCGGCCGGTACATGTTGACCCGGGACCCGGACGCGCACGGCCAGCGCGGCGCAATCATCAACGTCGCCTCGCTGGTCTCCTTCCAGGGCGGGCTGACGGTGCCCGCCTACGCGGCTGCCAAGGGCGGGGTGGCGCAGCTGACCAAGGCGCTGAGCAACGAGTGGGCGGCGCGCGGGGTGCGCGTCAACGCCGTCGCGCCGGGGTATGTGACGACGGAGATGAATACCGCGCTGCTGAATGACGCAGACCGCTCAAGAAGTATTCTGGATCGGATCCCGGCGGGACGGTGGGCGAGCCCGGAGGATTTCAAGGGGGTGACCGTTTGGCTGGCGGCGGGGCGGGCGAGTGGCTATGTTTCGGGGAGTGTGGTCGTTGTGGATGGCGGGTGGATGGGGAGGTGATATCTAGAAATCTTTGATGGGCTGCGAGGCGAGGAGAGGAAGAGGTTTGGGGCTCCAGTCTAGCTAGCATATCATACTGCGACTCTATTGTTGAAGAGTATGTCTCTACTTGGCAATTTCTCACTCGACGCTTAGACTTGACTGTCTGCTTCTTGACGCAGCACACCTATGCCAGTCCGAATCAAGCGTAAAGAACCGCGTTTCTCTGCGGTTCAATTAGACAATTAAACAATCAGATGCTCAGCGCCAGCCCATTTACCCTTCTCGAACCTCGAATCGACCGACTCTACGTCCACACGTCAACTCTAGCTCTTGGCTAAAGTAAAAGATAAGCCGCATCAAGAAATTCCGAGCCCACTTTTCATTCCATGCTCCAACCTGATCCACCAGTGGACTCCTCCCGCTATGCCACTTTCATGACGACCTTGCGAGGGCCAGGGACCGATGGCATGGAAATTGTCTCCCCTTGCTCCCCACCTCTTTTTGTGAAGATCAATCCTTCGACAGTTAGCCCGGGTAGCCTCAAGTATACGCTCAATCAAGGCAGGTGCCACGAGGGAGTAACATTCAAGCTTTAAAACCCCTGCTGGGAAATCTTTTTCGAGTCGATAAGCTTAACTCGTAGCTTCGTATCAGAAACCTTATGTACGCTAGCTTGGAAGTCTGACATCCCTAGGATGTGAAAAACTGTTTGGCCAGCCAACTCCACTGCGAGAACAAATTGCCACATTCCCATCTTGGGTTGAAGTGATCCATCGAGACCTATTCCAGGTTGCATGATGGGTGGCGGAGACTTTTTGGAGATATGTCTTCTTTGCACCCACCACCGCACGCGAACAATGAAGCCAATATTTATCAACCCTAGATCCTTGTCCTATTCCTTCCATAATTTGCTAGCTTAGCTCAAGTACTTTCTCCAGCACCGTAGGCCACATCAAAACCCTCAGTCTGAGTTGCTCCGCGGAGGCACAAATTCCTTCAAAACAACTCCGCGGACAGCGTGGCGATACCCACCCATATACTGGCAGCAGAAGACCGGGCTACCATGGAACTGCGGCCGGTGAGCGGGCCCGTCCCTTTAAGCAGCCAACACGTGGGAATGACCAGCAATCCCAGCTACCTACCCGACGATATGCGGTTTGCGGGAAGGTTAACGGGAGAGATCGGAATCGATTTGGCCGATGTGGAGCTGAAGGGGTCTGGCTCTGCCTCAATGTCTCCGAGCCAAGCATTTCTTCGAAGGTAGTTCTGACTGCGTACGTGTCTCTGCTACGACAAGTGAGCAGATTCCACATGTTTGTGCTACGGTGCAGTCACGGAGCCGCTGTAGAGGCTGGTTCTTTGGTTGGCTCAAAGCCAAGCAGGCTGTCGCGGCGAACAGGGATGTCAATGAAGCTGGGACAATCACTTTACTTATAGCTGACACAGAAAGTACCCTTTGAGGTCTGTAGTTCGGTGCTGCTCATGCATGTGGGTGGCACTTATGTTCGAAATGTACGAGCTTCTGATGACGTCCTGGTTCTGACGTGTTGGACGAGGGCGGAGGCCATGCTCCGACTTAATTGCCTTCTCGTCGATAACGTGATAGCTAGAAGTGGCCTTCTGCCATTCTTGTGTGGTGTGCCCGGCCAGGAATGTACAATCGGCCGGATGGCAAGCCCTCTGACAAGGCTGCTCTCTGGAACGAAAGTGACAATGTCTGCTCAAGCATGGAAAACTCGATTCCCGGTGAAAGCTTTTCTGAAAGATACGTGGCCGTGGTGCGGATGTCCAAGCCCTAAGTCCTCCGACCTCCGATAAGTGAGACAAACCCAGACCAACAGGTGAAGGATCTTCTCGAACGGTGCTGAACCTGCTCAACCTTCTCGGACACTGTCCGTAAGTGGGTCCTATCAATCTTATCAATCGATGCCAAGATCTGAGTCCTGCCCAATCACCATGTTTCTCGGCGGAGACTATACGACAACGTTGGCATAGCCAAGACACCAAACAACAAAAAAGTGTGGAAGCTCCCCTCCCTGGAAATCAGGGCCCGAGAATCGGATGATTGCCAGAAAATCTAATCTAATTAAACGTGTCTTGGCTGGATGACCTCCAAGCGGCGAAATACCGGGAGCTTTCAGGAAGAAAGTGGTCTGGACGTCTCATGCCATATAAAGATGGACTCACGACCAGGGTCTGCCCGCACCTTCGATTGCGCTGATCTTCTCACATTCACATTCACTTTCTCATCCAGAACACAGATTGTCTGTCTGTCTGCAAAATGGGAGTAGAAAAGGACACACCTCAGGTGGTCTCTGAGGAGCCGGAGACTACCTCATCCTTGCAATCGTCCAAGAGCCCTCGTACAAATGATGTCGACGGAAGGCGACCACCACCTCTGGTCGCGAAGCTGATTGCTGTCATTGTTATCTCTTGCATCAGTTTTGGCTCCCACTGGAGCAGCGGTGTCACCGGTGCCATGAAGAGCACAATCAAGAAGGTTTGTCATCCTAGCCAGGGTCGATTATTGTTTTACTGACAGATTGTAAAGCAAATGCATGTGACCAATACTCAGTTCTCCCTTCTCGAAGCCAGTGAGAACTTCATGGCCACCCTTCTGCTTCTCGCTGGCGGCATTGTCACGGATCGAGTCGGTGGTGCTCGTATGTTTGCTGATCCCCTCCAATGGCAATGACCCTAACCTGCATGCCAGGAATGATCGTTTATGGAAATGTCGTGTATACCATTGGTTCAATTCTGGTGGCTGCTGCTACCACAGTGCGCTCATTTAGATTCATGGTCGGCGGAAGAATCATCCTCGCACTTGGCGACATTGCGACCCAGACAGCACAATACAAGATGTTCTCCTCTTGGTTTCCGCCCAGCAACGGATTTGCTTCCACGCTTGGATTCGAGCTCGCCATTGGAAAGGTATTGAATCATGCGCCCACACCACGTTGGACTCATCAAAGCTAACTTTGACTAGATTGGAGGGTTCGTCGGCAAGTCCACCGCGAACGTGATTGCCAAGGTATTTGCCCTGCAACTCTTGCAGCTCCATTGATCTAACCGTCAGTAGAATACTGGCAATTTTGCCTGGGTGTTCTGGACCTCTGTCTTCATGAATCTCTTCACGAACGCAGCCACCGTGTTCTTCTGGATATTCAACCGCTACTGCGAGAAGCACTACCGTGGTCGCGAAGACAAGGCGACCCAGGAAGAATTGGTGGAGAAGAATAAGAAGTTTGAGATCCGGAAGATGTTCCAGTTGCCTTGGATGTTCTGGGCCGTGATGGCCTTTTCGATGTTCCAAACCAGTACCGCCAGTGTCTTCAGCTCCAATGCGACGGAATTGGCCGAGAAGAGATTCAATGTCGACGCCATCAAAGCGGGCTGGTACAGCGCTTTGGCTCAATATGCTGGTATGCGTTTGACCCGGTCTTAGGAGGGCATCTGCTAATATGATTTAGGCTTCTTCCTTGTTCCTTGCCTAGGCGTTTTCATTGATATCCTCGGTCACCGAGCCTCAGTCTGTGAGTCAAGCCCTTCCAAAATTCAGCCATGGGTGTCCTCACTAAGACAGATGATAGTGTGCGTGTGCGGTCTCGGAATGTTCATCAGTATGATCCTGGTCAACTACGCCTCAGCGCAGCAGGGAACTGCCGCGGCGTTTGGTATTTATGCCGTCGCGGTGTCGTTGGGGCCGACCTCTATCATCGACGGTATCCGTACCACCCTCTGGCATCAGTCAGTGTTTGGGTCTGCGTACTCCCTGAAAGTGACGATGAACAATGCGTACGTTTCTCAACGTTCTCTAAACAGAATGTCCTCTAACCCCCCCTTTTTTGTTCCAGCATGACCATTATCATTGGTATCATCACTGGTGCCCTCCAGGATGCCGATAACGATTCCTACCATCGCGCCGTGCGGGTCTATCTCTTCCTGGCGGTCTGCTGCGCCATCGTCTCAATTGTTCTCCTGATCGGATCCTATGTGGGTAGAGATCTGGCGCCCCTGCAATGGTCACGGAAGAAGCGTCATGCTTTGGGCGCGGAGTTCTTCGCGATGCTACAGCAGCACCACCTCGTCGAGCATTACGAGCGGAGCAAACGCATCTCGATCGGGTGTTTCACAGCCTTGTTGCTGCTCACGCTGGGCAGTTGGGCTGCGTATATATGGGGGGCCGTGACGGGCAACAACCCATAATTGAGAAGAGGGGGAGCGTTCGCAGCCTTGTCATAATGGCTGTCAGATGATAATAAAAGTCCGCAATAGTGTTTAATGAAGTTCTAAGCAGTGTTTGTTGACAAGTAGAGAGTAGGTTGATTCAGGTTGACTGCGGGAATTCCCGCGTGTGTCCACTGAGGTGTGTCTTTGTTCGGGCTCGATTAGGCAGGCGTGCCATTCTCCCGAGTCCCAGTCCGATCTCGGTAAGCTCAACCAGTTCCTGCTGCCAAGATCCGTGCTCTTTGTCTTCGCCCCCTCTATTGATCACCATTATCAGTCCTTAACGGTGCTTATTGAGGCCTGTCTTTGTCATCTTCTCCAAGTCACTCTCACATACAAATAGATACCAAATGCCGTTACTTCCCAAAGAAGGTCTTGGCTGAATGACCGCAAGGGTAGCAAGTCGTGAGATGCTGTACTTCAAGTAGCAGCACGAGATCAATGGCGATGGACAAGATCTTCCCTCACCACCACAACTACGAGCCTGTTCCCAAGACGGAGAACAGCGGTGATGGCACCACCACCACCATAATCGGGCCTGGCTCGCGCCGCCGGCACTCGATCCAGCAATTCCTCAAGCGGAATCTGACGGCCATCACGATCTCAGGCCTTCTCCTGGTCCTGGTTCTGCTCGTGCTCGCCGTCATCGCGGCCATTACCATCGAGCCGTTCCGCCAGGTCCTCGTCGTGAAGCTCTCGTCGTCCTCGTCGACCATCAACGGCCAGCGACAGTGCTTCTCCACGAACCGCCACACCACGCTCTCCTGCGGCAACTCCACCGCCGAGGCTACCAGTTTGGGCTGCTCGTACGATCCTTTGTCCGCCTGCTGGCTGCACAAAGACTGCCCCCATGACTACTCCGAGGACTTTGCAACCTTCAACGACGGCAAGCCCTTCCAGTACTACTACGACCACGAGATGCAGCACCCGATGAAGGATTACACCGAGGTCGGGAACAACGAGCAGGGGTACTACTTCACGGTGACCCGCGAGCATCTGGTGCACTGCCTCTATCTGCTTCGGCGCGGTCATGATGTTTACAAGAGAGGGGATCGGGTGGATACCATGCTGGCGGATTCGGGCCATGTTGCCCACTGCGCCAATTTCCTGGCGGATTACCTGCGCCGGCCGGACCCGTATCTGGACTCGTTGGGGACGCAGGGGCAGACCAATTGTTTTATGTCGTGTAGTTAATTTATTGTTGAGTCTTGCAACAGGAGTGGAACAGTGGAATGAAGTGTTTTTTTCTAGTGGGAGCTGTTTTCACATTCTGATATTCATGGCGTAGACTAGACCCAGGCTCATTTGGATTTCATATAATCTATTCTTCCATCATGTCCACGTACAGAATAGCTCCTTTGTTCGAGTACCCAATGCATCAGTATTATGTGTTTGAAAAAGCCTTATGCAGAAACATAAAACACGGCATGGGGACTGGCGTCACCACTTTGTAGGGAAGGGGGCTTCTACCCGGTCATACAGCATTTCCAGAACTTCATTTGCAAAGTTTTTCCGAGATTCTTAGAATGCCTACCTCATAAGTTCCAGAAGAACTAGCTTTAGAGCCACTACCTGTGCCTCGAACACAAAAGAGAAGCGGAGAGAGGCAACCTCACATCTCCATCGGTACTCCTCCTTCTCCTGGATGCTTTCCTCACAAGGTTGCTCACAGGCTCTGAGAGTGTGTCACTGAGAGCATTGCAAAGCTGCACGGCTATGATCCTAGCTTCGTAGCGTGTACTTGCTTTTGGCATTGTTCCTCAAACCCTTTTCGTGGGCAGCAAAAGACTGGCCAATTGGCTCGCCGCAGTCCGAGCGGGTCCGCCAGCAGGGCATGTATTCACCGGCAAGGACAGTCTCCTCCCTGAAGCCGTCTTGGGCAGGGTTGCAAGCCCTTACCCCGTGTGACAGCCCGTCCTGGGGTGCCCGGGGTTAAGCGCATTCTGCAATACATGTTTTGAGTATCATCAACCCGCCCGTTGCTGCAAGCGTGATAAGTAACGCCCCCCATTCAATCACTTCAAGTACCGATAGGTACTTTCTTTCGCAGCGTCCAGCGAGTAAAAGCTCCCCGGGCCTAAACTCCATGGCAGGGCAGCGGGATCCTCTCCGGACCCGGAGCCCAGCTGCGGTTCTGGAAGTCGTTCGCTCTGCACGACTGTCCCTTCACTACTCTCATCAACCCGCCGGTAGGTGCACTCTCTTCCCTTGATCCCACATTCTAGACACGGGTTCCCCCCATCACAGGCCTTTTTCAGACGCGCACATGCATCGCATGCATGTCGTTCTTTGCCGCCTGTTCGGGGCTCTGGGATCGCATACCCGGCCTGATGGCGCGCGGGACAGGTCTTCCAGTGTCGACGAAGGACGTCGCTGTGTTCATTAATAGTGAGCTCGAGTGCGAGATGAGATGAAAACTCATAAAAGAAGCGGGCTCACCCTCGTCTGTAGCGAGAGGCGCAGAAGGGGCACTGATACGGTTTGTCTGCGCTATCTGCTGTCGGTCAACAAAGGACTACTTTGTGCTAGAGGTGGAGGGCAAGGAAAATGTACGGGAAGTGATGTGGCGCTTGTAGTGGTCAATCCGGTGGAATATTGCATCGCAGGAGGCGCAGCTCCATTTGGTGGGTGGATCTTGTGTCTCCGCGGATCTGGATCGTGCGGTCATGGTGAAGCTATGTATGTAGACTGACAGGGTCGGCAATTAAACTTGACTGAAACCGGTAAGACCTTTTGGTGCCTTACTTGGCCAAAAGTAGTCAAGAGCACAGTTATGGTGAATGGTGAAAGAGAGTTGGAAATGTCGGCGTCAGCAGTGGCGGGGAAATGTGGGGGAATCCCGCCGGGGTCCGATCCATGCAAACAGAACTACAAAGAGATGGAAGTAGGCAAGTAAACTATAACTACGTTATTTCCGGGATTCCTCCACCAACTCTATCAGCGGGATCCCTCCACCTCTTCGCCTTCACCAGGCATATATAAGAACCCATCTCCTTCAGCAGAGATGCGGCTTACTTGGTCCTCAACAGCTCCTGCTTCTTAGCACAAGCATATCTTAAACAATCCGATCTATTCAAGCAATCCCCGAGCAAACATGACCACCACCCAGAAAACTCAGGCTGAAGACCACTTCAACAATTGGCCCAACGTTCAAGGCGTAAGAGCCTCTACTTAGAGATCAACGGCTGAGACTAATGATACTCCAGTTCGATGCCAATTACGAAGTCAAAGACCCCGTCGAACTCCCAGTGGAGGGTATCATTCCTGCCTACACGGCTGGCACGCTGTACCGCACCGGGCCAGGAAGTTACAAAGTCGACACTGAGCAGGGGGAGACGGTCGAACTCAGCTACTGGTTCGATGGATACAGTCAAACCCATCGCTTTCAGCTCGTCGCCTCTGATGCCGACCACCCCCTGCGAGTCTACTACAACTCTCGCTTCTCGGTAGACCACCTGATCGAAGAAACCCGCAAGTCAGGGAGCCTAAAACCGACCACCTTCGGCCAGAAGCGCGATCCCTGCAAAGCCGTCTATGACAAGGTTCAAACCGAATACGAGCCAGCCAGCCAGTCGACTCCCCCTCACCCCGCCGCCGTGAACGTTGGGGTCACTTTGTCGGTCAATATGCCCGGCCTGGGGACCGAAACCAGTGACCGCTGGGACACGTCGACGGGGATCAAGACCCTGTGGGCCAAGACCGACTACAACATCTTCAAGCAGCTAGACCCCGTCACCCTGGAGCCCCTCGGTCTCGCCCGCCAGCAGAACCTCCATCCCGACCTCACGGGCGAAAGGGCCGCCGCGCACGCCCGCTCAGACCCCAAAACCGGCGATGTCTTCAACTACAACCTCACACACAGCCGGGAACCCACGTATCGCGTCTTCCGCACCTCCGCATCCACCGGCGAGACCACGATCCTGGCGACCTTCCCCGCCACGCCCGCTTACCTGCACTCCCTCTTCCTCACCGAAGACTACGTGATCATCTGCGTGTGGAACGCGCATCTGGACGTCTCGGTCTTCGACACCCCCGTCCACAGCGTTCTCGACGCGATAGAGCCATTCGACCCCACCAAGCCCTCAATGTGGTATGTCATCGATCGCCAGGGCAGCCAGGGCCTGGTTGGCACATACACCGGCCCGCCCTTCTTCTGCTTCCACAGCATCAACGCCTGGCAGGAACCGTCCGCCTCCAGCAGCAGCAGCGGAGAAGACATCGACATCGTCGCCGACCTCGTCATGTTCGACAACCTCGACTTCCTCTTCTCCCTGTACTACGAGAACCTGCTCTCCAACACCAGCCCCGCCAAAGCCCGCCTCGGCGCCCCCGGCCGCACCGACACCACTCGCTCCACCGTCGCCCGCTTCCGCCTCCCGCTCATCCCCGCTCCCGCATCCCCAAACCCTCACCCACAAAAAGCAATCCTCGAACGCACCACATGCAAACCCATCTCCCCCGAGCTCCCCACCCTCAACCCTAGCTACGTCACCCGCAAGAACCGGTACACCTACTCCATCGGCGCCCGCGGCGAGTCCACCTTCTTCGACTGCATCATGAAACTCGACAACGACCACCCGGAGACCCCGCAGATCTGGGTCCAGCATGCGCATTCCCCCGGGGAACCGATCTTCGTGGCGGACCCGCAGGGCACGAACGAGGATGATGGGGTGTTGCTGAGCGTGGTGTTGGATGGGCATTCCGGCAAGAGTTATCTGCTGTGTCTGGATGCGCGGGATCTGTCCGTGCTGGGGAAGGCGAGGGTCGACGGGCCGGTGGCGTTCGGGTTCCATGGGCAGCATGTTCCTTTGGCCGGGGGGATTCCGACGGGTGATTATTGAAGTATTTTGGGCACAGTCGACTGTCTTGGTTCGAAATGGTGGGGTGCTGGATTTGTTATCGTTTGTCTTCGTGTTTTTGTCGGGTTAAGGTTGGGTGCTTGGTGGCGATATCTGCTCTGCTTTGCAGGCCCAGTGAGCTCCTTAATGATGATGATTACGCTTTGTTTACTTGATTGCGTCAGAATGCTATGAATATAATCCCTCTTCTCATTTCATCCTACTACAGCCGCTTAAACTTCTTGAACTTTCATCTGGGTCATCTCTGAGAAGTCCCAAAGCCAGGCCTACTTCCACACACACATATGCACGCTTCCCATCTGATGAAGAAACCAGACTCATGAGTGCTCTCACCGCAACCGCACAAAGATCTCCACCAGAACCTCATTACTCCATCCCGGCCGCAAGCCCATCTCCTTATACGCCGCCAACACATCCACCGCCAGAACCCTGGCACCGTCCTTCCCATCCCCGTCACCATCACCATCACCTCGATCCCCCTCCTCCGCAGCCCCCACCTTCCACACCGTCTTCCGCGGCACCGGCTTCCCCAGAATCGTCACCATGAAGTTCCCATCGATGTCCCACCTTGGCAGATCTGAGAAATACACGCCCAATGTGCCGAGCGCCTTGAGGCTGATGTCCGCGCGGAGCCGGCCGTTGTTTTCGATGTAGACGTCCGAGTTGGCGAGGGCGGCGGCGCCGGTCATTTTGCCGAGAAGGCCGAGGACGGCCACTTTCGTAGTTGTTGTTGGTGTTGTTGGGTTTGCGACAGTTGAGGACGGGGATGTGTTATGCGGGGTCAGGGAGAAGGCGTGCGTCGGGTACGCGGTGAGGATCTCCCAGCCCCTGTGCTTGACTTCGACGGAGACCAGGGCTTTCGCGTCGGAGACCTGCAGGGTTTCGGCGATCTTGCCGCTGGTGTGGGCGCGGACGATGTATTCGCCCGTCGAGTCGGGGTGGATGCCCGGGAAGTCGCGGAGGTGGATGATGGAGGTTCTGTCTGCGCTGGAGATGTTGAAGAGTCCCAAAATGCCGCTGCCGGTGCGGGCCCAGCCCGTGTATGTGCCGACGCGCAGCACGTGGCCTTCGTTGTAGTCGTGGTAGACGTCTAGCGTGCGGCCGACCAGCCCGGGCCGGAGGATGACGGTCGCGCCGTGGATGGTCGGCGCGGTCATCTGGTCGATGAGGCCGAGGTTGTGCTTGCCCGGCTCGTCGGTGATGTAGATCGGGCCGCCGGAGACGCAGCGCGCGGCGGCGTGGAAGCCCGCGTAGGGGTGGCTGGTTTGGAACATGTCCCAGTCCGGCACGACGTTCAGGTACCGCGTCAGCAGAGCGTTGTGGGCGTTGCAGAATACGTGCCACGGGTGGGAGGACTCGATGTTGGGGAAAAAGTCGTCCGAGTTGCGGAGCGGGATCGTCGGTTTGTTGGTAGGCAGCTGGGAGTGGAAGATTGCCTGGGGGATCATCGACATGCACGAGATCGCCCGGGTGCTGAAGTGCTTCAGGGTCGAGATGGACCATGCATCGAGATACGAATTCATGAACCGCTTGCGGTCGGCGGGGTCTTTGATCAGGTCGAGGAAGAATTGCGCGTCGGCCTTGACCGAATCAACTCCCACCGAGGCGAGATAGTTGTAGAAGTCGTCGAAGAATCGTTGGATGTCGTCGGGGTCGATGGCTAGTAGCGACCCCCGCTCGAAGGCGTGCGCAATCGGACCTCCCGCTGCCGGGTCTGTGATCTCTATTCGCTTTGTCTTATACAGCTTTGCCAATTCACCATCGGGCGAGATGCCGCCCCAGTACCCCAACATGGCATGCCACACTGCGATATGATGGATGTTCGGATGGGTGGTCCGAATCTTCTGGATAGTCTGCTTGAAGCCC
This sequence comes from Aspergillus fijiensis CBS 313.89, assembly GCF_003184825.1. Lineage (NCBI taxonomy): Eukaryota > Fungi > Ascomycota > Eurotiomycetes > Eurotiales > Aspergillaceae > Aspergillus > Aspergillus fijiensis. The sequence continues at coordinate 413,671 of NW_024468984.1, forward strand.
TTGGGGAAAGCATCCGGGTTTCCTTCAAACTGTTTCCAACCTCGGGTGAACTGAGAGTCGCCCTTGTCTAATGTCTGCCAGTTATCATCGATGATCAGATTGGCTATCTTGATGCCGTGCGATTTCAAGGAATCCAGCCCACGGAGGATCTTCTCCTCCGTCAGGTCCTGGCCCAGGCCATTCCAGGTACAGTACGTCAGACCATCGTACCATTCCGCCAGCCACTGGGCTTTGACATCCTTATCCTTCTCGACCACCACGATATCATCCCCAGGTGGAGACACCGGGGTTGGCACCCGGGTGGATTCAGCCGGCTCAGCATATGGCCGGGTCAACTTCCGAGCCTCGTAGATCACGGCACTCATCGCCACCTCGAAATCGTGCGCAGCTGCAGCCAGGATCTGAAACCTGGCGGCTTGTGTGCTATCATTCTTGGCCTTGACCACCACCGCCCCGTCCTCCCCAGAACCAAACAATGTCAGGACATCGTCCACCCCCGACACGGCCAAGAGAACCACATGCACCCCATCCGTCCGCAGAAACGAACACAGAATCGCATCTTCACTCAACGTGAAGCTCCCCTTCCCATGCCGTGGCCCCAGCCACGGGCTCCAGATCCGCACCAGGGCAAAATACCGCGCCACGGAGGCGGGCACCCCGAGCGAAAGGTTCGTGAGGCCCGACTGTCCCTCGCGCGCGGCAGTGACCGGCCCCGTGACGTGCCAGAGGTTGGACCCGGGCGCTTCGCTCCTGCGCGGCTGAATCGCGACGTATGAGGAGAGGCTTTTGAAGTACTTGGCGAAATCCGTCGCCGGCGCCGGCTCTTCTAAGTCAAAGATTGGCGTCTGGGCGGGGAAGAGAAGCTCTCCGTCGCTGATGTGTTGCTGCTGGTTGACCCATTGCCATTCCGCATCGGAGTTGACCCGGTACCTCACGGTGAATTGAGCATGACCCGGGTTTTCAGGCGGGCCAATTTCCCCGGAGAAGACGTTACGGAAGTAGTGGTACTCCTCTGCATTGCTGTTGAGGAGCGGTGCGACGGAGGAGTCGCATCTCTGGAGCGGCAGTGCTGTCCATTCGGTGCTCTCAGTGATATTGTGCCATACGTGCACCTCCCATGGTTGGATGGGGAATGTAGTACTGGACTCGAGGACTACTGTGAAGCGAAGCTATCTTCCCATTAGTGTCTCGAGCAGTGATCATAGTGTTCCCGGTAGAGGCTTACCGGCTCAGCGCTCTTGAGACATGTTATCTGACCCAAGGGGGGGTAGCTTGTTACTCGAGCGAACAGACTCATCTGGGCTGGCCGGGTGAATTTAACCTGGGACTTCTTGATATACTTGCGATCAGGCCCGCAGATAGGAAGAGTCGATCTATATCTAGTATCGGACTGCATCGGGTACTATGACAGCTGAAATTGTATTGTAGAAGAGGTAGTAATGAAGACCGTGGCTAAGTCACAATCAAGCATGGAAATAGTAGTGTCCAGTGAGTCCAAAGAATAACAATATTTGGATCCATGAAAGAGAATGGAGGGAGAATGAATTGGGAGTGGAACTGTGGAGGCAGCGGAGGTGGAGAAAGTCATTGGATGTAATGATGAGCTGGCCACGCGCGGGTGAGGGGAATCCTTCCCCCTCCCAATGAGCTTCGAGCTTCTCCTCCCACTCTATCCTTACCTAAGGTATCAATGCATCTCATTGCCAACAACTTCATCGCTATATTACACAATAATTGTCATTGTATATGTACGTTTGTACTCATACACTCGTATCTCCATTACTTATGGTCTTTGGCTTGGCTCTCTCTCATTTACTCGATCTTAATGGCCAACTTGCCGAAGTGCTTCTGGGCCCACTGTTGCTCTCATTAGTGACTTTTCAACCACAGTCAGATCAATTGATATAATCGACTTACCATGTACTCATAGGCCTCCTTGGTCTTCTCGAGAGTGAAGACCTGCTCGTCCACCACCGGATGGATGTCATTGGCCTCAATCGCCTTGACCATATCGTTCATCATAGCTTTACTGCCGACATAAATACCCCGCACCGTACAGATGTTGCTCAAGGTAGCAAGCACCGGGGGCTGCGACTTAGGGTCGACACCTCCCACAAATCCAATGATGCTGATCACACCCTCGAACTTGATGCACTTGAAGCTCTGCTCCAGGGTACCGCTGCCGCCAACCTCAACAATGTGATCGACACCAACGTTGTCCGGAGTAAGGCTGCGGGCAACCTCACCCCAGTTGGACTGGGTCTTGTAGTTGATGATGTGGTCAGCGCCCAGCTGCTTCAACTTCTTGGCCTTCTCGTCCGATGAGGTGGTGGCAATAACTGTGGCACCAGCGGCTTTGGCAAACTAGATCTCCCGTGGTTAGTTCGCTGGGAGATGTCATGCTCGGGCTCAACCACCTACCTGCAATGCGAACATGCTGACACCGCCAGTTCCCTGTACCAACACGGTTTGTCCGGGCAGCAGAGGTCTAAGACCATACAGAGCGTTCCAGCTCGTGAGCGCGGCGCACGAGAGCGTGCTGGACTCGATGTAGTTCAAATTTCTGGGGGCTCGGACGAGGCCATTCTCGTTGAAGACTCCATATTCACGGAGGCTGCCATCGATTACTCCACCAAGGCCGGAGCTGGTGCCTTTGGAGTCGATGGGATCGTACTGGTGCAGCTGGTTGAAGAGAGTGACCACCTTGTCTCCTTTCTTGAACTGGGAGACCTTGGAGCCCGTCTCGACCACCTCACCGGCACCGTCGGAGCCAGGTACAACTGGGAAGCTGAGAGCGAAGGGGTAGGATCCCTGCAGCAGTCCAGATCATTAGCTGAAGGTACGATAGCAAAAAGCAGTGACTGGTCCCATATCATGACGGCATACCTGGGGAATGATCAGGTCGCGGTAGTTGAGCGAGGCAGCGTGAAACTTCACCAAGACCTCATTCTCGCCGACCTTGGGGACAGGCGCTTCGGCGAATTTGAGGGCGTTGAAACCATCTTCCTTGTTCTGGACAGTCCACTGCTTGTGAGTCGAGGGGGCCATATTGTCTGATGAAAGCCTAGTGAGCTGCGCAAGCAAAGTCGATTGTGAGAAATGAAGTGCTTTGATGTTCACTGAAACTGGCGAAAATAGGTTGGTGGGGGAGCTGTTATATGGAGACACAGCTCTGGATGATTGACGTAAGAGGGCGAGCTCCACCACAACTCAAACCGTATGATTAATAAGTGATAATTGAAGCATTAACGTTCAAGAACGGTCCGATAACCGTCCGAGACGGAGACATTCAATCCATTGGACGAATCAGTGGCTTCATAGCGTCTTCGAGGCGGTTCTCCATGCTGATAACCATGCAAAGGTCTTAGGCAAAGGTTGCAAGATACCGCGGGAGAGTGGAGATGGTTCTGCTTCGCCGGTTTTTCTAGAATGCCGAGCTGGGCCGACAATGTTAACCAACTGTGCTGAACATTGAGGGGAGATGCATTTTGAGGCTTTCGAGCTTGAGACGATAGGCAATTTGCAGGAAAGTGCTTTCTAGCAATTGGCAAAGCTCCAGCGCCCTAGAACAAAATATGAGTAAGTTGAAAGAGTGCGATGCAGCCGGCAGTTGTGAATCTGCTGAAGAATCTCTGCCCCACTCCGCCGTCCTTCCCTTTCACCCGCGAACCACCAACCAAACCTGCCCGCCAGCAACTTGTTCCATGCATGGGATGGAAGCATTTGGATTTGTGATCGTTCACAGTCTTCGTTCAGGGTCGTTGAATAGTATTCCAATTTGCTTATTGTCGGCCATTCTGAGCCTTATCAAGACAACACATCTCGCGCATCGCGGCAGAAGTGCAATCGGTCCAACCCGGCGGGGCAACATGTAAACAACTGCCTATGCCATGGTTGGTGGGTCAAGCGTGCCCAAGTTCACTGTGCTGAGCTTATCTCGATTTCTTGAGGTCGCAGTTATTGTAATTGTTCCTTGTAGCAAAGACGGGAAATTCCGAACTTTGGATGGAGAGAAATGACGTTTAGCCTCAAGACACGAACCCCTCACAGCGAGAACTCACCGTTATGATCAATTTGCGCAACGGGGAGGATATTCTCCATCCTATACCAACTGGTGGGGAGTTATTGTCAAAGATAAATGATATTCCACCATGAGAATTGCGCAATCGTCGTATGGTGATGGGATGGATCGACAATGGTTAACCATTATAAGGTAGTGTCTCATAAAGAGGTAAGCGCTTGTCAAAAAGGATGGAGGGGTAGTCAACAGCCTTAACTGTAATCATTCTAGCCCGCTTCTTCCTGTCTTATCCGCTCCAGGATCAAGATAGATTTATATTGCACTTCTTGCCCACGTATAATCCAGACATTTCACATAGATCCAACAAAGCTTCCGTACGAACAAGATGTCCCTCGGACGTACCTTCAAGCTCAACTCCGGCTACGAAATCCCCGCCGTTGGCCTGGGTACCTGGGTACGTGCTGAGAGCTCCAGCGTCGCAAGGTGAATCTTGTTAACAAATGCAAGCTGTCCAAACCTCATGAGGTCGAAGACGCAGTCGAAGTGGCTCTGCGAACAGGATATCGTCATATCGACGGTGCCCCTGTCTACCGGAATGAGAACGAGGTCGGGAGGGGCTGGAGGAAATCGGGCGTGCCTCGAGAGCAGATCTTCGTCAGTCCCCGAGCCACCCTCGCTTGAATCTTACTCTTATTGATCTCTTAAGGAACAGTTGACTAGCAAGCTCTGGAACACGCACCACCGCCCCGAGCATGTGGAGGAGCAACTCGACAAGACCCTGAAAGACCTCCAGACCGATTATCTGGATCTATACTTGGTGCGATGGCCTCCTCACTCGAACATTGGCACCGTTGCTGAGAGACGATAGATCCATTGGCCAGTGGCTTTCGAGTATGCCGGGGAACAGCTGAAGCCTGTTGATCCGGTCACCAAGCGTTTCAAGTTGGCCAAAGTCCCTATCGGCGATACCTGGAAGGCCATGGAGAAGCTTGTCAAGTCAGGCAAGGTCCGTAGTATCGGAGTGAGCAACTTCACCCAGGAACATCTCGACGAGCTCCTCCAGACCGCGGAGATCCCGCCAGCTGCCAACCAGATCGAGGCGCATCCCTATCTGCTCCAGCCCGAGTTGATTCAGTATCTCAAGGACAAGGTAGACGTTTTCTATCCTTTGCAGTACTTTTTGTTATGTGGATTGAGCACCGCTGACCAGATACAGGATATCCTACCTATCGCATACAGTCCTCTTGGCAACAACCTTGCCGGCCTTCCGCGGTATTTATGTCGAACCTAAGGTCGAACCCGATCATTCACTGACCTGAAATAGTGTCATCGACGACCCTTTCATCAAACAGCTAGCCAGCTCGCTGAACCAAGACCCCGCCACATTGTTGATCTCTTGGGCCGTGCAACGTGGTACTGCCGTGCTATCCAAGAGCGTGACACCATCTCGGATTGAGAGCAATTTTCAGGGTACGGTACTCATATACTATGTTGCAAGCGAATCGCCATCGCATCCATGCACCGCGTGACTGACCGGACCTTCAGATGTCATCCTTCCCGAGCACATCTTCGAAACTCTAAACAGGCTGGATCGCCATTTGCGGTACGGATTTCCGTTCCAGTGGGGCCTGGACGTCTTCAAGGAGGTGGGCGCAGAGGAGACCGAGAGGCGAGCGGAGGAGTTTGCCGCGAAACAACGACAGCAGTCATAAGCTCCCCCCCTCGGTTTGGTTTCGGGAGGTCTGTGATATATATAGCGCCACTGACAGTAACCCCCTATGATGGCATATACTTCTCGAGAGAAAAGTCTACGTGTAACGACCCAACTCACTCTTGTCAGCAACACATGAGTTGTCTCCAGGATAGATAGTGGGTTAGACGTGCATGAAAATGCACCCATGCATGCAAATGCAAGCGGAACCAAACCACCACCAGCAAGAGTAGACCTCCGGAACGCACCCGCACAAAAATCCCCTCCACCCCGACAACAAACCCACATATTTGGGGAAGTATCGTCTCAATGCATTAAGAACAATCTTCCTGAGCCTTAAATCCCCGCATCGACCTGTAAATAACAAACACACCCGCCCTTCCACTCAGAAACAATGCCCACCACCTCCTCCCACCGAGTAACCAAACCACCCACCAACAGCAAGCGGGGAATCCGACGCGCATCCCGCAAACCAACCCAGCCAACATCAACATCACCAACTCTACAATCCCAATCCCAACATGAAGCCTCCCAAATTGAACCCCGAGATCAACCCAGTAAGCTTACCCCAAGCCCCAGGAACCCCAACATACTAACCCACAACCCCAGCCCCGCCACCCCAACCCCAACCAACGCAACCACTAGTCGAACGCACCAACGCCCTCCCCTTGGCCGAATTCATCAACCTCTACGTTCCCAAGGAAGACCTCCACATCACCAGTCAGGTCAACACGGAGGAGCAGCAACAGCAACAGCAACAGCACTACACCATCACACTCTACACCGCCGCAACGCTGCCGCCCACCCTCTTCACGCAATGCTTCCAGCTCATCGAAACCACCTCGGCAGACGCCTACCGCGCCTCCTCAATCGGCTGGTCCCCCCCCAAAAAGCGCAAGGAGATGCAGCTGCCCGACATCAAGTATCTGGTTCTCCGGCGCGCCACGCCCCAGTCCCGGGAGACGAGGCCCGAAAATGAGCAGGAGGACGAGGAAGTGCTCGGCTTCCTCTCGTTCATGGTCACGTACGAGGACGGGTTCGAAGTGGTCTACTGCTACGAGGTGCATCTGGCGGCGAGCGTGCAGCGGCAGGGGCTGGGGGCGCAGCTGATGCGGGTGTTCTTGCGTATCGGGGAGCGGCTGGGCATGGCCAAGGCCATGTTGACCGTCTTCCGGGCGAATGGGGCGGCGATCCGGTTCTACGAGCGGTTGGGGTTCGGGGTCGATGAGAGCTCGCCCCGGCCCCGGCGGTTGAGGAATGGAACAGTCAAGGATCCCGATTATCGGATTCTCTCGAGGGTGTATGCGAGGGAAAGATGGGCCACAGAGTGATGGGCTGGCTTTTCTACTGTACTGTGTATAAGACATAGATAGATTAATTTACACTTGCTTCACGTCCTTGCCCCGTACTTCGGGGTTGTCGTACTCCCATTCGTCGCGTAGGGCGGCGAAGATCGTGTCGGCCAGCAGGATGGAAAGCCCTAAGCTCCAGACGAGAGTGATGGCGTAGAAGAAGTTGGCGTTGCCCGAGCCGGCGTAGATCCATAGGTGATAAAATGCCGGTCCCAGGAGCGTGGCGTAGAGCAACGCCGAGACGGCGAAGAAGGTATAGCGCATTACTGGTTGCTGTTAGTTGGGTTTTCAAGCCACGCGGCGAATGAGCTACTCACGAGGGAATAGATGTCGGTACAGCGGGAGGAGTGCAAAGTACAGCGAGGCGTCAGATATGCTGGGGTAGGGCTTGAAGACGGCAAAGATTCCCAGCAGGGAGCTTAACACGAACAGAGGCTGTCTTCTTAAGCGTATCGTAAGACCGCCCATGTAGGAGGCCAAGTGGAGCCAAAAGACCCCGAGGAAGAATTCGCGAAAGGAGTCGAAGATCTCGATGAAGAAGTACCACCAAAGACCAACATTGGGCGTTAGGTCCGGGACAAGCAACTGGAACCCATATGTAGCAGAAACAAACGCTCTAAAGTCCCCAATGAGGAGAGCTGATATCCCAAGCAAGCCGGCAATACTGAGGACGAAAATTGCCAGGTGCTGAAGTGCGAAAACGGTAGTGCTGGGGCAGGTCTTGGCTGTCTGCGTACGCTGATCATAGCACAGAAGCATGAGTGGGATGTAGAGTAACGCCGGGTAGATCGATAGATACGAGGCAAAGCCCAGTGCGAGCATCGAATTGAAGGTCTTTCCGGTGACGGCACTAGAAAGCGCGTACAGGATTCCGATCGAGGTGAAGACCGCGGTGGACCGGCCCAGACATGTTGCGATGGTGAAGGGGTTAAACAAGAACCTGACAAAGTCAACCATGATATCCCCAAGGATGACCTCGTCACCTAGTGGTTTCCGTACCATGCTGCGATTGTCACCCCGTCCCACCTGATATGCTTCCGTATCGCCGAGTACGATCGCCCTGAGACTGCCCACCCCGACTCCGCAATTGTGATCAGGGCGTTTGCGTTTATCAAATCGATCAGAGAGTATAGCACGACCGTCGGAAAGGGGAAGCCTGGGGAGCTGGGCAGTAGCGAGAAAATCGGAAGAAGAAGTGGCGCCTTCACATTGTCAGCCCGATCTCATCCGCATTGGTCTGTTTGAGTGCCGTCCGTACCTGATGGAAGACGCCTCCATCATAGGGGGAAACATTGCGAGTATAGAGAAAGAGACCTTCTTGTACTGCGAGGGGTTAGATTTCCATCACACAGGGCAGTCTTCTCCAGTTCAAGGGACTAACGTCGTTTGAAGCTGGTGACCGGGGTTGAGACCTCAACTCGGCCAGTCAACAAGTCGGGGAGCGAAGGGAACAACACCAGTAGCAGAAGTCGCAGAGCAAAAGCACCACCGAAAACGGCAGCTTTTCTGCGATCAACCCCCATACTGTTTCGTATCAGAGGAGATATCAGAGCATGCCGGAAGTGGCATGCAATTGAATAACAGCAGCGCGGGGGGAAATCAGATTGGTGTTAAGTGTTGTTGTTGGCTTCACGTGCCAAGCGGAACTCCGCGCATTGCCCTTTTCCGCCGTGCACGGACCACGTCCGCGCCGCTGCTCCAAAAAAGAAAAGAAAAAAAAAACTTATCAACGATTTTTCTGGTTATCGGATCTTCCTTTCAAGTCACTCACCCCTTGATTTTTGATTCAATCCCCCCATTGCAAAAATGGCTAAGATTAAGAAGAAGGGTTCGCATAGCCTCTCTCTCTATGCGATTGATTTCTCGCTAATTTGAGACGCAGGAACCTCTGGCCAGGCCAAAAACTACATCACCAGAACGCAGGCAGTGCGCAAACTTCAGATCTCTCTGCCTGACTTCCGTCGACTATGTATCTTCAAGGGTATGGCTTCCCTCCGATGATACTACACAGATCATCTCGATCTATCTGTATCTTATGTCGTCTCACATGCTGATCGTTGCCACTTTATCGTCGGACAGGTATCTATCCCCGTGAGCCTCGCAGCAAGAAGAAGGCCTCGAGGACTTCGACCCCCAACACCACTTTCTACTACACCAAGGATATCCAGTATCTGCTGCACGAACCCCTTCTCCGCAAGTTCCGTGAACAGAAGGCCCTTGCCAAGAAGATCGCCCGCTCCCTTGGCCGTGGAGAAGTCGGGGATGCTTCTCGCCTGGAGAAGAACCATGCGCCGAAACTTACCCTCGACCATGTCATCAAGGAGCGCTACCCGACTTTCATCGACGCCCTGAGAGACCTCGACGATGCTCTTTCCTTGCTCTTCCTCTTCGCCAACCTTCCCTCTTCTGCCCACGTTCCTCCCAAGACCATCGCTCTGTGCCAGCGCCTGTGCCATGAGTTCCAGCACTACCTCATCACCACCAACTCCCTGCGGAAGTCCTTCCTCTCGATCAAGGGTATCTACTACCAGGCTACCATCCAGGGACAGGATATCATGTGGCTGGTGCCCTACCGATTCGTCCAGCGCGTCAACGGCGATGTCGATTACCGTATCATGGCCACTTTCGTCGAATTCTACACCACCCTGCTAGGATTCGTGAACTACCGCCTGTACTCCACTCTCGGTCTCAGATACCCTCCCAAGTTCGATACCCGCAGTGACGAGAATGGCGCCGAGTTGGCGGCTTTCACCCTCGAGGGACGCTCGGTCGGCGAAGCCCCCAAGGCTATCGACGCCAGCAAGCAGGCCAGCAAGTCTTCCAACCAGGAGGTTTCCGGTGACGTGCAGGCCAAGGTCGACAAGGTCATCAAGAGCGCTGGTCTGGACCAAGCCACGGAGGAGCAACCCGCCGAGGCGACCGAAGAGGCGACCGACGCCATCGACAAGTTCGAGCCCGCCGCCCCCGAGGCCGACACCCTTCCCCAACCCGACCTGAGCGGCGAGGAGGCCGGCTCTCTGTTTGCGCCCTTCGTCTTCTACATCTCCAGAGAGGCGCCCAAGGCGCCCCTGGAGTTCATTCTCCGCTCGTTCGGCTGCACCCGCATCGGTTGGGACGCTGTGCTCGGTGACGGCGCCTTCACACACGACGAGACCGATACGAGAATCACTCACCAGATCGTCGACCGTCCTTCTCTTCCCCAAGAATCGCTTCCCGCCGTTCCCGCCGCCTCCGCCGAGGGTGCCGTCCAGAAGGTCAGACCGGGTACTCGCATCCCTGGTAGAACCTACATCCAGCCCCAGTGGGTCTGGGACTGCATCAACGAGGGCAAGCTCCTTCGCCCTGATCTGTACGCACCCGGCGAGACCCTCCCCCCTCACCTGAGCCCGTGGGTCAAGCCTACCAAGGGTGCTTATGACCCTCGCGCCTCCCTAGCTGAGCAGGAGGAGGAAGGCGAAGCCGCCGCTGCCGAGGAAGAGGACAGCGACGAGGAGATGGAGGAGGCTGGAGATGAGCAGGCCGCCGAGGTCGAGAGTGAGGAATCCGAGGCTGAGAGCGAGGAGGAGTCCGATATCAACGGTGGTATGGACGTCGCGGGCACCGACGACGAGAGCGAGGAGAGCGAGGAGGAGGCGGAGGACGAGAACTTCGGCGGATTCGACGACAACGAGGCCGCCTCCGAGTCCGAGGACGAGGAGGAAGCGGCCCGCTCCCAGCACCAGAAGGAGCTGGAGGCCGAGGCTGCGGGTCTCCCCTTCACGTCCGGCGCGACCGGCGAGACGAAGAAGAAGTCGCAGACCAAGAAGATCGCGTCCAAGAAGCGCAAGGAGGAGGAGGAGCTGGAGCGCCAGAAGATGATGATGAGCCGGAAGAAGCGCAAGCTGCTGGAGAAGATGATGTACTCGAACAAGAAGAAGGACGAGGAAGCGGCCAAGCTGCGCTCCAAGCGGAGAAAGCTGGAGAAGGCGGGTCAGAAATAGATGGATGTTGTGCATCAAAAAGTGTTTAGTTCCTGTGTGTGATGTGTGTGATATTAGAATGATATCCTTGCTGGGTATTGGAGATATATTTAACTCTTTGGCGTCTTGCATAGTATTTGTTATTGATAAGAATTTATCCACGAGTTGTAATAGGATTGTGCTGTTTTGCGGTATGCTTTTCGTACTTGAAAGCCTAAGGTGTCTCTCACTCCAGCAGCTATGGTTCCATGAAACCACAGCACACTCTGTAGTACCAAATATCTAAGTCACGAGCACTGGCAGAGCCCCAAAATCCCATCTATTCTGAGTATATCCATTGAGTAGTTGCCCTCCTCGACAATCCCACGCCCCATGCGTTGCGTCACGTGATCTCGAACATTTTCCACCCACATCAGCGCATCTCCCAAATCTTGGACTACAACTTCAACGAAAACCATATCAACCCACTTATTAACTAACGATAGTGATGACCAAGCCATGGAGTAATATACCCGTATATATAGACAACCATCGCCCAACCCCAGGGCCCAGGAAACCCCGCCAGCCCCAATGCCTTTCTCGTGCCAAAGTGCCTCAAACCCGATCTGCATGGATACATACAACTACATGGCCTAGATTGTTGACTCGCATACCATAAACACACACACACACCACCGCATCGACAACTGAAACACCAACCCAGCAACACAGACTAAGTTCTGGGGTGGGTGTTACACCAAGATCACACAACACAACCTCGAAAAAAAAAAGCAAAGAACTGGCCAAAGCCGCTGGTCACAGCAGCAATGTCCTCCTCAAACTACTACCCCAGCTCACCGCGCTTCGCGCCTCCCCCGTCCGCGCAACCGCAACCGCAAGCCTACCAATCCATCTTCGGGGGCGGCGACAGCAGCCAGGACGCGGGTGGGTTTTCGGATCTCGAGCCTTATCCGGATGAATTAGAGGGAAATCTGGACACGATCATGGAGGAAGGGGGTTCGCCTCGAGATGAGGGGCTTTCGGATGATTCGGATTCGAGTTACTTGGAGGAGAGTGGGGGGGAGGGGGAGGAGGAGGAGGAGGAGGCGGGGGACGTTGGACGAAGGAGAGGTGGTGCAAGGTTAGACGGGGAGCAGCGAGGGAAGGTTGGTGTCGACGTGGTTGAAAGCCGTCGTTTTCGTCGTCAGCCTTCCTCCTCGCCAGATGCAGACGAGGAGGACCACTACCGACCCAACCGTTTCCGGGGCCCCGAGTCGACCTGGAGGAATCTCACGGCCGAGGATCGACAGAATGCGCAGGCGTTGGTCGATCTCCGTGCCCGGGACCTGGCGGCGCATTTGTATAATGCTTATGCGTTGCGGGTGAGGGCGAGGGAGATTGCGAGGCGGATGAGTAGTGGTGCTCTAGGGGGGGAGGGAAGGATTGAAGGAGAGGAGGAGGTGTTTGCGCCGCCGAAGAGGTGGACGGCGTGGCCGATGCCTGCGGCGGCTGTGCCGCGGCCCGGAGAGTTGGTGCGGCGGGCGATCGATGATGCCTGGACGCTGCGTCGGCAGCCGGATCCGCGGCCGAGTGCGGAATTGGAGGAGTCCCTGATGGCTGTCATGATGAAGACCGCCAAGGAACGGTTCAATGCACGGGAATGGGAGACGACGAGGCCAGCAACCGGTGCGATGACGCCGCGGCGCAGCAAGAGGAAGTCCTCCATGTCGCAGACCGGAACCCAGGATGAGAGTGCCGGGGATTGGGAGAGTGAGGAGGTCGAGGAACCGGAGACGGTGGCCGGAATGAAACCCGTGGCTCTACGGCCCGTGGTGCAGGCGGACGATGAGAGGGCACGCGTGCAACTACGGCCCATGACTCGAAATATCCTCACGCAATTCGACACGCTGCTCATGGGCCTCCATCGCGCGCGGCTGGGCGACCTCGCTCGCGACGACGATAGCTCCGCCAGCGAATGGCAGACGGATACCGCAAGCGCGGTCTCAGGCTCGTCCTCCGGACACCAGCCGAAAAGGAAAGGCAGCGCCGCAGAGAAGGAGCGGAGTTTATCGCGGGGGAGAAAACGCACACGACGGCCCTCAAGACCTGAGTCCAGCGCCGGGCCTTCTCGCTCACGAAGTACCCGCGTCTCGAGTAGCCGTGTATCCAGCGAGCACACATCCTCCAACGCACCCTCGAGTCAGCGCTCGCTCTCGCAAGGGTCTTCGCGGTCCCGTGGCAGATCACGCAGCAGCGATGGCCGACAGTCCGTCAGCCGGGTCCGTCAGGGCCTCCGGGACTGGAGCGAGGTTTTGGGGATTGCGTCCATGACAGGGTTCCCCGCCGCGGCGGTGATGCGAGCCTCCCGCCGCTGTGCGGATTTGTTCGGCGAGGATATGGCATTTCGCACGTTCCACGAAGGACAGGTGCGACAAGACCCTCTGGAAGCTGGCAGTGGGCCAGGCCCGTGGCAGTACGTGGAGAGCGAGTCGGAACCGGAGGCTGAATTGGAGCATGAGCCTGAGCCTGAGCCCGAGCCCCAACCGGAGGCGATTCCCTTATCATCACGAGCATCATCCAGGAAGCCTCGCTCGCGGGCGACATCCCTCAAGGGGGGTTCGAGATCTCGCGCGACGAGTGCATCGGCCGATGACACGACTCGTCCCAGAGGGAAAGGCGAGCACCGGAAGTCCGATCTGGTGTGCCCCATCAGCAACTGCGATCGACATCATAATGGGTTCTCCCGAACCTGGAACCTGAATCAGCACCTGAAGACCATGCATCCGGGGTACCAGCCTCCGGTCTCTGCGAGAAAGTCGTCGACCGCCAAGGCTTCTAGGAGGAAGGACAATACTAACGAGGGGTGATTTGCCGGAGGGAATATGTGTATCTAGTGTCATGATAAAGATGTTATCTATCCTCAATGTTACGACTAATTGAGAGAATCTAGCACTGTCTTGAGGTAACAACCAACTGCATTTGTGAAATTGGCACTCCAGAGTCCTAGTCTTATTCTAGCATGCTTGCCGATAGCACACCCACTCAATAACACTATAGTCTTACCACCATACCCGCTCACCAATCCTACAATTGCGCACCAAAATCTTAACACCCACCCAACCCATTCCCACCACAACTAATGAAAGAACCCTCAAGCAAGCCCATTACACCTCCCCCCCTTGTGCCAATTCTCCCCCGTCGAAGTGGTGTAATTCCACCAGAACCCCAAAACCTGCGGCTCGTCGGCGGGGACCGCACACTCCGTCGCAAACCCCGGCAACCCGCCCACGAACTCGGCATACTGTGCCAACGAACACGAATACCCCGGTCCATCCTGGCAGGTGCGCAGGGGCACGACCGCCTCGTTCAACACCAACCGCACGTAGATGCCCGCGGGGCCGAGCGCGCTGCTGCTGCAGTTCAGCCGCTCAATGGTCAGGCGGCCGCCCATGGGGATGATGTCGGTGATGCGCCAGTGTTGCTGGAGGTCGAAGGCGACGCGGTCGGTGGGGAGGGGCTGTGGGGGGGTCGCGATGTCCAGGGCGGCGATTATGGGGGTGATGTTGCTGTCGTGGGCGCTGGGGGTTGGGTTAGTGTGGTATACTAGGGGGCGGGGAAGCTAGGAGGGGAAAGGGGGCAGGCGTACAAGTTGAAGAACAAGGGTCCGGCTGATGAGGGACCCTGCCGGAGAAGGGCGAGCGAGGCGTTGAGGTAATTCGCCCCGACAGCGCGCATGTATTTGTTTCCTGGGCTTTCCCACAGAAAACATCCAGCATTAGTATACTATGATCCAATTCTACTAGTGAAGCCATCCACTCACCCAGCACAATAATAAAAGTTCACGTCCCAGATATACGAGAAACTGACCCATTCGTCGGTCGTGAAGACGTCGATCCATTCGGACTCGCTACGCGTGTTCAGCTCGTACGCTGTCATTGCTGCGCCGCACATTCGTGGGTTAGTCTAGTCCGACTGTGACGCAGTGCTGTACTATGAATGTAGCAAAGGCTCAACTCAGAGAACCAGTCGTACTCACTCATCAGCGTGACAACATCCTCCCAGCTCAAAGTAAGACCCTTGTACTGCGCATTCAATCGCTCCGCCGCAGCGTCGAACTGCGGGAGATGGTACGGATACGCATTGCACTTGTCCCGTGCAGCGCCATCGTCCTGGTGGCACGAGGGCGTCAGGCTGTCCGCGCCGCGACTGCTGGACTCTGAGATGAGGTTCAGGGCCGCGTGGGTCGAGTAGTTCTGCATCCCCACGAAGCCTTCCCCGAACCGCCGGGCCGTGTCGATGATGCGCTGGAACTCTGCCGCGAAGAGCGGGAGGGTCGTTGGCATGCTGCTGCTGCTGCTGTCCCAGAGATGACCATAGCGTGCTCGGTACTGCTGCCCGTGGGTATATGCCTCGGCGAGCCCTGCGTAGGGCCCCGTGAAGGTCTCGGCTTCGTAGCAATCCGACGGCACATAGTAGGTCCAGTTGCCGCGGAGGAAGTCGAGGTCTCCGCTGCTGTTCGAGGCCGCCTGCACGGTGCTGTTGACTTTCTTCAACACTGCCTCAATCGCAGGGCCCTCCCCCGAGGCAGGGTATCGCTCGCCGTGGCGTTTGACCATGATCACTTGGTCGACGACGCATTGCGGCGGCGGGTCGCGGCCGATGCCGTAGGATTTGCGATCGACGTAGGGCCCGCGGATGCCATCGTATTTGAGGAAGTTGTCGCCGTCGAAGACTTGTTGCGAGATGTGGGAGGCCGGGAATGTGGCGGCGGTTGCTGCTGGGATCAGGAGGAGGTAACAGGGGGAAAACATCCCGGGTTTCATGCTGTCACGAGAGCCGTGGATCAAATCTACAATATGAATAGTGCGCAGTGAGATAAAAGGTTTCTGTCAATGGCTGTTCGGTGTTCTGAGAAGGTCTGGCCTCGCATTCACGTGAATCGCATTCCAGACTGATGAGCTCATGCGACCAGCATTGCGGGCGTGAGAAGACAGGTAGGCAGCTGTGACTGGCTAGGAAAGGGATAGGTTTCGCATTGTAACATGGAGAGGGGTTGGTATACTCTGGTGCTCATGCGCAGGAGGCTCAAGACTGTGTTGTGTAGTGTATTCACAGTCCCTGGTTCCTGGACAATGATATCATCCCTTGCACTCCCTGGCTCAAACTCAATGATATCTTGAACCCCCGTCAGCTCTCTTTAGGCTGGTCAACTCGCATCCATAATTCAAGTCACTTATGTCCTATGGAGTAAGCTCATGCAAAACCAAAATTCGCACGTTAGGTTGCACAGGAATAGCCAAGGGAGGCGGGAAAAAAGGTACTGTACATATACCAGAACAAGACACTGATGTAGATTCCCAGCTATCCACATGCACCCACGAGTTCAGCCTGAACAAAAGAGGAAATGAAGTGTATAATCCCAATTAATGTACATACGAACAAATGCAACGAAAACAAAGCGCCTAAACCAACCAGTTGGTCGTATCCCATGATGAATATGCACACGGTTCTTGCCAATATCAACAAGACCCCCGATGCCCTGTGACCCACAACGAATCTCGAATCCCGCCATTTTTGGTTCCTGTTGAGACCCTCATACCATAAATGCAATTGCCCGTGGATCTTTTCCACCGCCGCCGTGTCAGAACCCAGGAAATGCTCGGTTCGAGAAGCCGATCGTCCACCGGGTATTGTCAAGCTTCTGAGTACAGATAACATCGCACGTCCCGCTTATTTGCCTTGGCGTTGCTTGTGCTTGGGGTTCTTCGAGCTGTGGGTTGAAGATACATGTTAGAATCTTTGATATTCAATTTGTATCAGCTATGGCGCTTACCAGATGATGTAGACACGGTTCTTTCTCCGGACAGGCTGCGATTGGAATAGACAGCATTAGCCGCATATCCACAGATCATGAACACTCCCTTTCACAAAAATGCAGTGCAACTGCAGATTTCCGATGTACAAAATCCTCCTCCGCGGGGCTCGGAGTAGTCCTACCTTGCATCCATCACACAGGCGCTTGACCGAAGACCGCGTCTTCATGCCTCGGACCTGCTCGACCTGTCGCAGAGACGCGCTGACCACACCGGTCTGCTTCCCGGAGCGCAGCAGACGAAGACCATTGCCGAAGGGGAGCTTGGCCAATTGCGAGAACGACCGGGACAGGAGACCGGCGGGTTTGCTGCGGGAGAGGGAGGGGAGGATCTGGCGGAGGGCACCGGTCGAGGCACCGAGGAGAGAGCGGACGGACATCATGGTTGTCGAAATGGCGGATTGACAGACGAGTCTGATTCCGCTATATATTCGAATGCGAAACAAAGAGCTGCAGCAGAGAAATCGAGACTTTTCAACCACCAAGGTGCGGCCGTCGATTGATTGTCCGGAATTCCTTCGGAGCATTTTGGCCGGGTCTACTGTATCCCCGGCCTCCGGAAACAGTTGAGTATCCCGCGTTTTGATTGGACACAACCACAGCCAATCAGCGCACACGCATCTACATCGACATGAAAGCCTCAGTCCGTTAAGTTGTTTGTGAATGTACCAGGCGAAACAATTGGACGAACACATCAGATGCAACATTATAGGTAGTATTTCGAATTCTATGTACGGAACAATGCCTAGCACTCTCACACTAAGAAGAAACAGCCCAAGCTCTATCGTCACTATGCCCAACAAGAACGCCCATAAGAATTAACAAGCAGGGAATCAAAAAAACTCTTTAAGCTTTCTCCCAAACGAACGAAAACGACTCAAGAAAGTCGCTGAATATTTAAGCACGAAGGAAAGTTTGGTAGGTGGGAGAGTCGGTGTGCTCGCTGAAGGGGTATCCCAAGTCTCTCAAGAAAGCCTCAAGTTCCTCCTTCTCAGTCTCGGGGCACTGGATGCCAGCAAGCACCTTGCCCACATCTCCGCCGTAGTTGCGGTAGTGGAACAACGAGATGTTCTGGTTGGGGCGAAGAGTGGTCAAGAATTTGGCCAGAGCACCGGGGCGCTCAGGGAACTCGAACATGAACAATCGCTCATTCTGGACGCTGCTGCGTCCACCGACCAGGAAACGAACGTGCCGTTTGACGAGCTCGTCGTCGCTCAAGTCCTTGACACTCATACCCTCCTTGGTGAGGTGAGTCATGATCTTGGCCAAATCGTCTTGGCCCGTCAACGCAGACAAGGAGATACCCATCAGGACGTCGGCAGAGGCATCGTGGGCATACCGGTAGCTGAAGGCAGTGACCGCATGGGGAAGAATAACTTCAACGAGCTTGGCAAATGCGCCCGGCTTCTCGGGTATGTTGACACTCAGAAGGGCCTCCTTCCGCTCACCCAGAGCAGCACGCTCAGCGACGAAACGCAGACGATCAAAGTCCATGTTGGCACCGGAAGTGATAGCACACAACTCCCGGTTAGTGTCAGGGCTGGGATACATGCTAACATACTTCTTAAGGCCAGCCAGAGCCAGAGCACCCGCCGGTTCAATGATGGAGCGGGTGTCCTCGAAGGCATCCTTGATAGCAGCGCATGTCTCGTCGGTCGAAACCTGAATAACTTCATCAATAACTTCACGGGCCAGCCGGTAGTTCTCCTCTCCAACGGACTTGACAGCCGCGCCATCGGCGAACAGACCCACTTCCTTAAGGAACACGCGCGATCCAGAGTCCAAAGACTGATGCATGGCGTTGGCATCGTGGGCCTCGACACCAATGATCTTGACGTGGGGCGCGATGCGCTTGAGATACACTCCAATACCAGCAATCAGGCCTCCTCCACCGACGGCGCAGAAAACAGCTTCAAGTTTCTGCAGGTTGGCCTGGCGCAGGAGTTCCATACCAATGGTTCCTTGGCCAGCAATCACGTAAGGGTCATCGAAGGGAGGAATGTTGGTGAGCCCGTGCTGTTGCTGCAGGCGGTGAGCTTCGTCTTTGGCCGCGTCAAAGTCATTGCCGTGGAGAACGACGCTTCCGCCCAGGCGAGCGACGTTAAGGTGTTTAATCGCGGGGGTGCCCGAAGGCATGACAATGGTGGCGGGGATCTTGAGATGGCGGGCAGAGTAGGCAACTCCCTGCGCATGGTTTCCTGCACCAATTTTCCATTAACTCAAATGCTCCAAATATTACCTGTCAAAGTAGGGGGGCTGCTCACCGGCAGAGCATGCAATGACACCCTTCCACCGTTGCTCGTGAGTCAAGTGAGCCATCTTGTTGTAGGCCCCGCGCAACTTGAAACTGAAAACAGGAAGCAGGTCCTCCCGCTTGAGCAGCACACGGCACTCCAGGCGGTTGCTGAGGTTGACGGCATGATGGAGAGGGGTTTCGTCGATAATGTCGTAGACCCGGGACGTTAAGATCAACCGGAGGTACTGTAGATAACAATCGCATGAGCAACACGCCGGATGAGAAGAAAGCCAGGACCACAGGGCACTTACATCTGGGTAGCCATTCGGAAGAAGATAGTCGTCGGGGATGCCCCAGTTGTAGGCAGTCGAGTCCTCCCCTTTTTCCGAGGTGGGAGTTGCAAGCGCGGACTCGGTCAAGGTGAGGTTACTGACCTTGGCAGAGACCGGAGTCGCAACGCCGTCGTCAGATACTTCGCTGGGCATATTCAAGTCTGCTGTATGGATAAAATGCAGGGAATGAACGTCTGGGGGATAAAAAGAGTATAAGAACGAAGCGCCAGCACCAAGTGGGAGTCGAGACCGAGAAAAAAAGCCGCGGTGGCACTGACTAACTATGGTGGATAAGTCTCCCTTGCTATTCCGCGGGGAGGAGGGCGAAAATTCCGTGATCGGAGCGGAAAAGTTTATGTCATCAAACCCTCTCTTCCAGCCCTAAACAATAGGATGTATTCATCTACCTCGAGAGAAAAGAAATTTGATGCTTATTTATCGCCTGAGTATTGCTTCCTTGAACCAAGCAATGAGCTTGTTTACTCCTCGCTTTTTGAGTTCTGTTCCATTTACCATACAGTTCTCCTTGCGGCAATAGGTGATTCATTCTGATCTACATAGTATGTGCTCGGGCAGTTGCCCCCCCTCCCCCCCAATACAAAGCCATGGATGGCCGGTGGATCCCAATCGATCGCAAGCATAACAGTCAAAATCGAGTAAAGTGGCCAATCATCTTGTGCTCCTACAACCAGGACAGTCAAGGTTTTACTTGACTAATCAACGGACAGCTGCTTTTTCTCCTGCGCCCTACTGGCGCCCTACTGATAACAGCAATTTACTCAGTGCATTGCTCAAGATAGCCGTTGCACGACGTTCTTAGTAACGAAGAATATGTGGTGAGCTCAGATCGTAACAGGCTGATGCCAATTTTTAACTATGTTTTCTGCTATGTCTTGTCATTGCTTCTTGAATAGGTAATTATTTCATCTCTGACATTACTAGTAGATTTTTTGAGGATTCAGTGAAGTCGAGTTATCTGGCACCACAAGATGTACAGATCATAATTATGCATAATAGTCCCGAACAATCAAGGCGTAAGTGAGCTTACTGTAACCTTACGAGATACCGTTGTACTACCGCGTAAGTTACAATACACAAATTATCTCAAGGTTCGTTGCGACGTCATGTCACTTTTGGCATTGTTCGTCCATATCTCATTTATCTGCGCGATATCGTCAGAGAGGCAAAAGTGACGCGAAGAGTCACAATTTCATCCTCAGGCCGACCCTATTCCCTTGTTACTGGAAGATAGTCCTCCCGGACGGTGCCGCCTTAACTCAGTCACCCCTCTTGCGCTCTCCCACGCAGATCGCCACCTTCAATCAGCTCCCACTTTTTGAGTCCTACTATCAAGATGAGCGAGCCACTACCTTCCTCTTTCGATGACAACCCGTATGTATATAGGATAAGACACCTACAGCAGCGGCCGTCAATCAGATGCTAACGGCCTTCGCGTCTGTAGTCAGTTCCAAGAAGAGACTTCGCTGCAGAAGTTCCGCAGGCGGCTCAAGCAAGAGCCGCTGATTCCGCTCGGTACGACACTCTCCCTCGCACCTACCTTTCCTCTCCAATACCTCTTTTGGATTTGTACTGACGGGACGGTTTGATTGCAGGATGTGCGGCTACCTGCTACGCCCTCTACCGGGCCTACCGATCCATGAAGGCGGGCGATTCGCTTGAGATGAACAAAATGTTCCGTGCCCGTATCTACGCCCAGTTCTTCACCCTGATCGCAGTGGTTGCGGGAGGCATGTACTACAAGACCGAGCGGCAGCAACGCAAGGAATTCGAGCAGGTTGTGGAGGCACGCAAGAGTCAGGAGAAGCGGGATGCTTGGTTGCGGGAACTGGAGATCCGAGACCAGGAGGACAAGGATTGGCGGGAGCGCCATGCCGCCATCGAGGCTGCCGCCAAGGATGCGGGCAAGAGAAAGGCGACTGCCGAGCAGGACGCTGCTCGTTCGGCCCTCGAGCCCTCCGAGGAGAAGCCCATCGGGGTTCTGAGTGCTGTTATGGAGCTCTTGTCGCGGCAGAAGTAAAATAAATCGACAAAGGGGGAACGTTTTCTGATTGATTTTCGCCGAAGTGTCTGGGTATCATATCTCATTGTACATACATATATTCTCACTGTTTTGAAGGAAAATGCACACTCTCCGCTAGCTACTCTTCCCTATCTTACTTGCATTACATGTCGGTTGGCCAGCTCAACCGGCAATCTGCTCGTCAATGTATCTCCTCATTGTTTCGAACTCCGCTTTGCCAGTCTGGATACTATTAGCAACAATAATGCAGTCAACTCTGATCATGATGACTTACTGAAAGCAGGTATCGAATATGTTGCTGTCGTCCGTCAGTAGCGCATTCAGGCTGCATATGTGCTCAGCACTTACCAGGTCTGTCACATCTCGATGGCGCTCAAACTCGTTGCGAGCATAATTGCGCAGCTCCTCGCGAGTTGGTGAATTGGGGATTGCTTCCACAATATTAGCACAAGACACCACCACATCGCATACGGCAGAATGAGAACATCAGACGAACAATTCAAGGCTCTGACTATCTCGCGCCAAAAGGCAAGAACCCGCTGTCTTTGAATGAACTAATACGAGATATTAGCGGACTGAATTTCCATCACCATGTTAATGGATCTACTGACATGATCAAGGCCAATAGTCGGTTTTTTAAGCTTGGAAGGCTGGTTCTGCGAAATAGATGCCAGAAGTCGTAATGTAGTCCGCATTGTTGCTAGGGACTATGCGATTATTCTTTGTACCGGTAGGGTCACCCAGCAAACCTAGTATGTCTCGATGCGACCACGACAATATGTTATCATCCGCAGGTTATCCTGCGGTAGAGTGGCGGAAGGCAAGGCGGTCAACAAGCTCGTGTGTATTCGTATGAAATGTTACCAGACACTCGGTATTTCTGATACATTCTTTTCCCTCCGTGATTGTATTATTGTTTTACCAAACTAGAAAACAACAGAGTGCCTTCTACTTGGCCTAGGTTCTCTCTTGTTGGCCACAGAGATTCTTCCCATTTGACTTGAATAGTATGCTGTTTATCTATAGAGGTCGAAAAACTAAGGTGATTTCTGTACATGTGAGTCTGTCAGTATCACATTCTTCCAGATTGACAAACTTCAGACCCTGAGGCCCGGTCCGAGCTCGGAGTATGTGTTTGTTGTGGTCGATTATACTAATGTAGAGAATACGATTGGCAAGTATGACTCCAACATAATCGGATCAAGCACCGGAAGTAGTTACCCGTGACCGGCTTATCGATAAGAAGCACAATGCATTGGGAAGTCAATGGTCGAGTCCACGGTGAATACTCCGTAGTGCTAACTACTCCGTAGACTCCAGCAGTCCAGGTCAACAACGGGCGAGGATCAGCCGATGGGGATCACGTGACCGTGTGCCTGGCTTCCCCGAACTTTTTTTCGGGGCCGCAGAAAAGAAATCAGGTCGCGGTTCCCGGCTGTCCCAAAAGAGCACCAGCGCTCGTTCAACGTTCTCGGTGTCGTCGGTCGCAGTCATGAGGTGTCCTACTCTCTCACGGTTGCCATACCGTGCTGTCTCTGGCTTGGCCAGAACTCCTGTTCGCCTTCAGTCTCAGACCCTTCTTTCGCGGAGATGCGCATCCACCGCTGTTCTCCGTTCAGCCACTGTTGCTCCGGCTTATCAGTCCGTCCTCAGCAAACAGAACCAGCAAAGGAGGAATGCCTCCGCCACTGCCAATGCTGTGTGAGTATCTCCTGGCTCTGCTTGCCTATCCTTCTGTCAGTCTACTATATCTCCTAAAACACGCTTACTGACTCGTGTATTGCATCGTTCTAGCCTCGAGGCCGCCGCTGCCACCCCCGATGCTCTGTCGCAGGAAGCTATCATTGAGAATCTCGACCCTGTTGAAGCCGCACGCCTGGATAAAGTCCGCAACATCGGTATCGCTGTAAGGAATCCACTTACGCTCTCTGGCTCGGTTGTCTACATTTGCCTAACATACTTTCTCGAATCATTAGGCACACATCGACAGTGGTAAGACGACATGTACCGAGCGAGTCCTTTTCTACACTGGCCGTATCAAGGCCATCCACGAGGTCCGTGGTCGTGACAGTGTAGGCGCGAAGATGGACTCCATGGACTTGGAGCGTGAGAAGGGTATCACCATTCAGTCTGCTGCCACGTACTGTGACTGGGTGAAGAAGGACAAGGAGGGCCAGGAGCAGAAGTACCACCTCAACTTGATCGATACCCCGGGTCACATTGATTTCACCATTGAAGTCGAAAGAGCGCTGCGTGTTCTCGATGGTGCGGTCATGATTCTGTGCGCTGTCTCCGGTGTTCAGTCCCAGACCATCACTGTCGATCGTCAAATGAGACGTTACAACGTCCCCAGAATCTCCTTCGTGAATAAGATGGATCGGATGGGTGCCAACCCCTTCAAGGCCGTTGATCAGATCAACACCAAGCTCAAGATCCCTGCTGCTGCTGTCCAGGTGCCGATTGGTGCTGAGGACGAATTCGAGGGTGTGGTCGACCTCCTTCAAATGAAGGCTATTTACAACCACGGCCCCAACGGTGAAGAACTTGTGGTCAAGGACGAGATCCCAGCGAAGGTCAAGGATGTCGTGGAGGAGCGGAAGCGCATGCTTATTGAGACTCTCGCTGACGTGGACGACGAGATCGCGGAACTCTTCCTCAGCGAGATCGAGCCCACCGAGGATCAACTGAGACAGGCTATCCGCCGCGCGACCATCGGTCTCAAGTTCACCCCTGTCTTCATGGGTTCGGCTCTTGCCAACAAGTCTGTGCAACCCATGCTTGATGGTGTCATCGATTATCTCCCCAACCCTTCCGAAGTTCAAAACCTCGCTCTCGATAAGAAGCGTGACGAGGCTTCGGTCAAGCTCATTCCTTACAACTCACTGCCATTTGTCGGTCTCGCTTTCAAGCTGGAAGAGAGCAATTTCGGACAGTTGACCTACATTCGTGTTTACCAAGGCACCCTGCGCAAGAGTGCTAACGTCTTCAACGCACGCACGGACAAGAAGGTCAAGATTCCTCGCATTGTGCGCATGCACTCCAATGAGATGGAGGATGTTAGTGAGGTCGGAGCGGGTGAAATTTGCGCTGTGTTCGGTGTCGACTGTGCTTCTGGTGATACTTTCACTGATGGCCAGCTGGGTTACACCATGTCGTCTATGTTCGTTCCTGAGCCCGTTATCTCTCTTTCCATCAAGCCCAAGAACGCCAAGGATGGCGCCAACTTCTCCAAGGCAATGGCTCGTTTCCAGAGAGAGGATCCTACCTTCCGTGTGCACTTCGATAACGAGAGTGAACAGACGATCATCTCCGGTATGGGTGAATTGCACTTGGACATCTACGTTGAGCGCATGCGCCGTGAGTACCGGGTAGACTGTGAGACCGGTCCTCCTCAAGTCGCGTACCGTGAAACCATCGGCCACCGCATTGAATTCGATCATCTGCTCAGGAAGCAGACCGGTGGTCCTGGTGACTTCGCCCGCGTTGTGGGTTGGATGGAGCCTACTGGCAGTCTGTCGGAGAATGTTTTCGAGGAACAGATTGTTGGTGGCAGTATCTCGGAGAAGTTCGTGTTCGCCTGTGAAAAGGGATTCCACATGGCTTGTGACAAGGGTCCTCTCATTGGACACAAGGTCCTGGGTACCAAGATGGTCATCAACGATGGTGCTACTCACATGACCGATTCCTCTGAAATGTCTTTCAAGAACGCAACCCAGCAGGCGTTCCGCAAGGCCTTCAAGGAAGCCAACCCCTCTATCCTCGAGCCTATGATGAAGACTGTTGTCACTGCTCCTTCTGAGTTCCAGGGTGATGTTATTTCTCTCTTGAACAAGCGTGGCGCTACCATCAATGACTCCGAAGTTGGTGTCGATGAGTTCACCGTTCAAGCCGACTGCAGCTTGAACGGTATGTTCGGCTTCAGTAGCAACCTCCGTGCCGCCACCCAGGGTAAGGGTGAGTACACCATGGAGTTCAGCCACTACGAGAAGGCTCCTGGTCACCTTCAGTAAGTATCCCCCAAAACCCATAGACGTTGCACGTTGCAAGTGAAGGCATCAAGGGTGCTAATCTCCATTCTCAACCTTTCCAGGAAAGAGCTCATTGCCAAGTATCTGAAGGCCCAGGCCGACAGACACAAGAAATAAGCGACGGGAATCGCTTTCCGACCGCGTTAACTCGAATGCAGGGGGCAGCCCTCTCATGCATCGCGCGAGTCTCAGGCCATACTGGCTCGATCCCACCTCTCACATAATCACCTACGAGGGCTTCGGAGACGAATGAACTACACTCCGGCTCCTCTTTCTCCTGTATAACTGACTCCTTCCCAAAACCGGTCCGGCGTGTTCTTGAATATGAAAATGATGTGTTCCTTTTTTTCGTTACCTCTGTCCAAATACCTCGGGCTCATGTATCATTTACCAAGCAAAATAGATAACCCTTCTGCGCATTTAGACCAGAGGCCCCTCTCAAGGCTGTTGTGTGGGCATGCAAAGCCCCGAGCTCAGAGGCATGGATGCATTTAACACAGATTGTACATAAAGTTTTTGATAGTTGGGTTTCGATATATCTCCTCTCCTGAACGAATGAAGTTCGAAGACATACAAGTGCTCTAGACATAGATAAGTATTTTGTTTGAAAAACAGGCACCTGGCTAATACATGGCGAGTTTTGGCATATGCCAAATCCATCCAGGTCTATATCTATCTCGGGTCAGATATGCCGCCCCTCAAGCTCATATCTCAGAACTAACACCTGGCTATGGCTTCAACCCGGTAACTCTACCTCTTCTGCGAGATTCGATCGTGCCCTCATCCAAAGGACGGGATATTGCGGGTCTTTTTACGTTCACGGTGGGAGATTCACTGCGAATCCAGGTGGCGATCTCCTTGTGATTTGGTGCAGCTAAATCCAACTAAAACTATGCTTCAGCCATCGAAGGCTCGCAGCACAGCCAAGGCGGCAACCGAGAACGTTGCTACGCGATTATGGCCTGGGAGACAGCGTGAATAACCGAGTATACACTCCTCCAATTCGAACCGGGGACGGCAGTGTCACTTACCTCCATACGCCACACGTTCCCATCGAACCCTCTTGACCACAGCAGAGTCCGTGGCCGAACTGCTCTCCCAGATCTGGACTTCATTAGGTCCGCCAGCGGAGTCCCTTGTCGACACCACAATCTTCCCGGGGCTGTTCTCGACCGCTTCTCCCGTGGCCGCGGCCCAGACGCGCCGGCCTTCTTGCCAGGGAATCTCGACATCGTTGGCTGCATGCACGATGAACAGGTTCAACCCCTGCTCGACATACGCTGGGGCCGGATGGTGGTCTTTGCCGGTGGTGGTGGTGGTGGTGGTGCTGTTGTTGTTGCTGACGCCCGACAACCGCGCAACCCGGGCAGCCGTGTCCCAGCGGTCGACAATCTGGCGCTTGGCGTAGTCTTTGATGCCGGGGTAGGCGGAGAGGGGCGCGAGCATGGGCGGGGTGATGCCCTTCACGCTGTAGGAGTCGACGAGGCTCGGGACGTTGCTGAAGGAGGCTAGGAGGATCACGCCGGCGAAGGGCTCCGGGTTCGTGAGGGCGGGCTGGAGAGCCGTTGGGTCGGAGGACCCGAATGCGAAGCGTTCGGCCACGGCGGCGGTCACAGCGGTCCCCAGGCTCTGGCCCATGATGATGATGCGCGACGGCGGGATTCTCAGCGGGCCGGCGGTGAGATAGTTGATGAGGGCGACGCCGTCGGTGATGAGGCCTTCTTCGGTGGGTGAGCCGGTGGAGAGGCCGAAGCCCCGGTAGTCCAGGGCGAATACATGGACGGGATGTGACGGGGTCGAGAGTCCGAGAAGTTGCCGGTAGATGTCTGGCCGCTGGGCTGAGGCGAGGTGGGCAGCATTGCCGTGGACTTTGGTGGTCGAAGATATGTGACGTGAGTGATTTTATAGTGTTTTGTTGTTTCGATGGGGTGGGACTCACAGTTGACAACGACTCGCGCATTGGGGTCGTGGGCGAGCAGCTTAAATGCTGAGGTCTTGGTGTAGTCCTCCGCTGGGCCGTATCGTTCGTTCTCATGTAGGTCATCTTCGTGTTCCTTGCACAGTTGCAGCGGAAGAAGATGCCATGCGTACAAGGTCTCGTTATCGGGAGTTACCAGGTTGAAAGGTTGTACTTGCGTTTCTATGCGCGTGTCAATACCTGGTTATTTATTATCTATTCAGAGGATCGAGGTTGAGAGCATACTCAGGAATCCGAAGGACTCAACAAGGTTGATGTCCTGCCATCGTGTAGGATTCACTTTGTGAACATAAAGTGCGCTGGCAGGGCAATAGAAGTATGGCAAACTGGTCAGCTGTGGAGCTCTAAGGTGCTTTAACTCAGGTGAGTGGGAGGCAGCAAGAATCATACAAGCGTTGGACTATAGGATATGTGAGCGCATAGACAACAAGCACATAGAACAGGCCTCCGGCTGCCAGCGACCAGTAAGCTTTTCGGAAGATGGACTGAAGCTCAACCATGTTCTGAAGAATGATTTCAGAGATGAGTAGATATCAGATCATGCAAGCAATTGACGTGGAGATCACGCATAGCATGTACAGTCAAATAAGTTAGTCGAGGTGGAGGTTCGATTTAGCTGAGGGAGGCTCGTTTGTCCGATTCGGTCATTTTCCCTCCCGCTATTTTTCTCTCCGCAACTCTCCCTTCTTATTATCACCTACGTCGGTTCTCTGCGCAATGCTCTCCATGTATTGCACGGGGAGCTCAAACAGAATCATACAACCATAATCTCATTCAATCACCTATCCTGCTAATAACCTCCCTATGGCCGAGAAACGGAGACTCTCCGCCCGCGAACGCCGCGAACCTGCGGCGAAGCGACGGGTGTCCGAAGCCGCGCCTCGATCCTCTCCTCAACCTCAACAATCGTCCAAACGAAAGGCTTCAACGCCTGTTGTTGCTCCGGTCCCCCCTTCTCCGCAGCCAGAAAAGATTGAAAATCCTCTACCTACCAAAATCAAGGATGGAGAAGCTCTCCCCACCTTGCCCGCTCCGCAGCCGGGGGACCTCTCGTCGAAGGAGTACCAGTCCATCGCGGAAAGGTGCGAATTCTCCTCCAGGCCGCTGTTCCAGGACGCGTTCATCTCAAGGAGCATTTCAACTGACTGACTTTGTGTAGCGCGATCCTTCTTGCCTCCCTAGAACGATCGAAGAAGAAATGGCTTAGCGACGGCATTCTCGAACGGTACTGGACCAAACCCAAGAAAACGAAGAGAGAGCAGATCGAAGGCAAGAATCCACCCAAGGAGAGCATGTCCAAGGTTGGAGCTTGCAATATTGTGGTCGGCCCGCACCTGTTCGATGCTATGTTATATACGGTGAAAGACCCCAATGCGCCGCCGCCGATTCAGTATACACCACCCCAGCGCCCGATGGTTCATTACGGCCATCCCAATAACTTCCAACAATATCACCCGTATCCGCAGGGTCCCACTCCTCCACAGCAGTCACGCCAGCAGCAGCAGCAACCGCCAAAGCAAAAACAACAGCAGCAACAGCAGCAGCAACAGCAGCAGCACCCTCCTCATGGACCACAAGCTACTCCAGGCACACCTCAGCCGGCCTATCATCCTGCCAGCCATCCACCTCCACCGCATCCCGCTCGAACACCTAGCCACACTCCTCACCGGACTCCCGGGCCTCAAGCGGCGCAGCGACCGTCTCCGGCACAACATCCTCAGCCCCAGCAGCAGCAGCCGCCACAACCGCCGAAGCCCAGTCCAGACCCAGTGATTCAAATGCTCGCAACTCGAGCTGCCTCCGACCCGGACCTCAAAGCCTTGATGCGGGTGGTAGCTTCCAGCAAGGCGTCTCAGGAGCAATTACGTGCCTTTCAAGCTCACATAGATGAACTTAACGCTATAATCAGAGCAAGGGAGCAACAGCAACAAAGACAGCAGCAGCAACAGCAGCAACGCCAGCAGATACAGCAGCAACAACTACAACAGAGACAACCACTACCACTTACTCCTGCTCATCCGCAGGCCGCGCCCAGAACACAACAACCTCCCCACCAACCACCTCAGACGCCGCAACAGACACCACAGCCCCCTCCTCCCCAACAACGACCTCCGCAGCAGCCAGTGCATCCAACCCCGCAGACACAGCCTCAAACCCAACCACCTCCGCGTCTTGAAGTCCAAGTTAAATCATCGCCATCTGCAGGTCCAGTAGCAGCGCAATCTGGCGCGCCATCACAACCCCCGCAGACTCCAACTCCACAAAACTCCAAGGCACAGCAAATCAAACAGGAGCCCGGGCCTGTCGCGCAAACCCAGCCGGCTACACCACAAACTCCTCATCCGCCTGTTGCACCGGGGCCAGCGCCAGTAGTGGAAATTACCAAGCAACCCACCCCAGGTGGACGTCCCGCGCCTCCACCGCAGCAGCAGCAGCAGCCGCCGCCGCAACATCAACCACAACAATCTCAGACGCCAGGATCACGCTCAGGGCCTTCTTACCCGCAATATCAGCAACCTCCGTATCAAGGGCACCCCCCTGCAATCCAGTCACGTCCACCGCAGTATGGATCATCCACTCCATACTATCGCCCCGCCCCTCCGCCGCCGCCGCCACCACCACCTCCAAGGCTCAACTACAAGTCCGTCGTCTTTGAGTTCACCTCTCCACTGACTCCGTACGGTAGCAGTACCTCCGGCCACGCAGGTTCAGGCGATCGCTATCTATTCCCCGAGTACACGATCCTGGAATGGCTCCCTGGGGGAACCACCGTGCTCGCCTCCTTCCTTCTCGTGCGTAAAGTGGATCCCAAAGCGCCGTTCCCCATCGAAACCGGCACCGAACCACCGTCCAGGGCCAAAGGCAAATCCGGCTCCAAATCCAAGTCCAAGAAGGCAGCGGCAGCAGCAGCAGCCGACAAGAACAAGACACCTGCGGCTACACCCTCTCAACCAGAGAAACCGAAGGACGCAGAAAAGGAGAAGGAGAAGGAGAAGGACAAAGAGCCAGCCAAGGAGAAAGCGGAAGAGAAACCTGCTTCTTCCACAGAACCAACGCCCGCTACTGCAACCGCAGGGGACAGTAAACCCGCAACCCCGAACCCCACTCCAACCGAAGGCGGCGGCAGCAGCAGCGACAAACCAGCAGCCAGCGAGCAGCAACAACCCGACAGCACCAAAGCCGCCGCTACGTCCACCACCACCACCACTACCGCAACAAAGGACCCGGCCACGACGGCGAAAGAGCCCCCCTCCGCCACAGCCGCGGCCACCCCCAAGGACAGCAGCAAGAAAAAAGACGACGACCCCAATCTGAAGGAGTACTACCAACCCGTCACGTTCCGGATCTTCAGCAGCAACCCCAAGGTCCTCGAGCCGCTGACCCGGGTTGTCAAGCCCGCCGATGAGGTGCGCAAGTACATGAACGAGATCATGGATCGCGCCGAGCGGGCCCCCGACGGGTTCCTGGCGTATCGTCTGCCGCGGGAGGAGCAGGAGGATGCTTCCTCAAACAACAACAATGCCAGCAAGGAGGTGGATGATTCTGTTGGTGGTGGTCGGAAGACGGGGGGCACGCCTGTGCCGCCGGGCCAGCGGAGTCGATTCAGCTCGCGCGGGAATAATAAGGCGACCGACTCGGATGTTGAGATCAGTGAGCAGCAGCAGCAGGGTGATAAGGAGGACGCGGTTGAAGAGGAAGAGGAGGAGGAGTTGTTGGATTTCTATGGGCCGCCTACGGGCCTTCCGCCTTTGGGGGCTTGAATTGTTTCAGCCCCCCCCCCCCTCCCCCCGCCCGCGCTGGCCACTGTCACTGCTCCCTTCGTGGTATATTAGAGATCAGATGTAAGCTTTATATAATTCCCCATTCATCAATGACTACGCGGTGCAGTGCATCCGTCGCAGAACTTTTCCCAAACTCTTTGTAGCAAGTTCATTTGATTCTCGTCTCTGGTATCAACAAAGCAATAATAACGTATCAAACCCTCCCATATGCGCCAACAGATAAAGCTATGTGTAAAATGCTTGACCAAATCCAAATTTGTGCCCGGCAGGAATCTCTCTGCGCAAACATCATATACAATCTCAAACAACCGCGAACGTGTCACGATCATAACCAATCAAACCACATGTGAGCCGCCTCGTCGACTATTGTCCCCAATGATTCCGGCAGTCTCCAACAGCCAGCGAGCACTTTCAGCAGCCGAGTCACCCGCCCCAGCCTTGAGGTTCAGATTGCGCCGCCGCTCCGCCTCGCGCGCTTCGAAGTCCCACTTCGCCTGTTGTAGCTCGACTGCGCTTTTCCCGTCCTCGGAGATGGTGGTCGTCGGGTCGGGGACAAGACCCCAGATCTCGAGGTTATAGATGTCTATGCTCGTCTTGTAAGTGGTTTCGGCCCCTATGCTAGACACTGGAGGAAGAAACGACCCGTCGTGGCCGACAGGGTGGACGTAAAAGGTCGCTGTCTCGAGATTGGCATCAATGGTCAGACTGCCTGCCCCGAGCGGAGTGGGAGGCTTGTGGTTGCTTCGTGACGAGGGCGGAATACGGCACCCTATAGATATTCCCGAGCTTGTGGAGAAGTAGGCTGTGGGGGTGTCTGGCTTTTGTACAGAAGGGGAAGAATTTCCTTGCAGAAGCATATGTTTTGGGGAGAGTTGGAAAAGACAGGGGAGGACTGAGTTGGAGAACTTGGAAGATGAGGTAGTTGACGAGGGCGACTTCCAGGGTTGTGGTAAGTATGCGCCGAGGATCATCGGGCTGTTCGTCTCAGATACACCCTCAAGAAGGAGTAGTGTACCCGATGACCAAGTGAGAACGTTGTGCGAGAAGGATGTGAGCGAGGAGCCATGTGCGGCCGTCGAAAAGACAGGGTGTAAGCGCGTATGGCCGCGAAGAAAGTTCAGGTCCTCGGATGTAGAAGGAAGGAAGAACGAGAGGTGTGAGATGATGCTCGTGCTCAATATTACTGATTCAAAACTTCCCTCCAGCATAATCGAGGGCGAGGAGTGCAACTGCAACTCGTTCAAAGCGGGCTTATCAGATTTCGATTCTGTCAAGTCCGGCGTATCGCGCTTCTGGGACAGGTCCAAGTTCTTGCTGAACAAGAAGTGCTCAAACAACGGTGTCAAAGGGTCAAACAAGTACGGTAATGAGGAGGCCACGCTTTCTGCGAAAGACTTGTACCTGATCCCTCCAGATGATTCCTGGTGGAAGGCAGCCATAATGCTGTCTGTTTGTTTCCGGATTGACTCCATGCGAGTCACGCTCAGATTCGAGGTGTAAACTGCTGCAGACTCGGTGGTCTTCAGATCTGATATCACAATCAGCAGCATAAGCAGGCGACGAAAAGTATTGTCGGAGATTCGAGCTTCATAGACCGCTCTCTCTACGCGCGAATCATGTTTGAAGACCTCGATCGCGTCGAGTGATTCCAAGGCAGCCAGAGCCAGGTCATCATCCTCTTCATCGTCGTACCCGTCGTTAGCAGGAGCATCTATGGCGAAACCGGGAGCATGGGACTTCGATGCAGTGTCGCCCAGTGCGTCGTCGTCCCCTTGGGACACATCGATATTTGCCGACTTTTCCTCATCTCTTCTCCCGACATCTGCTAAGCTCCCAAACAGTAGCCTAATGCGATCTCTGCGTGCCTTTCTGAGTACCTTCCCATATCTTTCAGTGAGCAAAACAACGACCTTCACCATAGCATCGAATGTGAGTACACTCGGCGCCAGCGTGTTCTGAAACGGGAACGCTCCCAGGTACGAGACCATGCGAAAGATCACCGGACCCGCGTCGAGGGGACATTGAGAGTCGCTGCTATCTGGGACGCCAAGGAAGTCGGAGAGTATCTTCTCATTCCAGTACTTGACCCCGCCTTGTTCAATTGCGCGGCTGTAGAAGTTGTCCTTGAAGTGAGTGAGCTCCAAAGGGGTGAAGCATTTTGTGGCGAAGCGCTCGGCAAGCACGTAGCTCAGCTCCTCTGGGGATTATTAGAAGGTGGGCAGGTAAATATAGTTTAGTTCGCTACGGAGTACTGACCTGGAGATGACTTATGACCCGCAGACTCAGCGGACTGGTATGCACCCATCTTGAAGAGTAATAACGCAGAGGTTATTGGTTGTGCTTCTTCTTTGCGATAGTCACAGAAGAAAAAGGGGTGGCATGTGTCAGAAATGTACCAGGGTTGCAGGAGTAGGCAAGATAATTAAGAGACAGCTGTCGCATTAGCACTGATAGTATGAGTTCGGGACACTCCGCAGTGATGACGACGTGAACCCACCGCGATGAGTCGGGGTGACGATCGCTATCATCTGCGGGACTAAGAACGCGGAAGTAGAACTTGAATCAATACGGATGTATAGACGAAAGACTTAAATTGTCTGTCAGATGCTATACCATGATCAGGGGCATGAGCAAGTGTGGTGTTGATGATGATGATGATGAAGGGGAGAGGGGAGGGAGAGGTAGGTTAATTAAGGATGTTTCCGCATGCGGGCTAAAGCAACAACCTGAAGTTCCAGTTAAGTTGAAGGGCCTCGGCCCCTCACGGCCAGCAGGGGTTGTTGCCATTTTGGGTTAACCAGTCCCGTGTATAACTTGTACTAGAAATACTGCTCCTGGTTCCTATACTTCAAGAATCAAGCTTGTACTCCCTCTAGAGTATATATCTCAAATTGAACTAATAGTATTCACATTCGTCGTGTCACAATTGACTTTGACTTTGACTAGACTTTGACTAGCCGCTTGCTTATCCGGCCACAGAACACCACCCATTGATTTGGTACTGTATTTCGAAACAAACATGTGAGAGTACCGGACTCTACAGCATGACAACACCGACACCTCCCATTCTCTTCTCATCCGGCAGGTTCTTGTCGTTGACACCACCGGCGATGGGGGCCGTCCGGTAATTATAGAGGTAGTAATGAAGCTGACCGTCGCCCGCCCCGAACTTGAGCTGCTCCAGGAAGAGAGGGTTGTCGTGGAGGGTAAGAGCATTGAACACATCAAAACGAGCCTATCGTGGAGAATATCAGTATTTGAAAATAATATCGAGCGAGCAACAATTTGACGTACCTTCTTCGCCAGGATCAGGGCATCATTCATGAGCATGAGGAGCCGTTCCTTGAGCGCCTTCATATCACCAGTGAAGGCCGTCTCGGTGGCATAATAATAAAGGTAAGCTACGCGCAGGCAATCATGCTTGGGGTGCTGAATGATGGTAGATTCCAGGTTGTAGAAGGAGAAGAAGTCGGTAATCTTGTGGGTTTCCGGGTCCTCCACCACGTAAGACCAAACCACCTGTTCCCGGTCGGCCTCCCCTCCTTTGTGCACGAGCCAGTGTTCGATCTCCTCGCGGGAGAAGGCCTGGTTCAAGTCAAACCGCTTCAGGTAGCGTTCCAGGAGCTCGTGGACAGCATCAATATCCTTAACTTCCATGGGGCGGAGGTTAGGAGTAGACGTGACACTCGGGAGGTGGTTCTTGCTAATCTGTCGGGCCTTGGTCGAGCCCTTGGGCAGATGCGAGAATCCGACCTCATACAGCTTAAGCCAGTCCAAAGGACGGTGGTAGTACCGGCATGAGCTGACGGGAGTTGGCAGCACCACACCCGCGGTATAGATGGCCTGGAAGATCCCCTCGAGATAACAACGGCGAGTGATCTCTTTAATGAGAACCGGTGCAAGACGCTTGGATCGCAGCTTCTTGTGAATGCAGAGGAAGTTGATCTCGGTGACCTTGATCTTCTGCTCGCGAACGCGCAACTCGGTTGGGATACCGGAGATAGCGGCGACAAGCTTCCGCGACTTGGTAGCGCGAACTCCGACGTGCCATTCCTTCTTCCAGCCCGGTGCCATTAGCGCCCTATATGAAATATATCGTCAGCCCTCCCGTATCAATACATCCAGTCGTGGGTTGGACAGTGCACGAACCAGTGTAGAAATGATTTCGAGTATCGGAAGCGGAACATGGCATTGTCGTCCTCGACATAGTGGTAGGTGAGCAGATCCCACAGCTCCTGGAGCTCTTCCTCCTTCGTGAGGTCCAGTGTAGCCCACTCGAAGCCTTCGATGAGCGGATCGGGGGTCTTCGACACTTTCTCTGGATCGATCATCTTGATCGGCCCACCGACATCGTTGGCGGCAGCGGCGGCCTCATCGAAACGAGGCACAGGCTGGGTCTGCCAAAACTTGTACGAGGCCATATCTTTCTGGTTCTTGCCTCCAACAGCCAGACCAGTCAAGAGCTCGGAGATATCCATCTTGCGCAGGGCCTCCGCGGCCTTATCCTTGTCGAGTCCGGCCAGCTCGTTCTTCAGGGCGGGGTTATTCTCCAGCAGCGCCTCGGCCGCTTTGGGGGTCAACTTCTGTTTCGCCGCATCCTAAGACAATCCGGGTGAGTTGTTGAGACGGTAGATTAGCTAGGATCAAGAGGAAAACTGACCTCATCATTGGACGCCTGGGCGGCTTTGCCCTTCTTATCCTTGGAGTCTGGCATGGCAGCTGGCGCGGTTTGAAACACGTGGAAGTTCGATGGTCGGATCGGAGACCGCGAACAGACAAGAAGTGGGTGCGGGAAGGTTTTCTAAGCCCGCCCCACGTTCATCTAACAAAGTAGCCGTCCGTCCCTAAGTTGCGCTTGCGGGGTGCATATCTACAGGTACGCCCATCGGTATTTACTCACTATATGACTTTGTCGCAGTGAATTCTAGTCAATTGCTCCTCCCTAATATATGTGGGAATCTAAGCTTCCTTGTTGAATTGTAACTAAACAACGCCTCCTAAATCAATCATAATATAAAAATAGTCAAACAATAGAGCATAAACAAGGCATAATTGCTTTGTCTGGGTATCACCAATTTTGTTGTTGAAACCTCATGGTGAGGCAGGCATAATGCAGGTCTTACTGGGGAGCAGGCTTGGTCTCAATCACATCCAAGAAGCCACCAACCAGGTGCAAGCTACCAGTAACGAATGTCATTACAGGAGCTTCATCCTGGCCTACAAGGTCCTTTTCTTTCATAGCGAGCTCCCGAGTAAAGTCGACAGCTTCCTCAATGGTGCTATACACCTTGACTTCAGTGCGAGGGTCAATGGACCGCCATGTGTCGGCAAGACTGTTCTGGACATGCAGTTTCTCCACATCCGTCGCATTTGTGTTCATGCTGACAAGATCGGGTCGATAACCGGCAGCCTTGTAGGTGACGTTGGTGCAGAAGATCGCGTGAGTAAATGGTTGCTCCGAGCCCAACGCCGCAGCCAAAGTCTCGTAAAGAGCCTGGGCCAGGGCATTGCTATCACGGGTCTGTTGGTTGAAGATCAAGACCCGCTGCTTCTTTTGCGCAACTGCAGCAGATGAAGAGTTTGCCCGGATCTGAGATGCAAACCATTGGCCAGCCAATCTAATACTTTCAAGTGTGTGGCCGCCGTCGATGTACCAGGTGATGCGCTTCTCAGTGCGTGTCTCACAACGACCGCCTAGACGGGCCTCTTCCAGGCCCTTGCGGAATTTTGCTGGTAAGGGTTCCTGCAGGATGTCTGACGGCACCTCCACAATGCCGACAGTCCGAAGGAATTCAGCCGCTGTTGCAACTGCCACTGCCGCATTTGTATATTGGAAGTCACCAGCTAATCCGAGTTTCACGCCTCCATCGGTCTTGAGCTCGGGGTGGCCCCTCACGATTTCCAGCGAGGTTCCCTTCTCGGCAGCACGTTCGAGCAGGACTTTCTCAGCAGACGGAGGCTGAGGGGCGCTGAATGCTTTGGTGCCAGATTTGATGATGCCACCTTTATGCCATGCGATCTCCTCAATAGTGTTTCCCAACATAGCAACGTGGTCAATGCCCAGGCTGGTAATGGCTGTCGCAGCTGGCTTTTGAATCACGTTGGTGCAGTCGTACTCTCCGCCGATTCCACATTCAATAACCGCAGCATCGACTCCTTCACTGATGTAAGTGTGGAATGCCATCAATGTTAAGTACCGAAAGTATTGAGGTTTCGTTCTAAGATTCGCAGGATCTTCGCCGGCTACTCGAGCAGCTTCTTCCAAACGATCCCACACTTCAAAAAAGTATTTGGCAAACTTCTCCTCCGAGAGCGGTGCATTGTCGATTTGGATACGCTCTCTAGCAAAGCGCAAATGAGGTGAGGTGTAGAGCCCGACCTTATTGAGGGATCGCGAGGTTGAGTCCGTGTCAGATAGCTGCGAGGCAGTGTATTGTGACAGAATCGATGCGATAAAAGCCGAAGTGGAGCCTTTGCCCTTCGTGCCGGCGACATGTACAGGATTGATACAGCTTAGATCCGAGGGCTATGGACCAAAAATGGAACGGAGTCAACACTGGAGCTTGACAACATAATGCGGGGGAGCACGCGGACCTGATATCCAATGCGACGAAGCCACTCAACAGTTTCTGGAATGGACAACAGGTTCATATCTTTCCGTGACTTGCGTAACTCTTCCACAACTGCAAAATTGGTTTGCAGTGAGTTCAGAGCTGCAATCGCAGCCTGCACCGAATCGTTAGACTTGACGCCCAGTGGCTTGCGGACAAATGCCTGCGGGGAAAC
Organism: Aspergillus fijiensis CBS 313.89; assembly: GCF_003184825.1. Taxonomy (NCBI): domain Eukaryota; kingdom Fungi; phylum Ascomycota; class Eurotiomycetes; order Eurotiales; family Aspergillaceae; genus Aspergillus; species Aspergillus fijiensis. The sequence goes on from NW_024468984.1 coordinate 451,748, forward strand.
CTGCCTCATAATTGCGAGACATAATGGTGGAACTGGATGATATATGGCGAGTGAAATGAAAGTGAAAGCAGGTAGGAAGTTTGCGAAAGCCCCTCATCAGGGTCAAGTCAGTCACTGCTCACGTGCAAGAGGGCTGTTGCGCATCGACTAATTGAGGGACTTATTTTTAACGCCGTACTTGCCTACACGCAGTCGGAGTAGTGTCATCAAGCGCCGGTAGGTCCGAGTTCGGGCTCCCGATAAGGTCACGTGAATAATAGATAGACATCTCAAATCATTATCCACGAAACAATCTTACACCTTGATTCTTACATGTGAGAAGTGCAATGGGAAACTTCAAACTTGACAATTAAGTGTTGCTGGTAATGATTCTAGTTTGGCAGAGACAAGGTGTAACTGAAAGGTGTTATTGAAGCATGGAAAAGTGTAAGCAGGGTGTGGATGTAAACGGGTAGAAGACGTGTGTGGCTAGATATACACTAAAGAAAGGTAGACAAGTAAATATTCTATAAAATATAGCGCAAGAAGTAGTGCAATAAAAGGCCTATTCAGGGACTACTCGATCCTTGTTTTTCCTTCCTCCAAAAAAACCAGCCTTGCGTTGCTGTAGCCTCGCTGGTGTCTTCTGACAGGAAGCCACTGGCCGATGATCGGATCCGTGCGAGCCTTGATAAGCGCATCTTGATACCCTTCAGAGCCAGCTGCGGGTGTGTTTAATTTTGGCCAATTTACCTGGAGTGCTTGCGTTAGTACCGAAGACCACATTGGAAGGTGTAGCACCAAGACTTACATAAAGCATCCCATGGGCAAGTATAAATCGGGCACACCAGGCGCTGACAACAAGCCAGAAGATAACGAACAAGCGCAGTGGCCACACAGTGGAGTCTGGTAGGCGTCTTGTGAAGGTTGAGACCAGGATCATAAAAACCCCAGCAGCAAAGATGTATGGGATTGATTGGATGATGAGCGGTCGGCGATCGAGGAAGAGCTGAAGGCTACCCAGTGTAGAGTCAGGAGGGAGATAGGCACCCAGGAACACATCAAAGCCATCTTGTCGGGGACCGTCCAAGAAGTTGTTTCGCACATAGCGTGTAATAGAATTGTTCAGATCCTGCAACATGCCTGCGCGGGTACGCTCTCCTGTGCGAGTGAAATCGGTTTTGAGTGCGCCCGTGCCAGAGTAGGATTTTGAGACCACGTCCGCGTTGTCGGCCCAGATATTGCGGAAGAGATTTTCGAACTCACGGTCGTCGTTTGCAGCCTCTCCTGGGCGTAAAACTCCAGCATCGATGAGCTGACGCGTAATGGCCCAACGTCCTAGCATACTCTGCACCACATTTGTGCGATCAAGGCAGTCCATGCAGTTGGTCCGGACGACGCTGGTCTGCGAGGATCGGACGTCCAGTTGTCCACCAGGGACACCAGGGTCTTCCACTCCCCGGAAATAGCCACCCCGAGTGAGTCCGTCCATCAACCGATCTAGCAACAGCTCTGCACGATGCCACTTGAGTCCCTTCGTCTCATTGTGAAAGTCGAAGTAGATATAATGTAATCTATCCATCTCGTTTTGTCTGAGACCGGGCTCAACAGCGTGCAGCTTTTCCGATGTTGCGTCATCTGCCTCGGTGTGTTCGGTAGAGGACGACACTAGTATACGGACCAACTGCTCGTAAGCATTCTTGACTCGTTCTTCCCGACCTTTGTGATTCACCAGGTTAACCAAGTAATTTTCGCCATATAGTCGGATCTGCTCGGAAAAGTGCTTGCGGGCCGCATCAACAGCAGTCTCCACCCCACGGACTTGAAGCTTCGGTGTATACTTGAGATTGTTGACTTCGGCCCAATACACGGGAACGCTGCCTCTGGTTTGCACAAACGCCATTACCTGGAGGTCTTGGCCAGAGCCACCTAACTTCTCCTTCGCTAGAGACTGACCTCCAGCGAAACCAGAAAGACCACCCGTTGCGTCATTCAGGATGACAATTTGCTCGGTCTCGTTGTAATTCGAGACATGACCTTGATCATCAATGCCACGTGAGAAATATCTTGTGCCTCCACGATATCTGGATCTCCGCGTAACAAGAGCAAATGTGAACGACGTTGACTTGACCTTTGCCGGGGTTATCCGTAACATGCCGAACATGACGGGGAGGATATACGGATCAACACCTGGCTGTGGGCCGAGCCGCACACCAGTCGTGTCATGTTCTCCAAGGCTGAAGTCGATCAAATCGGATTGTATGAAGCGGTTCCAGAAGAAGCGGTCATCCGCTCGCTTCCACATAGGCAGGCTAAGATCACTCTGTGATTGACGCTGGAAGCTGTTGGTGATGTCCAGGGCGTAGGAGAAGTACATGGGTCCAGTACGAAGGTGTTCCTTCAACAGTGCCAGATATGTATCTTCATCGGAATCATGTAGAGGGCGCTCGCGCAGGGGGAGGAACTCGGTCGCCGCAACCTTGTATACCATGTGGCCACGTAGCCTGCCCATGGGCTGAGCCTTGGTGATGACGATGATGTATTTGTCTAGTACAATCAGTAACAAGCCCTCAAGAACTATAGCGCGACGGTGACCATACCTAGTTTCAACTTGATGATGCCCAGTATACCAGCGATACTAGAGATACGCTTCGCACCAGAAAGGGTGCCATTTGTGAGACGCAAGTCACCGGTTGGACGCTCGACAACAAGGGTAGGGGCATTAGGTGACGAGGGAGAAGTGAAGGCATAGTGAGTGGATGAAGCGTGAAGATTGATGTCGCGAAATGGTAAAACGGAGGCAGCCATGACTTTCAAGTTAACCCGTAAGGGAGCAGTTGTCTGGAAGTGGGAAGCGATCAAAGAAACAAGAAAGAGTGAGGTATGAACCCTAGCGCATAGCGCGGAAGATATGATATGTGAAAAGAACTGTAGTTAAGGAAAGGAAGACTCAAAAGTCAAGGCAGGAAGGTAGGAAATTTGAAAGTGGGAGGAGGCGGGAGGAGAAGGTGATTGAATGTGATGATGACGATCTCCAAGAAAAGGGTGTGGAAAGGCAGTGTACTGTACGTACTACAGGTACTTTAGTCCGACAGGCCAACACTACGGGAATTCAATTCACTTTCCTTTTCTGCTTTAGGTCTAGGCTAACTTGGGGGCGCCGCTTTCTACTTAGTAAGCGGCGGGGGCATAACTAACTAAGTTAAGTTACGGTAACATAACCAGTAAATTGGTGCCTGCCTATTTTTAACAAAAAGATAAAGCTTTGATGTGACTATTCTATGGGTACACCGTAAGATGATATATCTGAATAGGATTTCGTTGAAATTTAAAACCTTTCTTTTGGGGTTTCTTAAATATCGTCATACTAATTGAATGAACACTCGGCGAATATGACGCCCTCAATTTGGGGTTCCAATATCCGCATTTTTTCAGCGGCGTCCGCCGCGGCGTCGAACAAGGAACGAAGTGAGTGACTGATGGTTTCTCAACTTCACTTGTAAAACTATAGGGTTTGAGTATGGCAGTATGACAGCAGACCCTGACGTCCCCATTCACCTTCGATTCCACTTTGTTTCCAACCTGAAAAGTATCCATGGGGGTGGGGGATCGCGAAACTATTGAGCCATACCGTTCCGACCTCCAGCTGGCGTGCAATGCACTTCGCCGTCGCCATATCGAGCGCCCAAACACAGGCACCCAACCCGCTCTCGGTGGCATTCACGCGACGGATGAGCTCGGCCTCGTCGGACCACTCAAGAATGGGGATATTGGGCCCAAAATGTTCTTCCCGGACAATGCGGGCATTGTGAGGCGGACGGTCCACCGCGGTTGGGGAAATGTACAGCCCCGGCAGCGGTTCCTCGTCGCGATCGGGGCCGCCCACAGAGAAGGTGTGGGCTTGTTTGGCGCTATCAGCGAGGAAGTCTTGAACAATTTGGTACTGCATGCGATTCTGCAGCGGGCTGGATAGCGGGGAGTGCTCGGCCGCGCGGTCGATGACGATCTTTTGAACTGCAGCGATGAAGGCGGAGCGGAACTGCGGCAGGATGTCGCAGTGGACGTAGACTCGCTTGATGGCCACACATCTGACCCGCATGGAAAAGCACCCCTGGGCCACTCGGGCGGCTACCTCGTCCACTTCGATATCAGCGCAGACGATGTTGGCATCGTTGCCCCCGAGCTCCAGGGTCACGCGCTTGAGCGACCGCCCCGCGCTTTCTGCTATACGGCAGCCTGTGGCGGTGAAATCGGTGAAGCTGATCTTGCCGATGCCCGGATGGGTGGTCATGCGCGCCCCGACCTCGTTGCCCCCATTTAGCGCCTGGAGTAATACCTTGGGAAGGAGATCTAGTGCATATTCGACGAAATTCAGAGTCGCGTACCGGGTCATTGGGGAGGGCTTTACGATCACACAGTTGCCCATCACCAGGGCCACTGCTATCTTGACCACCGCCAGCACCAGCGGGAAGTTCCACGGGCATATGGCGCCGACCACGTCCAGCGGAGGATACGTTTAGACAATTCGGACGGATCCAACCTCATATTCGATCTTATCGGGACATGACTGGGCGGCTTGAATCCCCAGTTTTCTAATCTTGCTCTGAGAGAGAGAGAGATAGAGTCTTTGTTTTCTTTTGTTCTTACCATCAAACAGGAGAACCGCAAGGCATCGTCAATCTCAATATTCGCCAGAATCTCCTGCAACGCCGGCCTCTATTAGCCAGCCCCCTAACACAGCAAGGGTCAAAGGGGGAATCCGCATACCGACTTGCCTGACTCCTTGGAAAAGGATAGGACGGAGCCCGTCTTGTCGATTCTCCAGCTCATCTGCTATCCGGTGCAGACATTGCTGTCGATCTTCCAGAGGCCGGGCTTTCCAGATGGGGAAGGCCTCACGGGCTGCCTGTACCGCCTCGTCTAAGTCGTTCTCCGTAGCCACTGAGACCGGTCATAGCTCGGTGAGGGTTCGAGGATCGGTGACAGTCACTGTGTCTCCCCCATGTCATTGTTCCGAGCGGATGATGTTAGAGAACATTGTAACCCTAATCAACGCTTTGATGGTAGCCGCACACCGTTCTACTGCAGAGAATCGGAGTGCTCTATGCCTATCTTGAAATAGACAGAAAAGGCCCAAGGCAGAAATGGGAAGAGGAGGATGCTAAGAAAAAAATCCGAAAGCATTGGATAGCAGAAGGATCATAGATTTTCATACTACGTAGATGGACTAGCGGCGGGATATCCCCACCAGCGGGGCGGGAGCCATGCGGGAAAATCACACCCCCGCCTTGTCTGTACGGCTTGTTCGGTGGGGCGGGATTGGGAAAATGCCGTTCCACTACCCAGCCTCGGAACAACATAAAGATGAACCTCATATGTATTCCAGGTGAAAGGCCTAAGATATCTTCCGATTTGATCATTGCTTCCAGCTCTGGGCATCAAGTCATACGTGAAACCACAATGGCGGAGCAGCCGGTAGCGATTCTCAAAAATGTAAGTATGCAGCCTATCAACTTATAGCCCCCCTCCTCAGGAGCATTGGTAAAACACTACTAAGTATCTTCAAACAGCAAGGAGCAGACTTCACCTTTACAATAACGACCACAACTATTCCAACCATCCAACCTCGGGAAGTCCTTGTTTGCCTGGAAGTGACAGGTTTTTGCGGTACCGATCTGTCGCTCGCCCGCGGACATCTCGGCCCTTGTAACACCATCCTAGGCCACGAGGGAATTGGCCGAATCGTGGCCGTAGGCGCCATGTGTGAAGCTAGAGCGGCGGCGGTAGGCCAGCGAGTTGGAATTGGCTGGATTCGCGATGCCTGTGGCGCGTGTCCCAACTGCATGAGCGCGGGGGCGGGCGAAACCAGATGCACCACCCAGGTCTTCAGTGGCCGAGATGTGGCCGGCACGCTGGCGCGATATGCTGTCGTTCCGGAACGGTACCTGGTGCCTCTGCCTGAAGAGGGCCCCAGCGAGCTGTTGGCCCCGATCATGTGCGCAGGGGTAACAGCTTACAAGGCCCTCAAGCTAGCCAACGTCACTCCCGGATCGTGGATCGGTGTCTCCGGGGCAGCAGGCGGCGTGGGCTCCCTGGCAGTGCAATATGCCAAGGCCATGGGGTATCGGACGGTGGCCATCGACGGCGAGGGCGGCCCTCAACAAAGAGCCATCTGTATGGAGGCGGGGGCTGATGTCTATCTTGACTATGAGGAGGCCGAGCCAGATCTCCGAACCAATCTCCTTCGCGCTACGGGCGGTGATCTCTGTGCTGCTGTACTTGTCTGTGCTGGGGCTGCCGCCGCGTACGAGGATGCCCTGCCGTGCTTAGCCTACTTTGGAGTCCTAGTGGCCGTGGGGATCCCCCCACCGACGTCGAAAGTCTCCTTTCACCCCCTCACTCTGATTGACTATGGTATTCGATTCGTCGGCAGCATCACCGGGGATCGCCGGGATGTCCTTGAGGCGGTTCAATTTGTCATCCGCGGTCTGGTAAAGCCGCGGACTGTACTTATGGACTTGGTCAACCTCAACAATTACGCGGGGCAGGTCAGTCAGCTGGATGGGAAATTAGTGGTACGCTTGGGGGATGAAGCGATTAAAAAGGGTATGAGTACCTGTATATAAGAGGAAGTAGGTAGTTATAGGTATTCTTGACAATGATCTAAACTAGGTAGTCTTTCACAATCCGCAGAAAAAGAGAAATTGTAATTATGAAATCGTAGAACACACTTACATGTCGATACCTAGTAGTTAATAATACGCTGCCAGGACCTAGATGACCAACTTTTCTTGGACACACTCGGGAACGGAATCCTTAAGCGATTTCCAGCGTTTCTACGGACTCGGTATCCAGATACCTTGGTACTGGGCCGGAACTTAATGCCTCCTCCGCCTATCGCAGCCGTGGCGGGCAGCAGGAAATTCCCACTCCCCGCTTCTGGCAGATCCCCGCTTCGGACCCCACAGGATGCTGATCTTCAGCACTGCACTACGTTACGTAGGCGATGAAGACTCTACCCTATACATTCGGATGTTATGTCTGCACCATCATTCTCACCATTAATTCCCCCAAATATGCTTACATGACATTTCAATTTACCCGGTTCCTCCTCTTATTCACTTCTCGATGGAATAGAAACAGTGCTTATCACCTCCACCAGTTCGACCATAGGAGTTCAGCCTGGATGAGCATTCAGCAATCAATCAATCCACAGAAATCAACTATACACAATGTTTGAACCATTAGCACTCCCTCCTGGGCTGAGTGCCAAGGCATTCAATATCTTTTTGGACAAGGTACTCTCGGTCGTTGGTGCGGGGAACGTCGATGTGATCACGACGAAGGAACAATTAGATCCGGGGTCATATATGAATCCTCAGTATTCTGTTGACCCTCATCCTGTTCTGGCTCCTGACACCTTCCTCGCCTCAGCTATCGTCGCACCCCGAGATGTGGCAGATGTTCAGTGAGTCTTCCACCAACTGTTTCCCCCCCTTGCCTTGACCCTACGTACAATACGCCGACTAATTGGATCGTATCAGAGCGATTGTACGCCTCGCCAATGAACTTCGAGTCCCACTGTGGCCGGTTTCAATTGGTCGAAACTCGGGATATGGGGGTGCTGCCCCTCGGGTTCGGGGATCTGTCGTCCTCAACATGGGGAAGAATATGAATCGGATCCTGGAGGTCAATGTTGCTGGGGCCTACTGTATTGTGGAGCCAGGTGGGAGAGTCCCAACTGCATAAATTCTTCTCCCAGACTAACCTTCTCTGATATGTAGGTGTCACTTTCCATGACCTGCATAACTACCTCGTTCAGCACAATCTGCGTGAGAAAGTATGGATTGATGTCCCCGATCTCGGTGGGGGGTCGATCCTAGGAAACATGCTGGAGCGGGGAGTTGGATATACCCCGTATGGAGATCACTACATGATGCACTCAGGGATGGAGGTGGTAATGCCAACCGGAGAACTGGTGCGCACGGGCATGGGTGCCCTGCCGCACCCCGAGAGCCGTGGCGGTTCTGAGTCCAAGAAGCCCGAAACCCAGCCCTGGAATCCGACCGCCGCCCTGTTCCCCTACGGATTTGGTGCCTATTTGGATGGTCTGTTCACGCAGTCTAACCTGGGTGTGGTCACCAAGATTGGGATGTGGCTCATGCCCAATCCCGGCGGGTATCAGTCCTATCTGATCACCCTGCCCAGGGACGAGGATCTGCACCGCGCGGTCGATATCATCCGGCCCTTGCGCCTCACCATGACCCTCCAGAACGTGCCCACCATCCGCCACATTCTGCTTGATGCTGCCGTTCTGGCCCCTCGTACCGTGTATACTGACATCGATGGTCCGCTGTCCGACGAGACGCTTGATGCGATTGCTAAGAAGTTGAATTTGGGCCGGTGGAACTTTTACGGGGCGCTCTACGTAGGCCTTGCTTGCCCTCGATCCTCCAACTTACACCCGTCACTTCGTTGACCAGGTCGTGCTGAAACTGACCTACCGCAAAAACCTCCAAAGGGACCTGAACCGATTCGCCAGACTCTCTGGGCAGCCATCAAAGCGGCCTTCTCCACAATACCCGGAGCCGAATTCTATTTCCCGGAGGAGACCCCGGAGAACTCGGTGCTGCGCATCCGTCACTTAACGATGCAGGGGATCCCCACCTACGAGGAACTCAAGTGGGTGAATTGGGTACCAAACGGAGCCCATCTGTTTTTCTCCCCGATTGCCAAAGTGACCGGGGACGACGCTATGGCGCAATATCTCCTGACCAAGCAGCGGTGTCTAGAGGTCGGCCTGGACTTTCTAGGTACCTTCACCGTTGGGATGCGAGAGATGCGTGAGTTGTCCCCTCATTCCCGCGCCTGTCTTTCTCTCCTACCTTGTACTCCGGATCTAACTTCCTTCAGACCACATTGTGTGCATTGTGTACGATAGAACCTCGCCGGTGGAGCGGAACAAAGCGCTCACTCTGATCAAAAGACTGATTGCCGACTGTGCGGAACGCGGTTGGGGGGAGTACCGGACCCACCTGGCGGTCATGGACCAGGTGATGGGGACCTACAACTGGAACAATGGCAGTCTACTGAAGGTTCACGAGGTTATCAAACAGGCGCTGGATCCGAAAGGGATCCTCGCGCCGGGCAAGTCAGGTGTGTGGCCTGCGCAATATCTCATGGAGCGGGAGGCAAAATTGTAGATAAGGAGAGATGGTTTCATAAATGGGCTGTACATTGTCGAGTACTAGCTGGGCTACTAAGTATGTATCTTTTACTCATTCATTGTACATGTCATTATCTGCCCACTTCATGTCGGATTTTCAATCATCATTCCGACGAACCTTGCAAGACTTCAATTCGACTGGGTTGGTCTTTCAATTCCCACCTGTCTTTGGTCTAATCTGTGTCCATCTACAAACAGGATCTTTGACTTATTCAAGCAATCTAATTCCACCTCATGTAGTAATTTACTGCACTTTACTTGAATCCAAATCAGTCCTTGCCCAGGCAATACCCCAAAAGTACTCAGCATCTCTAAGAAATATAGTGAGCAGAGTACAGAAATAAGGACAGCAACAACTGATTACACCGATAATAGGCAAAAAAGGAAGATCCAGTCAAGGTTTAGTGGCTCTCTCTCGTCTCCCTTATTCAAGTTCCTTCATCAACCACTCATCGTACAAGAGCTCGAGAGCTGTCGGTCGGTCAGAGGGGTTCCATTGTAGAGCCCGTCGAAGTCATCGTAGGAACCCGTCCTTGTCTTCTCCCTTGATATTGGCAGCTAAAGATTCGAATGTGATATCAGGAATCGGTGCTAGTTCTTTCCAGGTGCCGGAGTCGTCCCAGAAAACAGAACTGAGATGGCTTCGTGCACGGAAGTCAGGTGGTGGACATCCTAGGAGTGCAACCAGTTCTGCAAGGTGGGCACGATCATCAAAAATGCCATCTGGATTTCTGCCTTTGATGAGTGTCGGGGAGCTCACGATATCCCATGCCTTCAGCATACTGATTAGCATATTCTCAGACCCAATAAATCACAATTAAACGACTGTTCAATAAACGTAGTGTGCTTACAACCATAGCGATATTCCAGATATCAACTTTATAATCCCAGCTTGCTCTCAGAATCACTTCAGGCGCCCTGTAAGGATTTGGCATGATATCTTCGGTATGCTTCTTGTTGCTAAGCCGAGCTTCGCCAAGATCACTGAGAAGCGGTAGTCCGTCTCCAGGAGGGAAGCGGGCGGACGTGTAGATTGTACGGTCATGAAGCACCTTTCGTGCCGATGGTCTTCTTATCTCCTCTTCCTCAAAGTTAGACAGCGCCTCTGGCTTTGGTGTGGGAAGAAGCAAGTTCTTTAGCTGGAGATCTGTGCAAGTCAGCCTCCCAATATCGTTAAAACCCAGGCGAAATCAACACGTACCCGTGTGGATCGAACCAGCTGCAGAATGTAAGAAGTCCCACACTGTCGGATACAAACCTTCATATCCTCCAGAGTCATTGCTTTGCCAGGGATCCATTCCAGCAGCTCACTCGCACTTATCCCTAGAGGCTCGTGAACTAGACAGATATGTTGACCATGGGGACCCGTGATAATAAAATGGTCGAATAGTTTTCGAATGAATTTTCTACTGGGATGTTCCTAGTTCACTGGATTCAAATGCTTATAGACGTTCAGTTCATCATCTCTGTTCTCGCCCGTCACGTATATTTTCAAAGCAACATAGCTGGAATTACTGTATCGCATTATCAACAAACCCCCGAAAAATCAAAAAGTACAATGGATTGCATGTACTTACACCAAGTCACGACCATGCCATACAGTGGAAGTGACTCTGTAGCCTAACCCTGCTAATACCTGATATCAATTGCTGAATACTTCCCCCTCTTGGATTGGATAATATTTTTGGGTTTGATATGTAGGTAACGTCTTTTCTTCAATATGTACGGACGAGTCAAGTAACTTAAAGCCGGAAGATGGAAAATCCCGTGGCACAGATGTCCACTGAGAAGAGGACATCGCTGGTCGTTGAAGATAACTCCCAGGTCTTTTTGGAGCGAGAAAGTATAATGGGTCAGAAGAGACAGAGAGCAGTGGTCGCTTTGACGCTAGCCACTTCAGAGAAGCGAACTGAATGCTAGAGTATCTTGAAGGTCGGTACATTAGAACCCCGATTTTATATGACAGGATGTGAGAACAGGCAGTGAAATCAGGCAAGCTGCAGATGAGTGCGAAGGAGAAATGCTAGTGGTATTTATTCCCTCTGCTAGAAGAAACCGGGTGGTACATACAGCCCCTACTGGATATCCGCGGTAGTGATCTGCGGAATCTAGAAGAGTCAGCCCCAAGCCAAATCTGTGATTGTGATCAACAAACTTACAGGATTCTCGATCAAATTGCAGACTGTCCTTGTTGCATTCATCCAAAAGGGCCCTCAATGGCGCCATTGGTGATTACCATCCCTTCAAGAGGAGCTCCAGTAAATCGTATTAAGGCAGCCGAGGCACTCTGAAAGCCACTCGCCAGATTGCAGCTTATAGTGAGAGTATAAAATAGAGATTTGGATTTTTGTAACTTATCGCCAGTGAAAGAGAATGGAAGATGATTCAATTCTAATGGCCTAGATATTGTGCAGTATGCCTTCCGATATATACCTTGTATAGATTAAATAGATCCACCCAAACACTAGGAATCTAGAAAACTACTCCCATTATTATGCCTGTGCGCTGGGCTGAATTGGCGCATGACCTATTTCATATATTTGAGAGCCAATGAAAACACATCGACAGCAACCTGGGACTGGGACTTAGGTACATTTTACCTGTATTTATCCGACCAGCAAGTAGAAAGCTTTCGCTAACTACTGGGTTGGCGAAGGTCCGTACAGTATAACAAGAACCCTGGTCTGGGGACCAATATCCTCGGAAATCACTACACAGTGGGCTGGGAGAGATGCAAAAAAGTGATGAAGGAGGTTTACGGTCATAGACTTGGAGATGGTAGCAGGATCTCTCTAAGGGAGATTATTTTGCTCTTATTATATCCATTAGGAATGCCATTAGGAAGGAATGTACCTGACATTCTGCCTCAAGAGCCCGCCTTGTCGGCTTTCTGCCCGCCAGCTCCGCTTCTGAACATTCTGCCATGTAATTCCGCCTAGCAGTGGCAGTTTCCCATGTAGCAGCTAGAATAGCCAGTAAGGAATAACGAGCATAGATGATTCATGTTTAAAAGTCTAGTATAGTCAATGTCACGAGGTATCAATGGAGAGCCCTTACAAAAGTAGCAGCTGCCATATGGGGCGATCTGCAATGAAATTGTTGTAAGTATACATACCACTCCTGCACATACAAGCAGACGCCGCACCGCCCCGCACATGGGCCAGTCGGCTTAAGCCAGGTGTGGCTGAACCCCCTTCGTCATCTCAACCACCGCCGTCGACGGCAGGCCGCCATCAAACCTCCCCCAGCGTCCCGATCCCGCCTTTCCATTATCTTCATCTCTTCTTGCATTCTTGAACTTTCCACTCCGGGTCGAGTTCTTCTGCCACGCTTCCACCGACAACTACATCATCGCCTCTTCTCTTTTTTGACCTTTTCAAAGTTGTTCTACCACTTCCGTTCACTATGGCCACCAGAGCCGCAGCAGGCGCCCGTCCCGGTGCCAGATTCGCTCAGTTTAAGCTGGTGTTGCTTGGTTAGCTTCCCCCTGACTATAACCCCACTCAAATACGTCGGAAAATGAAGACTGACTTATGATTTATGTTTGGAACAGGAGAAAGTGCCGTTGGAAAGGTGAATAAGTTGTTGAATTCATTGTTCGGGCCGTCGCTGATGTTCTCATTACTTGGCAGAGTTCGCTAGTCCTCAGATTTGTTAAGGTTGGTTTACAGCCAGAGGGCTTTTTCTTGATCCCCAGGGGCGGAGCTCATATGGGATAGGATCAATTCGATGATTACCGCGAGTCGACTATTGGCGCCGCCTTCCTCACACAGACAATCTCCCTGGACGAAAGCACGACAGTCAAGTTCGAAATATGGGACACCGCCGGTCAGGAGAGATACAAGTCCTTGGCTCCCATGTACTACCGGAACGCGAACTGCGCTGTTGTTGTGTACGACATTACTCAAGCGGTACGGCCTCTATGTGCTCTCAGACCAGCATGATCGCGCGGAAATGCTAATGTGGATATGATGGAACAGTCGTCGTTGGATAAGGCCAAGTCATGGGTGAAGGAACTACAGAGGCAAGCGAACGAAAACATCGTCATCGCTCTTGCAGGCAACAAGCTCGATCTTGTAACAGAGAATCCCGACAAGCGCGCGATCGCGACCGCTGATGCCGAGGCCTATGCACGTGAAGCCGGTCTGCTCTTCTTCGAAACGTCGGCCAAGACGTCATCTAATGTGCGAGAATTGTTCACCGCTATTGCGAAAAAGCTGCCTCTCGATCAGGCAGGCCCACGGAACCTGCGGGCTGCCCCCCGACCCGGTGTCGATTTGCGACCAGAAGCCCCTGGCACTCAGGGCGCCGGCGCCTGCAACTGCTAGATATCGCCCTCAACCCTGCCTTTTCAACTCTAGCATTGTGATGCCTTCTCTCTACCCATGGGTGTTTTAGCTTTCGTTGGTTTGGTTTGTCTAGATGCGAAAGACGTGCTTCTCTTGCCTGAGCTTTACCTTTAATTCCGGTGCAAACCCTGACGACTTCAATCGGCAGCTGAGCATGGTCGCTATATGTTTCTCAAGAGCTGGTTATCCGGTATCCCTAGCCGAATTTCTGGCGGCCTGGATTTGACACGCAACATCAACCGGTTTCTCGTTGTGGCCCCTAATCCGAGCAGCTATTTTTCAGTTCTGTCGCCCACTTCTCAAGGCCTTCCCATTCTCTCGAGGTCTATCCATGCCACTTGTGACACCCAACTCTGGCCATGTACACGGGTACAATTGGCTCTGGTGAAGCCGACTCCATGTTGCAGGAGATAGCTTAGGATATTCGGTGTTTCAATTTGTTCCCTCTGTGTTTTCCTATTGCTGGCGTCTGTATCCTTTGTTATGGGTTGAGCTGCTGTTTTCCTTCTCGTTTTCCTTTGTTTTTTTACCCTCAGAGTTTCTCAGTATGCTATGCCTATATAATATTTCAATAATCTTCCTTGGTCTTGGGATGACGTATTTGATCCTGAATTGCGCACATGTGGCTCTCTTTACCGGCGCAATGAGAGGTCGAACAAAAATAGTTCGCAATAGCTGTATATTGGTCATATTTTTCTAGACTATGGTAAACTCATTCAGCGGGTACGAAACAGGTATAGTATTCGATTGACGCTGCTCTCATGAACTATACAAGTTGTAATGTCGTGACAGAAGAAGCGGGCGGGCGGTGCGACCAAGGCCGAGCTGACTGAGCCACTATTTGGCGGTGCAGGATCGGAGCGGATCGTAAAAGCACCTACTAATCCCAGTTCCAGTTCCGGTCCGCGTTTTCACCTTCGTCAACATCAACCCCTCAACTTCTCTCGCTCCCAGCGCTTTCCTTCACAGTAGTGCGGCCCACGATGCTGCGCTCTTCTGTTGCCACGGGACGCCAGGTGCTACTGTCCTCCGCTCGCCAAAGGACGGCCGCGCAATGGCTGTCCAGAGCTGGAGCAAGCAACCGGTTCTCGAATCAGGTACGGTGACGGCATCCTCAATTTGCGGATCATCAATGGCAGATTGGTCACTAATATGTCCTTCACTCTCACTAGAGATTCTTTGCCGATGCTAGACCCCCTACTACCGGTGCTCCCACTCCTGTTACCCCGTCCTCCGCGTCGCCTGTGCCCCCGGAGGTTGTCGTTCCTAAGCCGGAGCCTACCGATCAGGGTACTGTTGCCATCATCACTCGAATACACAGCAAGAACTGCAGACTGATCCGATTACAGGCTCCGAAGTCCCTCCCGTCGTGCCCACTCCAGCTCCCAAGAAGGGTGGACGTTTCCGCCGATTCCTTCTCTACCTGCTTCTGACTTCAGGCTTCGCTTACGGTGGTGGCATCTTCCTGGCTCTCAAATTCGACAACTTCCATGACTTCTTCACCGAATATATCCCCTATGGTGAAGAGAGCGTCCTATACTTTGAAGAACGAGACTTCTACCGCCGATTCCCCAACACCCTGAAGAGCCAGGTCCGGTTCCCTACTCGTCGGGATGAGAGCAACCAGATCACGATCCCTAGCAAGAGCGGATTGACCTCGAAGGTTGCCGAGGAGGAGTCAGCTGAGAAGGGCCCCCACATGAGCTCCGCTCAGAAGGACAAGGGCAGCGAAGCGCAAGTCAAGCCTGCCGCTGCCAAGCCCGAGGAGAAGTCCGCCGCGGTCGAGAAGGCCAAGGAGACGAAGGCCGCCAAGGAAGAGGCGCCTAAGCCGGTCGAGAAGGAGGAACCCAGACAACCTGCTTTGCCCGCAGTGACCCCTCTCGAGTTCGCCAAGGTCAACGAGGGAGATGAGGCCATTGTCCAAGAATTGGTGAAGACTTTCAACGATATCATCACCGTGATCAGTGCCGACGAGAGTGCCCCGAAGTTCTCCAAGCCTGTTGAGAAGGCCAAGGAGGAGCTCCAGAAGATCGGCGATAAGATTATCGCTGTCCGGGAAGAGGCGCGCCGTACTGCCCAGGAGGAGATTAACCAGGCCCACGCTACCTTCGACGAATCCGCGCGCGAGCTCATCCGTCGCTTTGAGGAAGCCCGTGCCACCGACGCTGCTCAGTATCGCGAAGAATTCGAGGCCGAGCGTGAGAAGCTTGCTCGCGCTTACCAGGAGAAGATCCGCACGGAGCTGCAGAGAGCCCAGGAGCTGGCTGAGCAGCGTCTTAAGAACGAGCTGGTCGAGCAAGCCATTGAGCTTAACCGCAAGTACCTCCATGAAGTGAAGGACCTGGTCGAGCGTGAGCGCGAAGGTCGCCTCAGCAAGCTCAATGAGTTGACTGCCAATGTCAGCGAGCTGGAGCAGCTCACCACCGGCTGGAGAGAGGTCATTGACACCAACCTCAAGACCCAGCAATTGCAGGTTGCTGTTGACGCTGTCCGCTCGGTCCTTGAGCGCTCTGTGGTTCCTCGCCCGTTCGTGCGCGAGCTTGTTGCCGTGAAGGAGTTGGCCGCTGAAGACCCCGTGGTTGATGCGGCTATCGCCTCGATCAACCCTACCGCCTATCAGCGTGGTATTCCCTCCACATCTCAGATCATCGAGCGCTTCCGTCGGGTAGCCGATGAGGTCCGTAAGGCAAGCCTCTTGCCCGAGGATGCGGGTATTGCCAGCCATGCTGCCAGTTTCGTTCTGAGCAAGGTCATGTTCAAGAAGGATGCCGTTGCTGGCAGCGATGATGTTGAAAGTGTTCTCTGCCGGACCGAGAGCCTTCTGGAAGAGGGCAACCTTGATGGTGCCGCCCGTGAGATGAACAGTCTCAAGGGCTGGGCCAAGATTCTGAGCAAGGATTGGCTGGGTGAAGTGCGCCGAGTGTTGGAAGTGAAGCAAGCCCTAGAGGTAAGACTAACCCTGATGGCTATGATATCTTGTTCCCTTTTGCAGTTCAGGCTAACAAATCTTGTTCTTACAGGTCATCGAGACTGAAGCGCGTCTACAGTGCCTGAGGGTCGAGTAAACCAATACCCTCAGCGTTTGTTTAGTTTTCTTGTATCTCATGCCTCTTCTTCTTCCTCATCCTACAGGAATTGTACCTCTAGTTCCCACGTGCGTTGTTAGACTCAATGCTAGATGTTTCCTTTGTATGACAAACCGGTGAGACTGTGCAGTTATGTAGTTATACATCATTAAAAATGATAACAAGGTCATTTGGTACTGTTGACTTCTATTCCGCCGGCAGTGGTTGTTTGCCATGTTTGCAGCTCCACGTGCTCCGCCGCATTATGCAGTTGGGGGGGATTGAAGTGTACTTACTTACTGTACGACACGACTAACGTTGTCTCGACAGCACAGACCGACGAACGTGCACCTATTCGTGTTGCCCCTAGTGTCTTGCCTGTGCTCTACAGTGCCATGTTCAACTTTTAGCACTTTGCTTGGGCATCTCCATGTCCTCTTCACCCTGTGAGCCGACCCCCTATTTACTCCGGCGGGACGGACCACCAATTCGTCACCCTGGTTCTAATGTCGCCCAAGACCAATGAACCGCCCACCGCATCCCTTCCCACTCCTGGCCCGAATGACACGTTGTCGGAAACTCGTCAACCTTCGAGCAATCCTCATGACGCAACCTTTCGACTAAGAGAGCCGCAGATGAACGAGGGACGGGCGAGCGGGGAGCTGGAGGGGAGCACGCTAGGCAGTAGCTCTCGCGATGGAGATAAGACAAGTCGAGGAGCCCAGCGCCGGACACATGGCTCCGGTGGATTCTTTGTCGACTCATCCTTCCTACCCGGCTCCAAGAGCTTGAAGAGCAGCCAACACCAATTCCTCCGCCGTTCGGAATCAAATCGGAAAGAGAAACGGGAGGCTCCTGAGCCGGGTCCGGAGGTGTCAAAGAAACGATCGCGATTTCCGTGGAGTCGTCAGAAGGAACAGAAGCTGGGCTCAACTGCGGCCCAAACGGCTGAAGATGAGACTACTGCTTCTTCTTCGCATGTGGCGGACGATGATGCGGCACAACACCAGGAGCAAGCAGAAACGGGGACGCCGGACAACCAGGCTGCCATGGGCCTGGACAGGGATTCCTTACAGATCGTCAATCTCGCGCTGAATTTGAGCGAGTCGCGGAAACGGAACAGTCTAGGACGTTCGGCTTCCAACCGCTTTCCGGGCAATCGGAGGATGGTGTCCGTCGGTCAGCCTGCTGCTCCTTACCCTGACATTCAACCGATGGCTTCTGTGGGCGGCCTTCGCCACAGCAGCCCCCGGCATCGCGATGCAGTGCACAAGTGGAGCGATCGCTACAGCAAGCCCACCATCCCTGAAAGGGTGGCGGGATTTCCGGCACATACCCCATCCTCGGTGCTCAGTCTCCTGCCTCAGTCGATCGATTCGGAAACTTTGCCTTCTGGGATCTCGGAGAGCACTCTTATCCGGGCTGAGAAGGCCCGGCGTCATTTTGAGCTGCTCTCCGAATACCTACGACTTCTGTCGTCGCTTCCGCCTCTAGAGCATCTCGACCCGTCCGCTACAGACTCGGTATCAGTTGCGAGTAACAGCGAGCTCTCCGCCAGAAGATACAATCCTCTCCAATGTATCCGTAACCGGAAAGTAAGGTTTCGCGAACGATGCAGTATTGATACTGAAGCCGAGGGATGGTATGACACCGAACGGGTGCATGAATGGGTTGACTCGGTGGAGTCGTTGTACAGCCATCGCAATCACAGCGCGGCGGAACGTCTACAACTTCCCTCGTTTCCAAAATCAAGAAAATATGTGCCTTCGGAACATCAGCTGGATATCGATCATCTTGCAGCCTCTCCTCCTTCTAGCCTGAGGCGCGCTAGCCGTACTAGCAGTGTCAAAGCCCGCAGGCCGCGATCAGATTGGGTCATTGATCCGGCAGAAATGCTTTCCGATGCTGCGTGGGTTGAAGATGATCACAACAAGAGTAAATTAGTCGACAAGGACGGAAACCTCCTTTATCCAAACCCGAATATACTGATCGATGTCGGTATGGATGATGCCAAGCTCAGCTTGGAGGAGAAACTGCAACGTCATCGAGAGTCCATGGACTCGGAGCATTACATTTCCCGTGCATCTCTATCCGACGCTCATCCTAGTCTGACAAGCGGTACACGTGGAAGGCAACGGCACAGGTTTCGGACTTCCGGCCGTAGCACACATGATAGCGATGTCTCCGTCAAAGATTTGGAGCCCGGAAGTCGCAAGCTTGGCTTTTTTAGTAGCTCTGCGAGCACGTCCAGCGCGGATGACCGGCTACACCGTTACATGCACGCTGACAGGACAATTTCTCCTGGAAAGTATAACCCGCCAACGCTGGGTGCATTCCAAACCAGGGGCTCTGGGGCGATTTCTGAAGATGACAGTCTCACAGGGGTCAGGTATACCCCGAGCCATGGCCCACTTCCCCGCCATAGGACTGGAGGCCGCGCCAGATCAGAAGGGAAGCGAAGCTCTATGTCCTCTGTGCCGAGCATCGATGATCGTTACGATCCTTTGACGAACATGGCAACTCTCGATACCAAGTCCTCTGGTGTTCATTCCCAGTTAGGGTTCTTTCCTAGTATTGCGAGCAATCTATCTCCCCCATCAAGCCGGTCTCCATCACCGTCTAAGGGACGGTTTGCGCGGGCCCGTGGCTCGCGTCACGAGCGCAGCAAGAGCAACATTCGCACAAAGGACAACGCCGACGAAAATGTGCCAGACACGGACGGTGTGCGTCAAGATAGCTTGTCCGAAGCCGCGGGTCGCATTGGTTTGGAACCCAGTCCCCTTACCTACCAGACCACGTCATCCACGTACCAGGATGAGCTTTTTAAGCCTCAATCTCCGATGCGGAAGGACACCTCTCAGACAGAGTCAAGGCTACGCGGCATTCTCAAAGGGCCTGGAAAGATAGCCGAAAAAGTAGGCAATGAGATGTCGAAAGTCGGCGATCGTATTATGAAGAAAGACTCGATGGCGATGGCACGCAAGACCTCGCATTCTAGCCTAAGCAGTTCGGACTCCGATAATGCTGATGAGGCTGAGGAGATAAAAGGCGATAAAACGTCAGGCACCAAATCTCTTCTACGTCGGTTGCCTGCGTTTGTCGATGATGGCACTCGGCCTTCGCGCAAGAATCTGGAAAGAGTCGGTACACACAACGAGGCATTGCTGTCGCCACATCTATTGTCACCTGCTGGACAGGAACAGTTCACTCAACTTCAAAGCTCTGACTCTACTGATCTGCCGGGTCACACTACGGACACTGATATATACCACAACATGGACGGCTCTCAGAGGGACGTTGGGAGTTTCTCTGCTTCCCTTTCAAGCAATACAAATGTTCACGCACCACCCACGCGCCTTGAGAAACTGTTCGGCCCCGAAATACATACAATCCGGGAACAAATCCGAAAAGGCAGGATCAAAGATCAATCTGTGCCTTTCAGTCTCACCCGGCCACCTATGACGGGTCTTGCGCAGGCCAAGGTGGAAGCCTCCCCAGCGTCGCAAAACAGGCGCCCTGTGTTAGATGCCCAGTCCAGAAGTTGGAGTATTTCCAATCGCAGTCTCTCCACTGCGCTTGTCAGTGGTATCCCTGGAAAACGCGAGGTTGAACGAACTCGAGCGCTTCTCCTCACCTCGGGAATTAAGGCTCGGGAGATCACCCGCCGGGCCGGCACCGTGCGCGAACCACCTCCTGAGTTCCTTCTGCGCACATATGGTGATGCCTCCGTACCCGTGCCACGGGTGACTCGACTCTGCGAGTATGATGCCGCGGCGCAGGGACTACTCAAGAGGTTCGAAGAGACCAACCGTGCTTTCCGACATGCCATGGACAACTTTTCAGGCTCGGTGTCATCGCCGCTGAATGCTCAGCTGAGCAGACTCGAGAAGATAGTCAATGAGAGCATCAGCCCTCGCGTTCAGGCAGCGACTCAAGATGCCGAAGACCTGAGCATTCAGCTCAACACCACAAGCACCCTCGCGGTAAAGCAATTGAGCGATACCCTCGATAAAGGCATGCGCAGACGTCATCGCAGGTTGCGCTGGGTCCGACGTACAGGGTTTGTCATGCTCGAATGGGCGCTCGTTGGTATGCTGTGGTGGGTCTGGCTCATCGTCATGGCTTTCAAAGTGCTTCGCGGCGTTTTTCGAGGATTTCTCTCGGGCGTTCGATGGATTCTGTGGCTGTAATTACAGGCAGAAATGGACTGACTCGGGTCAGTCAATGTCCAGGCCGTTTTCTTCGGTTTCGTATTTTCCATTTCTTTGTACTATACATTTTTATTTTCGAGTATCTAGATAATAATGATGTCTTGTGACCCTTTTTGTGATCTGTGTTGAACAGTGAAACCAAGAGATGGTGATAACAAGCACCTAGCCTATAACTAAGAAAGAGGAACAAGTGGAAATTGGGTAAAAGTGACATGGCACGTTCATCCATGTACTGTCGACCACGGTACCTCACTGCCCGCTTGTCGGTACTATCCTTTCATCACAGACGGAAACTCCCCCACAAAAGCTTTGTTTTCTTGTCACCCTGAGGGTAGAGAAAGCTTACAGGAGATTTTCGGCCGACCCTTTATTCCGCCATGACTCAAACCAGCATCAATTCTCAGGTACGCCGTACTAACAAGATATATATGCTGCGTTTGATCCCTCCCGCGCCCCCCCCTCGTCGCTGTTTCATCTTTTCCCAGAACACTACATGCTTGGTACTCCACACACACGCGCGATCTAACTCCAGTCTACAAGGTATATTATCCGATATACTATTACAGTTCCAGATCGACAACTCACACCAAATTCAACCCAAAAAACACACAGTATCTCACCCCCCCCACAATAACTGCTATTCGTCATTCACAATGCCATTGCTGAAAGGCATATTGCATGGTCGCAAAATCACCACTGACTCAGGTCAGCAGCAGGACGGTGGCGGCGGGGGTCTTCGCCGCTCCAACGCAGTCAAGCACCACGGCCAGCAGCAGCAACAGCAAGCGTCCGCGGGAGGCTTCGACTTTCCCAGGCGGGAAGCAGTCCGTACCAACACATCTCCGGGCCTTGGGTCTGGCGGCCAGGCCCCGATGGTGGCTCATGCGCGGGCACGAGCAACTTCCTCTGCGGCCGCGCAGTCGGGTTCCGAGTGGAGCTATGTTCCGGCCAATGTCCAGATTCGACAGCACCACGGCCATGGCCACAGCCCGGGGCAGCGAGAGCAGCTGGAGCGGCGACAAGAGCTAGAAGATGTACATTCCCAGCGGACGCAGCGGTGGGTGGCCGACCAGCAGAAGCGAATGATGCTGACGCCGCCGGTGACGCGAAAGCCACTGCCTCCTCAGCCACCGCAGTCTCAGTCTCTACCACGACCAGGAGGAAGACCACAAATACAGCAGAAGCCGCCGCAGCAACAGCCGCAGCCCACTATTCCCAGCAGCGGAAGCCGACGGCCGTTCTTCAAGAACGATGCCGAGTTGGATGACTGTGTGCGCAGCACCTCTCCTCCCTATGAGGATGGGATCCTGAACCACGGGGACTGGAAAACCGGTAAGTCCGTCCATACCGTGCAGGCCAGGCGGCCGGTCCACGTCGTCACCCCCAGCCTGTGCCCTGTCTCCCGAGTAGCGTCGCCGGTGGATGAGATCTCCGATCAGAGAGAGGCGGCTCGTAGGGCTTTGCGGCGGAGGAACTTGCCTGGTAGGTGAAATAGGTCAGTTGGTGGGGTTGTTTGGAATGGGCTACGTGCTGGTCTCGTAGCTTGCCTTGTGGTTCTTTGATTTCATGCATTGCGGGTGGACTGGGCTCCTATGTCAGCATTAGCATCATTGGGTTTTCTCTGCTGTGTACGTTGAATGAGATTGAGCATGGCTCGTCAATAGACTTTTCTGATACGGTGTAAATCCAATATGGTTGATATTTCTTTTGCCCTTTCATTCTTCTTGCCCTTGTTTCATGAGGCTTTGTAGTACAATTTTTGTTAGATGGAGAAAGACTCCGAAGGGGAGACATTCCAAAACCGCTGATTACTTCTAAGTAAAGATGTATAGAGTCATTGAATATAAAAGGTGTTGTATTATCAGCAGCACAAAGTAAGTCCGAATAAAGATGCACCTCAATGAGCAGCCAAAATCATTCTTTGGCTCTCAATAAACATTGGAAACAGTCAGTGTTGTTGTTGGAGGTTGAAAGAAAGAGCGATCACGTGCCGCATACAGCCCGGGACCCTGCCTTCACCGCCCAAACAAGCTCAGGAACGACCGACAGAATGACCTCAGGCGGTCAGAGCGGGTTAACCCAATTAGGAACCTCAGAAATACATGTGTAAGACTGCCATGGAAGCGCATCCACCCCAGGGTGGGGAGATTACCCATGCTTTACATGGACGGCGGCTGCTGCTGCTGCTGCTGCGAGACTATCTACATCTGTTACAGTACGTGTTGACCGATTTTCCGTTTCAGATAAGGTTAGGACAAAGAATGCAATCATCCAAGAAACCGTCATCTCGCAATGGATTTTGGGGGAGGGAGGAAGGAGAGAAGAAATTCAATGGCCTCCGGGCTTATCCATCCCTCCCCACCCTCTCGTGTCCGGGCCCAGAACGCCGATCAGGAACCTGTCTGCCAGGCGAGCGATTTTTTTGGTGACCCGCATGACGCAACGCAATGTGGCTGGGATGCTGTCGTCTGTCTAGTCAACGCAACGCAACCCGCCGTCGGCATTCATAGAAACAAAAAAAAAATCTCTCAATGACTGACTCAAACTTTAGGAGGCGGTCAATCCCCTCCTGTCTGGTCTTTTGTCAGGGGACAATTTTTTTCGTGTTGGATGGATGGACTAGAATTTGGGTTGCATGGGTCATGAGGGATAATTCGACATCCAGATCGAATCATCTGGCGGAACTGGATGGGAGATCTCGATCCGAGGTCCATGGTACCAAGAGTTCTTCAGTAGTCAAAACAACGGAGGCGAACGGGAATCAACTACTGCAGTGGCACAGTGGGTGCCAGGCAGTGTGAGAAGACGAGACGAGACGAAGACCACGTCAACCATGTCTGCATGCCTGCTGTTTTCGCCCGGCCTTGAGTTTCTGCAAGATGCAACGGCGGGTCGGGGATTGAGGGAAGAACTCGAGGACTCGATCATGATTGGAATTTTGGGATGCTCATATTTGTAGTTATGGAGAGGCGAGAGGCAGGGTAATCGTACTGTGTCGAGGGAGGCAGATAAGCTTGGAGTACTTGATTTTGGGTGGAAGAAAAGAGAAGAGAGGCTGCAAGGCTGCAAGTCGCGCATGTCAGTCACAATACCGTCACAGACTCATCGACCCTATTTTCCGTTAACTAACAAGGAATAAGTTAACCCCACTACGTCCTATTACGGCTACGGAGCACTGGCTACCGCTTTCCCTCTCCTCTCCCTCTCCATTTTCCCCCCTCCCCCTTCTTTACTTCCCTCCTTGTGTTCGTTCCTCTCACCACACCACATCCCCATTCCATCCAGGTGAGTTTCTCTCCTTACGCTATCTTGTTCCTTGCTGCCTATACACACCCCCCTACATCCATGATTTTCAGGTCATCTGTCATCTTCCTGTCAGATCAAGGAATCAGCATCATTCCCCCACCCCCGGTGTCTGCCTGACGCCGTGCCCTTTGCCCTAAATTTCCCCCCTCCACCGGAAAAGTGTCGTTAAAATTCTGCACGCACCTCTTGTCTCCTCCCCCTCCCCCCTCAGCACCCTCCCCCTCGGTCTACCCCCCACGACCCAGGAATCAAATCTCGCATCCCTTTTATCTTGATATCCGAGTTCTCGTTGCTCATTTCTTTTCCCGCTCTCTTTCAATTCCGCCGCTAACAGTTGGACTGCTCGGGTCAGATCGTCTCTTATTTCTCGGAACTAGAAAAAACCCTGTTTTTTCTCTTTCCCTCTTCACCTCACTCTTCCTCAATCGCATTTTCAAGGCCTTTGGAATCCACCAGTTCCAAAGGCAACTCAGGGCACCACGGCTTACACAGCCTCGCTTTCTCTTCGTCAAATTGTATCGCATAGACGTCAACGCGACACTCTTAATAACATTCCCCCTCCTTCTGGTCTCGATCTCCGTCCCTCCGTCCGGTGCGCCATTTTTTCATAAATTGACGCCCTCACAATTCACACCTTCGCCTTTTGAGCTGCCGCATAGGACTTCTCTGAAGGTTCTTCCTCTCAAGGAGGAAGGGTCTAGGAGGCTTGGTCCAGTCAACCTCGGTTGCGAAACTTTTCGTCCTCCCTAACACGCAGTCGCGTTCAAACAAACTTTTTTTCACTTCCTTTTTTATATCTTTATCTAAAGACCTATTCCGTGCTTCGTCGCAGCGCGCATGGTTATGGCACCGACTGCTTGTTTGCCAGCTGAAATATGCACCACTATCAAACATATTCCCGACAAAAACGACTATAATCTCAATTGGGATCATGGTCAATTCAGCTATCATGGAGAGGACGATCAGCCGCAGTCTAGGTTGGCTGCCAAGGAGCTTATCCTGGACGTCCTGAAGAAGCGTGCGTCTGAGGTGGACGTGGACGCGTGCGCCCCGGGCGCCGAAGATGCCTTTTATGTGGCAGATATGGGCGAGATTTACCGCCAGCACCTGCGCTGGAAACTGAACCTGAGCCGTGTCCGGCCCTTCTACGGTAAGTTCGATTCGATTGAAGTTGGACGACTACGGAGGAAGACAGCGACTGATGTCGATATTCATTAGCCGTCAAGTGCAACCCGGACCCTGAAATCCTTCGCCTCATGGCCAAGCTCGGCAACGGTTTCGACTGTGCCTCTAAGGCGGAAATTGACCTGGCTCTTGAGACTGGTATCGATCCGAGCCGCATTATCTACGCGCAGCCTTGCAAGACCAAGTCGTACCTGCGCTATGCAGCCAAGATGGGGGTGAAGCAGATGACCTTCGACAATGCCGATGAACTGTACAAGATCAAGTCATGCTACCCTGACGCAGAGCTATACTTGCGCATCCTTACGGATGATTCTTCCAGCATGTGCCAGTTTAGTATGAAGTTTGGAGCATCGATGGATGTCGCTCGTCACCTGCTGGAGGTTGCGTACCAGCTCGAGCTGAAGGTTGTCGGTGTGAGCTTCCACGTCGGCTCTGGCGCTGAAGACCCCAAAGCCTTCCTAAAGGCCGTGCAGGACGCGCGACTGGTCTTCGACCAAGCCGCTGAAGTAGGCCACGAGCTTCACACTCTCGATGTTGGTGGAGGTTTCAGCCAGGATACCTTCGAAAAGTTCGCTGGCGTTCTTAGTGACGCTCTGGAAGTCTACTTCCCGCCGAACATCCGTGTCATTGCCGAGCCCGGCCGCTACTACGTTGCCAGCGCCTTCACCTTGGCTGCCAATGTGATTGCTCGTCGTGACGTGCGGGACCCCGAGAACCCGACGCAGGATGCGTACATGTTGTATCTCAATGACGGGGTGTATGGAAACTTTTCCAACATCATCTTTGACCATCAGCACCCTGTGGCTCAGGTCTTGACCTGCGACCCTGATGTCAATCCTCCGAATGCTGCGACTTCGGAGGGCATCGCCTACTCTATCTGGGGGCCGACCTGCGATGGCATCGATGTCATCAGCAAGCGCATCAACCTTCCGGCCCTCCTGAACGTAGGTGATTGGCTGTACTTTGAGGATATGGGAGCCTACACCAAGTGTAGCGCGACCCGCTTCAATGGTTTCTCGGACAACCACGAGGTGATCTATATCTCCAGCGAGGCTGGAGCTTCTGCTCTCCTCGAGTACTAGGTGTTTTTATCTCTGTCTCTGATCATTGCGTTTTCTTGGATTGAATGCACACTTGTCTTTGTCTTTTATCAAGCAACCGGTGCTGCTTTCGCAGCGCGCTTGTCTTGATTATAACTTATCCATGTTTTTCTTTAATAGAGTAGATGCAAGGGGGACTCCTGGGGGGAGCTTGAACTTTAGCAGAAGTCTGTATTTAGTGTTTTTCCCCGGTGTGTGTTCAAACACAGCCATGTGGAAGGTTCGCACCTGCTCGTTCGATTGATTATATTTCGTTCATTACTGCTATGCTTCTGGCCCTTCCTTTCCAACCTCTAGAAGTCGTCTATCATTCTTCTGGGAATCAAGTCTAACTATCATAGAACCGAAAGCTTCCGCCGCAACCCTTCAGTCGTTTCGTCCTCCGTCATAAAAGTCATGTGCCAAATATCTAAATCGAAAAGAAACTGAGATCTAGTTCCAAAACAGTCATCACGCCCAGGAGCCAGCCCCTGCGCGCTGTATATGGTAGGTAAAAGAAGGTAAATAGATTGCATGTCGGAAGCTTTAGAGCAATCGCTCCACAACCAACTCGGCATCGTGGGATCCAGCAACCTGTACAAGGCCCCCGGCTTCGAGCTTCTTCTTCCACTTGGCGGATTCATAGCGAGCCAAAATCAACGTAATCCGGGCTACCACGGCGGGGTCAGCGTTCTCAGCGACGACGTCCGATGGTGTGAAGGTCCAGCGACCGAAAGCCCAATTCAGAATGTAATAACGGGTGGCGGGGCCGTTGGCCGAAGCGGGAGCGGGCGTGACGGCGGCTTGATCTTCCGAGGATTCCGCGGGAGGCGCGCTGGTCGAACACCGCATGATGCCCTTGATGCGATAGACTTCTTCCTTGGAGGCGGAGCGAAGGAGCTGCTCCAGAGCCGGGATGTCGACGACGGTGGCATCGGTGGACTTGAGGTTGACGGAGAGGACTTCCACCTCGGACTGATGATCGTCCTTGTGCTCATGGTGATCATGGTTGTGATCATGGTCATGGTCATGGTCATCATGACGATGCTCCTCCTTGGCGAACAACGCCCCGTCAATCCCCAGCAGAACATCCTTGTCGACCTTACCGCGATCGGATTTAACCCACGGCGTGGGGACCTCGAGGTCCCCGACCCGGTCGAGGCAGATGTCGAAGCGCATCTCCGACACATTCTCCCACTTGTTGAAGATGATCAGATCCGTGTATTTCGCCTGCAGCTTCGCCGTGTAGGAGGTGTCCTCGTACCCCTCCCAGTTCTCTACGTCGATGACGCTGATGACCCCGTCCAGGACGAAGGTCCCCGGGTTCTCGCGCGCCAGGCGGTTCACCTCCATGGCCAGGGTGGCGGGGAAGGCGCTCCCGCTGGTCTCGATCACGATGCGGTCCGGGCGGACCTCGGTGCGGAGCTGCTCGAGCGCGTCGCTCAGCTGGCCGACGAGGTTGCAGCAGATGCAGCCGTTGAGGAGCTCGCGAACCCCGGAGATGGACTGCGTGGAGGCGAGCTGGGAGTCGACGGCGACGTCGCCGAATTCGTTTTTGAGCAGCGCGAGCCGGTAGGTCGCGGGCAGTTGCGGGATGAGGTTGAGGAGGAGGGTGGTCTTGCCGGAGCCGAGGAAGCCGGTGACGATGGTGATGGGGATTGAAGGCATTTTACTAGGAAGGAATGTAGAGCTCTAGAACAGGTAAGTCTATAAGTGTATAAGTATAAGTGTAATGAGGGGAAAAATAGAGAGAGTGGGTGAGTGGGTGAGTGAGTGAGTGATTGATCGAGTGGAGAAGGCGAAAGAAGATAAGAGAGTGCAGTGCGGATGGTTGATTTCGGACGGCAGAATTCGGCGGTGGCGGAGGGGCTGCGAGGGGGTGGCGCTAGTCTGGATTGGTAAGAACCCTAAGTCAACTGGCTTTGACTTAGTAGATGATTCTTTTGTGAGCCCATCTTGGAAGTAATGGATTGGCTACGAGGGGACTGTAGAGGCTGTTTCAATCACGACTTTGTACGATATACTGTATATCAGTGTGCGGAAGAATACGGTGCCGCAGTCTCTTCGGACATGAAGTGATCGGCCGTGGTAATTCCCAGTTGTTAACATGACCCCTGAAAAAAGGGCTAGGTGGCGTGATGCTCAACGGCTAAGTTAAGTTTCGAGTGATGGTATGCTTTCAAGCTGGCCTTTCGTTTTGCTGTGAAGTGTGAGACATCTGCCAAGTAATCGTAGCGCTTCATGATAGACAAAGCACCATACAACCACCCGCTGCCTGCTCGTATGTAAATCGAGTTCACCCTACAACACAGTAGTAGGAATTATGCCCTTCCAAGCGTCCTGTCAAGAACAATAAGAGAAGTGAACACAAAACCAGCCCGATAATCCCCGCCGTCGAGGCATGGAAATCCCAACCTGATTGATCCACAGGGCTGAAAGTTGACTGCACCAGTGCAGAGTTACCCGGCCAAAGTCCCCCCCCCCCCCCCCGATGATATCATCCGTTTTAGTTACCCGCTTGATGTCATCTCCAGCCCTACCAGGCTACAGCCGATTTCCGGAAGAATGATTGTTTGATCTAGACCAGACCATGTCAACTTCCTCATTTCCCTCTCTCTTATTTTGATTTCCCACCTTAGCTTGATCCTTAGATTGTACTGTATCTCAACCCTGTGCCTTTGGACTGTGCTGGACCCCGAACAACATTCCTAATTCATCATCCTTTTTCTATTACCTGTTACTGTGATCTTGTGCTCTTGTGCTCAAGAATGAAAACTATCGACGACACCGCCCGCGACCTCGGCTGCGTGCCCCCCCACGAAGAAGACCTCCTCGAACGCCAACGACAAGAGCGAGAACGCGAGCTGCAGCTGCCAGCCCAAACCCAAACCCAAACGCTAGAGCAGCAGCCGCAGCCGCAGCATACCCCCTCCGACCCGACCTCTATCACCTCAACCACGTCCACGACGACAAACACATCCACATCCACGTCCTCGTCCTCGGGAATCCTCCCGCCCCCCGAGAAAATCACCGAGGTGGCCAGTACCTCGATGCAGGAGGTGCGGACGATGCTGAACGCGGCGTACGAGAGCGAGCTGGTCGGGAAGGCGATGCAGCGGGTACGCGAGTATGTGCCTGGGTTAGCCGGGGGTGCGGGTGAGGGGGATGGTGAGTTTTTGGTTCCACGGAAGATATCTGCGCGCGCGTGAGCTGCGTGTTGTCGAGTTGGGCTTGCTGACCCGGTTGCTTTTGGATGGATGAATGCAGGCGAGGAGGACCGAGGCGCCGCCGACCCCGAGGAGATGCGCCGGATCGACGCGCTGGAGAAGGAACGGATCGTGGAGTTTCTGCAGGAAAGGACGCGGACGAAGACGGATCTGGAGAAGAAGTACCACCGTAAGGAGCAGCCGCCGCCGCGGCAGTAGCCGTGATTGTCACGGGTCCATTGTTTTGCATTCAAGAAGTTAATTGATTGATCGCGCTTAAGCCTGTTTTCTTTGTCTTTGCTGTGTGTTGTGTACAGATCAATGGGATTGTGATGAATATCGACCCCCCGCTTTTACTTCCCATAGTTACTCACAAGCCTCAAGCTGTTCTGCTCGAAAGCTACGGCGACGCTACGCTACGCTACAGCAAAGCCCGCATCCCCGACTCCCCCCGCCGATCCAGCCCCAGGAACTCCGCCACCTGGCCCAGATGATCCACCCCGAAGAACCCCTCCGTCTCGCCCTGCGCATTCGTGCACTCGAACCAGGGCACCCCGAACGCCCCGGCCTGGAAGGCCCGGTCCGTGTTGGCGGTGAGCTGCGCTTTGATCGCGGGCGTTTGCATCTACTCGTTTATCAGCTGTCTTTTTCCTGAGTATTCTCCGGAGGGGAGATAGTCCATGGTCAAGGGGGGAAAAGGAGCTTACAGCTTCAACCACCTGCCCCGCCACCTCCGCCCCCAACACCCGCTCCAAAACCGGCACGAAACACCCCGGCTCCGCGATCCGTCCGTCCCCCTCCACCCAGAACGTCCGGTAGAACGCCTCCTGCACGGCCTCGTACTGCGTCGGGGCGAACTGCGCGACGGCGGCCAGCGCCCGTTGCGTGTGCAGCGTGCGCGGCGGGAAGCCCGGGGGTGGGGTCGGGATGATCGGCACTGAGAAGTAGGTCGCCCAGCGCGTGCGCTCGCGGTTGATCCAGGCGGATTTATCTGGGTAGCCCACACATGGTTATGTTAGTGGGGGTGCCCTCCGGGGGGGGGGGGGATGCTATAGATTATGGCGTAGGCGTAGGCGTACGTACTCTTGATCTCCACGGGTGGAGTGTTTCCGCAGGCGTGCATCAGACCACCCAGGAAGATGGGGATGTAGGTTATCTTGCAGTTGGCGAAGATGGGGGAGTTCTAGGTCGTGTGGTTAGTTCGGAGGTGGTTTATAGTTCTTGGGCGATACGTACTCGGAGGACGTGAAAGGCGATATACCCGAAGGGGCTGACGGTGTCTATGTAGAGTGTTATGCTGGGCGCGGACATTCTGTGGATCTGACTGGTTGCTTAGGTAGATATCTGAGGGTGGAGAATTGTTTTTATTTCTTTGGGTCTATGGTTGAGATATTCATAGCTATAAGTGTCGGTCGGTCAAAGGCAGGCCGGCAGTCATGCTCTCCTCCGCACGGCTGACTCAGCGCCCGCAAGCCGAGGTTGTTGGTGTTGATTAGTCGTGTTGGGTTGCGGTGCATTCGGGGCATCTGCAGAGCACAAGTATAAGCTCTACAAGCGTTCTCATGAGAATGCATGGGGTCACGTAAAATTGAGCCCAATCGGGTCAGCGTTTCTAAAATCCCCCATGCATTTCGAAGTAAGCATTATGCGAAATCAGATTCCAGGAAAACACACATGCAAGCAAGCACACCGAGCTATTAGGCCATTCTTGTCTTTACTATTTTGTGAATGAGTGTATACTCAAATGCTGGAGTATAAGTCAGAGGGCATGCGAGTATGTAAGCCTGAATGCTGGATGAAGCACCCCAAGCATATGTAGGATGGGGGACTCAACAACTCCGGATCATTCGATAAGCAGAAGCAGCAAGCAGTTGCAGTCATACTTCTGGGTCGCTCTTGCCGTCCCTCGACGATTGTCAACCATCTCTCCCCATTTCCCAGTCCATCCATAATGGCTTCCTGCAAGCATAAATCTCCCATGCATGAATACGAAAACCAAGCCCAGCGAGCACAAGCAAAGATGCAGGACTCTGAGCGAAGAGCCCCAAGTGTAACACCACCCATCGAACCACTCACAGCAGTGCCCCAAATCTGACTTTGGCATAGCATATATCGACACCCCAGATCCCCTTCAATCCTGGTTCAAGTCGCGAATCGATCATTTCCCCGGCCCGGAAGAGGGCTTCGCATTCGCCGACCCCGAGTCGATATCTGTTGCAGAGCTCGATACCCTTGGCCAAGCGGAATGGTTGCGCCCGCCTGCAGTCGTGCAGGGACATGCGGTTAGGCCTAGACGAGATATGGTCGATCCAGGAGGGATCCCTGGTTCTGTGCATCAACCCATCCTTTACCATATCCGACCACGTGCAGCCGAGATGGGATGAGCTTGAGCTCGTGGCCGGAGAAATCCTGGTCGTCTGCCGCCTGTATGCCGATTTGTGGGCTCTTTGTGCCAGTGCTTCGTTTCCTTCCGCCGCAAAATCCAACGAGACGGCCAATGCCCAGCCAATGAGCCTTGCATTCGTGCCTCTCTGCGCAGTGACACTTGTAGCGAACTTCTGTGCTTTCAATCGAAGATGCATCGAACATGATCTTCGCGACCCTAGTGCTCCGAGATTTCCAGGAAACGGACTCCCTGTGATGCCGCCTCCTCGTTCGTGCAGCCTCATTGATAGTATGCAGCTGGCTCAGTCTGACCGACTGCATAACCGACTTCCAGAGGTAGTATCCGATACGCTCAACAAGGTGTTGCCGGAGTGCGTCGAAGCTGATTATGTGCCCCTCGACCTTCATGTCGGAGCCCTCCTGTCCAATCTGAACCTTTCCAATCTGAAAGCTAGACGTAATCGCCAGTCACAATGTCTAGGTATACCCGCAGCGGTTGATCCGCAACCGCAACCCACTGAGCCAGATCCAAAACCTGCCTCCTCTGCAAGCCATAGATTCAGGAAACTGCTTGGACTTGCGTGATCCGAGGTCATTCGCATTCGTGGTACTATTTGTGAATGCGATAGAAAGCCTCCATTAGGGAAAGACCCGAGAGAGCTGGTCATGAAAGGTTATGAACACAGCTTCATTCATGCTAGATGTCGTGTTTGCTCCAAATTATTCGACGCCTTGAAATGGGGTTGCTCGCACTGGACTGAAGCACAGTAGTTGACTGGCAGCAACTCAGCAACGAGGACAGGTCGAGCCAGCACTTGGAAGTGTCAGATCTCATATTGTAACTACGTTCACATGGCAGACAAGAATGAATTATTAGAGGTTGACCAGGTAGTTCCCCCAAGTGATTCCCATTAATTGAAAGGCCAAGTAAGATGACAGCTCACTGAGACTGTGATCAATAGTCTTCGGTATGATTTTTCATCGAGTCCAGGCCATTGCTTAGAATCCGCAAGTGATTTTTGATTCCCGTAGTATGGAACATCTAGTCCACCAGTTATCAAGTGATTAGGTGTGCTTTTGGTCGTTCAACGGGCGAATGAGCGGTCTTGAGAATCGTCAGGTCGCGAAGCACATGAGAATCAATGATGAGTTAGATCGCCTCACCAATGAAGGCAAGATGCCTTGCGGTTGGATGGCTCGAACAGGAGGCTCGAGAAGTAGCTTCTTAGCCTTTAAGCATCCTTACCTGGAGGTGATTTAACCCTGTCTATAAGTGCCACGGAGGCCAGAGAAAGCAATAGCGACAACGCGTATTGCCGTCAGCCCTGATGCCTTCCCTCTCGCCCAAAGCAATGTAGTTCAATCTGATCCTGTTGATCATGCTCGGATGGAAGCTGCATGTGAGCCAGATGCAGACTGCAGATATTTGCCGACCGCATGAGATCAAAGAAGACGGTTTCACTTTCGTGTCGTCTCTTCAACGCCACCAGGATGACTGCATCCGGCGACATCTGCAGCAAGCGGTTTAGTACCGAGACCAACGCAGGTAAGCTGTCCGCATTGTAGGTACAATCTGAGACAAGGATCAGGTCAATGGAGCCACCGCATATATCTTCTGGAAGAGGCTCATCCCAGTCCAGAGTTTGGAATTGGAGTGCCGAGGACTTGGCAGGTCGCGCAACCGCAATATTCTTCGTCACAATTTCTTCGACCTCAGGAAGATCGGTGAGCGTGACAGAGCACTCGGGAAGAAGCTCTGCCAGCGCGATTCCTACAATGCCACATCCAGAACCCAGTTCAATGATGTGAAGCGGGCCGTTGCGCGATCCTCGAAGAAGCGCTTGCAACAGTGGCGCAGAGATCTCTGGGTCTCCAGCAACTATCTTCTGAAGATAGACAACTGACGCTACCGCTGCATCCCTGGGACATATGAGAGTTAGCTGAGAACAATAGCCCCCTTGGATAAAGAGGTGTCTCACCAGATATGCCGGGCGATACTGTTCCCGGTTTCTTCCCAGATTCGGAGGCCGAGCTTGTCATCTGGCCCAAAGCGTCGTTCAACGAGCTTCTCCGCTACTAAAGTCTGTGATCCGCCAAACGGAGCACTCCAGCCTGATACAACTAGCGGACATTCGGACTTTCCAATGAGTGAGTCTGGTAACGGTGCCTGCAGCTTGGCGGAATTGGCAGGGGATACTGCAAGCACGACTGTGTATTGAGACAGGTTGGCGGGAAATGGTCCCAGCGATATTGGTACTTCACGCTTGCCTGCGTTCCATGTTATGGGTTCCTGATACAGGACCTTTCCTGTGCCATGAGCGACCAGGGTCACATGCAAATCCACATCTTGAGTGAGGAAGGCATCCCCGAGATCGGTAGTGATGCAGACCAGCGCGGAGACTGATACAGCACCTTTCTGCTTGGCAAACCTGGGGGTTTTTAGGAATCGAATATAATAAACCATGATCATGAAGAATAATTCCTGAACTGCATCCGAACAGATTGGAGATGCCCATCCCGAACAGGAAGGCGACCCGTGACCCGTGACCGTACGGCACGTGCTTGGACCTTTGGTGCTGACTAAGGAGCGGGAACGATGACATCGGCGTCTTCATTTCTTCCTCAGGCTGCCATTCCTATCCATTTCCCATGGGTCGGCTGGTTGGTTGCTTTGGTTATTCGTTGTGTCTTTCTCTGATCTCTGATCTCTGAGAGCTCACCTCTCTTTCCACCAATGCGGTCTCTACCTATCAACCGACTGCCGACTTCACTGTTTCAGTCTCTCCCCCATCATCGTCGCGCGGACTTGATGGGGCCAGTTGGTTGATTGAAAGTGATCTGAGCCTTATCATTATTTACCCCTCGGCTGTGGCATGACAACAATTAGTTCAAGACGTTAAGCCAGCAACCGTTGTCCCTTACCTAGTACCTCCCACGCCCTACCCAAACCCGCCCCCGGTTTAACACCATGATGCGATCAAAGGACCCTCGAGTCCGCCAGAGGATAAATCAAATCTCCCACAACCTTGAATCCGCAAACGAGACCGCCCAGGAGGGCCTCTACACCTTCTCTCACAACTATATCCTGCCATGTTTCACGGCCATCGGCAACTGCGTCTACAGCTGCACGGCACCCTGTCTTCCGACCCGGGAGGACCAGCTGCGTCGGCGCCGACGCGGCCGCGCGGAAGCTAACTTTGACTTCTATGACGATTGGGACAACGAGGACTCAAATGCTGGGCTGTTGGGATGGGGCACCGATGAACTCGACCGCCTGCTGGCTGGCAGTGGTTTGGCCCGTGGCGGTGCCGAGCAGCCTCGCCGGCAGAGACGGATGAGCTACGGGACGCGGCGTGTCCGTCGGAAGAGCACGGCTCTGGCCCAAGATGAACGGAATGACCCAACCGTCATCCCCAGCTCCTCGTTCCTGGGATTCCTCGAGCGGTTCCCCTGGCGCTTCGGAGCGCGCGGACTGAAATACCGTCCCTCGGCGGCGGATCTGCAGGAACATCCTGCGGGGGGACTGCGGAGGCACGTCTACGAGGATGAGCCGCTCATGGAGGCCGCCGAGGATTACGATGCCCAGCCGTCCGGAAGCAAAGGCCGGTATCGGAGTTCGACCCAGTCGTCGCGGGAGACCACGAACTCGCTGAGTTCGCGCGGGGATTTGATTCCCAGCGATGACGAAGAGGATGCTGTGCCGTTGGATGATGAGTTCGCCATGGCTTTGGGCAGCCGTCGAGGAACGGGATTGGACTCGATCGACATGATCGGGGATAAGCCGGCGAGCATGCGGTCCGCGTCCGGAACGTTTAGTCTGGGGACCACCAGTTCGTCCAAGGCCTCCAAGAAGAAGCAGAAGAACCAGCGGAGCAGCCGGCTTCGTTCCCCGCAGGAGTCCTACGTAGATATCACCCGTGATGATAGCACGCCTTCATTAGCCGATCTCAAGAAGGAGGAGGAGCAGGCGGCATATGAAGAAGAATCGGAGATTGCACGGAAACGGCTGGCCGCACAGCAGTTGGCATCGAACCGTGGTCTTGATCATCAGGTTAGTCGTTGGCAGTTTCTGCCTTGCGCGGTCTTCAGAACTATGCTCTAACTCCATTTCACTAGCTTTCTCCATCGGCGAATCATGGCACGTCATCAGATGTAACCCACCAAGACACTCACCAGTCCACGCCTGGGTCACCAGCAGAAGACCCTCCTATACGAGATCATAATGGTCGTTCTGAATCACGGCCACTGTCCATAACAACCGAAGACAATTCACAAACCGAACCATTCCCGCCTTTCCCTACAACACCCGAAACCCACGATACGATGGTTGCATCACCAAATAGCGGCTCCCATGGCCAGAACAATGACCATGATTCAGCATAAGCCACTGACCCTAAACCCCATTGAACATGACTGCTTCAAGGTTGTGCTACTCCCAACGCAAGTCAAAGGACACACTGTCGCCCATCACGGTTTGCGGGTCAAACCTTGGGTACTAGGTTAATAA
The DNA here is from genome assembly GCF_003184825.1 of Aspergillus fijiensis CBS 313.89. Taxonomy (NCBI): domain Eukaryota; kingdom Fungi; phylum Ascomycota; class Eurotiomycetes; order Eurotiales; family Aspergillaceae; genus Aspergillus; species Aspergillus fijiensis. The sequence continues at coordinate 488,246 of NW_024468984.1, forward strand.
TTCTTTGCCACATACGCAGTTACTCAAGATTATCTATAGTATTATTGGAATATGTAATATGAAATGACTTACGAGACATTGGGCCTTTGCTTAGGGAACCAGCTGCCTAAGCCGTGCGGTATATGAATCATGTTGTTCTGGTAAAACAATCCCGCTCGTAACCCACAATTTCATGTTCTTTACCATCTTTCATTTGCATGCACAACCAACATGCACCATCACAGATGATATCCACCTTCCGTAACCCCAACACCAGCACCACCGCCACCCATAGCCACCCCGTCCGGTGAAACGAACTGGTCCGCGCGTTTCTGCATCTGGTCCGCGCCGCCGCCGCCGCCGGCGGGGATATCCTCAAATAACCACGGCGGATTCGCCAGCGACAAGATCTCCTGGTCAAAAATGGCCCAGGAGTAGTCCCCGGCCTCGGACTCAGGCGGCGGGAAGCCGACATTCAACGCTACCTCCGGCGGCGTGTGCATCGCTTGCAGATTGGATTCGAGGCGCTCCGCCAGGACGTGGTGGATGCTTGGAATGGACGGATGGCTTGAGTTCAGCTTGGCGATGTGTTTCTCGATTAGGTAGCGGTCTGACTCATAAGCACAGATTGTGGAGATGCATTAGCAGCTATTTTTCTTTTTCGTCGAGGGTGTTTCGAGGATGAATCCATGATCAGATGACTGGATTGGAGAATTTGTCACGAAAGAAAACGTACCGTCTGGGTGGGACATACCGTCCTCGATGCCGCGGAGAAGTAGCATAGCCGCGAAGGTGATCATCTATGTATGTTATTCGTCTTCGTTCGGATATTTGTTTGGTGTGTCTCATGTGTGTTTTTTTGAGGGGAAGGTGGTTGTAAGGGGGACCGTACGATCAAGTCCCAATTCGACCAGATGCTCGAGTCATCCAACCGCAACCGCACCACCGCGCGAGCGGACACCAGCAACTCGTGTCTCTCGGCCGGGGCGATATCCGCTGAAGAGCCTAGATCGAAGCCCCGTGCTGGGTGGTAGATCGACAGCACGTAAAGCTTGTGCAGGTGGTATTGGAGGAGGATGAGGATGCCTTGGCGGTTGGAGGGGGTTCGCTCTGGATTTGGGTAAGCCGGTGGGTAAGTCGATTGCAGCGTTTTGAGTTTTGTCCAGGGACGTGTCTTAATGATAAGGATTAAGGAAGGGGATGGGGGTGTCCACTCACGCGATGTCCTGTTATACCTGATCAGCCAACCGTCCAACTTTCTCGCCCACAGGCGGATGACCCGGGCGTCTTCGTCCGTGAAGGAGGTTCGGATTGAGGGTGGATTGTCGGGTTCCCGTGCGCTGCTCACGAAGGACCAGATCGTGGGAAGGCCCCGGCCGACGAAGTGGCTGAGGCCTTGGTGCATCATTTGCGTGAGGCCACGGAAGGCATGCTCTTCATCCTCGTTGTTGCTGTGGAAGGAAGTGAGGGCTGCGGTTGGAGGGTGTTCCGGCAGCAAAGGGCAGCACATGTGCATGGACGCGTGCTCGATGTCGATGACCTGGAGGCCGGAGAAGAGGCCGCTCCAGTCCTGACTCGTGCCGGTTTCTGCGGTGGTGGGAAGGGTGTGATCGAGGAAGAGGCGGTAAGCCAGGGCGATCCAGTGTCCGGTAACGGGCACGTAGGCTTCGGAGCTGAGGCTGGCCATGATGAGACCGAGAATGTTCTGGTAGGCCATGGGCTCTGTTGGGGATTGGGTTGTTCGGGGGCTGTTGTCGGGGAGTATATTAGGTGGGAGGACGAGTTCGGCGATGGCGCAGCATTGAGCGACGAAATAACCCTTTGCAAATTCGCCGAGGTCTTTCGACGATCCATGCAAGGCAGATATGTAGAGGATGGACGCTAGGAGAAGGGGAGATGGCGATGCGAATGCGCTTTGGTCTTTGAGGAAGTGGAGGAGTGGCAGATTCTCGACGAAGCTGAGTGGGTGTCAATCGGCTCAGCCCTGAAACAGAGAGGTGTTGATGGCGAACTGCTCACGTACGAGTTCCAGAGGTGTCTGACGATAGGACGGGACCAGATCGCATCCACTTGAGGTGGCCGCGTGATGCTCTTCAGATGTGTGACAGCGTTCCACAGGCGAGGACACCCGGTTCTCTCGTCATCATCTAAGCCTTCACTGATAAGCGGCAACGAGCCTTCTCTTTGGTATATACCTAATCTTCTTTCGATGCGATCTAATCGGCTGAGGATCGACGGCATCTCGGGGCTGGGATCCATCGATGTCTGTAGTAAGGGCTCCAAGTCTCGAGCTGTAGTTGCAGCCTAAGCATTGTAAGTAGAGATTGATTTCTACCGGCAGATTCAGAGTCAAACCGCCTCACATTTGATCTAGGTCTGAAAATGCAGGCAGCATTGGTGTGGCGACATCGACGACATGGCGGCTTGCCGTCAGCCACGCATTTCATCTCGTAGGCAGTAAGCAGCGTTGATGTATGTTTTATTTATGGATGCATAAACCAGTGACTGACCTTTAATCTGCGGCAGTTGACTATTAGAGTGCATTAGTTCACTTTGGCTCGAACATGAAAGAAAGACTTAGGCATATGCAACTTGCCGCATGCTTTAGTCGGTTTAGGCCCATGGGCAATAGCGCCAGTCTTTTTCATCGTCGCATTACTTGCTGCTGTGCATGCGCTTTTCAGCTCTTGGGCACGAGAGTGAGGAATTATAGTCTTGTATTGCAGGTAATCCTTCGACAGGATGAAAGTGAACAAGCAAGTGCTGCGCGACACTAAGAAATTAAGAACAAGTAGTCCGTCACCACGTGAGCCGGGGCTAATTGATATGACTCGACATTATCATTCATGCTGATAAGTCAGGTAGATACCACCCGTCTATATACGAGGGTCCAATTGTAATACCAATTGTAATACGCCCGTGACCTTCGCCAATGACCGAATTGTGGACAATCCACACATACAAAGTGGCCCTGGCTAAGCTACGCCTGTTCTCACGTTTTTAGTCCGCCTTGCGTAGGCTTCAAGGAAGTCAAGGAGGGTCTGAAAAACGGAAATAAGAAGTGTACCATGAGGCCTAGAGAGACTCGTCAGCCTCAGGTTCACATTCTTGTTGATCTTGCGCGTGCTCCTATAGGAGGACCAACCATCTGCCAACATGGTGTTTCGAGTGGAGATGGGGTAGGTTGTTCTTGAAATGCGCGTTTGTGAGCAGTCGGGGAGAGTGACAACGAAACCAAGACAGCCGAGAGAAGAGTGAGAAGGGTATTATGCCGACAGAATTCTATATACATGATCTTTCGAAGAGGACGGACATCATAAAAATACATTGGAAATATGGTACACATGGCGAACAATGAATCGCCATGATGGAGGTCATGAGGTCAGAGGTGTTGGGGTGTCATGTTTGGCGCAGTCTCAAGGACCTGGTATCTGCAGATTTAAGCAGATGCAGCGGCACCTTCGGCATGTTCGAGTCCCTCCTCTGCTACAGTCATGGAAAGCTTTCGCATATCCCAACCATCGGACTCTATCCAGTCTTTCTTCTCGCCTAGCAGGCAGACAGATCGCTGAGAGCCATCAACCAGGAAGGCCTGTGCTGCCTCGTTAACATCCTTTGCGGTGACATCAAGGACCTGTTCTCTCCAGCGCTGGTCCATTTCGTGGGTCACACCACTCATGAAGTACCTTGCACCTTCCTCGTCGACGCTCATTGGGGCGTCAAGGCCTTGGAAGATACCCAGCTTAGCCTCGTTGAGCTCCCGCTCCGACCAAGCCCGGTCTCGGGCGAAAATTCCGCTGTTTTGGAACACCTTCAGGGTGTTGGTGGGGTTGGGATCCCGGTAGCTGGTAAAGGCAAACATTCCCTTGACTGGGCCGTTGCTGGCTCCTGCACCGTAGGCACCACCCTTTTCACGAATCTCCGGATGGAGGTAGTTATGCGTCAGGAGTTGAGAAAGAACACTAAGCTTGGCGCTAGCGGAGTGCACAAATGGAACAGTGTGCATGGCTAGGCCTGAATAGTACACCTTGTATGGCATGTCGAAGAACGTTTTAATCATCTTAGAATCCATCACTGGGGAGTCAAAGGCCGCTGTGGGCGAGCGAACCTGGGGCAAACCCGCGAACCACTTCTGCAACACGGATTCATTCTGACCGGCGCTCTCAGGCTCGCAAACCATGCGTACACGAAGACCGGACGACCTAGAGATGGCGAAAGCTTGGATTGTGCGGAGCTTCTCGATCAGCTCTGCTAAACGCTCGGGCGACGTTTCCGCGTCCCGCAGGAGGTTGGCTGTTGCCTGCAGTTGTGCAAGACCGGACTGCTGCTCTTGTACCCAGAAACTGCGCGAGAGGTTTGCCGCAGCCGCGTTTAGAGCGAAACGGTGACCCGTTCCTGCAACGGCATCCAGGGCACCATTGGTAGTCATTCGGAGCAACTCTTGAATCATCGCGGGTGCACTGGGACTTGTGAAGTCGGTTTCGGTCACAAGGGTGGTCAGTATCTGCAACATGTCGGGGATATTCTTGTCCAGAGCAGATCCAGAGAATTGAAGACCTTCATTGAATTTTCCAAGCTCCGTTGGGGAAGCTGTGTGGAACGTGGAGGTGGAGATACCTCCGGTCTTCAATTTGATCAAATCTTCCCATTGCTCCATGGACCGATTTGCTGTACCAAGTCGCATGACACAGTCGTTGAAAAGTGGCATCAGCAATCGAAGGTCATCAGGGAGGCTATCGAATGTGTTCAAAGCCTGGAAATAGGTCAAGCCGTTGGTAGGGGCTTCACGCCAAAGAACATCCACGCCATCAACCTTGGATTCTCGAACGGGCTTGCGTTCCTTCTCGCGCGAGATGTCAGACACCCGAAGGGAAGGCAAGCAGCTCAGGTCAGCGTTCTGTGCCTTTTCTTGAACCTCTAGTAGCTGAAGTTCCTCCGCCTTTAGCTGGGCAATAGCCTTTTCCATGGACCCATGCTGTTTAGCGAGTTGACTGAGCTTTGTATCCTTCCGCACCAATTCCTGCTCGTCAAGCTCCTTGTTGAAGGTGGGTGTGCCAACCATCGTGAATGTCAGACAATTATCATTCATAAGATACTTCTGCATCAACGATTCCAGGTAGCCGCCCTGCGCATACCTCCTCTTGAACTCATCAATCACTTCATTCCAAGCTAGCTCTTTCATAGGATTGGATCCATTGAACCAAGAGGAAATTGTTTTCTCCATGACACCAATGCCGAAGTTTGACGTTTTGTGCCTGAGGGCAAGTTCAAGCTGGTGAAGGATACCTTGGACCTTCTCATCACTGAATCCGGTAGCGAACGATTCCTCAAAGACAGTCTGTATAGCGGTCTTGACCTGAGAAGCCGATTCTTCGCTGACACCAGTCACACCGACGGAAAATACCGGCACGCGGCCGGAAGTATCGAGTCCTGTGTTGGGGCTGAAAGAAGAGCCAAGGCCACTTTCAATCAAAGCCCGATACATAGGTGAGCCATAACCATCCAGGAGCAGAGAAGATACAATCCCGGCCGAGAAAGCCTCAACAACATCAGTTGAATCTCCCATGTACCACGATGTTGATGTCTTGTGCTGCTTGTCTTCACCAGCGAATGTGTCGATGGGGCCTGGAACAGTCACACTCTCAGGACCCTGGCTAAGGTCAATAGGTTGTTTGATAGAAGTGTCCGCTTCGCCCTTTTGAAATCCATCCAGAACCTTGCCGATTTGCTCGAGATGGTCAGTTAAAGGCATATCACCATATGTGAAAATTTTAGCATTGCTGGGGTGGTAGTTGCGCTTGGAGAAGTCGACTAGTTGCTTGTGCGTCAAATCGGTGATGTACTGGGGATCACCACCCGAGTTGTTCAGTGCTGGGATGATGCTCTCTTTATATTTGATATAATAGAGGTAGTTTGCGTCCGAAATTTGTCCCTTCATCTCGTTGTATACGACGCCCTTGAAGAGGATGTCCTCGGGGTTGTGAGTCGTCTGACCTTCGATAGCACGGGGGTCCTCTGGCCCCAACCGCCAACCCTCCTGCCTGAAATCCTCCTCCTTAAGCAGAGGGTGGAAGGTGGCGTCCAGGTACACCGAGAGTAGGTTCCGGAAGTCCTGCTGATTCGTGGTAGCGAAAGGATATGTGGTGTGGTCGGCGGAAGTGAATGCATTCATGAAGTTCGACAGCGAGCGGGGTAGCATCTTGAAGAAAGGGTCGCGGATAGGATATCTGAAGTGTGGTAATATGTGAGCCATCGTTCTAGTGCGACGTGGGCAGTATGCTCACAGCCGTCTGAGTGTACTTACTTCTCGCTACCGCAGAGCGTGGTATGCTCTAGGATATGAGGAACGCCAGTAGCGTCCGGGGGATTGGTCTTGAAGCCAATTCCAAACACATTGTTCTTGTCTTCCCTGGCCACGTGGAGGTAGTCCGCGTCGGTCTTATCATGCGTTAATCGGACGGCCGTCAGGTGTAACTCCGGTACATGTTTCTTTTCTTGTACGGTGAAGCCGTGAACCTTGTCTCCGATTCCGGGAAAGTTGTCTATACTTGTCACGGTCGAAGCAGATCTTCTCATCTGACCCCAGCGAAGCAGAGTGCTGCCAGAACCCAGCAGACGTCCGTTGGCCGACTTCGGTAAAACAGGCATGAGGCCTCTGCTCGCCCCAAGAGTTGAGCGCAACATGGTGACTCGTTTCGGAAATTTCAAAACGCGCGCAGCGGTTCTTTCACAGAGTACGGGTACGACTGACGTACTTTAGCAAGTCCGCAGCAGCTTCTTTGCGCACCGTAGGTTGTCGGTTGCCGTTCACCGGACAGACCGGGCAGCTCGGAGATGAGTTGGAACGCGCAACGAATAAACGATTGCACTCTTCTAGACCAAGGGTTGCAGACCAAGAGACTGGAACAAATAAATGCCCCAAAGAAGTAGAAAGGAGGATAAGAATACAGAAAGAGAAAGATAGGAAAGAATTGGAAAAGTGGTTAGAGTGTTTGAAAGTAGCTCCGTCGGCGCGACTCAATTGCTTAGAAAGACAGGCGGGCAGAAAGCGACGGAGCGGTGCCAAGAGAAGTTTTCGAAAGAGGCTAGTGCAGGTCAAGTACGCATCCCCCCCCCTCTTACGACTATTCCATCCAATCTTCCCCGGCAAGTTCCTCGAAGAGTGACCCGTTCGTCTGTGTCGACTCTTCTCGCAGTCGATACTCTCGCCCAATACTTTCTGTTTCGTTCCGCCTTAAAGGCATAGGCACGCCTTCGCTGTTGGTTCCCGACGCCTCCCGCGAGTGGGCTTCCGGTTGGCTTTGCAGGACTTGCATTCTAGTCAACCTTCGTGGGTTCCCGTTACCTCCGACTTCTGCAATTATAGGAAGAGGCCACCGAGGTTCTCCACTAGACTCGCCGGGTGGATACGAGTTGCCTTCAATCATAACACCTGCTACCGACTATTGTTCGCTTTGTCGCCGCGAAGAGTTTCCCTTCTTGTCTTGTCCTCGCGGCTATCGGAGGAAGTGACGCATTCGTCCCTGCCATCTCCCGTCAAATCGTTCCAACCTGGCAATTTTCACCGCTGAGAATTGGCCACGCGACCACTCTCAACAGCATCACAACCGCATACCTCTCGAAATATTCTTACGACAAACGGCGAACCATGTCGTCCGCGGCCATGTCCAAGAAAAAGCAGGGGAAGAAGGTTGCAGATCCGAATGAGACCTCGAAGCTGCTGGCCGCCAAAATCTCGCAGCTGGAGCAAGATGCTGCGGGAGAGAAGGACCAAGAGGCCGAGATTGGTGCGTGCACCCACTGATTTCTACGCCTGGTGTATCGATTACGCCATTGAATCTGGCTGGCAAAACGTGAATGAATCTGGTTGCTGATACTCCCACAGAGCGCGAGGTCAAGAAAGCCACGAGAGATCTCAATCAACTCCTCAACAATATCGAATCCCCGATGACGCGGCTCGAGACTGTGCACAAGAAATACACCGAACTTCTGGCCGACATGAAGAAGCTGGATCGCGACTATGCCAAGAGCAAGAAGCGGGCAGATCAACTCCAGAAGGACCAGGACAAGGGCAAATCGGAACTGAATAAGACCGTCACTATGAAGGACAAACTTGAGAAGCTGTGCAGAGAGCTCACAAAAGAAAATAAAAAAGTGAAGGTGGGTAGCTACAACTCGCCAGCATCGCATTCCCGAATCGAACAATGCAGAACCAGGGCTAAGGGAAACCGTGCACGCAATAGGACGAAAACAAGAAGCTCGAAGAAACTGAGAAGAAAGCACGGCTGATCGTCAACGAACGCCTCGACTCGCTTCTGTACGATATTCAAGACGTCATGGCTGCCAAAGGAAATCCCCGCAACGAGAAAGTGGATATCGATTTGGACGAAGCGTGAGTTGTTCTTTCCCAGTCTGCCTATTGAGCTGGTATGTTAAGCTCTTTTCATACCACAGTCTGCGTGCGAAGATCAAAACGATCGGCGAGAAGTTCGAAATGCGTGAACTACACTACAAGGCATTGCTCCGTAGTAAGGACGCGGAGATACAATGTCTTACCGCCAAGTACGAAGAACAACGGCGAGCAGCGGAGAACGAAGCTGCCCGCTGCCGGGCATTGAGTTCTCAGGTGTCAACTTTCTCGCATACTGAGGCGGAGTTGCGCAGCCAGCTCAACATCTACGTTGAGAAGTTCAAACAGGTATGGCTTGATACTTGATGGCTGTTCCAGCCAAGTCTCTATTTTGACCGCTGGTAGTAATAATATGGCAGGTGGAGGATACGCTGAACAACAGCAACGAGCTCTTCCTTACGTTTCGCAAAGAGATGGAAGAAATGTCCAAGAAAACTAAACGCCTAGAAAAGGAAAACCTCACTCTCACGCGCAAGCACGATCAGACGAATCGCAATATACTGGAGATGGCCGAGGAGCGCACAAGAAACCATGAGGAGCTGGAAAAATGGCGGAAGAAAAGCCACCACCTCGAAGCGCTCTGCCGACGAATGCAAGCCCAGGGGCGGGGGCAAGGTCTTGCAGCGGATCTGGAAGGCGATGACGAGGGTACGGAGAGCGAGTACGACGAAGATTACGAAGACGAAGAAGACGATGAGGGAATTAGCGATGACGATTACGAACTGGAAAGCCGGGATGGCGACCTGAACGGAGACCGCAACGTTGCTCAGCAGCCCGAGAAGCCTGTGTTCGGACCCCCTCCGCCACCTAATCTACTGGAAGCGCGAGCCAACGGAAATAAGGCGATGATCAACGGATGTCACTAATACCCTTTTTTCCGCACAGAAGTTGTTTTCGAATATGGTCTTTTGGGCTTGTTCTTGATATCAAATGGCAAAGGGATTTCCTGGCGGCACTTACGCCACTGCCATCAGTCTGAGGGTGGGTCATGGGCCTGATGAGCTGAAAATGATACATTCCCTGAACGCTATGAGTTGACCCGAATAATGTCAATGCTAGCCTCTTCATGTAGGGTGCCATCGCTGCTCGATGCAACACTTGTAGTCGCACCAGGTGTTGCAAAGAGAATCGGTGCTAAGGCTCCTCATCCAAAAACCCACCGAGGCCATTGAATTGCAGTAAGCACTGTCAGAGCCATAGGCCCTTTGCGAGTTGCGATTCTTTGACGTTTTGTTCATTTTTATTTCTGTTCGTGTACTTGTACATGCTAGATCACCAGCATCCGGACGTACTTATTACGTTACCATGAGAAAATACCACACAAAGTCATGTCATGCCAACTACTACAAAGATTCCTTTCCACAACCTCATAGTCTACTGGCTGGGCCTTGTATGTAGGATCTCCCCTTCTTCAGCATCTCGACAGCTTGCTGGACCATCTCTTTCACAATCTCAGCCGCCGGCTTGATACTGGCCACATTGGCTGAAACATCACCCATCAGGAACGGTAAGTCGACATCCTTATCGTTCTTGAGGTCATACTCCATGGGGACAATGCCCTGGGCCGTCAAGCGAGCGATCTCCTCCGGCCGCTTCTCCCAGTCCTTGACGTACTCATTCGGCAAAACCCGTAGCGGCCGCCCCGACACGACGAGAGTCCGCATGGTATCCCCATAGGTGGCGCCCACGACGGCCTCCTTATGCAGCCGACTGGCCCCGCTCTCCTCGGACGCCACGAAGCGCGTCCCGACCCAAACGCCCGCGGCCCCCAGCATCAACGCCGCCGCCAGACTGCGGCCATCGTTCACACCACCCGCCGCGACCACGAGGGGCGGCTGGCCCGTCAGCCGACTCCGGTACCGCTGCGCGACATCCACGACGGCCGGGATGAGCACCGAGAAGGGGATGTCGCCCGTATGCCCGCCGCCCTCGCCGCCCTGGGCGCACACGATATCCACGCCCCGCGCCAGCGCCTTCTCGGCGTGCTTGGGCGCCCCGACCATGTTCATCACCAGGATGCCGGCGTCGTGCAGTCGCGTGATGACGTGCGCCGGCGGCACCCCCACCGCCGACACGAACAGCTTCGCCCCCTGCGCGATCACCACCTCGATCAGCTCGTCCAGCTGCCCGTGCGTGTAGTCGTGGTTCGTGGCGCGCGCCCCGCCGCCCACCTGCGGCAGTGCCAGGTCCACCCCGAACGGCAGCGACGGGTCCCGCAGCCGGGATTTCAACTCGGTCAGGATCTCAGAGAGCTGCGATGGCGTGTAGCCCAGCCCCCCGACGGTGCCTAGCCCTCCCGCGTTGGAGACGGCGGCGGCCAGCGGCGCGCTGGAGGCCCGCGCCATCCCTGCCAGGAGGATGGGGTGTTGGATGTTGAGGAGGGTGCACAGCGGCGTTTGGAGGGACATGATTGTTGTTGGGTCTCTGGTTGGTAGGTAGTTGCTGGGTTTTTATTTGGTTGTGGTGTTGGTTTTTGTTGGGTGGTGGTGGTGGTGGTGGTGAGTTTGGAGGTATAGAAGTAGTAGTTAGCACTCGCTGCTTGCTGGCCGTGTAACGCGAGATCTAGGAGATTCTCAATGAGTAAGAGTATGACGAGGTGACACTAGACGAAGATTGAGATGGATTGTAGAAGCATTGATGCATGGTTCATGGCCCATGGCGACTTTTCAATGCCCCGGGTTTTATCTGTGAGGTGAGAGTTCCCCAGGACCATCTGATCGACGCTGTGCCTGGACAAATGCGGGGAAGCTCCCGACCGGACCGAGGCACCATCCATCACAGGTTCGCTGCTCGGCATATTTGGTGTTCTTATGCTCTTATGCTCTTATGCGACATGTACGGAGTATTATGTCGGATGTTGCCTTTCTGCTTGACCACACCTTGGACTACTACTGGCTGTATTGGACTAGGAAGCTGCATCATGAAACTAATCCTAGTATAGAACAGAGATGTCTGACAAGTTATACAATCAAATTAATCCATACTTATTGACAGTGAAATGCGAAGTCTCAGAGACACAGGTCAAAAGATAATAGCAACAGCTTGCGCGCAGCGCATAATGCTCTTGGAACCATTTTCACGAGATGAAAAGGCACAAAACAACCGAGAGTACGACAAGATTCGATTCCAATGTACTTCTTCCCGCCATCGCCGTCTGTGTTGCTTGAAGCACGGCCTGATTCTTCGTCGCTGTGCCGACCAAGACTATCACGTTCTTCCCCGAGCTACTCAGATACGACAGGTCAGTGATGCACTTTTCCAAAGGATTCAGAATGGCCTCAATATGCAGCACTTACCTTGCATCCCCAATGCCTCCATTCTCGCTCAACTTCTGAGAAAACGCTGTCGCACCGGCCGGGATGGTGGTTGTCGTGGTCGGTCGATGGACAGGCCCTGGGGGAGGCTGATACCCCACCGCACCTAATGGTGCTGTTGCAAGCGAGGCTGGCAGGCTTCTGCGCAGTAGGTTTGATGGTAAATTGTGTAGGAATGTCCCAGGATAAGCGGAGGTGAGAACGCCGGCGAAGAGGCTGATAGCCACGAAGTTGCGAAGTAGGCAAGTAATCAAGACCAAGACCCTCATCTTTGGGACAGGCAGTGATGACAGATTTGATGTGGGTTAACGTGATGTAAATGATAAAAATCAGAGGGTCATTCTACCATCGGTGAATAATGATCAATAACCCGCGACGCGAAGGAGGGGCATCGAACGCCTATATAAAGGCGATCAAATTCCAGCTCTGGATGATCAAGCGTGTGAGAAATGTTATGTCTGAGATGGCATTGCAAGAGCTCGGTACTTCATTGCTTGGTTGACTATGGGCCGGTCATGTAGAGCTCCTTCCTGGATACCACAAGTAGGTAACCTGGAGTGGGTACATGGTTCTCAAGACCCCCTAGCCAGATCTACCGTTGGCGACAATGTCAGGGCGAAAGAGAGAGAGGGAGGGAGAGAGATCGCATCATAAAGTTGGCCTACAGGCGTAAATGAAGCTCTGTTGAGGGATGCGAACATGCCAGGCGAAGCCGGGAATGCTCTCAAGGCACGCCCTATCTTCATGCTAATACGTGATACCTGTGGCAATCTGACATAAGGTCAGGTATGAGCATAAAATGACTTTTTCCATGACTGCGCTGTAGATGTCAGCGACTTGTAGCTGTCAGCGACCTGTAGCATTACTACCTTGGTTGCTTCATCGTTCATGACATGCACCGACGTATTCCGGTGGCTGGAAGCATATTAAGGGTTATTTCAAGGGGAGGTCCGTCGATAAAGACTTGGGACTAGGCAAAGAAACCTTTCATGGGTAAATATACAACCTGAGAGAGCAATCATCACTGGAAACAGTATGAATGGTTGTCAGTAGCAATGCAACAGTCCGTACGTACTATCACATAGTTAGCATGGATGTAGGTAAGGTACTAGTTTCTAAGCCAACCCCAAAACGGGACTGTAATTACCGAACGCCAAAAGACGCGTGGTTCGCGTTGGCCGAAGGACAGACCCGAAGACAATCAATGCACCGCAGCTGCCTCCGTCCGCGGGCAGCGTCAAACAACTCCCCAACTCGCCTTTGCAGCTGGTCTCTCTGCGGCTTCTATGCGACACACATATAGCCTTCGAAATGACGCCCAACACTTCAGAGAACCAGTTTCTTCGCGCTCCAAGGTTCGCTTGTCCGCATATTACATTAGCGATCGACGACATCACTGATAGTTTCTCCGGACAGCGATCAGGAGTTCGAGCCCGTTTATCGTGAACTTTCCTTTTACAATCCTCTAGATACGTTCCGACTACCCAGTGGACAAGACCGACACTACCAGCAACAATATGGCGATATGTATTTCTTGCGACTGGCCAAGTTGAAGCCCGCCGTCGAAGAAATTGCCGTGGAGGCGTGGGAAGGATTTAGCGTTAGTACAACAATCCTTTGCTCATGGTTGAGCAAATCTCTGATACTGGGATTTGTCCAACCGACCCAGCTTGAGGGTAATCTACTAATTGCGCTTTCACCTACAGATCGCGGGAGAAAATGCACGTCGTGTGGAAAGAGTGCTAGATGTACGACAGGGAGAGCTCTGCTGGGTTGCAGGAACCATTTACATGGATATGCCACTGAAGCCCAATATTTTGGACGATTTGACCAAGGAGGTAAGGCACACTCAATCAGCACATATGCGCACGTGTCCTTCAACTGACTTCGCATCGAAAGAATTACACTCTCGCCCCTCCTCCTCGCCCGACCTATCAAGACCCTGCCCACCCTGAATTGACACAAATCATGTTGGAAGATGAATCTGGACGACTGCGCCTGACGGGCAATTCGCTCAGCTCTACACAGCTTGCGACCGGCGCTATCATTGCGGTCCTGGGAACGGAGAATGCCAATGGTGACTTCGAGGTCATTGACATCAAGGTGCCTGATTTGCCTCGACAGCCTCCTCGCTGGGAGAGGGATGAGGTGGATTCAGCACAGAAAGAGTCTAGCAAGGGCAAAATTGCATTCGTTAGCGGCCTCAGCATCACAGGCACATCGAGTGATACCCTCGCATTAGAACTCTTGACGGACTATCTCCTGGGCTATGCAGGAAGCTTCTCGACGGAGCAGGATGATAACTCGCCACCGAAACCCTCTGCGATCACGAGACTGGTCATTGCTGGAAACTCGATCGGTACCAATATGACTACCGATGCTAGTGCTGAAGATGCAGCCGCTGCGAAGAAGAAAGCGGGCACCAAGAAGTACGGATACGACGCTTCCGCATACAACGCATCGCCAATCACGCAGCTAGACTCCTTCCTGGCAGAGATTCTACCGAGCATACCTGTTACTCTGATGCCCGGTGATACCGATCCCGCCAATTTCTCTCTCCCACAGCAAGGCATCCACCGTGCCATGTTCCCACGAGCCAGAGCATACTGCGCTCCACCCCCGGCCGGAGACGAGAAGCAGGAACCAGGCTGGTTTGATAGTGTCACGAATCCATGGGAAGGCGATGTTGAAGGGTGGCGTCTGTGGGGCAGCAGCGGTCAAAATGTGGATGACGTCCTTCGCTATCTGAATTTTTCAGATCGTGAAGGAAACGCCGCCTCTACAGATGGTGATGTTGAGGCCCGGGTGCGGATAATGGAGGCCATGTTACGTTGGAGGTGTGGAGTTCCAACCGCGCCTGACACCATGTGTAAGCTCGATTCGTCGTTTTACGTGTCGCAATATCGAGCTAAACTAATTGCAACAGGGTCTTATCCTTTCCAAACAGATGATCCTTTTGTTATCGAGACCTGTCCCCATATCTTCTTTGCCGGCAACCAACCGCGCTTCAAGACCGCGGTCATTGAGGGCGATATGCCCCTGAAACTAAACGGCGTAGACACAGAAATGACAGGCACCGAGGCCGATGTTTCCGTGCAGCGGGTTCGTCTTCTATCGATTCCCAAGTTCAGAGAGACTGGCGAGCTAGTCTTGGTTGATGTCGAGACACTAGAAGTTGAAGTGGTCAAGTTTGGAGCGTTCGCCGGCCAACAAGAAAAACAATGATATGCTCCGACTTCCACCGCAAACAACAAAAATAACTATAGATATCATGAATACCCAAATGTACTCTTTATACCACCAATTTTCGATCCTGGCGCATACGCTCCGACGATTGTATAGTTTCCTTGTGATAGCCGGCCCGGTGCCAAGACCTGCGCGGCAAAGCTACGGTTCGTCGGCCAAATTGTGGATTTTTGACTGCATACAACCCAACCATCAATCAAATCTACACGGAGGGTCTCCGCCGCTTCGACCTGCAACAGATACCTAGGATAAAACAATAGATTGGACAACAATTGGCAAAGATGTTACTCAACGAAAAGACCGGTAAGCAGCCGGGAAAACTTCCGCCGATATGTTAGCCCCAGCCAAGGCTCCTAAAACCCCGATCTATATAGCCATTTCAACCTCCAAGGTGCTGCTTGTACCGTACTCCAAGTGGCATGTCCCCAGATATCATGAATGGATGAAGGATGAGGTAAGATAGATCTGTGTCACATACCTCCTTGAACTCCCTCGCGTACTTTTTCTGGGTCTCCATCAATGCATCCCCCAAATCAGGGCAAGCATATCAACTAATCCAGGATAATTAGGAAATCCAAGCAGCCACGGCTTCTGAGCCCCTCTCCCTAGAAGAGGAGTACGCCATGCAACAAAGCTGGCGCCAGGACCCGGACAAACTGACATTCATCGTCTGCCAACCTACAACAACAACAACAACAAGCTCCTCCTCTGACTCCGCTGGAAAAGGTGAGGTCACAAAACTCGACGACCACACCGCCGACGAACCCCACCACATGGTGGGGGACATCAACCTCTTCCTCCGCGTCGACGACGGCGAAGAAGGGGAGTCGGACCCGCAACTCGTCGGGGAGATCGAGCTCATGATCGCCGAGAAGCGCAACCAGCGGCGCGGGTTCGGCAAGGCCGCGCTCTACACCTTCCTCCGGTATATCGTAGACCACGAAGCTGAGATCCTGGAAGAGTTTGTGGCGGGCGATGTCGCCGCGTTGCAGGCCCTGACGGTGTCTGGGCTGCAGCAACCACCGCGGCCGTGGAGGTTCGCCTGCCTGAGTGTGAAGATCGGGCAGGCGAATGAGCGGAGTTTGGCGCTGTTTGAGGGCGCGGGGTTCCGGAAGGTCTCGCCGGAGCCGAACTATTTTGGGGAGTTTGAGTTGCGGCGGTTGCGGGAGAGTTTGGAACGCGGGCTGGTGGATGAGAGTCTTGATGGGGCTGGGGTTGCGGGGTATACTGAGCTGGAGTATACGAGGGTTCAGTAAGAGTTACTACTACAGGTCATCTATCATTGGGCTTGGGCTGCTGCTTCCCTGCGGGTTTGCAGTCATACCCCAGATTCCGCGACGTTACATCTACCATCTGCACCGCTTCCTGCAGTGAGCCGGCGTTGCTATGCCGGAGCAAACGGCTAGTGAATGACGAGTGTATGCTGTGTCAATCCGCTCCATCGATCGACAAAAAGCAATAGCAATGAAAATTGCCAACGATCACGGGATATTCTTTTTTTTGTCTTTGATCAAACGCCGTAAGAATCCAAAAAGAGCTCCGACGAAAACCGGATACTGGCAAACGAAACCCAGTCATGTTTAGGAGTTCTACGTCCGGGAGGAACTCGATATGCCAGTGATGCATCACTGGCATAGCAGTTGCCGGCCAGGCGGGGGACGACTCAGCCCCTCCCGTGTATCTCACCCCAAACAGAAGCAATTCCATGCAACCTGTGGAGATGACACACCAGCACCCCATTCAAAAGCCAATCAATCTTTCAATTATCAATCGACACAAGAATTCAATTCCTGTTCCTTCTTCGAAAAAGAGGTGATATGAAAATTTCCATGCGCCGTTTGTTCGTCCGTTTTCACTTCCGAGCTCCACTTTCTTCACCTTAAACGCTTGACGTTTGACATGTCGAGGATCGTTTCGGACGAGAGGCAAGCGGTGTGCGATATAAGAAGGTTGGGCTAGGTTTTCCAAATTTACAAAGCCTTCTTCTTGTCACCGTTGGTGACATCGACAACCTTGAGAGCTGTTTGTTGGGAGGAGGGGAAAGGCCATTGACGTCAGCGGATGATGGTCCCGAGGTAGGTGTGGTCTCCCCAGTTTTCCCTGAGAGCTTGGCGGGGAGGGGAAACAGAAAACTATGAAGGGCTCAAGACGCACCAGGGGGAAGGCTCTGCTTGAGCTTGTCGGCCTTGTCGGAGTCCTTCAGGACAAGGGTGTAGACGTAGCGGGAGCAGCGGACCTTGAACTTGATCTGCTGGGTGTTGCGGTTGCGCTTGATGCGGGCAGCTGTAGATCACGAGACGATGGAAGAGAATTGTATTAGCCTCAATTGCAGTGACTCTGAGCATGTATTGTTATAAGGAGTTGGGGTCGGGCCATCATGTTGGTTTCTGGGCCCCCAAAGTGACTCGACTCTCCGCGGATGATCCCCCGCCTTGGGTTGGAACCCCAAGCTTCCATATCCGGGATTCGGTCCAGGTGTGCCACTCATTTTCGGGTGATTGGGGAGGGGGAGGGAAGGTCAAACGTACAGGACGCATCCTTGCGGCGGCAGATCTCAATGAACTGCTTGATGTCGGAGACTTCACGAGGCATAATGGGCAGAGGGGGTGGGTATGTGATTGGTAAGTTCGGGAGTGGTCGTCGTTTGAAGCTGAGCTGGACTGGCGGGCACAGTTAGTTCTCTCTCTCTCTACTTAGTTCTCTTTTGCGCTAAGCTTGAAAGGGTGGGCGGTGGGAGTGTCTCCTCGCCGTTCTGCCCCCTTCGGCCCGTGGGATTGACCGGGCCTCGCTGTGTGGGATGTAGGGTTGCCGCCCCGGGAAGCCCTGAGGGTTGTCCTTGTCCGTGCCACATCGTGGCGGAGCTTAGCTTCATTGCTTGACGGGAGCTGACGTTGTTCCTGTGGCGGTGCTGGCCAGACTCCTCCCCCGACAGGCGGCCGCTTTACTTCAACCCCCGTTGGTCTATCCATAGTTTACCACCCACATCGAAGCCTGAGGAAGGAAACTACTGTGATATCGCTGGTCTACATGTAGCATATCTGGCCAGTTCCATTAAGCCAGATAAATATCCTAGCCAACCACTACTGCCCATCGTGACTTCTGTATCCAAATCAACCTTACGTCAAGAATACATCCAAGATGCCAACGCCGTTGGATCGTGCTTTGAACTCCAAGGTACACACCCTCAGATGAGAAGTCTATCATAATTAGCTAACGTACAAATCTCTCTAGAATCTCTTTTTGGGTATGGTCTTGAGTGAAACATGCAGGTGTTTCTTGGAATCAACATTCTAACTTTCTTTCAGGGTTCACTGGGATGGTGACAGCTGCGGCCGTCTGGGCTATTTGGGGTAGCGACATGTTCCCTGCGGAGCCAGACCCGACAGGAGGTACGGGTTGGGGTCCTTGAGCTGTATTATTCATGCGTTGACTTCTTTTAGACCCCGAAACCTGGTCTCATGATGAAATGCGAAGATGGCTTCGGGCGGTAAGTCTGACCCCGTAGAAGTTCCTTCGAACCTTGCGCAGATGAATAGGCAGCTCCCTAACAACCAGATAGAGAGGACTTCTGCCTCATGAGAGCGCAACGCGTGAAGAGCTGCTTGAGCGCATAAAAGCCAATTTGCGCGTGCCGCGCAGAAGCCAAGCTTGATTTCCGAGTCGGGCATGGTGTATGGGCGAGCTCCGGAATAGTGTTTTCTTTTATCGGCATGTCATAGCGTTTGTAGGTTGAATGTTTTTCTTCTCATGCGGTGTATCTCAAGTTGAAACAAATGTCGTTGAATGTCTTTCGTTGATTCGTAGCGCATCATGTGAATTGTTACTGGACGACGCGTCCGCCTCGCGCGATCATGCCTCCATTGATTTGCTCTTCTAAACCACCAGCCGGAAGTTCTGAGTCTGAATGAGCCATTCACGCCTGCGCTTTCCCTTCGGTCCATCGGCAGTGGGGTTCGGGACCAGGACGAAGGTCTCGCTGAATCCGCGCTGTGGTAGATCTCTGGATTCGCCGAAGCGGACAAAGCCGCTGACGATCACGAGGATGGACATATCCTTGACGGTGGTCTCTGTGGGGAGCTTGAAGCCCGTAGCGGTAGGTGTAGGATATGTGCGATTGATGATCTGGCAGTCGAATGACTGCACTTCGTAGTGAGTGGGAGTCATCTGGTTGACGAAAATCTCCTGGACGGCGGCGCCATCAGCGACAACGTTTCCGTTGAAAAGGATAGTCGAAGCCTGTTGACTGTAGAATGAGGAAATGGTGGCGCGGTTGGACTGGAGTGCAGGATAAAAAGAATTCACAAATTCAGTTGCCGCTGTAGGTGTGAGAAAGTTCCATCAGTAAGAGGTCACTAGATTTAGACGGGCAAACCCACGTACCCTCCGTGGAATGCTTGACCAGCGTGTCTTCAGATGCAGGGGCCATTGTGAGCTGTAGCAGCGGTTTCTTCCTATAATAATGAAGGGGTGAAGGGGGAAGATAGCGCGTGAGAGAGCGTGAGAGAGCGTAAAAGAGCGCACGCGAGAGGAAGAGCGAGATGGTTGCGGAGGAAGGAAAGGCAAGGCCAGGCCGAGCGGCAGAAAAAAGGCACGGAAGCTTGGACCACCTTCCCGGAGACGAGCTTCGGAGAAGTCGCAGGTCCGCAATCATTTCCACCTTCCTTTTCTCTCCAGACATCCCCAACAATGGCAGTGCTGAGGGCTGGTACTTGTGCTCTGCCATGGGCAGGCCGGTTCCTGGCTTCCAGTCGATCCTCCTGGAAACTTGCATCGTGTAAGGCTGCGCTCACCGCGACAATTGCGCGTCCCCGTCGTTTCGCAACAGCGGCCTCCGAGCCCACTCCGGGGAAGCCGTACTATATCACGACCCCGATCTTCTATGTCAACGCCGGTAAGCTGATTGCAATACTTCTTCTCAGCTGGGGGACACGTAAAGCTAATGACTGGTTCTTTCTAGCTCCTCATGTCGGCCATCTGTATACCATGGTCATTGCCGATGTCCTGAAGCGATGGCGAACATTGCTCGGCGAGACCGATGCTCAGCTACTGACGGGAACCGACGAGCACGGAATGAAGGTATCCCAAGGCCTATAGACGGAAACGACGCCGAATGATAATGAAGATTGACTTGTCGCCGTCATAGATCCAGCAGGCTGCTCTAGCCGAGGGAATGGAAACGCAAGCGTTGTGCGATCGGAACTACAAGAAGTTTGAGGTGGGTATCTGTCAATCACCGGCTAGCTTGTCTCAATCATGCTGAGTTGAAATCCCACAGGACCTGGCGAAGGCTGCAGACTTGGACTACAACTACTTCATTCGAACGACGGAGCCTGCGCACAAGGAAGCGGTCCAATACTTTTGGGTATGTCAAGCCATGCTTTTACCTTTGGCTTCCACTAATAACGGTATAGGAAATGCTGCAACATAGGGGGTTCATCTATACCGCCAAGCACGAAGGATGGTACTCGGTCAGCGATGAGACCTTCTACCCCCAAACACAAGTGCATAAATCACTTGATCCGGAGACGGGACATACGAGGATGGTGTGTCTATATCAAGCTTTGCATTGGACATGAATAACTAAGCTAACTTAGATTAGATTTCTATGGAAACAGGGAAGGAAGTGGAGTGGTCTTCGGAAACAAACTATCATTTCCGACTGTCAGCCTTCCAGGAACGCCTACTAGATCTATACAAAACCGGCTTCATTACCCCAACGAATTATACAACCAACATCGTCAAGTCCGTTTCTGAAGGTCTTCAAGATCTGTCGATCTCCCGACCTTCGGAGCGTCTGACGTGGGGTATTCCAGTACCCGGAGACGACACGCAAACCATCTATGTCTGGGTAGATGCGTTGGTCAACTACCTCACTAAGGCAGGCTATCCCTTCGCTCCGGGCCAAGGGGCTCGCCTTGGTTGGCCGGCGGATGTACATGTGGTTGGGAAAGATATTGTTCGGTACGAGTTGGTCCTTTGCGCTTCTGCGTAAGACAACATAGCTAACCATATAAAAGCTTCCACTGTGTTTACTGGCCAGCCTTGCTTATGGCTCTCGATCTTCCGCTGCCTCGCAATGTCCTGGTTCATGGGCACTGGACCTTGAATCGAGAGAAAATGTCCAAGTCCACAGGCAATGTGGTAAATCCTTTCTTCGCAATCCACCGCTTTGGCGTCGACACGATGCGCTTCTTTCTCATTCACCAGGGTGAACTGGCGGGAGACGCAGATTATGACAACGCTTACATCATCCGCGATTACGAGAAGGTGTTGCAAAAGGGCCTCGGCAACCTCGCTGCACGGACGATCGGGTGTGCGAAGAAGGAGTTCCGGACTTACATCGTCAATGGAGTAGAGGGAAGGCTTCCCTCGCCGACATCTGCCGATACGGACTATGAAGGGCAACTGAGAGAGCTACCCACGAAGGTTGCAAACCACATGAACAGCCTAAACCCGCGTGCAGCCCTGCAAGAAATCAGGGCTATCATTGAGTTGGTAAGGAGCCATACACACCTCTTCCTCTCCCCCCTTATCAAGCCCTCGAACTGAACTGACGAATTTGGCATCAGAGCAATAAGTACTTTCACAATGCGGCGCCCTGGCAGAACCCTGGAGAGACCCAGCGAGTCATCTACAATGTCGCCGAAACCATACGGATGAGTGGTATTCTGCTGAAACCATTTATGCCCACCAAATCGAAGGAGATTCTGGACATGTTTCAGGTGCACCCACAGAGCAGAAGCTTCGCGTCGGCCGAGTATGGGTCGGACCCATCCTACGGAGAAGATACCAAAAAGAAAGTCCTGTTTCCCCCGCTTCCTTGTCGATTTGATAACGAATAGGGCCCGGGACCCAATCACGACATCCAGTCTGGAAGTAAGGCCGGTCATCCCGGTGTGGGAGAAGAGGAGAAAAGGCGAATCTCCTGGGAGGGTCACGATCTCCGCTCCCAGCAAGTGCGGGATTCCAGAGCGTTCCTTCGACCCGGTCAGGTCAGTCGCTTGATAAAGGTTCGCCAACGGGCGCTTTATCCCTGACCTATGCCCCATCTGCAAGGGAGGTTTATGTTATGTCATCGGTGGATGGCGACTAGAGCAAGGTTTCGTAATGTTTATCAGCGGGAAAATGGGGGTGGTGAGTGGTGGTGGTTGCGCTCCGCCCAGGCCTGGGAGATATCGGTTCGGGAAACTCAGGGAGAGAGGGTTTCCCGCGGCAAACTGGGTTGGTGTGAGAGCCGACTATATCGGGAACCGTGCGTTGTATATCACATTCACTGGGGTGGTCCAGAGGGTTATATCATGAGGAGAAGTATATCAGGTTTGTTGGTTGAGTTTCTCTGACGGATGGTTTGTGAAAAGAAACGCAGAGGATCTCATCTCAACTCATTTCTACCTATTCTTGGTTCTCTCCCCTCCTATCTTGTACATTATCGTTTCTATCCTTCACATACAATCACTCATCGATACTAGATCTTCCATACTTCCACAAACAACGCATTTCCTTTCACCTTATTTTTCTGATCCCAACAAACCGGGTCTCATCTCCCTCCTCGCCCACCCTTGAGGAAACACGCCCACTTTCTCTCCCCAACGAAAGAGCAAACCATACAACCATGGGCAGCATCTCCCTCTCCCAGACGGATCCCACCGCCACCAAGAACACAGACCTCCCAACCTTTAAAACCCCATGGCACCCGACCCCGTTAATCGAATCCACCACCCTCTCCCGCGCCGCGGGGTGCCGGATCTTCCTGAAGCTGGAGAACCTGCAACCGAGCGGCTCCTTCAAGTCGCGGGCCATGGGCAACCAGATCCTGTCGCACCTGCGCAAGCCCGAGCACGCCCACCGCGCCGTCCACTTCTACGCCTCCTCCGGCGGCAACGCGGGGCTGGCCGCCGTCTGCGCCGCCCGCACCCTCGGCTACCCCTGCACCGTCGTGGTGCCCGTCTCCACCAAGCCCCTGATGGTGACGAAGCTGCGGCGCGCCGGGGCGGCGGACGTCATCCAGCACGGGGAGACGTTCGCCGAGGCCGGCTTGTACATGAAGGAGGTTGTCATGCAGACACAATCTTCTGGAGAGGAGGGGGAGGAGGAGGTGGTCAAGATCGCGCTGCATCCGTTTGATAATGAGCCTATCTGGGAGGGCAATAGTACTATCGTCGATGAATTGGTGCATCAGATCCCTTCGCCGGTGGGGCCGGAGGAGGAGGCTGCGCAGGCCGGACGGGCGTTGCCTGTCGATGCGATTATTTGTAGTGTCGGGGGTGGCGGGTTGTTGAATGGGTTGGTCGCGGGGATTGAGCGGGCGCGGGCGCGGTTGGCCAGGCCGTCTTCGTTGGCCGAGGATGAAGCTGATCAGGAGTCGGTGGTCAAGCCGGTGCATCTGCTCGCCGTGGAGACCAAGGGCACGGATTCCCTGGCCGCCGCGCTGCAGCACGAGGAGCTGGTCTCCCTGCCCAAGATCACCTCGCAGGCTACCTCGTTGGGCGCGGTGCGCGTCTCCGAACGCACCTTCCAGTATGCCGTGAACCCGCCCCCGGGCGTCAAGGTGCATAGTGCCGTGTTGTCGGATGCGGAGGCGGCCAGGGGCGTGTTGCGGCTCGCGGACGAGGAGCGGATGTTGGTGGAATTGGCGTGTGGGGTTTGTGTCGAGGCGGCCGTTGGCGGTGGTTCGTCGTCGTCAGCAAACAAGAAAAGGAAGTATGTGGATGAAGGCTACGGCGATGATCGGCTGTCGGCTGGGGAGAATGACGACGAGGGCTTCTCGCCCGTGCACCCCCCTTCGCCTGCGGCGGCATCGCTGTCGTCGAAATTGAATCAGTTGATCCCCGACTTGAATGAGGACAGCCGCGTGGTCATCGTCGTCTGTGGCGGCAGCAATGTCACCATCGATATGGCGGCGGAATGGCGGAAGATGCTGAGTGAGGGCTGGGCTTGACTGCGTTGGGATCTTGGGTTGTGTCCTATACGAATAGATAGGCTGCTCTCTGGGATCAGATCCTGGATGCGCAGGTCTCCTCTTACGATCTTTAATGAATTCATGATTGTTTTTAGATTCGCTTTGGGTGTATTTTGCCTCGGTAGCAGGAGAACTAGAGCCGGATGGAATCTGATGCCGGAATGCTATCTTCTTCTGTCGTTTGTCGGGTAGAGGGCAATGATCACTGTGTGGCAGGGGGTGTTGTCCGAGACTCGGTTGGGACAATTCGACGGCTCTGCATGCATATACACGTTCTATAACCAGACTGTCAGTATTTACCTTCCTGACCATGGACATATGTATTTTGTGCCGGAGAGGTTTTGGCTTACCCTCTGTTTATCCCCGACTTCAGTGACATTCTGCTTGCTGATCGTGACGGCGTCTGAACGTGCTTATGCCGAACTTCATCACGTCAAGCCGGATCCCACCATGCCCGCATGCTTCATTCACTATGTTGACTCCAAACTACCTGCTTAGTCCCATTTTCTTGTGCCTTGATATGCTATACAGGTGCATCATGATCATGGCCCCCCTGGATGTCCTCTCCCTCCCCATCGTCCTCCTCGTCCTCCCATTCTGAATCCGCCTCGCTTTCTCCCTCAAAAGGGTCAGTAAAGGTGACTATCCCCTCGTCTTCTTCCTCGTCATCTAAATCTTCGTCGAGCATGGTTATCAGTTCTACCAGAGCAGGTGAGACTGCCACACCCTCAAGCGGTAGAGGAGCTTGTTCGGGACCCCACAAGTTTCTCCCGGCTGCAGCCGAGTCCTCAGATCCGTTGGCATCTTGGTTCGACTTGGGCGTATCACCGTCAAGTTTGGGTGCTAGGTTGAGTACACGAACTGCCTTGATGGGGAAGATACGAGCGGGGCCTTGCTGTGGTTGTGGAGGTGTGGCTCCGGGGAGATGAGGCAGCGATTGACGCCATGCGATAGTCTAGTCCGAATGTTAGTCCTGCGTATCCCAATTCCACAATTGAAAGAAATGTAACATACAGTGTAAGTAGTCATGATCGCATCATCATACAGAGCCATGAAACTGACCGGCACATTGAGATGCACCACGGAGCTGGTGACTAGTGAGAACGACCCGCGGGCAGGACGATCTCCAACTTGTACTCGATCCTTGTCATCAAGCCCGACAACATACACCCGGTCTTGGATTTCGAACATCACGCGGTGGTTACGCACTGACAACCACCCGCCCAGGTCAAAGCCCCGCCCATTGGAATCACATTCGATGAGATCACTATGCGCCGCCATACTGGCTGAACTTTCGAGTGCCTTACGCCAGTTAGAGCACACGAAAACACGACCAGCACGGGAGAAGCCGGTGAAGAGGTCACCATCTAACATGCCAGCTCCCCATTCGTCCTCCCTGTTGCGAACATGCTCAGGGTCATTGGGTGTTGGGAACGGGCCCCGTTCGACCTTGATCGGAACCAGATGATCTTTGCGAGATACCCCCTCCTGGTATGATGAACGCGATGTCCCCTGACGCACGGCGTCTGCAAAGCCCGCGAATGCTGCTCTTGGAGAGGGGTGCGCGACCGCTGGCGGGCGAATGTGATACTTCTCCGTACAGAGTGACGGCTGCAACTCACCCAAGAACGCTCCCGACTTTTTATCGTAGACGTGATATCCTCTTGGACCCATGGAGTAGATCACGGCATCCTGACTCTGGTCGAGATGGCCCACAGCATCATACTCAATGTCCAGGTGCGTAGTGAGCTGGGGAGGTCTCTGTGTCATATCGTACACGAAACCCTGCCCCTCGGTCGAAACCACGCAGAGTGTTCCGTACGAGAGCTGGAAGCCTCGCGTTTGACAATCATGGTCCAATATTGCGATGCGCCGGAATTCGCCACGCTTGGCCCCCTCCAGATCCGCCTGCCAGACCTCCAGTGCATCGCCCTCGCGATCAAAGACGGCCATGCCATCCTGATATTCCAGATGCGCAAAGGGGCGGACCGCATCCTCATCGCTATCCAGCGTCGAGGGAAGGTTCCACAGATTCAGGCCCGTGTCCATGTCAGTGACGTATAGTCCGCCCGCATGCGATGTTGAGATGAAGATTCGACGCTTGAAGTCGGGGCGGAACCGCCAGATAAACTCATTGCCGACCTGCAGCACTGACTCTCGCGCAGACGGTTGCGACTCGGCCCAATTGCGGGTGAGCAGCGCATGGCGCTTACACAATTCTTTGCATGGTAGAGCACCTTCGAATAACTTGGAGAATGTGGTGTTGCTCAGCTGAGAGGAGCGTCCGGAGGGTTGATTATTCTTAAGTGCAGCGGCGTAGATCGCTTGTTGGTGTGTGACGTCGATAAATTGATGCCAGGCTTTGGATACCGCCGTGAGAGACGCTAGGGTGGGTGCGGGGGTGAATTCCAGGACCCGTAAAACAACCTCTGGAGGTAGAACGCTTAGAGGATCTGCTAAGAGTTCAAGGTCAGACATTCTCAGTTCAATGGGTGTTCTATGAGGCAGGAAGTCGGAATAAGAGAAGTTGCAGAGAGTTGGAGAAGAGGGGCCCTTGATACTGATGATTCTGTCTCGGCTCACCGCCCCCGATAAGGATTACATTTCTTATCGCTCCGCTCTATCGGAAATACGGAAGAGTTGCGATAAACTAAGTATATACTTGAGTTTCACTGGGTACATGCAATGCAATTAGAATGGCTGAGCCTAAATCAGAATTCACAATCATGCAGAAATCTCGCCTCTGGTCCTGTAATAGATCGAATCCGATAATCCCAGTAGTTTCTCCGAATGGGATCATACTTCTCCTTTAGCAATGTGAGCATTTGAACCGCTTTCTGGCCTGACGTTGGCTCCGTTTCCTCTGCAAGCACATCAGCGAGCCATTCTATGGCATGGCTGCTCTTCACCTCGAAGTCGTTGTGCTTTTCCGTCACAAACTTTCCAGCAAAGTCCTTCCACTCCGCCAGGGGTCGGCCTGCAGCGCGCAGCACACCCCTCGCGTAAGACCATGGACTGCGATTCTCTGGCGCCCGGACGATTTTGGACTGGGCGAACTTCAACTCCGCGTCGACTACGTCCTCATCAACCACTGCCAGCTGGCCCTTCTCCGCGGGGAGTCCGTCACTATTTGGCATCCCTGCATCGGGCTCCCCGTCACGAGGCCCAAAACGAAGCATAAAACGGTGATTCCAGGCGGAATTGTTTCGAACGTCCGAGGTCAACAAAGCCTCCACATCCTGAATTTCACGTGGAGCATCCCACAGCTTGAAATGCCGCACCAACCAATGGCGGTAGGTCCACACGTGGTAGTTCTTGGAGTCTTGCGCAAACATTTCCATCAAGAAATCTGCTTCCTTGTGTGGAGGCGTAGGGAAGAAGTCCTCGCGTGATACCAAGACTTGGCGATGGTGCCTGAGGGTATTAGATGGCTAAAGATACACACGAAACGTAGAGGGTAGCTGATCATACCAAATCTGATAGTTCTTCAGATACTTGAGCGATACACCGTTCAACCATTCCAGTTCGTCCTGAAGGTCTTTCCCTAAAGCAAAAAGAATCTTGGCTCGGTAAATCCTTTGTTCGGTCAGCCTCGCTTTCAGTATTGCTTGGGGCTAGTCATGAGTGAAGTTCATATTAGCTTACCATACGGTATAATGAGCGGGGTTCATTGCGATAATGTCTTGAGTCAGCTTCAACGCCCTTTCAGACATCTCGTTGGCGGCCATTACTGCGCGCAAATATGAGGTGGCTTCGAGGTATGCTTGGGGATAAGCAATGGTAGCCAGAGGCTGGGCACCGGATTCGGAGCCATCGTTGAGAGGGATGGGTTGGATTGAAGCCCATTCGGGGTCTGACGAGTATTTGCCCTCCATATTGATTCGCTAGATTTGGGATAGCAACACAGTCCTGGGGAAAGATGGACAACTCCTGAGAGGCGACACAGCACGTCCCACAAGTAACCAATTTTAGGCGATGTCGAAATTTAGTACTATGTGTTGACACAGCAAGATATGATCACAAATCCTGGCACTCGCAACCACGGAGACCGGGTTAGCTGCAAAGATATGGAGGGTCCTGTGTCGGGTTTGGCAAAGCAAATGATGCAGCTAAATTCAATCACGGGATTTTCGACCCCCAAACACAGAGATTCTGTTCAGGCGATAGTATACACAAGTCTCCGAGCTCATGTACAGGTGTGGCATGTAGATGATTGGTTCAAATGGATGCTGTTGGCATTGATTTTGAGTGCTCTGAAATTGATAGATCGAATCGAAAGCGTAAGTGTGTTTGGGGGGGGAATTGGAAGGTGGTGGGGGTATCCTCATGCCTGAGGCATCCCAAAGACAATATCAAGGCAGCCATCCATGCAATCTATTGTTCTCAATTTGTTCTCATTCTTCAATGCCAAATGCTCTCTTCTGCTTTCGTCCACAATTGCGATTCGACCAGCGTTCAGTTGCTCCTTGCTTCTGGTCAACATCCGATTCATGTGTCTTTCAGGGTCTCTTTGTCTTCATCATACTCACTGCCCAGGCCCAGAACTCCGGCTACTTTGGATTAAGTCCAGACCGCAGGATTTCCCAAAGAGGATAAAATTCCCCTACCGGCGTTGCGCCGCTGCTCCCCGCACATCCCCCCCAGTCCGTCGTCACCTGCAACCGCAGCCAGCACATCCTTCCCTCTCGTTCGCCTCCCTCCTAACATGCCAATTCAATCACTAGCCTTATCCTTAACCTACCATGAGCCCGCTATTGATTGATAATGCGTCGCGTCAAGAAATCCCGTAATGGCTGTGCTAGGTGCAAGAGCAAACGGGTGAGTCTTCCTCCCTATCGGTGCTATCAGTTCCATTCCCACACCCACAGCCCACGAAAATCTAATGATACCTTTTTTCTCCAGGTCAAATGTGGAGAAGAAAGACCTCACTGCAGTCGATGCACCCGCTTAGGAGTTCACTGCCCTGGATACGTCCAGTCGCTACGATGGGTTACCAAATACCCAGACCGCAACCCTGATACAGCCCATGAGACTTCCGATGAAACTACAGCTGAGCCGAGCGCTCGATCTGATGCTAGACCTCCGGATAACTCAGGTTCCCCGGATCATGTCGACCCCCACACACAGCCTTCATTAACCGCTAACGATGGCTCTTTCAATCTTACGTCTCCTGACGCTCAGGTCGAGTCGAGCACGCTGGCACTGGGCGGCCCGCACGCTTTATGCGATAGTCTCTGGGATTTACAACAGTCCGGTACACTTCCCGAGCTCGCAGATCTATGCAATCAGACTCCGACTTCTGCCTCGGGGCCAACTCCAGCGCCTCAAGACGGCTCGATCTTCAATTTCGGGTCGCCCAACCACGGCGACGATCCATTTGGTCTATCCTCCTTAGCAGCGCCCATACTGCAGGATGAACCTCGCAGCTTCTCCGGGTTCTCACCATCCACCATCGTACGCCATTATCCACCTCCCAACTCGAAAGTACCGCAACGAGACTTCACCTCGATCTCACAACCTCTAAATAACCCATCATGGACCCTCATCGAATACTATTTCAAAGAAGTGGCGGCATTATTCTCGAGCTATGACAGCCAAATGAACCCCTTCCGATCAACGGTGTCTCGGCTCTGGGGCTCATCCCTCGCCATGTGTCGGACCATGCAGAGCATGGCAGCGGCCACCCTCGTGAACGACTTCCCCGAGTTCGGACCGTTGGGCCGAAAGATGCGCAACGAGGCCGTCGACATCATCAGCAAAGAGGCGAATCTGGACGACAAGTCCCTGCTAGCACTTCTCATGCTGGGCCAAACGGCAAGCTGGCACGATTCCAAAGATCTTGGGATCTCGTTCTTCAATCTACTACGGAACCATCTCGATACAAGACCCGAGAAGAGCCCAACAACAGGCCGCGGCAACAACCATCAATTCTTCGAAGAGGCCTTGATCTACTGGGAAATGCTCCTGTCCTTCGTCGCCGACGATTCCGCGGTCCTGTGCGGGACCACGGCCGCAGGGCCCGAGGAATCCCTCGTCCTACAGCGCGTGCCTCACCCGTGGACGGGGATTGCGCGTGACACCCAATTCACCGTCCAAGAGGTGGGACGGCTGGTGCGCCGCGAGAGAAAGCGGATGCGCTGCCGCACTTTCACGTCCCACGCCGACGTCGCACAGGCGCAGCAGGCCATCGAGCGAGCAGAGGAACTCGAAGAACGACTGTTGGGACTCGCGCACCCCGCGGAGGCCGAGATCATCAGCCCCGGCGACGACGAGACCCCCGTGTGGCATCTCCTCACCATGGCCGAGGTCTACCGCTGCACCGGGTTAATGCAGCTATACCGCGTCTTTCCCGATCTGCTGCGTCGACGACTGCGTCCACAACGGGCCTCGGGCAGCAGCCCCCCCAGCGGCGCCGAGGATGCGTCGTCCATGTCCATATCCATGAACAACCGCGATCCCTTCCTGTCCCCCGCGTTCGGCAGCTCGCAGCACTGGTTCTGCGACCCTGCCCTTCTGCATCCCAGCCCTGGCGAAGCCCTCACCGCCGCCACGGCACCGCCGGGGCCGCCCCCGTCTGAACCCATCCCCGCGCCTGCGTCGGCCTCCCAGTACGACACCTGGCTGACCGAACTCGCCCTCACTACCCTCTCGCGCCTGAAGACCATCCCGCTCGAATCCCGCACCCGGTGCCTGCAGCCGTTCCTCCTGGTCGCCTCGAGCAGCGAGCTCCGGCTCCCTCGGCTTCCACCCCTAGAAACCAACCTCGACAGCAACGGTCCGAATATCTCTGCCCATGCCATCGATGTCTCCCAGACGCGTCGGTTCATTCTCGGTCGTCTCACCTCCTTCATGCATGTCCTGCCCCCGAAGCCCATCGGCGTCTGTCTGGAACTGGTACGCGAGGTTTGGCGGCGGATGGACGCCGGCGAACCGGAGGTGTATTGGATGGACGTCATGATGGAAAAGGGGTGGGAGACGACCATGGGCTGAATCCTGGGTTACATAAACACAAGCAACACTTTCGCGCGAAAACATGTACATATATACTTATGAGAATGAATGCTGGATACCCAGTTTATTGTATGAATTGTATGAACTGCACTTGGCATGACAATCTCCGCGTAAAGAATATATCGGACAGTGTGACTTCTGTCTGCAAGGGTAACGACTTCCCCACATGGATGGTATCGACATTTGACTTCCGACAATTGAACTGTGACTCACATTGGACCAGCGTTTTAAATACCTCAATCGCGTACTGTCCCTTCTCACTCCAGCCAACACCTAGACTAACAATACTCAATAACAAGGAAGAGGGAGAAAAAAGGCGGTTTGGGGGAGCCCGAAAAGAAAGGCAGAATATGAAGGCGTAGAAAGCAGAATGAAAGCGAGATCATGGAGTTAAAGTGGAATAACCCAAGCAAGAGGCACGCATGCCCAAGTGAAGTCCCAGGGGAATTATGATACACAGAAATGAAAAGGCTGATGAGATCGAATGGAAAGGAAAAAGTGAAAAGCATCAAGTGCTCCAGATGGGGGTGATTAAACGTAGGTATGAAAGATGCAATCATATAATGCTCGGTCCCCTGTTCAGGGAGTAAGCGGTCATGAGAAACTGCCAAACAGAAATAAATGGCGAGATGAGGAGTTCGCAAGCGATGCAGGGGAAGACGAAGGTCAGGCCTGTTCATACTGCCCGTCTCCAGAATTTCCAGCCTTCGCGTTTTTCCTGAACGCCGACACCTACGAGTCTTTCAATACCGACGGGGCCGTCGGCGTTCTCAAACTTTTGTTGATCAATTTCCTCACCACCCTCCTCATCGGTGCCGTTGCGCAGAATTGCCGGCCAAAGGACACCGACACCGTCACCGCCTAGAGTGGTCTCGTATTTCGTGAAGTTTTCGTCGGTAAGCTTCTGCTCGAGCTGTCGTAGAGACTCCTCGCTAGCATCTGGGCGGAGAAGAGAGATTGCACATCCACCTCCACCGGCACCGGTCAACTTGGACCATCCGATGTCGGTATAGTCAACCAGCTCGCGGATTCGCTCCAGTCGCGGATGCGACACGCCTAGCGACACAAGCAACCCGTGGTTAATACGGAGCAAGGAACCGAAACGTTCAAGCTCCATCTGGTCCAGAGGTCTGCCATCCGTATTCTTGATGGCGTCTTTAGCAGACACGGTCACCTTCTCAATTGCATCCAGCATCGATTCAGTCACCAGGGGATGCTCCTCTTTGAGCTTGCCCACCTTAGCAACCTCAACCGCGGTGGAGCGGGCCTGTCGCGTGTCTATCAACCAAAGGGGCAATTCGGGGAAGTTGGGTACCGGCACCACCGTGGGCGGCTTGGTGTAATCTTCGCGCCGGAAGAACACAGCCTTACCGCCTGCGGAGACCGTATTGTCCACTCCACTCGGGTTCCCATGCATACACATTTCTCCAACGAAAGCCCATCTATTGATGCGCTCAATCTGAAGCTCCGCCTCATCTGGGGGTTGGTCGGGGTGGGGACCAGCTAGCGTGCGGATTTGAAGTAGTA
Source organism: Aspergillus fijiensis CBS 313.89 (assembly GCF_003184825.1). NCBI lineage: Eukaryota > Fungi > Ascomycota > Eurotiomycetes > Eurotiales > Aspergillaceae > Aspergillus > Aspergillus fijiensis. The sequence continues at coordinate 520,692 of NW_024468984.1, forward strand.
GGGCCGTACTCATACAGACACAAATACTAGCACTGCTACCGAGTCCAGCACCAATAGGGATCGTAGAGCGCAGGGTGTAGATAGCGCCATGACTCTGGGGAGAGCCCAGGGAGCAAAAGAGGTATAGGAATGCTAGGGCAGAGCGACTGTGGATTTTTCGTAAATCCTCCGGCGCATGGGGCGATACGTCTTGGACGTGGGGTATGAGTGCGTCGTACAACTCGGTGTCGAGAGATGTGACCAGGTCGTAATAGTACTTCTTCTTGGAGGGCTGCTTGAAGAGGTCCCATGGTAGCTCATCGATGTTCCAGGTGTGATCGAACTTGATGTCTCGGAAGTTTAGGGTGATAGTGCGCTGCGACTTGGACAGGGTGGTGACGAGGAAGTAGGAGCGGAGGGAGATGGCAGCAGCCATGGCTGCCTTACCGTGTACCACGGCATGTTCCCCGAAGACGATGACCTTTCCCGGCGCGGACACCATGAACGGCGGGGCCATAGGAGACGAAGCTTTCCGGGCCATAGCTTTCTTGATGGAGCTTGCTTCGATGGTAGGAGACGTCGCAGGCAGACTGGAGGTAGTTATGCTGGTAGTGTTGGTGGAAGTCGTGGAGGCGGCGTCGGAGGTGTCAGGGCTATCATCGCAGACGGTAACCGTCTTTGCACGGGGGGGGAGGGATTGATCGGAAATAATGTGTAACATTGTGCGACGTTGACCGCTCTTAGACGCTCTGAGACTACCAGGCTTGCGACGACCGCGACCGTTGTGCATTCCTGGTGGAATTGACTAATAAGGGGTGGTAGTATAAGTGTGGAGGGAGGGAGGGAGGGAGGGGCGGGTCGTGGATGGCGGAGATGGAGATGGAGATGTAAGGAGAGAGAGCAGAAAGAAGGCGCGAACGAATGTCGAGGTTGACAAGGACAAAGTCAAGGGGGGTTAAAGAAGGAGAGAATAGATGTTGAATCGAGTGAAAAGCATCGCGCTTTTTGTAAGAAACTTGCGAACAAGAAAAAAAAAGAAATTAGGGATAGAGAAGAAGGAACTGGGAGAGAAAGACAGAAAAGGGGAGTGAGTGAATGAGAGCGAGGGAGTTCAGCTGGAGTGAGAATCGCAAGTGCCAACTGCTAACTTACTGTTGATTGGGGTTTCTTGACTGGGGGGGAGAAACTCCAAAAAGGCCTGGGCTAGCCTGAGGTGTCCACCACTTTCTCATCCACCTCAAGTCCACCAATCACACAGAATGTATTTTTCATTACTCACCGGCGGTTCTTGTTTGTCCGCACCGTGATAGGCAACCAATTTACACACAAACAAACAATCATTCATTCTTTGACCCCGGCTGTCATAGAGGCAGCGCTGAGGCGTTATTCAAGGCCCCGGGGGTGGTTCCATGAAGACTGGATTCTACACGGTAGCTGTGAGTCCGCCTGTAGCTTCCCTGCTGTCGGCTGAGTTGTTCTTTATGCAGGATTGTTCAGGCTGACACCAGTCAGCATCATCAAGCCTCAGCTGCAGCTCGGACCAACTTAGTTATGCTTTTTCTATACTTCTAGAACCATTTGGGCCCCTCTTTCCCCATCATGGTCTCTACCGTCGCTTGTTTGAGTAATTATGATCTATGGCTTAGTCTACGCACATAAAGCAGCATGGTGGGTGTCACTACTAGGTACACATTGTCTATCCTACCAGACATTGCAGTTGAGCCCCAAACAGAGCCCGAAACTACTAGTAACATGAAGGCATGCGGAGTAAGCTTTAATCAATACTCCTATGAGTAATAACAAGATGGCTACACCACGATGAATAAACAGTCTGGGCCTCCCATCCGCGGTTGGTGTAACCATGTGTCCTGCATTGCGGCCGACAAGCTCAGTAATTTCGACTAGAGCACTGACTCATTCTGGTCGCGAGGTCTGTCAGTTCTCTCTTTCAATCTCTCGAGTTTGCATGACAGATAGTACAAGGCTGGCTCAAAGCATACCTCCTTCAGTCACTCCATCCGAGTGCCGGTCGTCGATGCAATATCCATGGCAGCATCGCCTATCATAGTCGCAGTTGCTCCGTTGATAGAAGCGATAGCCATCTCGACAACGATGGCAACGTCCACTTCGACCGTAGTCCCGAATCTCGTAACAGCGATCACGTTGACCGGCCACGGCGGTCAACAGGCTGCAGCCGACAAGAAAGGACAGCCAAGAGCTGAGTTGCATGGTGGTTTAAGGCGGTTTCGTTGTGATGAAGCTTGATGATCTGGAGAGAAGGAGGACTTTCAACTCCCCCATGATGGGCGGTTGCAGTCCAGCTTAAATACCCTCGAGCTGCTGCCATGATGCCCTCGCTGGACGTCGTCCGTCCGAGTGCTACAGACCTGCAGCCGCAACCCAGATTGCAATCGGAATGTTTTTGGAAGTCAATCTCCCACTCGGACATTTACCTATGCAACACAAAGACCCAGGCATCACACCCAGCTGACCAAAAAAATCTCCCCTCCTGTACAAAGTCCTCTATGCTTGTAGGACACATTACTGCAACGATGGCTACATCTTCATGGACTGATTGGCAGTAGGGTTGATGTTGGAGTCGATGGATCACTCATGAGCATCCTCTTCGGCCGACAGGTCGAATACCTCGATTGTTGATGTCTCACTTCTCGGAGGGTACGTCTTTTTTTATATCGCAATCCCCTCATCTTGGCGGTGACATGATTGTCTGCGAGTGCTACTGCAGCCAGTAAGCATCACCATACTTGACGACTGCCAAGTATCTTTGGTACTCGGTTCCGTTTGACTTGCCCGACGGTATCTGACACATGTTAGAATAGCTCTTCCATCCTCATGGTATCATGCAGGATGGCATCATGCAGCGGGTTAAAATAGCAAACCCCATACGAAGATGAGAGAACTGGCTGGAGTTCTGGGGTTTCGCCAACGGACGATGACCGGCTGGAAAAGTGCAGACTATACACATCAAAGCGAACGAAGCCGCTGGACTTGCGCAGAAGCGCGCAAACCAGGGCACAGCTACCATCCGCCATGTCAATGTTTCATCTCTGAAAAGTTCTTCACGGCCTCTTTGCCGATAAAGAAGACCAAGGAAAGTGGCTTCAGATTATCTGAGCTTGCTGCCCGGTAATCTCGGTGACTATTTGGATGACAATCAGAATGCTACATGGGATGAGACTATGCCCTCACAGCTACTGCCAGGCCGAGTTGTTAAACCTTATCGCTTAGTCTTCATCGTTTCCTGATGTGGTTATTGCAGGACAATACCGGGTTGGTGGGTCCTCGACGTCCAGAGCATAAACCATTTCAGCAACCTGTTCCAGTCCTACCTGGCCTCTTGTTGACATACCACAGAGCCTCTTTCCCGAGCTGGAGAGACTGTCCGATTAGCCTGACTGTGAAGGGGATTTGGTTTGCTGGGGATGCAGAGGGATAATTCACGCACGGTTTGGGTTGGGTCACAGCAACCATGGGCATTGCGCAAGCCAGTCAAGAAGTATATCGAGCGCGGTTGCAGGTTGAAAGGTCTTGGCTAACGTTCGCGGTCTATGTTCGTAGGATGAATTGAGGTCTTAGTCAAGCGTCCAGAGGCTCTATGCAAGCCACAAACCTTGATTGGAAACTGGGCAGCGTAGCAGCAGCAGGTGGCACTTCGGCAGCTCTGCCGCCAGTCGAAAACGAGAGATCGACGACGTTTAGCAGACAGCCGAGTCGAAGAATAGTACGTCAGAAGTGGAGATCAATGGCCTTGTGGCTGCAATTCTTGAAGCGATTGTCTTCCCAAATTGCCAGGTGTTTTGCAGGTCTTTCCTTCACCGGAACAGTGCATGGGTTTAGGTTCGTCTGATGCAGGAAATATGGTTCGCTACCGCCCGGACTGTTGACACTCTATACTTGTCCCATGACTTCGAACTTCATCCCTTTCTCGAAGACTCCACAACGTGCACTCTAGCCATCATGGATGAGTTCATTGATCGCCAGCCTGAAAGTGTTGTCAGAGTGGAGATTTTGGGACCAATGCTGCTCTGGTAGTAATGAAATGACCTGCGGAATCGATCTATAAAGCCAGGCTTGTTCTCCAGCAGAAACAACCATGTGAAGATAACATCTAAACAAGACAATCCAAACACTATCGCAATTTTTCTCGCTGTTCAACTACCTCAATCAATAGAGACTATTAGAGACTCGAATCAACAATCAAGATGACTCGAATCTCGAACGCTGTCACCCTGCTCGGTGCAGGCACACAAGGCTCGCGTCTGGCCTACATGGTATGCGGCATCAAGCTCACCATTCTTCCAGTCCGTGCTAATAACCACTGCTCTCAGTGGTCTCGTCTAGGACGACCCGTGTACATCGTGGACAAGAACTCGAATCAGCTATCCCAAGCATCAAGCACCATCGAGAAGCTGCGCCGCAAAGAGTCATCACCTAGTGAACATGGCCCAATCATAGAGCTAATCGCTGCTGATCTGGACAAGGCGCTCCGTGAATCCTGGCTCGTCATTGAGGTATGTATTCCCGTCAGAAGCAGAAATGCCTGGCTATGGTACCAGTTCTAAACCCTCACCAGTGTGTCCCCGAGAATCTAGACTGCAAACGCTCCATCATCAAGCAGCTCGACAACCAAGCCGATCCAGATATCATCATTGCGTCGAACTCCAGCAGCTACTCAATCACAGAGGCCTGCGACGGTTTGGAGTTCAAAGCCGATGACCGATTCGTGAATCTGCACTCTTGTCAGTCCCCCTTGACTCAGCACTCAAGCTCATTCACAAATCGAACTAACAAACACACCTCACCCACTCAGTCTGGCCACCAGAAACACGAGGTCTGAGCCCTTCCCTCCTCCTTCCTTTACAGCAACAAGAACTGATATATATCCCACAACAGTCCTCGAAATAATGGGCACCGACAAAACCCGCCCCGACATCATCCCCCGCCTCATGGACGAGTCCCGCGAGCATGGGTTCCAACCCTTCCACGTCCGCAAATCCTCCACCGGATACATCTTCAATCGGTACCTCGCCCAAACCCATCTTTTCATGAATCTCCCCCGAACCTTTGCACATGCTAATGCCCACGGGCATATTAGGATCTGGGCCGCCATCAAGCGGGAGACTCTGATGGTGCTGGAGGAAGGCATCGCCACCCCGGAAGAGGTCGACCAGATGTACAAGGCCGTCCTGCACACTCCCAAGGGCCCCTGCGAGCAGATGGATGTGGCCGGGCTGGATGTGATCCTGGCGATCGAGGAGCATTACGCGGAGGTCCGGTCGGGCATCCCCGACGGACCACGCAAGTATCTGCGGGAGATTGTGGACCGGGGGCATCTGGGGGTGAAGACTGGCACTGGGTTTTTTGATTATGATGAGTAGGGAGACGGTGTGTGGGTGCTTTGTACTGTACCGTTCTGTGAAGCTTACTTGGCTTGAGTCTGGTTTACGTGGTTGATCTTTATTATCGGTTATCAGGGAACGGCATGTAGAGTATTTTAGTTAATGAAGTATGGGCAGCCTGGCTGTTTGACTGATATTTTCTTTTCTTGTTTTTTCTGGCATATACTGCATCTCCGGCATTGGGGTTCACTGTTTACTTTTTGTCTTTTTTGTCACTCCTTGGTTTCATTTTTCGGGTGTATATGGGGTTTGTTTACCCTTGCAAGGTTTTGATTTATATATTCCGTCACCAACACATGGGTTATAATCAGAGTTAAAAAACAAAAAAAAAGATTATGAAGACAAGCCCCCTGTTGCCCATTATGAGCATAGGAGTCAGTATCTCTAGATCAGTAGATTTCGAATGGTTGGTATCTTCAATGTGCTGATACATAAATATATATCAACGAGCTGCTATATCATACATGCGGCTGCCCTTGTAATTCATGCGTCTTCTCTTGTCTTCTTTTCTTCAATATATTCTTCTCTTCTCTTTTTTTTTCTTTTGCTGTCTTAGTTTTCTCAGCAACTTTTCTACAACATCAATACAAGAAACATCACAGGTTCATCGTTACAGTCATACTGTTGCTATGCACCAGCAAACAAGGCGGCAAACCCTGCCAGAAGATCTCCAGATCGCTCAGGTACGAAGCACTCGCCGTCTCATTCTGCGCCGTTCCCTCGGACGGTGATGGCAGTGTCGTGAAGATCACCGCCGTGTCTTCGCTATGTCTCACTATTAGCTCGTTCAGAATCAGGTGCTGCGCCCGGCTTGGTAAATCGTTGAATGAGAAGGGCACAGACGCCTGCTGTGGGTATCCAGATGCGGCTGCCGCTCGCGCTGCAAAAACAGACGAGGGCCCGGAGGATGAACGGCGGGTATAGATGGATTCAATTCGGTGGTGAGAGGCGGAGCGCGGCGGGGAGGAGCTAGCGGCGAACATGATGGACGGGCCAGCGCCTTCTTCTTCGGTGTTGACGCGGGCTTCAGGGATGGGGGAAGAGCTGAAGCGGTTGCTGGACGGTGAGCGGGAGGGTTTGGGCCGCGGGAGGACAGTTGATGGTGATGGGGGAGTTTGAGGGGTTCCTGCGGGGTCTGTGCCAGTGTCGGCGGTCATGATGATCGAGGGGACGGGTTGGTCCGGGGTAACAGACTCAGATGATTCTCTTTGTTTGGCTTTGATGGAGCTGAAAATGTTCTGCTGGGAGCTTTGGTCGGGGCCATGGGAGTAGTCGTGTTGGTGATGCTCGTCTTCCTCATCAGAGTCGTTATCATCCCGGTATGGTTCAAACTCCTCGTCGCTGCTGTCACTTGTGCTGGACTCGCTGGAGACGTCGTAGTCCACGAAAGCATCGAGCAGGCGATGGGTTTGCATACCCAGACTGACGCTTCCGAGGCCACGGAAGCTGGAAATTGATCGTCGTCGTTTGGACGACTGCATGAGCTTTCGCAGTCCGCCAACCAGCTGGTGCGGTGGTCGTTGGATACCACTTTCCGGGCTTTGGACAAGCCAGCTGGACATCCTCTCTCTTGAGTGGGCGACTCTATCCAGTTCGGCTTGGTCATGGGCCTCGAGAACGCTACGAGCTCGTCGAATGTCTTGCCACCAATCTTCATCCTTGAGAGCTTCGTGAACATGGTCGGCATAATCTTCCGTCTCTGGAGTCACTTCACCATTCACAATCATACGGTATGTTTTGAGGTCTCCGCAGGCAAGCCAGAACACCAAGACCTCGGCCTCGATTCTGAGCTTTTCTAACAACGCCTCGACCCTGCCCCGTTCGTCCTCCACGTCAGTCTCGTACTCGACGAATACTGATACCCGCAGCTTGTATGTCTTTTTCCAAGATGGGACGGTGTTAAGGATACACCCTAATTGCAAGATCAAGGTGTAAGTGTCGAAGTTCGTAGTCAAAACATTCTTCTTGCTCTCAGTATCCGCGCCTAGCTCTGCACTCATCTGAATGGGCCAAAGATCGATATACTTTTTCATATGTTGTCCCTGAGGACCGGGCAGCTCGAGGTTTTCGAATCCTTTAGCCACAGCAACGTTCATGCGCAGCTTGAAGAGGAGATCCTCCAAGATAGTCACATAGCTTCGGCAGGCCATTGGTGTCTCGGGCGAGCTGTCTGTCACTGAAATTGCCTCACGCGAGATGCGTCTACCTCCTGAGTCTTTTCGTCCTGAATCTCTTCGGCCTGGAAATTGGAATTTCTCCACTAAGGACCGGCCTTTACGGAACTGATCGATGATCACAATATTCGGTCGCATTCCGCCAAGTCCCGCACTCAAAGCCACATTGCGAATACCCCATTCTGGTGTTGGAGAGACCGTGATATTGACAAAAGCCTTGACTCTAGAATTCTCAACGAACTTGGTCCACGCACTCTGTTGACGCCGGGCTTCCGGCACGGCTGCGGAAAAGTCATCGGTGACAAGAACGTGACCTAGTACAAATAAGCCCCCTTTTTTCAGAGAGTTGCAGAAGGATATCATCCGAGACTGTTCCTCCAGGTTGGTCACAAATAGTAAGATCTGGGGTCGCCAGAACTTGACGTGTTCTTGCCGAAGCCGAAGCAAATACTTTCGCACCTGGTGGTAGATCAGACTCTGGCTCACATCCCCCCATGGCTTGGGCGGTGAACTATAGTGGATGAGAAGGAAGAGTAGCATCAGTATCGCAACGCAACCTGAAGCATAGACGCCATCCACAAAAAACATGCTTGCCCCGCAGACCAACGCGCCTGTTGCTGCGGTCTGCCAGTTGAAATAGTGGAAGGAGGGGCGGAAATTCGGAGCAGATCCGATCTTCAGCAGAAAACAGGCAAGGTTTGTGACAAGGAATGTCATGAGATATGTCATGGTAACGAATGAGGCAATCTGGTTGATGTCAAACAGCATCGTAACCTGAGCGACTATGTAGGTTATGATGATCGCGTAGACAGGTTCATCAGCTTTCTTCGTGCCCTGGCCGAAGATCCCCAGCCCTGGAAGCAGGCCATCTCGTGCAATTGCTTGAAGAAGCTTGGCCGAACCGATAACTCCCATCAATGATGAGAAGAAACTGGTTGCAAACTCCCCCATGAGGATGACAGCCCCGGAGAGATTCGCCTGCCATACAATTAGCACGTGATAATGCGTAGTCTTTTATGCAATCACTCACTACTTGTACAACATTGGCATTTCTGTAAAATGAGTCACGGGTGATGGAGGCAGCCATAGCGACGATCACCAAAGTATAAGTCACAAATGTGAGCCCCAGGCCACACAGAGTGCCCTTTGGGATGGATTTGCTAGGGTTCTTCAGATCCCCAGACATACTAGCACCGCTGCTGATGTGTGAGTCTCGTATACTATGGTCGTGGGAGACGTACCTACGCGAAAATACCACCAGTAGCAGGGAACAAGATACCAAACAGATCTTGGAAGTTCTCACGTCCTGGGAGCTGGCTGCCTGCCGCACCTTTGGTGAGCTTGGGCTTGAGATTCTCTAACAACGTCTGTAGGCGGAAGCCCGTGAATTCGACTCCGATTCTCGGGATGCTGAACGGTTTCATGAATATTGCAGATAATGGTATGCTGAAGGTTGCGACCAGCAGGATGACCAACAGTCCGTTGCTGGCCCTGGAAAAGATCGAGCTTCCAGCTAAGCATATTCCAGTACAGAGGACTAGGATTATGGTGCCCCAGAGATACTGCCACCAGAAGCCCTCTTCGAGAAAATTGGCCCAGGTGCCGGATTCTGTGCCGAAGTTCTGTTTGAAACAATCAACCAGACCCACCGCATTCATACCAGTGTTCAGCACATATCCAAGATAGAATACTATGCCAATGGAGCCACCAAACTCGGGGCCCAGTGAGCGAGAGATCAGATAGTATGCGCCACCACCGCGGACTGTGCCATTAGTCGCGATGGCGGAAAGCGACATGGTCGTCACCAGGTTGATGGTGTACGAAATGACAAGTAGACCTTGTTTCTGTCAGTCAGTCATCGGTGTGTCTAGATACGACATGCAGTATATTTACCTAGCATTCCCAGCAGTCCAGCTTGTCCAAGGATGAACCCGAACCGGAGAAACATCAAAATACTCAAGACGTTCAATGTCGTTGGTACAAAGACTCCTGAAAATGTCCCCAGCTTGTCAGGATTGTCGGAAGCTCGGTTCTGAGCCTCGCGCTCTTTCTGGTCTACGCCAGACTCTCTGAAGGGACCTGAAGCTGGGGGTGGAGGAAGAGTCCCTTCCCTGGGAAAGTCGTGTCTTCCATCCCTGCCTTGTCCGCTCCACCACTGGGTAACATTACTGAAGAGATTGGTAGGAAGTGAGTGGCGGTGCCGCTCAGGCGAACGTGAAGATGGCCTCAGCGGTTCATATCGATGGTTCTCACGATTAGGAACAGTAGTTGTTCCTTGAAAGACTTTACTACTGTGTTCCGGTGATGCTTTGGTCGATTCACTAGGGTCTAATCTGGAGACATCCTCCTCAGCGGTGCGCGTGGAGAAATTGGGCCTCCGTCGAGACAGGGAGTCCGAAGAATTGGCGGCCCGCTGGTCAGTCATCGATTTCAGCGCCTCCACTCCTTTTGAGTGTGTGTGTCCGCCTGGCCTGCATGCAAGCACCCCCGATAAAAATTGGGAGGGTGGGGTGGAGAACTGTCAAGTCCGGGGAAAGACTAAGATTGGAAGGGGAGGCGGACTCGGCGATAAGGAATTTACTGCTGACCCAGTCACGAGGAGAGTAATGTGACAACAGCGACAGCAGTAATCCTCGTGTAACAGAATGGAGAGTAAAGGGGAAGGAAGGTAAGCAAGCAGCACGAGCACGAGATATGGGGGGAGGAATGGATGGATGGATGCCAATCGCGTGTTTGATTAACCGTTATCTTCAAGCAAATTCATCGGGCGGCGATGACCTCATGTGGCCCCTAAACAAACAGTGCAAATCGTCTGTGCTTCTCCTCGTATTGCCTCGTTTGCGACTAAATCGATGATCTCTCATCATTCTTCCTACATATAGACTATGTTACAGCGTGGACATGATTCAACTCACCCGCCTCATCCTTTTTCGGGTTACGTTGGAAAATAGGCTGGAGACTAGCTAAGTCAACTCACAGGAGGCTTAGCTAGTTAGTGTCCCTGTCGGTCTAATGCGGTGAATCAATTGTGGCTTGCACTTATCCCCGGCTTTCTTTCGACCTTCATTAGCTATTCTTCTTTCTCCCCCTCCACACACACACACACACCCTCTCTCTCTCTCTTCTCCCCGAACTCTGCTCTTTGATCAGCTCAGACTTCTTCTGTCAAACCGGTTATCTCTTAATCTTGGTTCACTTCCGAAAACTCAAATAGACGAATTGTTTTCGGGATTGTTCCAGGGTTTGTCTGATCCTTGCACAAGGACACTTCTAACTCATCTGCCAAAATGTCATCCCCAAAGGCATTCGACAATGGGGAGGGCTCTTCGTCTTTACGGCCCCGTTCATCGTCGCCAATTTCTACCTCTGCAATGCGGTCTAGATCTCCTGCAACCGACGCCTCGGTGAGGCATGCCTCGATCGCCCGCCTGGCGTCCCCGATTCCCTCTCCCTCCAATCATTCTTACTCATCCCGACAGGTGCCCGTGCCCGTGCAGTCGGCAAGTGGCACCGTCGAGGATTATCGCAAAGTCGACCATCCCTCCTCCATACCAGGCCCGGGCCATTCAATGATCTCCTCTGCTCTCCAGGAGTATATGGGTAAATCGCCGCCAGCGAGAGTAGGAACTCCGCCCAGACAGACCGCGTCTCCTGCTCTACTAAACCAACCCATTCGATCGAACTACGGATCCTTTGACGGACGAGAGGGCTCGGAGTATTCAGCGGGTCCTTACGAAGATCCGGAAGTTGTCAAGCGGCATCTGGTACAACCTCAAAATGGGGAAGGCCGAGATTACTATTTCTCGGGCGATGCCGCCAGTAACGCGGACGACGAGTTCTCCAGCTTGCAGCTCCAGGGTGGTGACATAACCAGGCAGGTTTACAGATGGGCGGAAGATGCAGAAGCTGGTAATTCCCTGCGTAAACCGCAACGGAGTAGGAGTTTCAGCCATAACCGGCCTCTGCCCCAAGACGAAACCATGAACATCAACAGCATTCGTGTGCCGGGAGGGTTCCGCAGGGACTATCTGCGAAGAGCTGTAGGCCCTGGGGACTCTGAAGACTCAGGTTTGCTGGCGCCCGTCAGCCAACCTCAGTTTCCGACAAGCAGCTTTCTTGAGTTCTTGACCCTATATGGTCACTTTGCGGGTGAAGAGCTAGAAGAGGATGATGAGGTGCTGGGTCCTGACGAGTACTTCTCGTCCGATACCTATGACGAAGTGGAGGGTAGAGAACCAGGTGAAGACTCGGCTTTGCTTCGCCCGGATACGGCTGGTAGAAGAAAGCGCAAGCCGCGCGGTGGCACTGGAAACAATACGGTGACAGGAGCGGCTCTTCTACTACTTAAGTCCTTTGTGGGAACGGGAGTTCTGTTCCTTCCAAGGGCTTTCTTGAATGGAGGGATGCTGTTCAGTAGCATGGTTCTGCTTGCAGTGTCGCTTCTCAGTTTCTACTGCTTCATACTCCTGGTCAACACCCGGTTGAAGGTTGATGGCTCGTTTGGTGATATTGGCGGCCATCTCTACGGCAAACACATGCGGCGCATTATCCTGGGCTCGATTGTTCTGAGCCAGCTAGGCTTCGTGTCGGCGTACATCGTGTTTACCGCGGAGAACCTACAAGCCTTCGTCCTCGCCGTGAGCAACTGCAAGTCTTTCATTGACATCAAATTCATGGTGTTGTTGCAGCTAGTCATCTTCCTTCCTCTTTCGTTGATCCGCGATATCAGCAAACTTGGTTTTACCGCACTGGTCGCTGATCTCTTTATTCTGCTTGGTCTGATTTATCTCTTCTACTATGATTTTCTTACCATCTCGAATCAGGGTGGTATCTCCGACATCATCTCTTTTAACCCGTCCACGTGGACTCTATTCATCGGAACAGCCATCTTCACGTACGAAGGAATTGGCTTGATCATCCCCATCCAAGAATCTATGAAGGAACCTCACCGCTTCCCCGGTGTTCTGGCTGGCGTCATGGTCATTATCACGATTGTGTTCCTTTCCGCTGGCGCCGTCAGCTATGCAGCCTACGGTTCGGCGACCAAGACTGTTGTCATCCTGAACCTTCCCCAGGATGACAAATTCGTGAACGCGGTGCAGTTCCTCTACTCTCTAGCCATCCTTCTCAGCACCCCGCTGCAGCTCTTCCCTGCCATTCGTATCATGGAGAACGAGCTGTTCACACGCAGTGGAAAGTATAACCCCTGGATCAAGTGGAAGAAGAACTGTTTCCGATTCTTCCTCGTCATGATTTGCGCATTCGTCGCCTGGGGCGGCGCCGAAGATCTCGACAAGTTTGTGTCGCTCGTTGGCAGTTTCGCCTGTGTTCCATTGATCTATGTATATCCGGTAAGCTCTTTAGCCCCTGCACCGCTCTTCCCGTCCTTTGTCACCTTGTCACTGACAATGTATCACACAGCCTCTACTTCACCTCAAAGCCTGCGCTCAGTCTCGCAGACAACAGATTGCCGACATAGCTTTGGCCATCTTCGGTGTCCTCAGCTGTCTGTACACAACATCTCTGACGCTGAGCAACTGGATCAATGGCGGCGACGTCAAGCCTCCGGGATACTGCGACTCCTGATCTGTATAGATTGCTCCACGAATTGTCTACTGATCCTCCTCTGATCTCCGATCCTTCCCTAACGAATTGTCCAGTACTTATATGATGGACACTTGTGATGCCCACTACTGTTGTCACAGATACATAGTTCTTCTGTCTGTTCGATTATCTTGCTTACTTGCTTGTTCTGTCTCTGTGCTTGGTTACGAGACCATTGTCAACATCAACCCTGCCCTTCCCTATCTGCTCTGGTTCCCTTGACCGGTTTCTTGACATGTTTGATATAGACTCTAGACGAGATTGCCAATTTACGCACTATACATCATGAACCCACAAGACAATCAAGAGCTCTGCGTAGACAACACTTCAAAAGACTATAGGAAGAAGGGAACCTAACCGGACCAATATCCAATTCTAGTAGGACGCGATAGAGAGAGAAAAGAGAGAGAGCTATATACAAAAAAAAAACCAAAGCAACCCGCCATGCAAGAACTTGCTAGTAACGGAAAGCGGAGGAGCCGGAAGAAAGCCACGAGAACCCACAAAACCGTGTAATCAGAAGCAACAGCAGCAGCCAGCCAGCCCCCCCCCCCCCCCTTACAGACAAAGGAATAAAGGAAAATGATCCGTAAATCCCTCTCCCCTTACCTAACTGCTACATCATACAGGTTCCCAACACCCGCAATTCCATTCAGCGAACCACCCCCGCCACACCCGCAGCACAGAAAAAGAGGACGAGAAACCTCATAGGGAGGAAGCGAGAGCGAGAGAGACAGGGCGAAGAGGCGTTGTCTATTGCCCGGCTTCGGTGGCTTCCTTGCCCTGCTGAGCGGCCTGGGCGAGCTTGGCTTCACGGCCACCCCAGCTGTTTTTGGTATAGATATTAGTTTCTGTGGTCGGTTGGGACGGTTTGACAACCACGTAGGTCGGATATTGGGAGGGGTCTGAGGGGGGAAAGAGAGAACTCACTTCCAGTAGTTCAGGTAGCGGTAACCTTGGGTCAGCTGGGCGGAGAAGTTGACGGCGTGGCAGGCGAACAGAAGGTAGTTCTTGGGGGAGACGGCGAGAGCGTAGCGCATGAAGGTACCGGAGTAGATCACGAGGGCACCGGTCATTTGGCCGGAGATGCTGTGGGAGGCAGGGTTTGATCAGCGTCAGGGCTCCGATTTCTTGTTTTGGTGTTTATGATTGTTTCAATGTTCTTTGGGGCGAGATGCTCCTTCTTCTCTCACTTTTCCGTCTTGGCCGCGGGACGAAAGGTAAAGGCGCGATAAAGGGGGGGGGGAGGAAGGTATTGGGTGAAACGTACATCTCGGGGTCCTTCTGGGTGTCCATGACAGCGGCGATGGGGATACCGAAGTTGGAGGCAGGGCCCCAGAAATCTGCATGATAATAGAGAGGTTAGTCGAGGACATGAACTAGCAGCTGGAAAATGTGTATGATCCCAGCTCTGCAAGCAATTGCCCGTTGTGAGACGGAGACAAGCTGTTTCGTCGTCTCTTCTGTCCGTCTTACTGCAGGGCTTCATTGCCGGCCGATCTCGGTCAGGGCACGGGGAAGGGAACCGGGGCGCAAAACGTACGTGTAGAGCAGACATAGTCCAGGACCTTGTTGGAACGGATCTTAGCATTGATTGCCTTGATTACAGCAGCCATGTTGAGCGACGAAGGAGAGAATGAATGGAGAGGAGAGTGACGCTGAGAGGAGAAGAACGGGTTAAGAAGGCAGAGATAGCGAGGGTTGCTTTGCTGCGCTCCCCGTCACTGCGCCGTCGCCGGGCGGAGAGGCTCGGATGAGGTCACGTGTTGGCCAGTTGCCGGAGTTCGTTGACTCCGGTCTACGGGGCTTTTATGCAGTACGGAGTGATACGCTTTTCCTGTCCGACACCGTGAAAGAAAATAAAGCTCTGGGTCTCATTATAGTTGAATAGTACAGTGCTTGTTGGAAGAATATCTACCATTGCTTCCGCCGATCCTAGCCTTGTTGTTTTCAGTCGACCTTTTCTTATCTGAGGAGCATCCGCACACGCCGAAACGCCTTTGCCTGATAAATTGAGGATGCTGTGCTTTCATTTGTTGAAGCTTCCATAAGCCAACCATGAGCGAGAGGTTTGAGCCTCATGCTCGACGTTCAACTCGATTTCTGCCATGCTTGAAGTCATGGTCAGATTGTACGCTATCATGCCACGCCACCTACTATCAAATCACCGTCCGCCAAACCCGGGAGGAGGATAGCCCCGGCCCTGGCCCGGAGGCTGGAAGCCCGGAGGAGGTTGGAAAGCACCCGCTGCAGCAAAATAGATGTTAGTTGACGTAGTATATAGTCAAAGAACATAGAGTTACTTACGAGGAGCACCTTGGGGCGCAAATCCAGGAGGGGGAGCGAAGCCAGCTAGATTATCGCTTAGTCAATCAGGCCAATGACGGCTAGTATAAGGGGTACTTACGAGGTCCTCCAGCAGGTCCTCCGCGACCAGCAAAGCCCGGAGGCGGCGCGCCGGGGAAGCCCCCCGGAGGGAAGCCGGGGAAACCACCAGGGGGAGGGGGCGGGCCACCAACGCCAGCAGCAGGGCCTCCAAGTCCGACCGGCAGACCACGTCCAGCGGGTTTGCTAATGCCAGGACCAGCAGCGAGGGTAGCAGCAGCCGCAGCGGCAGCACCGGGGACGCTTGCTCCCAAACGTGCGGAGGGGTCGGCGGGTGGGGGTCCATCAACGGAGCAAGAGACGACGTGAGTACCACGAACGATGGTCAAACCGAGGGTTCGCTTCTCTTCGGCCTCGACCAGGCTCGCGGTGGTCGACCCGGCGGCGGGCTTGGATTTCCGCTTCACACGACGGAATTCTTCGGTGTCGGCAAGGACAAGGTTCATGTGCTGCGCAGAGATGTCAACATGTATCCAACCAGGCAAGGTCAGAGTAAATTGTAGTCGCTTCGGAGAAAGTAAGTACCTTGTCGAAAGCAAGCATCTGTCCTGTCATTTGTCGGCCATCGTTCAAGGTAACTCTCATCCGGTAGTTGATCTGCGGTCAAAGTCAGAGCTGAATCACGGCAACCCCCAGATGGCATCATTATCATCATCACGGTTGGAGACTCACGAGGTTTTGCTACAGGAAGTAACCAGTTAGCTCAGATTGTTCTATGATACTCAATCCATCCATTATCAAAGAGAGAGGGGGTGAGGGGGAGGTGACGCAGCTTACCATCTTGCCCTGCTTGTTAGCCATGTTAGGCGGTGTTTTGCGCACGAATGCGACTTGGATGGGATTCAAAGAATGGAAGTGGGAGTCAGGAAGAAGGGGAAAAGAAGAGGTGCTTCTTTTCTGGTTAACTTCACTCCGTGATCCGGGGGGGGAAGACAGCAGGCGCGCAAGTAGGTTAGCAGGCTAGCTGGAACTTTTGGCACCGACTGACTTGAGCTCGAGCCGACCTGGACTTCAGGTTCCCAACTTGCCCATGTCAGGTGAAGCGCGCGGCTCTTGCGGTCTTGGCGCCGAAGCGCCGATGCCAAGCCACTAAGGGCTCTCGCTTCCCACACGGCCAACCCACACATTTCCCTTTTCCACACTTTTCGATCCTGTCTCTCTTTCACTCAACCAGTCGATCAGTTCACGCCAAAAGCAGTCGCCATGGTAGGTTCCCCTCCCATCAGCTCAATCTCCAGCACTTCATTGTCCAGAATTTCTGGATTTTGCGATCGATCTCGAATTTCACCCTCGCAAAACTATCGAAGAAAACTCAATTTTCTAACATAATTTTTTTTCGCCATGCAGTCGGAAGGAAAGGACAAGAGCGCCAACCCTATGCGCGAGCTGCGCATCCAGAAGCTCGTGCTCAACATCTCTGTCGGCGAGTCTGGTGACAGACTTACTCGCGCTGCTAAGGTGCTCGAGCAGCTGAGCGGTCAGACTCCGGTCTACAGTAAGAACGCCTGATCCCGAATCCGATGAATGAAGAGCAAAAAGACGACAAGGAAAAGAGGAAGGAAAAGAACACCACGCAAAGAGGGAAACAGTTGGGCTGATGGACCACTTTTTTTGCAACCTACAGGCAAGGCCCGTTACACCGTCCGTACCTTCGGTATCCGCCGTAACGAAAAGATCTCCGTCCACGTCACCGTCCGTGGCCCCAAGGCCGAGGAGATCCTCGAGCGTGGCCTCAAGGTCAAGGAGTACGAGCTCCGCAAGCGCAACTTCTCCGAGACCGGTAACTTCGGCTTCGGTATCTCCGAGCACATCGATCTCGGTATCAAGTACGACCCCGGAATCGGTATCTACGGCATGGACTTCTACTGCTGCATGTGAGTGGCCCTTTCGACTTTGGGGAATACCATATTCCCCAACCAGATCTCGTCTCCGACCCGATTCCTGACAATGGTAATCCAATAGGACCCGCCCCGGTGAGCGTGTTGCCAAGCGCCGCCGCTGCAAGGCCAGAGTCGGCTCCCAGCACCGCATCAACCAGACCGAGACCATCAAGTGGTTCAAGAACCGCTTCGACGGTATCGTCCGGTAAATGCCTTTCCCTTAGGAAGTCATCTTGATTTCTCTCCCTTACGAAAGTCTTCAATGACGGGAGAAGGGAAAAGGAAGCAATTCTGAAAGGGCTATGTGCTTTTATGACGGAAACGGCACCGAACTCGGGACCGAAAAGAAGAAAAAATGGACAGAAGAAAGAGGGCAGGCGTTTTTCTTTCCAACTTTTTTTTGTCGCTCTGCTCTGAAACGAAATGTTTCTATCACGGCAATGAGGTTAGGCGTGTTAGAGATATGAAATTCCCCCCCAATTTTCCTCAAAGACACATCCCACTTTTTCTCTCAATGAAGGCTTTCACACAGGGTGAATGATTTTCCGCATAACCATTGATTGAAAAGTTGTACTGCTGGATGATAAATGCTGCCATCCAATTCATTGGATGCTCATTGTCTTCTTGCTCTGCCTCCTGCCTGCCCTATCAAGCGGTAGTGCAAGGTGTGCATCTCGGCCTCTTGGCTTCGTCTCTTCTGGAATTCGCCTTCTTTTGGTTCCTTCCAGATGGCGAGTCAGTCTTTCCCTCTTCTCTCCTCTTCCCGTTGGGATGTCTTGTCTTGTTTGGCAATCTCCCTCGAGGATTCGTCCTCTTTTCTGGATTGGTGCTAGAGGCATGGGCATTATGACCCGGCTCTGTGTTTCCAGTCTGGATGTAGATCGACCGTAGCTGTAGGGTCGTAGCAGACGCGAATTGATCGGATTTTGAACTCTAGACTTCTTTACCCCAGACGGCACTAGTCCAAAAGCGCCTTGATCTTGATGCTTAATCTCATGCCCCGGTCGATCATACCGGCCTTGCAATCTCTGGGTCTAATGTCCCATGTTGATTTCCTTTCACCAACCATCCGGGGGTTACTGCTGACCTGGAACCCGTCCTCTGGAACAAACACCCTATCTAGGCCTTGGCCAAGACTGAATGAGAGAAGCCATGAACCTCTTGAGCCGAACACTGATCTCATGAGAATACACTATGACTGCGATGCATATTTGACATAATATCGAACCAGCCCGTCAACATGTTCTGCTCCCATACACACAACAAGGACATTTGAGTGGTTTCCTTTTCTCTCGCCCCATGCTTTCTCTCACCACAAACACAAAACAAAATATGACAGCGGATACAAAAGACTAAACTCGTTGCCTACTACCAAAGATATACACCTCCTGTGGTTTTACTTTCCCTGGTTAGATCCGCGGGTGTATCCATCCCACCACCGGGCGAACATCCCACCCGTCTGAGCCTGCTCTGTATAGCTCTCACGGCGTGATGCAAAGTTGGGGTCGGCCGAGTTCCGCTTCTGACTAGTCAGACCCTCGAACAAGGATGAGTTTTGGCCACTGGAGCGTCTCCGGTCCGGGGCCCGAGGCGGACTGCTGGACATGTTGGTGGAGTTGGAAGACATATCGGAGGAACTCGAGCCCTATTAGATGTGTCAGTAGAGTGTTGTGAGAGAGAGAGAGAGAGACTGTGCTGTGCTCGCTACATGAGGTTTGCTGGTCTCTGCTTTTGCGACTCCAACGCTTGAATAGCATATGACGAACACAACACAAAAGGCATGTGATACAGGAGGGCTCATGAATAGACGAAGACATACACGTCTATCGGTAGTCATCTCCGGTCCGGTCGCGGTAGTGTACACCGATCCGCCTGGCACCGAAGGACGGCGGAAGTAGGGCGAGGACGGACCACCGCGGACCCAGACGTTGAGATGCTCGTGACGGTTCCCGGGGTCTCCGTGCCAGTGACGGGGAGACTGTGGCTGGTCGTTGCTCATGGTTTCAGTTGGAATGGGGGTTGAAGGAAGATGGATGGGCGAAGATGCAGTGTCAACTGTTCACTTCGTGAGTTGAAGAACAGGAGACACAAGATGGGGAAGCATGGGGATGATGTGCATAAGCCTGTGACAGTAGGTGCGACAGTGGTGTACAGAAGGGTACAAACGCTGTGGTGTGTACAAAGTTACATGACTGACACTTGCGCCCAGATTAAGATTCGACACGACAGTCTCGGCGTCATTTTGATGGCAGCAAAAACGAGATATCTCGAAGAAGTCAGATTATGAAGTCAAGTCCACTTACCAGAGGTTGACAATAATGTTAGAACTTGATTTGGAATCGGCTTGCAAGGAAACAGTATACTGAGTTTTTGGAAGAAAGTAAATCTACCTAAGCAGATGGGACGACGGAGTAGGAGGTAATATACCTCTGGAGGGGTCAAGAAGAGGGGGTCCGGGACAATACTGTGAAACAGATCCCGGGAATGATGATGCATCAGAACCACAAGCTCATCGTTAAGGAGGGGGGGCAAAAGTACGAGTCTAGGCCGCATGAGCCAATAATGGAGACGTTGAAAGGGATGGGCAATGAATCATCATCCATGATTCATCCATCCATGGATGCTCCTCCAGTCCCAGTCATAGTCACCGGACCGGGCTGACGTATGCGGGGATCAGAAAGAGGAGATAATCGAATGTTGTCTCGCTGATCTTGATTAGAAAGAAGAGATCATTGTCTTGTTTGAGCTGTTCGAGATAAATGTGAGAGGCAGCAGGCTAGCTCATCCAGCTGCAGCATGTCAAGCCGAGAATCCGGGGAAAGTGGCGGCCTTGGTGCCTCAGGCCACCAGTCATGGTCGGAGTCCAGATCATGAGCCGAAGCGGAATGGCTTCCTCTCTTTCTCCTCTTCTCCGCATCTTCTTATCATCGAAATCCCAACTTCTGCCGACGGGGTTGTTCTCTGGTGCCAATCACCATTCCCCGCGCCCTGGTCTCAGCTCGGCTATCTGTCAAACAATCTTCTTTTGTCAATAGTTTCGATTATCAGTCCCTCGGTCGATTTTGACTCCTCGTCCTTATATAGCCCCAAGCCGGTCTTTTCGGGAGGCATTGTTTACAGTCCTGTACATACAAGTCCACTTCTCCAGTCCCCTCCCCACCCCCTTCACCAGCGCATTGAACCAAACCACAATCGCCATGGAATATACCAAGCATCCCTATCTTCAACCCCTCGGCCAACACGGCTACATCGAAGGAGTTACTCTGCACGAGAAAACCACCAACAAACCCTACTGCCACTACTTTGGCGGGGTACGCTACGCCCACCCGCCCCCGCAACGTTGGCGCAAGGCCCAGAAGCTGTCCACCTCCTACTCGTATGGCTCGAAAGACCAACCAGGCCGTGCGGACGGACGTACGGGGATCTGCCCGCAGCCTCGCTTCCTGGATGTGGTCTCCGAGGACGGCTGGACAGAGGATTGTTTCCAGTGCAACATCTGGGTTCCTACAGGCAAGGCACCCGAGAATGGTATGTGATATCTGTCTCCAACCCCAACAACTAGGAGATAGGACAGAAGCAATTGCTGTCCCCACAATCCCCCATGTGCTTTGCATATCATAAACCGCGCGCTCAGACTCAATTCTCAACATCAAACAGGCTGGCCAGTACTCTTCTTCATCCGTAAGTCGTCTTTCCCTTCTTTTTCCAGATTCTTCCATGATGATTAACAACCACCTCAGACGGTGGATTCCTCCAATTCGGAGACCCCAATGCATTCTCCGCTGCCGCTCTTCTCGGAGAAGCCCAATTGAACGCCATCGTCGTCCTCCCAGCCTACCGCCTGAACGTGTTCGGCTTCCTCTACTCCTCCGAGCTGGAGCAAGACGCCGCCTCCGTGAACGAGAGCGTGGGCAACCACGGCTTCTGGGATCAACGCCTGGCCCTAGAATGGACCCGGGATCACATTCGTCTATTTGGGGGGAATCCCTCCGAGATCACCGTAGCAGGATACTCAGCAGGTACGCTATCCCGGTGCCCAAACACCTTCATTGTGCCAAAACTCACCATCCCCTACCCTACCCTCAAACCCCAAACCTCTGAACTAACCACCCCAAAAAAGGAGCCTACTCAACCTTCCACCAACTCTCACACGACCTCTCCCTGGCCCCAGACCAATCCATCATCAAAAGAGTCTGCATCTGGTCCAACAGCCCGGTCGCGCAACCCAAACCCCCCACCACCGCGCAAACCCAATTCACGCAGCTCCTGCACCAGCTGTCCATCCCCTGCACCCTGCCCGGCCCTGAACGCCTCGAACGCCTGCGGGCCGTCCCCGCCCCAACCCTCCTCCAGGCCGCCATGGCCCTCCCCAGCAACAACCAATTACGGCCCACCACCGACGGCACGTTCATCGCCAGCGACCTCTTCACCTCCCTCGACGATGGCACCTGGGCCCGCCGCCTCCGCGCCCGGAAAATCCGCATCCTCTGCGGCGAATGCCGCGACGAGCGCAACCTCTACGCGACGTGGTTCCCGCCCACCGAAGACTCCCTCCCCGCGCTACGGGACCGCCTAAGCGCCGAGTACCCGCGGCCGCTAGTCGAGACCCTCCTGCAGCTGTACTACCCGGACGGAAAGCTCCCGAAAGGCGTCCGGGATTGGCGTACCGATGCTTTTGGGCGTGTCTATGCGGACATGCAGGTGCATAAGATGCAGCGGGGGTTGGTGCATGCCTTGGCGGAACCGGCGGCACCGGAGGGGGAGGCGGGGGAGGCGGCATCAACAACAGACAACCTGGTGTATCGGTACCGCGTCGAGTATCGGCTGAAGTGCGCCGATAAGTCCCTCCCGCCTAGTTGGGGCGTGACCCATGCCACCGATCAGTACATCTGGTTCTGGGGCAATGGGGAGCGGGTCGAGCCTCAGGAGAAAGCCGTGATCTGGAACGCCCTGGTTGAGCCCCTGAAGAAGTTCGTGCACGGGGAATCAGATCTTCAGTGGGGGACCGTGGGTCATAAGCAGCTGAGGACCCTGATGCCGGATGGCTCGGTCCAGATCAAGGAGGATGCCTTCTGGGATGAGGCCATGCGCGTCTGGAAAGCCTTGAGGGAGGTGGGTGAGCCAGACAGCGCTTCCGTTGCGAAGCTATAATCATAAATCTCGAGCCCATCCTATCCACTGGCATTGAAATGTGTCTTATCTATGGTCTTCTGGTTGACAACCAGAGAACAGACATGTTTTAGGTGACACTCCATGCATATACAAAATGTATGAGTATTATCTACGACGTACGATTTTTGCGTGTTTGTGACTCAAAAATAACTCTACTTATTCATATATATGACCGATATTACGTTTGGATTGGCCAGCTCGCGGTCAGAACGAACATGAAATAAACGGGAACAAACCAAACCGGAAAGAAACGCTTGAACACAAAACACCTCAAATCCTCACAACCAAGCCGACAACAAGCGCGCATCGCGAGGAACATAAGTCATAGATTCTTTTAACATCGTGCAATGTTCATCCTACATCAGGCTTTGACGATCTTGCAGACCAGGTCCTGACCATCGACAGAGTCACCTTCCTTGACCAGCAAGCTGGAGACCTTGCCACTGTGCGGCGCGGAGATAACCATTTCCTAGTATATATTAGCATTGTGTGTCGTACAATAGATATAGGATGATCGAGACATACCATCTTCATAGCGCTCAGGACGGCCAGAGGGTCACCCTTCTTGACCTCGAGCCCGTCGTGAACACGGATCTCCACAACGACACCGCTCATGGGAGCACCGACCTGGCTGCTGTCGCCCAAATCGGCCTTGGCACGGGCGGTGTTGTCGACGGACGCCTTCTTGTCATCGACACTGACCTGACGCACCTCACCGTTGACCTCGTAGAAGACCTCACGCTGACCGGTCTGCTCGGAAAGAGGACCAATAGCCAACAACTTGAGGATCAGGACCTTGCCCTTCTCCAGCTCGACGTGGAACTCCTCGCCGATCTCGGGCTTGGCCAAGAAGTAGCGGGTGGGCAGAACGGACAGATCACCGTACTTTCCAACGAACTTCTTGTAGTCCTCAAAGACCTTCGGGTACATGGCATAGCTGGCAACATCGTACTCAGTGGCAGCACCGAACTGCTCGCGGATCGTGCCCTTGATCTTAGCCAGGTCCAGGGGCTCCAAGTAGAGACCGGGGCGCTTCTCGAGCTTGCGACGGTCACGCAGGGCCCGCGAGCGCAGAGGCTCGGGGAATCCGCCGTACGGCTGACCCATCAAGCCCTCCAGGAACTCGAGGACGGAGGCTGGGAAGTCGAGCTCACCCGCACGCTCCACAACATCCTCAGCGCTCAACTTGTTGGACACCATGAACTGAGCCAGATCACCAACAACCTTGGAAGTGGGAGTGACCTTGACAATGTCACCCAGCAGGTCATTAGCAGACTCGTAAGCCTTCTTGGTTTCGGCCCACTGCTGACCCAAGCCGAGCTGACTGGCCTGGAAAATAAGGTTAGTCAGCTGACCACCGGGGATCTCGTGCTCGTAGACCTCGGGGTCGGGGCCGGTTAGACCAGCCTCGAAGGGCGAGTACAGGAGACGCAGCTGCGCCCAGTAGGTGTCGAGCGCGCGGACCTGGTTCAGGTTGAGACCAGTGTCGTACTCAGTGCCCTCCAGGGAGGCGAGCAGAGCCCCAATGCTGGGCTGGGAGGTCATACCCGACAAGCTGTCGGTGGCCGCATCAACGGCGTCAGCCCCAGCCTGGGCGCAAGCAATCATCGAGGCCACACCAGTACCGGCGGAGTCGTGGGTGTGGACGTGGATGGGAAGGTCGGGGTAGCGCTCACGGATGGAGCCAATCAGGAGACGAGCGGCCTGGGGCTTTAGTACACCAGCCATATCCTTGATACCCAGGACATGGGGCTCGAACTTAACCACTTTGTCCACGAGGCTAAGGTAGTATTCGAGGTTGTACTTCTTGTGGGGGTTCAACATGTCACCACTGTAGCAGATAGTAGCTTCGACGACACCCTCTGCGGCGTGAACAGCCTTGATACCGACCTCAAGCTGGTCGACATCGTTGAGAGCATCGAAGACACGGAAGATATCAACACCGCACTTCTTGGCTTGCTTACAAAAGTGGTAGATGGCATTGTCGGGAAGAGAGGAGTAGGCGACACCGTTGGCACCACGCAGCAACATCTGGAAGGGAATGTTGGGCACGGCCTTACGGAGCTTGCGCAGACGGTCCCAGGGGTCCTCGTAAAGGAAGCGCATGGCAACATCGAAGGTGGCACCACCCCAGCATTCCAGACTGTAAGCGTTGGAAAGGGCGTGGCTGGTCTCGTGGGCAATGTTGAGCAAATCGATGGTACGCACACGGGTTGCCAGCAAAGACTGGTGGGCGTCACGCCAGGTGGTGTCCATGATCAAAGTGCCCTTGTTGGCACGCACGGCACGGGCCCAGGCCTTAGGGCCCTCACGGTCCAGGATCTGCTTCCACCCCTGAGTGGCGGGAGCAGAGACATCGAGAGGCTTGCCCTGAGTGTCATACAAAGTGGGCTTGATGATATCGCCCTTGAGCTTAGGCTCGCCGATCTGGCCCTTGATGCTGCTGCCGTTGACAGCCACGTCACCGAGATAAGCCAACAACTTCTGAGCACGGTTCTGACTGCCGACAAGAGCGAACAACTCGGGGGTGTCGTCAATGAAGGTAGTCCAGCAAGTGCCGTCCACGAACGTGGGGTGGCTCAGAAGGGAGGTCAAGAAAGGAATGTTGGTCTTGACACCACGAATACGGAACTCGACCAGGGCACGGACAACCTTGCGGCGGGCGATCTCGTAAGTGGAACCACGGCAGGTACACTTGACCAGCATAGAGTCGTAGTGAGGAGTGATAATGGCACCAGCAAAACCGTTACCACCATCGAGACGGACACCGTTACCACCAGCGGAACGGTAGACCTCGATCTTACCGGTGTCGGGGGAGAAGCCCTTGGAGGGATCTTCAGTAGTGATACGGCACTGGATGGCGAAACCGCGGGTGGAAATCTTGTCCTGAGTCAGGCCCAACTGCTGCAGGGTAGCACCGGCAGCAATCTGGATCTGAGCCGCAACAATATCAATGCCCGTGATCTCCTCAGTGATAGTGTGCTCGACCTGAATACGGGGGTTGATCTCAATGAAGTAGTAGCGGTTCTGCTGGTCGACCAGGAACTCGGCAGTACCAGCGTTGCGGTAGTTGACGGACTTGGCCAGCTTGACAGCATCGGCCAGGATGTTGTCGCGGACGTCCTGGGGCAGGTCCTTGGCGGGGGCAATCTCGACGACCTTCTGGTGACGACGCTGGACGGAGCAGTCACGCTCGAACAGATGGATGACGTTTCCGTGGTTGTCACCCAGCAACTGCACCTCAATGTGCTTAGGCTTGTCCAGGAAGCGCTCGACGAAGACGGTGCCGTTACCGAAGGCCGAACGGGCCTCGGAAGTGGCACGCTCGAAGGCATCACGCAGTTCGGCTTGGTCGCGGACGACACGCATACCACGACCACCACCACCGAAGGCGGCCTTGATAATGATGGGGAAGCCATAGGTATCGGTGAATTCCTTAACTTCTTCGTAGCGCTCGACGGGGCCGGGGGTACCGGGGACGACGGGCACTTCGCAGCGAATGGCCAGCTGACGGGCGGAGACCTTGTCGCCCAAAGCCTCAATGGTCTGCGGGGTAGGGCCAACGAAGACCATACCGGCCTCCTCGACCTTGCGAGCGAACTCGGCGTTCTCGGACAGGAAACCATAACCAGGGTGGATGAGGTGAACGCCGTGCTCCAGAGCAATCTTGACGATCTCATCGATGGCCAGGTAGGCACCGACGGGGGTATATTGACCACGGTGACCGATCATGTAAGCCTCATCGGCCTTCTGACGGTGCATGGAAAGACGATCCTCGTGAGAGTAGATAGCGACCGTCTGCAGAGACAGTTCGTGGGCGGTACGGAAGATACGGATGGGGATTTCACCACGGTTGGCGACGAGGATCTTCTGGAACTGCATGATGGCCGAGTTGGCGCGCAGACGGGTGTGAACGGAATCCCGGTGGTGGTCATGGTGGTCGTCGATGAACTCAGTGTCATCAATTGCCTCCTCAGGCTGGCGTTGAGGAGCAGCCATGATGAAAATGTGTGATTATGTGTGAGTGATTTGGTTGAGAGAGGGGGAGAGGGAGAGAAGAGGGAGGAGGGGAGGCAGGAGAGTAATAGAGGAGAGCTGGTGGGGGGGAAGCTGCGGTGACGGAAAGTGGGTAGGTAGAAAGGTAGATAAGAGGATTATGACGTTGTGGGGAGGGGGGAGGGGGAGGGAGAAAGAGAGAAGTAGACAGGGAAGAAGCTCTGGAAGAACCACGACAGGGCTGGCTGCAGAGACTATAAAAAAGATATAAGAATTGAAAAAGTTAGCCGACAAACCAATGATAGCCGGAAAAATAGCAATCGTGAGTCACTTTTAGGAGAAACAAACTCCGGGGGAAGTTGGAGGATTGGGGGACGGGGGGGCCGAGGGGGTAAAGAAAAAGGCCCGGTTTCGGAACGGCAGAGCGAGAACAACACGCGGGGAAAGTCGAGAGGGAGAGGGAGAGAGGGAGGGTTAGGGAGGGAATGAGTTTCTGGTCCGAGGAAGCACTTACCCGAGGAGGAGTGGAGGAAGGTTTACCTAGTAGGAATGACCCCGGAACGTGATTTGAATTGCATTGAAAAGTAGAGGAAGAAAAGAAGGAGAAGAAAAGAAGTTGAAGAGGAAGAGGAAGAGTGAAGAATAAGAAGTAGAGGAAGTAGAAGTAGAAATGAAGAGAGGAGCTGCTGCAATAGGAAGGCACTGGGCGGGAAGGCGGAGAGGCAGCCAAATGAGTGTAATTTACTATGGGAAGTATGGAAGGATGGACAGTCCAATTCCGGGGTTGATGATAACTTACACTGTATACTACTTCATCCTCACCGGTACACCGGACTGCAGCTTGAGGGATGGTCCCCTCTCCCCATTCCCAGATCTGGTTTCCAGATCGCTTGCTTGCCTACTTGCCTACTCGCCTACTCGCCGACTTGCCTACTTTCCTCGCAATTCACCCTCCGTTCGTCCGGTGAATTCATTGGTTATTCGGCTTATGACTACTGAATTAACGTACTCGTCCTCCCAAGACAAATGATAAGCAGATTTGCCCCTCCCCACCAAGAGAGATCACCAGACATCCGCCACCTTCAGAACCTAGACTAATAATCTATGATGTACCAGGTACAATAAAAACCACACAGTCTGCCCTCACCTCCATAAACAGAACCCCAGATTTACATCAGAGCTGGCCGGGGCATAGACCACCTCGCTCGGGTGAAATAGGACGACCCTCCATAGTGATCGTGAACCTCGGGTGCTCGGGTTAATTGTTTCCCTCTGGTTATGAGGTTATGTGAACAGGAGGGCGGCGCAGTGAGATCATCCCCATCGACCCCCGTGAATAGGCGAAGAGGGCAGCGCAGCGCAGGGCAGCGCAGATCGTCCCGCGCATGCCCGCTCGGCCCAGCCTCTCCCTCCCTCCTCCCTGGGCCCCTCCAGACTTTCTCCTCCCGCTTCAAACTCCCAAGGTGACAGACAGACACCCCCCCCCCCCCCCCCCCCCCCCACCAAGAACAAGAACCATCACATCGCCGAACAAACAACGAACGGGCATCCCTTTCCGTCCGCGCTAATGCCGAGGAAACACAGTCTTGCAACATGCCAAGTGGTTTGATAGGACCAGATGGTCGATCCAGACATGAGCCGTGAAAAAGAACAACAAGAAATTCTGCTTGGCTCGAGACTATTGCTCCGGTGATAACGACCACCTACTACTGTACAGTTCATCCCACAACCATCTACTCCGTATACATGATCCCATCCCATCCCTCGGCCTCCATGCACCATCCACACATGTCCGAACATCACAGTACCCCGAGAAGAAAGAAAAAAAATTATCCCCCCAATGGCACTTCACCGATTGATCAGAAGAAGCTGTAACCCGACCATCGTCGTCCGTTTTTACTTCCCCCGCCCCCCGAAAAAAAAATCCCAGGGCGTGTGCAACTTACAAGACTTCCCGGAACGTCCACCGGTCCCCCCGTCTCCGTTTTGTGCCACCGGGACAAGAATGCCCTTCGTTCCCTAGGTTTCCCTCCCTTCACCGAAGGACGGAGTTGTAGCCGGTCAGGTCACCCTTCTTGGCGCAAGTCGATTGTTCCAGGAGCATGAGCCAGATTCCAGGCCCTGGGTAGTCAGTCGATGGTTTGGATAGGTTTCCAACCTTTTCCATGGTCCTGAAGAAAAGAAAGTCATGCAGCTATCGTAGCCGTGTATCATCTACAGCAGCAAGTGACCAAGTATCTCCGGACCTCTCTGTCCCGAACCCAACAACAACAACCAGCCTAGCCCTAAGCAAACCCAAACCCGCCCCGCGGCGCTCTTCGAAGTGGCACCCTACGTATCTACTCTCATCTTCTGATGCGGTCCGATCGGCTTCCATGAGTAATGCTTCAATCTAGAAAAAGAACAATTGCAATGACAACTCAGGAAAATCATTCCATCTCCCTCTCCGTCCGTAGACTACCAGGAATCCAGGATAAATCCTTATTCTCCCCGTCGAGTACACGGGCATCACTGTCCCACTCCCACTCCCACCCCCACAACTTCCATCATCCACCACCACCCACCACAGTCGAGTCGCGGGGGGGCTAAATCCTTTACCTGCACGCGGCAGCAGCAGCAGCCACCACCACCACCACCACCACCAGCTTCCCTCCGGGCCTGGTTCCTTTTCGCCGAACATCTATGAACTACGTATGAACGAAAGTATACGTTTGAGTAGAATCCCTAAGCGGAACAAGATACCGAGCCTAACCCCGGCGGCCGCCCTCCAGCTGCGGCTGTATCTGCCGAGATCGTCGATCCCTTTCTTGGAAGTTGGAGCACCGATAGTTCATCACCACTATCGACGGCTGTCTTACCCGCTGTCCAAGTCACGAGGCAAGCCGGCCTCCTGTTCCGGTGATCGACTACCAATACTACTACGTAGTACTGGGTACCTACAGTACATACCACCTCTAGTAGTCCTACTTGACAGTAAATTCACAAATTTCCATCGATCACCGTCATGAAGTCAATAATCCCATTGTACTAAGATAAATTATGGGAATCCTCCCGGGTCCACCCACGAGACAAGTCACCTAATTTTGAAGGCCAATCGAAATACATCAGGAGAAGAAGGAGGAGGAGAAAAAGAAGAAAAAGAACCACTCAATAAATGGAGAATAAGAACGAGAAGATCATCAAGTAACAGAAGGGGGCTCCGAAGCATCCGACCCAGAAAACAGCGAACTAAGTCTGGCCGCAAAGCTTCCCATCGCTCATGCTATACATACACTAACCCCTCGGAAAGAAAGGCATGACAAGTCGTACGTTTAGAAGGGGCGGAATCCAGTCGCCTGTGGCGTGATTCCATTGGCGTACCCCATGGGCGCGGGTGCCGGCGCCGCCGGGCCCTGCGTTAACATCAACCGCGAGCCGCCCAGAATGGGGGTGTTGTCCTCTTCCACCTTCTGCGTCTTCTCCCGGGTCTTCCGCTCCTCGTTGTCCTTCTTCAGCATCTCGATCGCCCGCGTCTGCTCGCACAGGAAGTTGATCATGAACGGCATCGTGAAATCGTGCAGCCCGTGGCGCCACGACAGTTCCATGATCACATCCGGGCGGATCAGATCGTAGCAGGCATACAGCATACCAACGTAACACTCGCGGCTGCCAATATCCACAAACTAAGGTCTCGGTTAGTCAATGGATTCAATACTTGTTGGGAAAGAATAGAGACTTACGTAGCGAAGGAGTTCTTCAACCACCTCCGACTTGCCGGAGATAGCGGCAGTCTCAATGGCATCCTTGTAGAGCTTGTCCTGCTTCGACAGTGCAATCGACTTCTCCCAGCGCTTGTTGTTGCGGTAGATGTTGGCGGCGATCTGGCGGAAGAAAATCAGGTCATGCTTCTCCAGCCGTTGTGCGAGGGCCACGGCATCGAAGTTATCGTAGTTGTCCACGGAGTCGCGGAGCGTCTTGTAGTCCTCCTCCTCAATCAGCAAGTCATTGATCGCATCGTTCACTGCCCGCTTGTTCTGGGTCTGGACGTTGAGCAGGAAGGGCTTGATGAGAGGGATGTTGTCTGAGGACTGGAAGATGCGCACAACACGGTTGACATCGACGCGGGAGGTGAGGGACTGGAGCAAGTCGGTCAGCAGCAATGGCTGCTCCTGGAGATAGAAGTTGAGGGCGCGGTAGTAGATCTCCAAGTTCGCAACCTTGACAATGATGTCCTTGAAAGAGTGGTGCTCCCAGGCATCGGCAGCACGCTCCATCATAGCCAGGGCTGCGTTGTCCCATTCGTCGTAGTGGCAGTACAAGAAGACCAACTCAGGCCACAGACTCGCTTCTTCGCAGGCCCGGATCATCTTGGGGATGTTGATGCGGGACCAGAAGAGCTTGAGGTGCTCCATGACGCGGTCAGGATGGTACTTGGACAACGCAATGCCCAGCTCGGTGAACATGCCCATGTGAGCACGCTCCAAACCCAAACCGGCTTCCAAGACCGCAATGAGCTCATCGAAGTATCCATTACGCTCATATTGACGAACAAGGTCCTGAAGCTCTTCTGCATGGACGATCAGGTTCAGACCACAAATCTGGGCGAGACGGAATTCCTTCTTGTTCACGCAAGCCTCGTTGACTTCCTTCCACACCTTGACGCTGTTCGCTTTGCGGGCGCACTCCACGGCCGCCTGGTAGTCTTCCAGGTGAACCAGGGTGGTTGCCAACTTGGCCCAGTTGGAGATACTGGTGTAGAAGATCTTGGCAGCCTGGTGGTATCCTTCTTCGTAGGCCTTGTCACCAGAGGCTTCAATATCGGCCACATTAGTGGTCCGTAGGAAGTCCTCTAGCTCGGCGAGCTGGTCAAGGCGGGCGTAGCAGAAAGCGAGACCGGTATCAATGGCAGGCTCACGCAGTGTCTTGCGGGCCATCTTCAAGAACTTGACGAGATCCTCATCCTTGCCAGCGTGGGTGGCGGTCTCGATAACCTCAAGGTAGTTAGAGGGATCACCAGCACGGATGTACGATTCAATCGAGTCAGAGATACGGAGACCATCGAGTTGCGCCTTGGCCACCTTGCTCCAGACCTCAGGCAACTCAACACGCTCAGCGAACTCTTGAGCACGGTCAATGCTGACAATGTTCTCAACCAGGACATTGACAGCAGCAAGGAAGTTGTTGACCTTCTTGTAAATCTCGAAAGCCTCCTCGTATAGTCCAACTGAGATACACATCTCGGCAATCTCGTCGGGGCTGAATTCGTTAAGCTGGTGGATGTAATCCATCAAACGGCTCTTGTCGGCCTTAGCAGCAGTCAACATCAGCAGGTTTTGGAGACTGCCATTGTCACTGAAAGGCGAGGGCTCGAGGATAATCTTCTCCAGAAGCTCAATCAGCTCACCGGGAAGATCAGCCTCAAGGAAGGCTTTGACGGCGACGGACACTTTGTCCGGCTCAGTCGACTCGGGCACTGCAGTGGCAATGACTTGATCGACCAAGGAGCGACGGTGCTGGTTGTTCTCGCTCAGGACAAAGGACCAGATCTCGGGATCAGCCCGCTCAACAAGGTAGCGCGCCTGAGCACGGTACATGGCATTCTCGTTGGTGATGTTGATGAGCTCGAGATCATTCTGTCCCTTACGGTAGGCAATGTATGCGAGGTTGGGATCCCGCTTCTCGCAGTACTTTCCAACGGTCAAAGTGTCATACATGTCGTTCTCCTTCAAGAACTTCTCGGGATTGTTGTTGCTGTCGATGTAAATCTTGGCCAATGCGTTGTAGACGGCTTGCTGCTGGTTACCCGTCGCAAGGGTAGCCTCAAGGAAGGGCAGAAGCAACTTCAACCGGTTGCGACTCTCCACCTCGGAAACAAGCTCGTCGATGGGTATCACAGCCGGGTCAACAGTAGAGAGAAGGTTCTTGATGATGCTCTCGTCACAGTCGACATCCAACAGACCACCGACGACAGCAGGCGCACGCGAGGGGTTGACACGCTGAACGTAAACCTCGATAGACTTGTACTGCTGGTTCTGGTAGAGGTAGAGAACCAAGTCGTGGATGAAGTTGAAGCGATCGCACACAATGATCAGCGGAAGCTGCTCGGTCAACTTGGCCTCTTTCAAGAAGTTCTTAACCTTGTCGGGGTTGTAGTAGTTGCTCTCGCGACAGATGCGCTCCACTTCCGTGATCTGGTTCATAGCAGTGGCAGCTTCGATGTACTTGAAGTGCACCTCGGGGTCTTCGCTAAGGTTAACAATACTGCCAAGGTAATAGTAAAGACCCTCGGCGGTACGGTATTTCTCCAGCAAGGCAATCAAGCGAGAGGGGCCAAGGAGGTCAGAGAACTTGGTACAGATCTGGACAACGGCTTGCAGATTCTGGCGGATGTTAACCTGCAACATGGTGTCCATGCAGTCAAGCGTCTGCTCAACGGACAGCTTGCCGAAGTATTCCATCAACCAATCGGGGCTCAATTTGTCGGTACGAACAATATTCCTCTTGATGGCCGCCGGGTCCTCGGTGTTTTCAAGAGCACGCTGGATGAGGCCAGCATTCTCGCAAAGCTGGGAGATCCGAGGACGGTCGTAGTGCGTGAAAATCTCATTGCCAAGAATGGCATCAGCAACCTGGGGGGCGTTGACAAGGTTCATCTCGAGCAAACGAGTCTGAAGATGGCCATGCTCGGGCTTGTTATCCTTCAGGGCATCGAGAAGGAACGAAGTGGCTTGCTGGATCATGTTCTGGGACAGGAACACATCGACAACGCGGTCGAGATCGATGAGAGCTCCTGACTCCTCGTTGGCGAGCTGCGTAGCGAATTCGGCACCCTTTTCGGGGTTCACACGAACGATGTGCTGCAGCAGCTGGGTGTAATCCGGCTGGTAGCCAACCTGCTTCGAGTACGCGAGGATCTTGTCAAACTGGCCCGTCTCAGCAAACCCGGCAATGACCTTCTGAGATACATTGGCCTGGAGATAGATAGACAGGGCCAGGTTCATGTCGTAAGGACGGACAATATCACCAAGCTCTTCGGAGGCTTCCAACTTGTTTTCGCGCATCCACTTCTCAAGAAGGTGCTTCCTGTTCTGCTGCAAGACAGGGCGGACCAGCTCCACACTCTCGTACTTGTTCAGGGAGCCCTTGTCCAGCAGCATACCGAAGTATTGGAGAATGACAGACATCTGACCCGTCTGGGGGGCGTTCTTGAAGCGGTTGATGGTCTCCGGGGTGCGGAGGAAACCGCGGGGCGAGTTCGCAGCAATCTTGGCAGCCTCGGAGAAGTTTCCTTGGGCGATCAGGTTGTCGAACTGCTGCTGATAGAGGTGATCCGCTCCAGGAAGACCTGCCTTAGAAGCAAGCTTGACTGCGAGGCCGGACATGGCGGGGTTCTCCATCAGATACTGGATGATGTTGCTCTCATCGACACTAACGGACAGAACTTGGCCCTTGCGGTTAACACCGACCAGACCAGCAGAGTCGGAATCAGGGGCAGTGGTGAAGATGGTTTCGCTGGAAATCCGGTTCATGAAGATGCACGTGCCGGTCTCGAGATCGTAGAGGTGAATAAAGCCGTACTTCGTGACGAGATAGACGATGTCGTACTTCTTGGAAACTTGCATGGCGACAGGGAAGTCATTGACAGCCTCCTGAGGGAAGTATACCTCCACTGCCTTCTTCTGGAACCGTGGGTTCGGCTCCTGGTGGTCGATCTCGGCGATCTGCAACTTGGCACCGGTCGGCGTTCGGACGGCGAAGGTGAACAGCTTGTGCTCGAGCGGAGAGCCTTCGACCCGAATGGAAGCGAAGGCAGCAGCATGACCCTCGATGAATTGGGAGATTCCGCGCTCCTTGGAATAGAGCTGCATCGAGCCCACCACACGTCCCTGCTGCTGGCTGATTCCGACCACTACCATCCACTTCTCATCTTCGTTGACGCGGTAGTTGATAATTTGACATCCCTAGTCGCGATGCTGTTAGTCCCATTGGAAACCTATGTCACAAGCTCAGAGATACCTACACTGAGGTTAGGAAGACGGTCAAAGATCTTCAGAGGTTGTGTCTGAGTCGGGTCAAAGACATCCCAGTGGTATACGGACTGTTCCGTGACCAGACCCAGACACTTCTCGCTGAACCACTTCCAGTACACGATATCCTCATTCATCACCGACGACTTCAGCTTCTGCTTCGCCGCCAGATCAAAGATCTGGATCGTGCGACCCTGGGCCTTGAGGGCGATGATATTGCGGTCCCAGTGCATGATAGCGCTGTCCGCGTTGATCGGCCGCTTGATGACCTCATTGTTGTTCTTCAGGTTGATGATGATGACCTGGGGCTTGTCGTCCTCATCGAGCTTTTGCCGGACACACACATAGTGGTCTGATTCTAGAGTCTGTCCAGGGAGGCCAAAGTGTTAGCAAGCGACGGTACTGGTGCGAGGTGGTATTGATAGGACGAAGATGGAACAACTTACGCAAGAGTTGAAACCAATGGACGCAGGCTAGATCCGGAAATGAAATTGAGTCAGTACGCAGGCGAGCAATGGCTGGGGTCAGGAACGGAGTGCCGTCGGCGGGCGCGTTCGCAGATCGGACTAAGGGTGGTTGCCCAACAAAGCAATAACACATACCGCAATTTCAGCCGTTGTCAACTGTCCGTCAGACAGACAAATAGATTAGCTCATGTTTCTCGCGCAAGTTCAGCTTGCCGGCCGGGCACAGGAGGACTTACATTAAGGAGCTCCGTGAACTTGATCGGTAGAGGAGCCATATTTACCTAAGGCCGCAGGGACGACCTCATCCACCCAACAGAACGCCACGCAAAGAAAATGACCGGATAGTGAAGGGAAAGAAAGGCGACAAGTGAGGAATTGAGAGGGAGAGGAGGAGACGTGGAGAATTAGAAAGAGGGAGGAAAGAGAGGTTGCGAGTAAGTAGGGATTGGGAGGAGGGGGGGAGGAGGAGAGGTAAACTGGGGAAGCGGAAGTGACCTCAGGAGGCCGGCGCGGGTGTCGTTGCTGAGGTGTCGCTTATGGCGGCCGTCACGTGTTGTCACGACAGGGGGGGGGCTGTTCCAGCCCGTGCCTGATTTTGATTATCAGACTATTTCAATCTCACCAAGGCTGAGGGTCTTGAATTTCTTGAATCAACTTGAGGCAAGTCGCTCGGTGTATTCATGACTTTCTCTTTCCCAGAGCCCTCATGTGGCACCCTCAATGGCTCAATCTATTCCGGTTGCCTGCCAGTGAAGAGTGTGGTGAGAAAGTAAGCCATCAGGATACTTTGTCAAAGAACAAGCGCATATAGTAATCAAGAGGCCAATTGACATTCACTCACGAGTCTCTAAGTAACCAAATCATAACACGCAAATGCGATATCTCTATACCATACTCACCTCTTGAAATCATCTAAGCTAAGGGTTCTGGCAAGGTCTCTGGACCAGAGTTTGTTCATCAGCTATCACTCAGTTTGTACTCAGTAGTGACTTGCGAAAAACAAATAGATATCAATATATAAGGACCTCCTAGAGTGCTTCAAATTCCAGACTCAATTGGCATGGCTCAATCTCGTCCCCCAGGCCATCTCTTAAGGCCTGGGCAGGACATGAAAGCCACATGGCCGGTTCCATCCGAACGAGCCACAACATCGATGACGTCAGCAAGGGGGCCGAGACCCCTGTTCACCACAATCAAATCTATCACCGTGAAACTGTGTGAATAAGCCAATATCAGATTTATGATATTGGAATCATGGGTACAGAGATAATCTGTGAATTAGCTCAGTGCATTGGGGGAGTGAGTCGTAAATGTGACCCTCAGCGACTTACACAAACAAATCCTATCCCTTCGAAAGTGGGAGATATATATATACAAGTGACCAAGATACTATATGATCGAACAATCCATAAACACAGGCACCCACCTACCTGAGATATGAGGTAAGCTCCAACAAGCTGCCACCGAGAACAAGCAGCAGTAAATGTAGACATCCAGAAGTAGCAAATTGGCAAACTGCATTTCGTTCTCCGCCAAGCATTGTGGATGATAGCTGCGGTAGTAAAAACCCGCCGTCACATCGCAATGAACTCCAAGATAGGTCATCTTCTCTCCTCTCTCAGATTTTAGAACAAGGAAGATAAAGGAAACAGAGTCAAAACTAACGAGTAACATCATCAAACCACTCGATAGGTATTCATGGCAACCCTGTCCATGCGCTACATTCGTCGGGTTCGATGGAACCTACCCGGCAAATTTGCCGAACCACGTGGAATCTATGCATCAACGGCAAGGGAGTGTACAGCCTCGGGCTTGTTCCTAGCCTGCAGATCCTGCGCTGCGATACAAGTGTCTTGGTAGATGATTCTCAACAAGGTACAACTCTACGCCTCGACGCTGTGCACATCGGTCTCATAACAAGGCACTTTTTAAAATTGGGATATCGCTATTGCAGGCCTTTGATCATCACAGTTTCAGGAATAAATCATCGTAAAAACACAACCATCACAGGTGTGATTGTTTGGCATGGACCCGCCCCATCCATGTCACGTTAGTGGTGGAACAGACGGGTACCCTGCTCAACAAAGACAATACCCAGCTTCTCAGAGGTTTCGAAGACGGGACGGTCGTTCTGGCTACCGCTGGGAGCAGCAATGTACTTCACACCCGAGCGGGCGGCACGGAAGACGTTGTCAATGAAGGGGAACTGCGTCCATTGTTAGTTGACAAGTGCCATGTCACGGAAGAATGGGATCAACTTACGAAAGCATCAGAGGAGACAGCAACCTCGCTCAACTTCTGCAGCCAAGACTCACGCTCCTCCGCGGTGAAAGGGGCGGGGACTTCCTCGAACACACGCTCATACTCCACACGCTCGGCCTCGTTGCGAGGGGTCTGACCCGAGCAGAGCAGGTCAATAGCATTGCTCTTATCGGCACGCTTGGTGCCCTGCTTCCACTTGATGTTCAGCACACGGTCGTGGAAGCGCATCCACCAGTTGTCGGCCTTGTCACCAGCCAGACGAGTGCAGTGGATACGGCTCTGCTGGCCAGCACCGAGACCGATGACCTGGCCGTTCAGAGCATAGCACACAGAGTTGGACTGAGTGTACTTCAGCGCGATGGTGGCGACGGTAAGATCGCGCAGGGCGGAGTCAGGAAGAGCCTTCAAGTCCTTAGGAGTGATGATGGTGTTGAAGGTCTTCTGGGGAGAGATGACGACATCGTTGCGGTGCTGGGAGAGCTGCACACCGTACAGCGTGCGAGTCTCCTCGGCAGCCGGAACATAGTTCTCGTCCATCTGGAGAACAAGGTACTTGCCACCCTTCTTCTTGGAGAGGATCTCCAGAGCCTCGGGGGTGTAGCCGGCGGCGATGACACCGTCAGAGACCTCACGGGAGACGATCTTGGCAGTGGGAACATCGACAATGTCACTCAGAGCCAGAATGTCACCGAAGCTGGACATACGGTCGGCACCACGGGCACGAGCATAAGCCTGAGCCAAGCCAGAGGTCTCGATACCCGGAATGTCATCAACCATGTAGACCTTACGCTCCTTCTCGTTCAAGGGGACACCGACAGCTGCACCGGCGGGGGAAACGTGCTTGAAGCTGGCAGCGGCAGGGTAGCCCAAGGCCTGCTTGAGCTCCTTGACCAGAGCCCAGGCGTTGAGGGCGTCCAGGAGGTTGACGTAACCGGGAGATCCGTTCAGGGCCTTGAAGGGAAGCTTGCCCTCAACCATGTAGGCAGAGGCAGGCTTCTGGTGGGGGTTGGTACCGTAGCGGAGAGCCAGGTACTTGTCGCCGTTGCCAGCATACTCCTTGCGGAAGAAGCCGGAGATGGCAGTGTCGTAGTCGGCGGTGTGCTCGAAGGCCTTGAGGGCATAGGACTTGCGACTGGCATCGGTGATATCACCGGCCTCCAGCTCCTTGAGGAACTCAGGGTAATCCTGGGGGTCGGAGAGGATAGTCACACGGGCGTGGTTCTTGGCCGCAGCACGGAGGAGAGTCACACCACCGATGTCGATCTCCTCGACGGCTTCGGGGATGGTGACGTTGACCTTCTTCACCGTCTCCTTGAAGGGGTACAGGTTGCAGACAACGAAGTCGACCTTGGAGATGTTCTGGTCGGCCAGATCCTTCTCGTCGGACTCGATGTCACGAGCCAGGATACCACCGTGGACAGCAGGGTGGAGAGTCTTGACACGACCACCCAGCATCTCCGGTGCATGAGTGATGGCGGAGACATCTCTAATCGGCCATCAGCTCTACCTCTTGCTGAAAACAACGGAAGAGAATATGGCCCCGGTCATGACCACATCAGTATGATGACTCACTCGACAGGGAAGCCCGCCTCCCGAATCAACCGCGCCGTACCACCGGAGGCAAGCAACCGGACATTCTGTTTGACGAGGCCCTTGGCCAGGTCGAGCAGACCAGTCTTATCGTAGACGGAGAGGATGGCTATCAATGGCACACAATGGTCTCAAGTCAGCCTTGAACTTCAATCAATCAACAAGCAAAGCAACAGACAATGCCCCGATGTGGAGACAGCGACCGGCCCATTTCCATTGCGAAGCGGACCGTGAAGCTGCTGCACCCGGGGATACCGAGTGGGAGAGGGCAGAGCAGTGGGCAGAACGTTTCAAACTCACCAGACTTTTGTTGAGACATCCTGAGAGAGAGAGACACTGACAGTGAGACAGACACTGGGAGTAGACAAGTCAGAGATGAAGGAGAGCGATGCTGGAGGGGAGAAAAATGTTCAGGTTGGGAGGAGTGCCCCCCCACAACCCCTCCACCCCTCCAGGTCGAATGGATCAATTGGAACTTGGGAAGTTCCGATGGGCTAGACTAGTGCCGGGAAAGAGTAGTAGCACATACCTCAAACTCCGCGGGAAAGACAAGATGTTGAGCTTTGGGGAAAGGAGTGAAGAGTAGAGATCAATTGAAAAACTCCAGGGGATCAGGAACGGGGTGGTAGGGAGTTTGCCAGGTGTGGCTCAGGTGCAAATTGTTCCAGATAGCTCCAAGAGGAAAAAAAATAGGGAAGCTGAGGGAGGGGTAAAAAGTGCCCATCTTCTTTCTAGGTTGCTTCATCACTGCTCAGTCACTGTTCCCGCCGCGGGGTGCTTCGCCGCTTTCGGACCTGGAGTGGATGACTGTCAGTGGCGATTACTAACTCAGTGCTGTAACTAGTAGTTAACTAAGTGGAAAGCATCTGATAGATCATCACACCTCTGTGCCACTGTGGGTAACTGTGGTGCCCCCCCCGGGCCGGACACTGGCCTTGCCTTTTCAGGTGTGCGCAAAGTAAGGCTCATACTGTAACTAACTAGTACTTAGCTCAATTATGCTAGGTGCATAAGAGTAGCTTACTCATTACAGCTTGCATCGGCAAAGAAGTTCGCCTATCGATCACATGATCTATGCACAGACCACCCACACACCCTACAAAATCCGCGCTTCGTCGCGGCTTCCTCCTTTTCCTTTTTCTTTTTTTTCTTCACATGAACAACGCATTAAAATAACATTCTTAAAAAAAGCGTTCCTACGAGGATATACTTGTATAACCTATGAAGTACGGAAATCGTCAAACAGAATGGAGACAAACTGCTCTATAGCAGAGTGTCGATCTTGGGTGCAGTGCCTGCTTGAACTCCATAGTAGGGATTGCAATGATTGATTCTACAATCCTTTTCGCGCCTCTTGATGATGAGTCGCGTCGTAACACCCAAAAGAAAAGGAAAACAAAAGAAAAAAAGCCAACCCGTAGACATTTCTCACTTCTGCTGGTACGGTCTGGCAGACCTGATGCTGGTGGTAACTTGTCATTTCTATCTAATAGCAGACCATCATGTCCGGACGGGGCATAATGAGGAAATGCATATTGAGAAGGGCAAAAGCCGAGGGCATGAAAATGAGACAAGAGGGGTGTGTATACAAAGGTATTACTAGTGGTGTTCGAATATCGTAAAGAAGAAGAAGCAATGTCTCCTCATCAAGACGCTCACTTCTTGAGCGACTGTTTGCCGGAGTTGCCAATGGCCAATTGCCGGCCAATGTTTCCGAAGCAAACGCAGGCGCAAAACAGAACACTGGCAATCCATGTCCGCACAGCAATGCTCTCCTGTGTCATCCCAATGTCCAAACCGAAGTCCCGCCCCGTGACGTTGGCCAACAGGTGGGTGGGGCTAGAGGGCTCCAGAGAGGATGGCACCAGATCGGGGTTGACGCCCAACACAACGCCCATTCCAGCCAAACCAACCACAGTCGACAAGACGAACCCTGTCCGAGTGCGGTCGATGAGATACCATAAGACAGGGTTCACCAGTGCGAGGGTTACCGAAGCTTGGGTCGTAGATTCCCAGGGTAGTCGACGCTGAGGATCACAAGTAAAGTTAGAGATTCGACGCTTAATGCAAGCCTGAGATGGCACGACTTACCATAGCAAATGCGATTCCGACAAAGGCCCCGACGCTGCGGACCGCCGCCACCCACGACAGTGTGCGTTCGGCAGTTTCCTCGTCACTCGCCGAAGAAGCAGCTCGCTTGCCGTCATTGATCAAGTCATCCGAGAACTGGTCAAACCAGGGGAGCACGTTGCCCAGAATGACCCCCGCCACGCCCCAGAATGCCAGATATTGCCATGATCCGTAGTAATGGACGTTCTCCAGCTTCACCGGAGTGATCCAATGATTCTCGTGCAGGTGGATCGTAATGATCCCGTACACCACGCCGAAGCCAAGCAGGAAGGCGCTCTTCAGCGCCTGGGGGAGAATGACCCCGCGAAAGAGTCCCTGGCTGAGGCGTGACCGCGTCCGCTGCAGCTTCCCCGGTGCTGGCCCTTGGATGACTGGCCGAATACCAGCATTCAGAGCTTCGGGGGTATGAGCTTCCGTGCCCCAAGGCGAAGAATCGTCGCGAGTGCCTTCAAATGCGGTCGGAGAATAAATCCCGACAAGAGTTGGCGATGTCAGATTCATGATCGATACGTTGCGGCTAACGTTCGTCGAACCGCCTTCGCGCGGGTTCAACAGGTCCGGATTGGCTGGCTCAGCCGGGGAGGAGGGCTCTTCGGGGGTGAGGTCGAACGCGCGCCGCGGACGCGGGCGAAGGATCGTGGGCTCATCAGACATGGCAGGCGAAAACGTTGGTGAAGTATCTCGAGTTTAATGAGAGCTGAGAGATGCAATGAATGGCAATCCGCACAATAGAGCAAAGCAAGCAATAGCAGGGGGTTCCTTTTCTCGTTGAATGCGAAAAGTTGTGGACGGAGCTCTAAGAAAGTCAGGCTGGCGCTCCAGTGGCTTTTAAAAGTCAGTCCGAGTAAGTAGAAGTCTGGACAGGCCGAATTGCGCTCTGGGGTATATATGACGATCGTGTCAGCCAACGTTGTGTGCTTCGGGGTGGGGGTTGTGGAAGACGAGCGGCAGAGGATCGGAGAGGAGAAAAGAGAGGGCCAGAGCGTGCTAAATGCTGCAAACACACAGACGGTGGCCAGATATGGAGGGGATGGAAGGAATGCGAGAGGAGGAGGAGAAGACAGAGAGGAGATTGAACCACAAACCGATTGGGTCACTGAAGACTAACTTCAGCAGCTAGTTTCAACGCCTGGGTGGAGCAGAAGCACAGTACGAGGCTACTCGAGTGTGACCGTGGGTGACCGTGGGTGACCGTGGGTGATGGGTGAGCGATGGGTGTGGGCTGGTGGTGGAAATAGGGTGCAGGATCTGCAATGGATCGGCAGAACGAAAGGCAAGAGAGAAGAGAATAGTGTGTCCGGGGGTATAAGTATATTATTCTTCTAAAAATATTTCAAACAAGAACCGCAACAATTGAAAGAATTGCGGATTAGTTTTAAGAAAGGGAAGAATAAATACTAGGTAAAGTGAGACTCAATACTCACGGCGAACGAAGTAAATAAAATAAATAGGTTTGGTAGGAGGGAGGAGGAGGAGGAGGAGGTAGGAAGCAAGAAGTAGGAGTAAGTAACTTAGCCCTGAGTAGGAGGTAAGGTACCGTCCCTGTTAACTTACAAGTTACCACTCACTCACTGTTATTCAGTCGGGAAGCAAACAAGCAAAAACTCACTTCACCCGAACTCAGGAATGTTGGGGCTCGGGGGGAAGTGGAAGGGAAAGAAAGACTCAAGGAGGAAAATCCACCGAATCCACCAAAACCCACCCAAATCCACCGCCCCGACAGAGGGGAAGGAAGCCCACCCGCAATAATCACATGCAAATTGACTGACTGACTGTCTTACTCATGCCTACTCCCATCCTAACTAACTAACTAACTAATCATGAAGGAGGGAATCTTCCCAACAACATTTCAGAACCCGAGTTCTCACCAGTACCTAACTAACTCCCCAATTCTTTCCAATGCAAGTGCAATGCAAATTGCAGAACCAACAGATATTGGTCCTCAGTAACCATCTTACTATCTTACTATCAGACACACAGGATAGCATCCTAGGTAGGATACACAACATATTAACCGGGCATGTGATGACGACGGCGTGTTCTTTGAAAACTGTCAGGCACAGAACCCCAACCTAGGGTCTTTGCCTCCTTGCGTCCCCGCCTACGGTCCCCGTAACATGTGTCAACGTGCTCGTCCCGATGTCGTCAGGGTGCAGGTGTTGCTGAACTAGCCCCATGCAACAACCCCCCAAATCCGAGAGCCATTCCGACTTTCGACGGTACAAATTCCGCCAGGGGGAAAGAGGGAAGAGAATTGAAGGTTGACCCCACCTCTTTCCCCGCAGTATACCTGCACCCTCGTCCCTCCCCGTCACGCTACATCCGGGGCAACTCCGATAAGAGCACAGCAGAGAGCGAGCGCATGCTTTTCAAGAATGCTCCCTGATCTATATCATACAAGAAGCTTCAACCTATCCCGAAGGGGGGGTATGTAGCATTGATGACAGGGAAACTAGAAGGACAATACATGTGGAATTGAAGTAGAAACATAGTTAACCTGTTGGGGGATAATCGTACACTGGAAAACAAGACACAAGGGAGAAAAAGCGAAAAGAGGGACTCGGGCTTGATGAAGCAGGTAAAGAGCAAGGGTCGAATATGCACTAGAGAACCTTCAATCGCAACAAATGCACACCCGAAGTGATTTGATGGAGGCCAGGCGCTTGGAAAGCTCAAAGCCCCAACAAAATCCGTAGGAAAATGATCAGAGATCAGTCATAGTCTCGTCTTTATCATCCGCTAGAACTGTGTCGCCCTCCGCGCCGGCCACCGAAGAGGTCTCGCTGGCAGCATACCCATTGCCACCTTCGAGCGTGGAAGAGTTCTCGTCCGCGTCCACCTCCGCTTCTCCTTCATCGAGATCTTCGTCATCAACTTCTTCGTCGTCATTGTCATCGGATGAGAGACCTTCCGCATCCTCATCTGCATCGCCTGCCTCCATAAAACTATCCTCATAGCCTGGTTCTGTCGGTCGAGACGTGCGAGCCGCTGGTGTCGGAGCGCCGTCATCATCTCCGCTCCCCTCGCCGAGAAGTTCACGGTCAATGTCGTCTAGTCCTTCCTCACCTTCATCGTCATCGCCCAGGTG
The DNA here is from genome assembly GCF_003184825.1 of Aspergillus fijiensis CBS 313.89. Classification (NCBI taxonomy): domain Eukaryota; kingdom Fungi; phylum Ascomycota; class Eurotiomycetes; order Eurotiales; family Aspergillaceae; genus Aspergillus; species Aspergillus fijiensis. Next base: position 564,845 of record NW_024468984.1, read on the forward strand.
GGTCGAGCCAGGCATTGGGGAGAGTTCATGGTCACGACCAGGTGCCTCCAGACCATCCTTGGCCGCGTTCGGGGTAGACGCCACTGCGTCTTCGGCATCGCGCTGGGATCGATTGCGGTTAGCTTTTGACCGTGAGGAGCTTGCAGCGCCTGGCTCCTTGGCGGATGGGGTACTGGCAGCCGCATTGGCGAGTTTGCGCTTGGCATTGCGAGCAGCACGAGCGCGACTACGAGCGGATGATGGGATGCGCCCAGCAAGATCACCCGAACTGTCCATAGCGAGCCTCATCTCCCTCGCTTTCTGGCGCTCCTCGCGTTCGGCCTTGCGATCACGCCTAGGACCATTGGCATCGTCATAATCCCATCGATCCAAGCGTCTGGCGGCCTTGCGGATCACAGACAAGAAGTAACTAGCACTTTCACCAAAGTCTTCTTCCTCGTCGGGCTTCGGCACCAGTCCACCCTTGCCCCAGGCCTTCTCCTCCTCATCTGTGTCATAGCCTTCCGGGAGATTCGAAAGACGACGACCATAGCGGACAATAGGTATCTCGCTTTCTCGCTTCGCACGCAAAACGCGGTACGCTTCGCTCTTGCGCTTAGCTAGAATGTATTCAATCCGCTGTCGACGGTTCTGCTCGACAGCCAATTGGTGTTGAGTGAGAGGTCGCGGCCGACGGGCGGAGGTGGGCTGGGTGGTTTCTGTAACAAATCGATTCAAGATCGGGTGGCCCGAGCCTGGAGGAGCTGGAGAAGCAGCGTCAGGTGTGTTATCCATCTTGGTTCTTAAGATGAGACGCTGCTGACCAAGAGAACGGTTGAGAGAAGACTCTCTTTTGGGCCTCTTGGACCGGGAGCGCGCAGACTGTCCGGGAGTCTGATAGTCGTCCTCATCATCTAGTGGATGGCGCTTGGTGGATGGATGCAGAGGGGTGGACATGGCGGACAAGCGACCGTCACCGCGACCTAAATAGCGTGGAAGATTAGTGGGGTGAGAAAAAGAAATCGATGGATTGAAGTGCTCACCAGACAGATCTCCTGATGCTTCGTCGTCGAGGAGATCAGGCAGGCCTGGCATGTAGGTTAGTGAAACGGCGTTCAGAAAGAGTTCAGAAAGAAGGAAATCAGGAGCGTGCTGGATACCTTTCTTAGAGCGCTTAGGCACTCTGGGTAGTGGCTCATCGTCTTCCAGGATGCCTGTAGACCGGTGTTAGTATTCTTGTGTTAACCAAGGCAGGATATTCACACTCACGTTTACGTTCCAAGCGCTTGGCTTCACCGTAGTCGAGTTCGGACTGGGTATCCACATTCTCCTCGTTTGCCTGTTCTTCGGTAAGACTCTCAAACTGAGGAACCTTGATAGGCAAACCTCCGGTGCCTTCACCGTCCAGACCGGGACCGAAGGGATTGTCCAGCGCTGCCTGTGCGGAGAAATCACTTTCCAGATACCACCACATCAACCACAGAAAAGCTTTGGCTCTGCTCCGACTACTGAGTGTACCCCTCATGACCAGGTCAAAGAAATCACGGGGAGGGAAAAAGTGCATTTCCGACACCTTGGGGGCATATTGGGCCAGGACAAAGATCAGATTGACGGGGTTTGTGCGGGGTTTTGCCTGACGCTTGATTCTGTCCAGCGTGTTGGGCTGGTCAACATCTTCAGATGCGCCTTTGAGAATCGACTTGAGACGAGGAGCATCTTGCAACTGCTTGTAGGCATTAGGGTCCTGTGTCGCTTGCAGAGAAGGAATGGAGTGATAGGTCCGCAACTGAGCACGCATCTCGGGGAAGACTAGGAGACATGTCAGCATCATTGTCCATGTAGAGCGCACGAGAGTAGAAGACAGGACTTACAATTGAGTGTGGTGTTCATGCGTCCAAAATTGACCAGCAGACAAACCATTGCCATGCTGATGGCCGCCTTCTTGTCACTCTGCAATTTATCCTTCAGGATCTTACTCGTCTTGCTGCTTCTCGCCATAGCATCGATGTAGATGTCGGCAAAGTCCAGACCTTTCACCCCATCAGGCCAGCGAGTGAAGACCGGGGTTGTATCCTCGAAGACAAGCTTGAGAAACTGATACTGGATGTCCTTGCGCCATAGAGGAATTCCATCCTCCTTCTTTAGGTGCCGGATTTTGTTTCCCGAATAGACCGAGCCGATCGTACCATTCGCCTGTCGCCTAATGCCGACTGTCATGTTATGGGTTTGCTGTTCGTCGGGGGCCTCGGACTGCGCCAACGACTCGTCCGCGACGCTGCTCTCGACCTCCGCCATCTTCGAATCGGGAAGTGACAGGACCGGTCAAGCTATGTCCGTGGAGTGGGTAATGAGTTTTCGTGATTGATCGTTGTGGCTTTGGTTTCCTGTGTTACCACGGTGGACAGCAGATGGTGCAAAAGCAAGGAGTCGAGAGTAATGGGTTGGATGGGACGACCGATCGATAAGTAATGGACGCGGACGTTCAAGGAAGGACTCGATGAAGGACTTATAACTTTCAAAGCAGCCGAAAGGATTGTTAGAGAAAGGGAGGTGGCCAGATGAAAATGCGCAGATTAAGAAGGAAGGGTGACTGGCGACAGTGATAAGAGGAATTGAGAGGAAGTGAGTAAGTTGACAAAAGAGAAAAGGAAGCTGGGTGAGGATGGCGTGGGAACGTGATCCGCGATGGTGATCTTCTTAATTGATTGGGGGCTCATTAACTCCCCCGGCCGGGAAGTTACAAGACGCGGGTCTGACTAATGATTCACTCTAACTACTAGGTAACTATTCACTCACATACTCAAAATAAAATCATTATCACTGGTTACCAGCAGCAGGTAACAATACCATAGAACAATATCGGGATAATGAGTCTATTCAGTGTTCTATCGATTGTTCGATATGTAGTGGTGAGAAGACCCTGCCCCATCCCGGCTCCTTACTATTTATATGGTCAGACATGCATGCTACGACGGTGATCCCCATTATTCATCTTTCCGATGTTAACTAAGTTCCAGATATTGTAGGTGTATCCTGAATTCTAGATCAAAGATCAGAAGAAGTCTTCGGCTGGAGAATATTCTACCGAGAGTGTTATGTTACCAGCCGATTCACATGGACTCTGAAAATAGCCATAACACCCCACAGTTCCTCATTGACTCGATATAAGATCACTACGACATGGGCTTAGAAGAGAACCCAAGGCACATGAATATGACTCAAACTTTTTTTTTGTTCAGGCAAGGAGTAAATAGCTAGTAGCTTTCTGTGTATGAGACACATCAACAAGAGAGTTGGCCTCGAATTGCTACCGACCTGAGAAACCATGAACACCCCACAAAGTAGCGCCGTCTAAAGCAGCGTATCCTCCACGGATCCGAGATATGAAAACAGAAACAAGGAGATCCCATCCAGTGTCAGCCTCCACGGACCCCGGTGCAGAGAATCATCTGGTGCACACAGTAGCTCAAGCCAACGCCATACACAATGCAAAAAGCAGATCAGAGAGAAACCACCTCTATCGGCTCCATCTGTCTGTGATACCAGTAAACCACCATTCCCAGATATGCAATAACCGAGGCACCAGTGCCCGCGGAAAGAAAAACGAGGGACAGGCTTCCGAGAGAAAGCTCTGGCTCAAATCCATGGCACAAGACCAGTTGCGCAACCCGGGACAGACCATTCCAGACTGAAGGAAATCACCCAGCCAGGAAGAGAAACAGAGGTAGATAGCAAGTCACAGTGATGGAAGGAAAGAAATGGCATGTGGAAATCCGCCATGAGATACCGAAACTGAAAAAAATCTATGTTGCGAGACACGGTCGATGCAGTTGATTAGCACCAAGCAGGGAACAACTCATAAAAGCACTTTTCAGAGCACGAAAAGCCGGCACACCCGCTCGGCACGCGTCTTTTCAAGCAGATCTCCACAGGGCCGCCCGAGAACAAAAAGGGTATCTTGATGGAAGCGGTCACAGGAGAAACACAAACGCATTCTATGACATCCATGCCCGACCCAAATGCTCTCGATTAAGAAGAAGGTCATAACCAGGAGCAGCGAGAGGAGGAGATCGGACCGCATCGAAAACCCATGTCTAAAAACAAGGAAAATAACAAAATGCTCTGCGGTAGATAAAATGGATAAATGAAAACACCGGGACATCAAACGAGAAAAAAGACATCAGACAGTCACATGTAAGAGAGAGAGAAGAGAAAAGAAAAAGTCTAGAGGGAAGTCGTGGCAGTCATGACAAAGCCGGCCCGAGAAGAAGAGAGAGAGAGAGAGTGGGAGGGAGGAAGAGAGTAGAAGGTGGGCCCGGGGTTCGTTCTGATCATGTCCGTTATTTGGGACAGACAAAGAAGAGATGAAAGGAGCCAATCAGACCCGACAGCCTCGTCAAAAATCACAACTTCGAATTTACCACCAGGACGAAGGTCCGGTAGGGCCCGAAGGGTTTCCGTAGCTACCACCGCCGCCACCACCGCCGCTGTAGCCGCCGTAGCCACCACCGCCGCCGCCGCCGTAGGAGGGGGGACCGCCGAAGCTGCCACCACCGCCGTAGCCACCGCCAGGGGCACCGTAGCTGCCACCGCTACCACCGAAAGAGCCGCCGCCGCCCATACCGCCACCGCCGCCCATGCGACGCATGTCACGGGTAGCGTTGGCACCGCGGCCGCGACCGCCACGACCGCCACGGCCACCGTATCCGCTGCCCTCACGAGCAATGCTCTCAAGGAAGGAGGGAACCTCCTGGTGAGCTTCCTTGAGAAGATCAATCAAGTCACGGACGACACCACGGTTACCACGGTTGAAGAAAGCAGTAGCGATACCAGTGTTACCAGCACGACCAGTACGACCGATACGGTGGACATAGTCGTCAATGTCGGTAGGCAGATCGTAGTTGATAACGTGGGTAACGTTGGGAATATCAAGACCACGAGCAGCAACGGCAGTGGCAACCAGGATGGGGCAACGGCCGGAGCGGAACATCTCCAGGGCACGCTCACGCTCACGCTGAGTGCGGTCACCGTGGATAGCAGTGGCGGGGAAGCGCTGGTTGAGCAGGAAGTCGGACAAAGAATCGGCCATACGCTTGGTCTCAACGAAGATCAGAGTGAGACCGCTGGTGCCGTGGGTGTGGAGGATATCGAGCAGGACGGAGCGCTTGTCGTGGTCCTCAACATATTCGACCTTCTGGGTGATGTTCTCGGAGGTAGAACCAACACGACCAACGGACAAGAAGACGTAGTCCTTCAAGAAGTCACGGGCCAGCATCTGGATGTCACGGGGGAAAGTGGCAGAAAACATCAGAGTCTGACGATCGTTGACGTGAGGCATATCCTCGCCCTCAACGATACGGCGGATCTGGGGCTCGAAACCCATGTCCAGCATGCGATCAGCCTCGTCAAGAATGAGGTACTTGATGTTGACAAGGGAGATACGACCACGCTCAATCAGATCGACCAGACGACCGGGGGTGGCCACGAGAAGATCACACCCACGCTCGATCTGACGGAGCTGAGAACCAATATCGGCACCACCGTAGACAACGCAAGGGCGGACCCAAGAGCGGTAGGCGAACTTGCGGGCTTCATCGAAGATCTGGGAGACAAGCTCACGGGTAGGAGCCAGAATGAGGGAGGTGGGGTAAGCCTTACGCTGACGGCCATAGCTGAACTGACCGGAGGCCTGGGCGGGAGCCGCAGAGGGACCGTGCTGGAAAGCCTGAGACAGGATGGGGAAGAGGAAACCACCAGTCTTTCCGGAACCAGTCTGAGCGCAGGCCATCAAGTCGCGGCCGTTCATGACGATGGGGATAGAGTACTTCTGGACGGGAGTAGGGGTCTGGTAGTAGGCCAGCTTGATGTTGGCAATCAGGTGGTCATCCAAAGGAGGGTTCGTGAAGGTGTTGACGGGCTCGGGGACGTCGTGGCCGGAGGCCTCGACGGGGATGTCATCGTAGTTGGCGAAGTTGATACCCGTGTTCTGCTTGGTGGGATCGTTGGGAACACCGAACAGTTCACGTTCCAAGCGGGGGTTGGCAGGGCCGGGGATGTGCTTGCCGTCGCGCCACTGGCCATCTCCGGAGCCGCGGGCAGAGCCACCGGAGCTACCGCCATAGGAGCCTCCGTGTCCTGGGTTTCCGTAAGCATCTGGGTTAAAGGGCCGGCGTTGACCGTCTTGGGATGTCCAGTTAGGGTTACCATTGGAGGGACCGCGAGGGCTGAAGTCAGGAGCGTTAGCGTTAGCCCAGTTTCCACCACGAGGGCCTCCTCTGTCATGTCAAAAGCATACCAAGTCAGCGGCTGTGGACAGTTCTGAGGAGGCAACCTATTTCGTGCCACCGAGAACGAGTGGAATTATGGGAGGTGGGAGATATCACATACCTGTTACCCCAGGAGTTGTTGGCAGCGGGACCGGGAGGAGGAGCGGCGGCAGCAGCAGCAGCAGGAGCAGGAGCAGGAGCGCCGTCCATGTTCGCACCCATCGGGCGTCCACGAAGGTGAGGAGGGATGTAGGCAGCGCGACCCGTGTTGGCGGGAGCAGCGGGCGCATGCTGAGATTCGTTAAGGGAAAGGTTTCCCATCTTCAGACCGTCGGCCATATTTGCGGTGTTTCACTGGCTGAATGAGACAGATGAATTCGTAAGTGGATTGTTTTGCAGTTGTGGCGCAATTGTAGCCGGGGGGTGTGTAAGACGTACAAGAGGAAAATTCTCAATGCTTTTTGTTTCGCGAAGATATCAAAGTGATGCAGCGATTACAGGTTGCTGTCCAGAATCGCGTCCGATGTAGGATTCCTTTTCTTTTCTGTATAGGAACAGGACGAAAGGAATGAGGACGTCAGATAAAAAATTCCGTGTCTCTGTTGAGTGGCAATACACAAGAGACCGAATAAGACAGCAAGTGACACAGTGTCAAAAGACGAAAGAAAGGAGTAAAGAGAGACCTTAGAGGGAGAATTTGATAAAGTGCAAAACAAGGCGATCTCCCAGATCTAAACCTCTATTACGGTGTAGCAAAAAAAAAGAAGAAGGAAAAAAGGTGGAAGAGAGGTGGTAGGAGAGTTGGTGAGGATACGGTGTGGAGATATGTTAGGAGGGGGGGGAGGAGTAAGAAGAGAGGAGAGGAGAGGAGAGGGAAAAAATTGAAACCAGATTTGGATTTTAGCAGCGGAGGGAGAGAGAGGGGGGGTGGGATGTGGGTGGTATTTTTTGGTTTGAAGTAGTAGTTAAAGAAGGAAGAAGAAGAGAGTTTTTTTTTTGTGGGAAGAGATTTGAAAAGAGGCAAAGAAAGGATGACTACGAATTCATTGATTAAAAATCATCATATGTTAACTGCTTGACTACTTCTTTTCACATTTGCTGCATGTAACTACTGGACAATTATCAGGTGTGTGTGTGTGTAGGTAAACAGCCACCTTCGACCATTCTTCCTCTCTTGTCACTTTTTTGTGCCTACCAAGTAAGAATCTTCAAGGCTGTTCAGCGGTTAGCATCGAACGGGTTGGCTTGCTTATTGGGGGAACCGACTGGACCCAGAAGGGGGAAAAAGGTTTAACGTGTAAATTTTAACGAAGCGAAGGGAGGAGAGGTGACCAGCAATACAGCCATGTAAGTAAAAAAAAAATAAGAAAAGGAAGAAAAGGAAGAAGAAAAAAAAAAAAGAAAAATTCGTACCAGACGCCAGCCAAACACGGACACGGTGGCGGCGGGAGGGTTCCAACTTGTTTTGGCTGTGCTGCCGATAAGTGAGTTAGCCTCCGGGCTGGACCCCAGTCCAAACGAATGCACTGCGTTAGTAGTAGTTTGCGCTGGTGTTGGCTGCTTGTCTATCTCTTTCATCAAGATGTTATGTTGACTTGATTACAGTACATACGAGTATTAAGTAGATCTCGTAAGAACATCAACAATCCAAATGATTTTCTATCCTATGGGTTTCTCTGAGTCCTTTCTACTCAGTAAGTCAAATGCACCAAAGGATAACTGACTATCTTGCAATACATACATCATCCTAGACCGATCATGACTGAGCCAATCTGGAGGGGGCGAAAAAAAATCTTGGGGCGGCGGCGAAGCCTTAATGATGACGCCTCAGGCAGAGAAGCTAAAAGATGTTCCAGCGTTACGGGTACGGAGGATTACCGCGAGCAGCTGAGAATAATCTCCCGTGACGTATCTGCTTAGTCGTCATAGCCAAGCCGCCTCCTTGCCGCCGCTTCATCACTCAACACATGTATACCGTACCTATACTTACCCACAGTAAACGCGTGTATACAATGTATCTTTACAAGAATGGTTGAGAAAGTACTCGAAAATGGCTTGCTTCTAGCTCACGCTTTACACTTACATCTTGGAAGTACTGTATCTCCACAGTGTGGTGTATGTCTTTCATCCGTTTGTCCCTTGCCTTCGACAACGTGATGGCAACATCGTCACGCTCACCTAGCAGTTTAGTCAATTCAAAAAAAAAAGGCGGAAATATCCAATCATCTATTCACACTTCTCAGAGCGAGTCTATATAGTGGTTCGGCTGCCAGGATCCTGCCATCATCGTGCATAAGGGTATAAGGCCGACAACTCCTGGTCGGAAATATCGAAGTACATAGTACGGTGTCCAAGGCAAAATGTGACAGTGGCGATGCTATTAATAAATAGACTGGGGATCAAACGTACTTGTGGCCAAATCCTTGGATGAAAACTGTGGTGGCATGGTCACCGCTCCAATCGAAATCTTCAGCTCGTGTGCGCTTGTCTCTCGTACAGCGACAAAAACCACATTCTGCGCTCCAGAGGCAAGTGAAAAGGCGCGGCTATCGCTTGAATCATGCCCAGAGCTAGTACCATACCTTGACGGAGGCTCATGGCATGATCCTGGGCCGCATGACGTGGTACGGAGATTATACAGCGAACCTTTCCACGTCGCTGCAGTGCTGCATTCAAAGCAATGGACTCTGCTGGCCAGAATGGGAATGCATTGTAATACTTGGGGGGTCCGCCAACAGTATCAAAGGTTCGACCCATCGAGGACGGGTCAAGATAAAGCAAGGGCCTCCCTCAATTGTCCGAGTGCCTGGTCTAAACTTGAATGGTCTTGAAATTCTGACCGACTTCTTCGTGATAACTTGGTAAGACTTGTTGGCAGTCTATACTTGCAGGGCTGAGACGTGTTACGTATCAGTTAGTTATAAGAGGACCGGTGAGTACGCACGGCCGAATGGGCGTGTGCATCAAGGGTTACAAGCTACTAGATAGCGGGATCTATAAATTATCGAACACAGAGGGATGGAATCATGGTTGCACTAGTTTTTTGAATGATTATAGTAAGCTATGGAGTACGAATCCGTTGCTGCATGGCGGAGCGTCCGTCATCGATCTTAAACAACACTTCTCTCAGCCTTCTCTCGCTGTCCTGGGGTGCTGCGCTTGATCAAGATCAGCAGCAGGCCAACGACAAGAGCGAGGGCCGCGATTTTCGGGTAAATATAAGGGTAGCTGTCAGAAGTGATGAGGGAGGCAACCGCAGGAGCCACAGGAGTTGCCGAAGGTTGTGACGGGATCTCCGAGATCATTTCTTCTTTACACAGCAGATATCAGCACATCGCAGACTTTACTCTTCTAGAAGCAAGCGCAGACCGCAGGAAGGCCAGTCTACAACTCCTCGTGGCTGCTACCTTTCTCTTCGGCCTTCTCCTCCACCGGCAGCTCGCCGCTCTTCACGATCTTGACCGTCTCCACGGGCTTGTCGCCGCGGCCCTTGGGCACGTTCTCAATCTGTGCGACAAATTCGTAACCTTCGAGCACCTCGCCGAAGACAACGTGACGGCCGTCGAGCCAACTGTTTCGAGGGAAATCAGCAAGCGGCTACGTTGTTATGGGGAAGGATGAAACTCACGGAGTGGGGACAGTGGTGATGAAGAACTGAGATCCGTTGGTGTCCTTGCCGGCGTTGGCCATGCTCAAAAGACCCTTGCGAGTGTGCCTAAGCTTGAAGTTCTCATCCTCGAACTTCTCGCCATAGATGGACTTGCCTCCGGTACCTAATTGTTTTTGTCCACAATCAGCATTGAACTCATCGCACGCAATCAAGAACGACAGGACATGACCACTGACCATCACCGCGAGTGAAATCACCACCCTGAATCATGAAGTCCTTGATGACACGGTGGAAAGTAGAACCCTCATAACCGAAGCCCTTCTCACCGGTAGCAAGAGCCCTGGAAGTAAGTAACGTCAGTGGTGATCAGGAACCTAGCTGGAGCAAGGCCCAGAGTATCATACCGGAAGTTCTCAGCGGTCTAGGTTGGGGAATTGAGTTAGCATTGAGTCCGGCAACAAACAGAGCTGCGTGGTGAATATCCACATACCTTGGGAACAGTCTTGCCATACAGACCAAGGACAACTCTGCCCAAGGGCTTATCGCCATGCTCGATATCGAAGTAAACCTGCATTAGACATCAATCAGCACCCATTGTCCCGGAACATGGAATAATCCAGCATCCTTGAGGGCAAGCGCTCAAGCTCATAGCTCGCATCTCATACCTTACTGGTAATCTTCGGGCCCCGAGGCTTGGCCTCTTCGGCGTGTACGAGGGCGAACCCGACCGCCAGGACCAAGAAGAAGGACAGGAAAAGGTTTCTGAAGTTCATGGTTACTGAAGAATGACTTCAAAAAACTGAACCTCGAATGCAATTGTCTGGGGGTAAGATGAAGGAAGGCACAGTCGCAGACAATTGAGGAGAGAAGCAATTGGACCGCATCGAGGCCAGCTTGCATTACTTTCCTGGCCTACTGCGGAGGTGCCAAGCCCATCATTCCTGATCCAGTAAGATGCATGATATCCAAGGTTCCGAAAGCGCAGTGCTAGTGGTGGTACTAGGTAAGAATGTGTAATTTGCGGTTCGCCGACAGGGTATAGTACTGGTATCCATACATTCTGCCCAGCAATAGGGATGGATGGATAACGTTATCATCCGGCCAAGCGTCACAGCATCTTGAAACTTACCGTCATTTGCCCCGGAGAAACTTTGTTACTGGCGGATTTTCTCCCGTGCTCAATCATCGCGGCGGGCAGTTGAGAGAGAGCCCCGGCAGCGCAAGCAACGAGATCGAGCTCCCATCGCAAGTTCTTTTTTTTTTCTTCTTCTAAAGCCAAAGGCTTTTGTACTAGACAAGATGGTAAAGAAAACGTGTCTGCCAATTGAGCTCCGCACCCCGCTAACACTCTCCATCAGGTCTTCATCCTAGGCGTCAACTTCCCCGAGCGGAACCTCGTCAAGGCAAGCAAACGTGCATTAATCGAGTCAACCTTCCCCTCTGACCGCAATCCAGAAATCCCTCGAGTCATTCTTCGGCATCGGTAACCACACCTCCTCGCGCCTCCTCGCCCGCTTCCACATCCATCCAGCATGCAAGGTCGGCGAACTGGGCAACAAGCAGGTCCTTGATATCACGGCCGCCCTGTCCGACATGAAGATCGAGAACGACCTCCGCAGACAAGTCATCGACAATATCAAACGATTGAAGGAAACCGGTACCTACCGCGGTCGTCGTCATGCGCTGGGGTTGCCCGTTCGGGGACAGAACACACGAAACCAGGTGGGTGGATTCCTTTCCGTCACTAATACCCTGCCTTTTCATGGGAAGGGTGTATTTTGCGGGCTTCGACTCTGCTTCCAGGAGAGCATGCCTGTCACCGTTGGAACTATCCGCTAATATGGGGGACCCTACAACAGATCAAGAACGCTGTCAAATTCAACCGTATCGAGAGACGACTTGGTTGAGGCGATGGGTTTCTATTTCGATTGGCGAGTCTTGCGCTTGGCTCTTTTATCATGAGGGCATGGGTTGGCGTTATCGTTTTTTTTCTCCCTTTCTTTCTTGCTGTACTCTGTAACCTGTATATTTTTCACTAGAACCACCCCGGACCCATCCTCAATATTCGATGGCATGTATCACATGTAGACAAATAAAATGTCTGATTACGAACTGCGGATCTAAGCATTGTTTTCCGAAGAAGCAATTAATGGTGTATTGCTAAAAGATATGCCAACTCATACAAGTGGACTCCTCCGATAGAAGCCAAATACCGAACTTTTTCATCCTACAAATGAAAGAACGCCAGAACCATATGTGCAACACTTTGCTTCACGCGGAAGACAGAACACCCTCTCCCCGATTGATCTGGATCCTCTTATCCTCACCGGCGCTGACAATGCCAACAGAACGATCCCAACACACGCCAAAGACCTTGACCCCTTCGCCACCCACGCGCTTGGCGTCGGCTTTGCCCGCTTCCTCAAGGCTCTTCCGTGTGATCGAGTAGACGCTTTCTCCAACAACACCATCCTTGTCTGTCTTGGTGGCACGGATATCCCAGATGCGGCACGTACCATCGTGGCTACCACTGATGAGGCCGTAGCTGCTGTGGGGATCGCGAGACAAGGAGACCACAGCGTTCGTGTGGCCGCGGAGGGTCATGGCAGAGATAGTTGTCGCCGAGACACGGGGGTCAATGAGAGTGATGTGGCGGGCGGAAGTTCCTGTTGCCAGGAGGTGGTGCTCGGGGAGATGCTCGAGGGAGAGAAGCGAGTGGGACGTTGACCGAGTGTCGACAAGTGCCGCAGTGACCAGATCCCACGTGCGGAGAGTATGATCCCATGAAGTTGAGTAACCGACGGTTGAGTCTTTGGCATCGAAGATGGCGGCCGATACTGGAGCGGTATGGGAGGAGAGCAGAGCCAAGGGTCCGCGCTGAGCAGTGCTGATGGAGGAGTTCAACTTTCTTCTCTTGGAGTTTCTAGAGGCGGCAGAGGGCAGTAGATTCTCCGGGGCGGCCGGGGCGTCTGATTTCTTAGCGGACCAGAAACCAACAGCGTGGTCGGAGGAGGCGGTTAAAATGCGGTTCGAAGGCGCATGCACGGCCAACGAGTTGATGCCGGACTTGTGACCGTACAACTCAAGCTGAGGAGCGATCTTCCCAGAGAACCCGTCTTCGCTCTCAGCGTACTTCCACAGACGCACAGTGCGATCCAGACCGGCCGAGACGATCGAGTTGGGAGACAAGAATTTGGCTGCCTTGATGGATGCGCTGTGTCCACCGTCTACAGCAGACGGAGAGGTCGCAACTATCTGAGAAGACATATTCCACACCCGAAGCAAGCCATCGTAGCTAGCGGAGAGGATTCTTTCTTGGCCTGGAGAGATCGATGACGATGCCCAAGAGGCAGCAGATGATGTCGCAGAAAGCACGTCCACGGCGCTAACCCAATCGTCATGCTCAAAAGAGGCGATGTGAAGTGGAGGAATCAACGCTCTGATATACTCGATCTCCAGAGTCGTTTCAGCGGAAATGCCATTGGCGGTCAAATATTCATCGATGGAAGTGCGGAGGAATGCTCCGTTGATCAGGAACTCGAAAGGTACCGGCTTGTCGTTCGCCAGCAGGTTGTTGACTAGCGTCGAGAGTGCATATCTGCGCAGACCTACGAATCATAAAAATATCAGCATTGTGAGGCTGGCGCATCAATGACTTAGCTGGTAATCTCACCAGTAGGAACCAAGATAGGGCCGGTATTCTCAGGAAGCGCAATGTCTTCCTGTTTGCTGACAAGCTGCACACGCACCTGTCTCTGCGCACTCGCAGCAGACGAAGAATCCTGAGTCCCGTTCATATTTGAGACTGATTTACCAGAAAAGATAGGGTATATTATGGGACTGTGGTCAAAGGCGCACTTCGTCGCCGTTGAGAAAACTCCGCCGAGAAAGAAGAAAAAGTACGGCGGGCGATGCGGCCAGATGTGCAAAGCGCGGAGATCCCCCGCGACCGCCTTCATGCTGATAACAAGCAATATACTCAGTAGACCTACACAAACAAAGACCAAATCGAAGAGTATTTTTATTTCCCTCGTACACGGTCTCATATATACACAGATCTTCCCTGATCCAACTTATCTCCATTGACTCCTAGATTCCCGTCGGATTTCCGCAAGCGCTTTCCGCCGATACTCGGATTCGGCGAACAGCGCCTCGATCAGGTCAATGACTTCTTCGGGCGAGAACTCCAGGCGTAGTTCTCCTTCAACCCAGAGAAATCTTATATCGGCCAGCGAGCTCTCGAGAATATTGATGAGATATTGGAATTTGAGCCAAGTTGGCACATAGACCGCCGTCATGGGTACACGCTCAGTGTTGTCTTTTGCTTCGGGCATGAACAGCTCTTCCAACTTCGAAACTTGGTTGCAGAAAGATACAAGTCGTTGCGACTGGGGCTCTGAGATGTCACCCAAGTCTTCGATCTCGATGATCATCTTGCTGATCACGGTCGAGACCAAGGATCCGATTGACTGAAGAAGGGCTGAGTGCGATAAAATCGGCTGCCATTCTGCATAGACACTCCGAATTCTGTCAACGGTGGCAGCGACCGCATTCTCACATTCGCTCAGATACGGTTGCTCAGAGCACTGGCTGAATCCTTGGGCGCCGTCGAGAAGATCGGTCACAATGGTGCGCTGGGTTTGCATCTCTTTGCTATATGCGAGTTTGCCAAATTTCTCCATCGCATCAATGTCGGCTTGCAATCGTGTAAGCTGGTGCGCCTCCATGATGGTACGTATTTCGCCAGCAAGATACTGAGTATCATTGTAAAGATACATTTGCCCAGCATTCAATTTATGATCATAGAAGGATGAGGCAGTGGCCTTGAACATGGCGAGGATCAAGGTTGGGAGTGCAAGCAGCCCCGTTCCAGAAGATACCACGCGTGAATGTGAATGTCTGAAATGTATTAGCATGGAAATCAACTGCCTTGATGCATATAGAAACTCACTCAGGCTGAGTTATAGCTTGGGAATCAATGATCTGTTGTTTTATGATATCCACGATGGAATGAGGTATATCCGTGATAGTGTATCTTTCGGTCAGAGTAACCTCCCTCGAAGAAGTAGGCTGCCTTGCACTTTTGCCGTTGGCGTGCTGACTGACTTGCGACTTTCCGGGCTGTGGTTGATCGACGGTCTGGTCATCATCATCGTCATCTCCCCAGCCCCAAGCGTCACCGGCATCGTCTTCAGCTGGAGCGCCTACTTGAGACTTCGAGTTTTGTTCCTCGGTGTCATCGTCATCGAGCCCCCATGCACTCACGTCCTCTTCGTCGTCTTGAGCTTTAGAAACCTTGCCTTCACTTTCACCTGCATTGTCATCATCCCAGCTGGCATCCCAATCATCGGCTGGAGCGTTCTCCAATAGCGTGTCATCTTGCTCAGATACTACCTCTACTTCAACCTTTTCCACCTGCTTTGTGGTGCCTTGGCTCGCAGCGAGGACTTTACGAACTTGGTCCAGAGAGTTAACCCTCCGCTTGGCAAGCCAGAGTCGAGAAGCTTGGTTCACCCAAGAAGTAAGTTCTTCATAGCCATGCCAGCCCAGGTCCTCCACAGACTTTGTGAATTTAAGGACACAATCCAGGGTATGCTCGAAGTCTTGAAGCCCTCCCAGCTCGATGGGGATGGAGGGTGACAGCCACAATTTAATCATCTTCGAGGACAATGAGGGAATCAGCGAGTCCGAGAATGAGTCGACAACGGAGGTTGGTACAGCCTGTCGCAAGAAACCAAGAAGGTTGCTTATGTGTCCGAGGACTTCAGGGACTGAGGTTTTCGATGCTTGCGACTCCACCTGAACTGAGGATTCAGAAATCAGAATCCCGCGGCTTTGACCATCAACGCCTCGCATCAAGGTTGGGTCTAGTAATGCAATCATTATGTCTTTTGCAAACTTGTCACGCGCAGTGACGAATATCTCCATTCTGTTTAGGGCTGCGATCGTTCCTTCTAGGCGGTCACCTGCGATTTGAATTAGAATAAATCAAATGAATCAGTTAGCAATCAGGTTTATCAGGGGTTATTACCGTCTTTTTGAACTGTTAACTTCCCTTCCCGTCTTTCAATCTTCAGCTGCTCATTCCATTGAGAAAGAATGACATCAACGACCTGCTTTCGCAGACCGGCGACATTCTCCAACAAGACGTGCAAGACGTTGGTGTTCGCAAAGTGATCATTTTGTCTCATTGCAAGCTCAGCTGCCTCTAGCGTGTCGATCACGGCCATGATCCGACCCTCTCCCAGTGCTGACCGACCATCTTCCAGCTGCCGGCAGAGCCCCTGCACCTCCTCCAGAGCACTGGTCACCGCCTGATTGAAAGCAATTTCAGTCTCAATCAATCCGACCTTCGCAGCGGCATCCTCCACCTTCAGCTGTAGAGGAGTGGTATTCTCATGTTGCTGCACGATCTCTCGGGCAGTGACCCTGGAGCGCTCGATGTCTGCATGAAGTTGTTTCGCTTGGGAGATCCATCCGTCCGCATCAAAATTGTTCTCGCGACTGAGAGAGTTTATTTCGGCCTGTCAAGCAATTGGGATGGGCATTAGCAGGACTCAGATAAGCTGGATCTGATGCGGGGCTCGCGTCTCGAATCATCAACTCACCTCAACTTGTTCTCTAGCTTTGGAGATCAGTTCCAAATCCTTAGACAGTGCAGAGACAGGAAACTCGGCCGCAATGATCTTTTCTGAGGAAGGATAAGTGCCGTCAGTCACGAAAGTAAGGACCGATTGACAGATCCCCTCCTCTGAAATCTTGCCGGGCATCTTGTACCGTGTCCTTCGCGGGCCAACAAGCTAGGGGAAACCGTCACAGAGATGGCGCAAATTAGGAAGCGGTTGCTTTATTATGCTGATCCGACTGATACCAGCCTTGTATCTCAGACGGAAATCCCTGGAGCGAGCAACAAGGAAATAGTTGAAGTACTCCGTATAGCACTTGCAACAGGAATAGGAACTATTGAATCGATCAACAACAACCACCACCACCACCACTACCATGTGACCTCACCGCTCACCGCCCTGACTGCGATAGACGGAGATGGAGCAATGCGATCAGCTTGAACTACTCCCCACCCGACTGATTCATGCAGCCTTCGTTTCACTGCGCTCTTCATTCGTGGGTCTTGGTCCTCGGGCTTACGATTTCGCAGTGTTTTTCAGGAGGTGTGTTGTCGTCACGTCATAGGCCAATAGCCATTACCAACTCCAGTGGCATGGTTGATCTCCGAGGTCTACGACAGACTGTATCAGATATCGGGACCCAAAACTCCACTCCGAACCGTCGCAGTCCAGTTTGAGTTCAACCTTTTCTCAGCAGCCATCAGTGCTCACGACACTTTTCTCTGAAAATCCCTTTAAAGAGACACTGCTATCAAGCAGAGCCCACCGTGTCGCCACTGTTTCTCTCACGGAGCCTGATTCGGGCAACCTCTTCTCTATTCATGTAAGTTCATGTCGCTACCCTTCGCTTGATTTTGAGACAAGAAAAAGAAAAAAAGAGCCCAAAACATGCCCCTCCGCCACTGCCGTTATCATCAGACCTGTTGGTACGGTTCGCAACCCGAGATACCATGGTCATTGTCAGCCGCTGTTACTGTTATGCAAATATCTTCAATCACAAATTACCGCATGATTAGCATTTTCCCGCGCGAAGAAAAGACGTGCATCCATCTTTCCAATCACAATGTTTTAACCCCGGAGCATTGCTAGCTTCTATTATACTATCTTAAAACCCCCCGTTGGGCGTAATATTACAGAGGGGGTCAATTATGGCGTGCTGACAGTTCACTAGTTCCTCGATACGGGGAGTGACCACAACTTATCCCCGCAGGTTCGCAGGGTCGGCTTTCAACATGTCACCAAGCCATAAGGGTCACTTCAAGCTCCTCCAGAGGTTCAAGCCGGACTACTCGCCCAGCGAGTTTGTTCAGTATGAGTCAACGAGGACTGGCATGAGGGTCGTGGTCATCGACCAGAAGGGTCCTAAGGTCACAGGATATTTTGTCCTAGCTACTGAGATCCACGATGACTCAGGAGCTCCCCACACGTTGGAGCACTTGTGCTTCATGGGGTCGCGGAATTACAGATATAAAGGATTCCTAGACAAACTCGCAACACGAGTGTACTCTAGCACTAATGCATGGACTGCCACTGACCACACGGCTTACACGCTGGACACAGCGGGCTGGGAGGGTTTCGCTCAGATCTTACCCGTGTACCTAGAGCATGTGATCGCCCCGACCTTGACTGATGAAGGGTGCTATACTGAGGTCCACCATATCGATGGGGCTGGAAACGATGCAGGCGTGGTCTACTCAGAGATGCAAGGAGTACAAAACAACTCCGCCGAATTGATCGACTTGACTGCCCGTCGGTTGACTTACCCGGAAGGTGTAGGTTTCCGTTATGAGACTGGTGGTATGATGGAGCAGCTTCGTGTTCTCACTGCGGAGCGTATCCGAGCATTCCATCGTGAGATGTATCAACCAAAGAACCTGTGTCTGATCATCACGGGTGAGGTAGATCATGAGAACATGCTGAGTGTTTTGGACAAGTTTGAAGATACCATTCTAGATGTCATCCCTAGCCCAGATGCGCCGTTCACCCGCCCTTGGGTGGATTCTAAGCAGGCACCTCCGTTGGAGAAGTCCACCGTACAGAGGGTTGAATTTCCGGAAGAAGACGAGTCTTTTGGAGAGATTGAGATCAGGTTTCTTGGTCCTGATTGCATAGACCCCGTTAACAGTAAGTCAAGGCTCATTCTGCAGTGTAAAGACCGAATACTTACGATCGATAGCTGGGGCTGTCAACGTTGCCCTGTTGTATCTGGCTGGATCGTCTGCTTCGCTGCTAGACAACATTTTGGTGGAGAAGGAGCAGCTCGCCAGCGCAGTCTATTATGCCACCGAGGACCACCCCAGTATCGAAATCCGTTTCACTTTGACTAGTGTTGAAACGAAGAAGATTGCTAGGGTGGAGCAGCGTTTCTTCGAGGTTCTCAAGGATGCAATGGAGAAAGAACTTGATATGAAATATCTTAGGGAATGCATCGACCGACAACGGCGGACTTGGAAGTTTTCGACAGAGACGTCAGCTTCCTCCTTCGCTGAGTATGTGATCTCTGACTTCCTCTTTGGAAAACGGGACGGGTCCACCATGCTCGATGTCGCGAGCCTGAAGGAGTACGACGTGCTGGAGAAGTGGAGCGAGGAAGATTGGCGCAGCTTCATCAAGAGATGGATTTCTGACGCCAATCACGTCACAATCTTGGGTGTTCCATCCTTGAAGATGTCTGACACTCTCAAAAAGGAGGAAGAAGCCCGGGTTGCGGAGCAGAAGAAACGGCTGGGTGAGGATGGTTTGAAGAAGCTCGCAGACAAGCTTGAAAAAGCCAAGGCCGAGAACGACAAAGAGATCCCTAAAGAAATGTTGGAGAGGTTCCAGATTCCTGGCGTCGAATCTATCCATTTCGTCGAAACGACAACTGCGCGGTCGGGCACTGCTCTGAAACTGGGTCGTCCCGAAAACAAGCCTCAGAGCCTAGTGGATGCTGATGGCTCAGACCTGCCTTTGTTCATACACTTTGAGCACATCCCAAGCAGCTTCGTTCAACTCTCTCTCCTTATCTCCGCCGCAGCCGTTCCAGTGCAACTTCGCCCTCTACTATCTGTGTACACGGAAGCGTTCTTCAACCTGCCGATCCAGCGTGATGGCAAGACCATCGACTTTGAACAGGTCGTTGTTGAATTGGAAAGAGATACGGTTGGTTACTCTATGGAAGGCGCCCGAAGCCTGGGAACTTCCGAAATGCTGCGGATCTCCTTCCAGGTGGAGCTGGAGAAGTACAGCACCGCAATCGCATGGCTTCAGGAGCTTTCTTGGAACTCGATTTTCGACGTTGAGAGACTGCGCGCTATTACTAAACGCCTTCTCTCTGACGTCCCAGACTCCAAGCGAAGCGGCGACGACATGCTGGCGGCAGTGCATGTCATGGTTCACTACGCGCCCGAATCTATCGTGCGTGCCCGCAGCACTTTGGTCAAGGCCCGCTATCTGAAGCGGATCAAGAAGCAATTGGCTGACGAGCCGGAAACCGTCGTTGCACGCATGGAGGAGATTCGCCAAGCTCTCTTCCGGTTCGAGAACATGCGGGTTGTGGTTATTGCAGATCTCGAAAAATTGCAGAACCCGGTCTCGGCTTGGAAGCCGTATGCTGAACGGCTGGGAGCGGTTGCCCCCCTTCGACCCATCACAGCCAGACGTCCCTTGCTCAGTGAGGCTGGTCAGCACCTCGGCGGCAAGTCGTATGTGGTGCCTATGCCGACCATCGATTCCTCCTTTGCCTACGCCACTGCGCGAGGCTTGGACACCTACGACGACCCGAACCTGCCTGCCCTGCTGGTCGCGATTGCGTACATGAACGCCGTCGAAGGTCCTCTCTGGGTTGCCGTCCGTGGCAAGGGTCTGGCCTACGGCACGAATTTCGCCTACAACATCGACACCGGATTCGTCAACTTCGATGTGTACCGGTCGCCCAACGCCCACAAGGCCTTCGACTCCAGCAAGCAGATTGTCGAAGACCACCTTTCTGGTGCCATTGCGTTCGATCCCTTGATGATGGAGGGTGCGATCAGCAGCATCGTGGTGAGCTTCGCCAACGAACAGGCCACCATTGCCAACGCCGCTTCAGACAGCTTCATTCGCCAGGTGGTCCGTCGCCTGCCCAGTGACTACAAGGAGAACATGCTCAAGCAGGTGCGCGCCATTACCGTTGAGGAGGTCAAGGGTGCTCTGAGAAAGATCATCCTGCCCTTGTTCAACCCTACGACGGCCAACATCGTCATCACGTGCGCTACTGTAATGGAGGAAGTATGTCAACCCCAATCCCGCACCCCCCTTCAAAACTCTTGGGATGACTCCTGACTGACTCATCGATCCAGACAATCAAAGAAGGCCTACAAGCCTCCGGCTTCACACCCAAGGTACAGGCCCTCAAGGAGTTCGAGGACGACTACGGACTCAAGACCGGTGATGACAACGATGACGAGGAGGAGGGAGAGGACGACGAGGATTCCGACGATGATGATGATGACGACTCGGAATCCGGCTCCGAAGACGAGAGCTCCGATGAGGAAGAATCCGGCTACGAGGATGACGATGAAGAGTGATCTTTCTCGTCTTGGTAGGAGCCTTATGAAACCGAATGAACCGCACGGTATACTACAGTACTACAGTACCTGAACGTCTAGACGATACGCGGCAATAAACCAGAAGCTAGAAAGCAGTCTTGTCAAGCCATGAAACGAGCATGATTATCTCTTTTTAAAGAAATACATACAGATATATTTGTAAATAACTTTCTTCAAAATTAGAGGGCTGAACAGGCTATCCCCACGCTGGAGACCCCGCATTGTTTGGTCGGTGCCGCCGAAGAACAACAGGCCGTATCATCTTAAACTGCCATTCCCCTACCATCCAACCAACAAGCTACACGTAAGAGCCAAGACAGTCAGCCAGCCCTCAACAACCGTCTGCACGAAACCTCCGGGTCCAATCGCACAGGTAAAAATCCATGCCAAAGATGTATGTATGTATATGGTACAAAATAGGAAATATAAAAGAAACAAGGTGGTAGAATACAACCATCATATCTCAATCTGGATCATCAGCCACCCACCGACACAACCCATGCCCTCACCTGACCACAGCTGAGCACCGCAGTTAACATACTCCTGTTTAAGATATGAAGCACGAAACCGCATGCCCAACTGAGATCTTCCAGCTCCGGTCCAACCCATGTATCTCATCGAAGACCCCATATACCCTCTAGTAACAAGAGCCCCAGAGAAATCCAATGCGAGTAACCTTCAAAGAAATATGCAGCACACCGAGCACAACAAAAAAGATAAAACAGAAGAACGGATAACCCCCCTCCCCCGAAGCTTTCAGCGAGATACACAGCCCATTGGTGCAGAACGGTCACTTGAGACGGAATCAACCAAGCCCCGCCGTCTCCCTTAGGGTAGGGTAGACCCTCAAGGTAGGGTAGAGGTACTTAAGCGACAGAGAAACCGCAGAATCTACCAACTCAAGTTCTTCCGGCCGCGGGCCTTTCTCCGCTGAATGATCTTCCGTCCAGTCCGGGTCTTGACCCGGGACAGGAACCCGTGGCGCCGCTTCTGCACCCGTCGCGAGGGGTTGTAGGTTGACCGCTTTCCGAGCAGGCAGGCGCTGGCGGAGAAGGATCGGGATTGTTGCAGAGAGGCTGTGGTGGGAGATGTGGAGGGGAAGAAGGCGGAGGTCGATGAGAGGATGGCGGTGGAGGGGGTTCGTTGTTGGTGGGAGAGCTGTGCGCGAAGGGGAGAGAAAGCGGAGGAGGAGGTGATGAGGGTGCGGATTGAGGTGGTGGTGGTAGTGGTGGTGGTGGTGGTGGTGGTTCTTGCTGTTGATGCGCGGGCAGCGGCGGCGGCGGGTGCGGAGATGGGGATTCTGGAATTCACGACGGGGTTAGCCTTTGGATATTCGGGTAGTCGCGAAGAGGTGGTGCGGTATGTTCGGTGGGTTTGCGTTTTCTTTCGGCTTGACTTTCCAGGCTGGAATTTCGAGGATTGGGGGAGGGAAAGGGGGGCAGGTTGGCGATATATTGGCGGAAACTAGGTGGTGGTGGTGGTGGATTTGAAAGGGCATCCATCGCAAGCAACCACGTACCTGGTGGCCGCGGTCATGGAGGACCGGAGAGTGGCGGGCACGGCCCGGCACTGGAAGCAGATCATAGCGTCCGACTGCACTGATAGAATTGAGGCCAAGAGGACGGCAATCAAGCAAACAACCGGGTCACCGACAGGAGGATCTCAAGTGTGGAGGGAGGGAGAGTTGAGTTGGGTGAGTTGAGTGAGCGTGCGTGAGTGAGTGACGGAGGACGAAAATTGAACACCAACAACGCACGGACCACCTGCGACCTTTGACACCAACAACTTTTTTTCTGCCCGCCCGCGGTCTGTCGCCGCAATCTCCATTTCTCCAGATTCCCCATTTGGTCTACACAGACACTTCTAAACGCATACACACCAATCACCTCCAGGCGCAAGCTCTGTCGCATATCTCCGATCATTCGAGAAATACAGACCAATCTTTATCGCCCGCCATTGACGACTTTCTATACCCTACACCGGGCGGATAAAAAAAACTACATAAAGTCGCACACGACCACTGAACACTTCGCAACGAAAGCAAACTTCTCTTGCGACTATCACAATGGCCGCCCAAGGTCCCTCGGCTCTCCCTCCCACAACCATCATCTCATCCCGACCGATCTCCCAGTCGGCTGCCCACGACTTCCTCGCGGCGTACCTCGACCGTGCTGCGACGGACCCCGCCCTCCAACCCAACGCCGGAATCAGTGAACATGGCCCCTTGTCGCGCACCACGGCCGCCGCCCCCAATCTGATGCTGCACAATCTGAAGCGCGTGCAGGCCGGTCTGGCTGGCGAGGTCCTGGGTCGGGACCTGACCCTGGCAAAGCTCATGGCCGGAGAGGACGGCGATGCGCAGCAGCAGACCACCGAGGCGGAGCAGGGCCAAGATTGGGAAGATGCCCAGAAATTCCAACAAGAGGGTGAGGCCCTGGAGGGCTCGCAGGACCCGCTGGACGCAGATGTCAACATGGAGCAAGATCAAGAGGGACCCGCATCGGGGGCCATCGACAAGGAAGAGAGGAAGCGCCTGAAGAAGGAGCGTAGATTGGCAGAGAAACGGGCCAAGGCCAAGGCCGGCACCGATGCCTGAAGCCCAGTTGAAGTCTCGCAACAATATTCCGGTTATTGGTACGGTTGGCCATTTTTTTTCGTTTGGGACTCGCTTTTATCGATTCGGGGTTCAACTTAGATATGCATACAGCATTGGGCGCATTCAAGGCGAATATACATAGGAGGTTGCCATTGGTTTGTTTTCTTACTTCTTTTGTTAAGTTCTTCGAATTTATTATAGCATTCCAACACCAACAAATTGTCAATTACAATCTCATGTATCAAAGTGCTCGACGGCTCCCGTACTCTACGAATGGCAGAACAGGAGGCTAAACACCCCCAAAGATCTCGACTTGAAGTACTTGAAGTGAAGGGCCTCACAGCTCACGATCCGCAGCCTTGACCGGTTTCTCGCTGTCTTCCTCCTTGAGGTTGGTGACCTTTCCGCCCTTCCAGCCAAGCGCCTTGAGGCGTTCCGAAAGAATAGGATGAGAGTAGTGGTAGCTTGCGTACATCCAGTCAGCATCCATGGTGCTGAGGTTCTGGATCTGGAGCTTGAGAAGAGACTGTGCTAGTTCCTCAGAGTATCCGAGTCCAACAGCGAAGGCGTCTGTGATTCGTCAGTTTCAGTCAACATGTAGCCAAAGTGGACAACGTGAGGGATGAGCACGTACCGGCCTCAAACTCGAACTTGCGGCTGAGAATGTTCATCAACAGCTTGACGACGGCGTCCATGGGAGCGAGGGCGTCGGAGAATAAGAGGAATCCGATCATAATGGGCTGCTGGCTGTGGAAGCCAAATGACTGGTACAGGGACTTATTGTTCACGAAAGCAGAAAAGAGCGCGAAGATGTAGAACATGTGGAACTGTTATCCTGGGGTTAGCTCATCTCCTATAACAGTTCGGGAAACCAGGAATTCGCGGAACGCACCTGGGCGATACCGAACAGCTTGGTAGTGTGGCTAAGGCTCCAGTGGCCGAGTTCATGACTGAGCACCGCGACCACCTCTTCAGGCTCGCTCTTCTCGATCAAAGTATCATAAATGACGATGTGCTTCTTCCAGGGAAGTCCGTAGAAGTAGGCGTTGCTGTGAGCACTGCGCTTGCTGCCGTCAATGACATGCAGCTCCTTCAGAGGGAAGTCGAGCTTCTTGGCAAGGTTCTCAACACCCGTCTTTATCTGGCCGGGCTCTAGGGGCGACAGCTTGTTGAACAGAGGAAGGATAACGATGGGGTAGATTGTAATAGCAAAAACCTGAATGAAGATACCGAAGATCCAGAGGTAGTAGAAGAATGAGTTGCCAGTCTTCTGAATGATCTTGAGAACAGCACTGATGATCGGAGTTCCCAGCACGATACCCAGCATTTGACCCTTGAGCATGTCCGTGACCCAGAGCTTGACGGTCTGCTTATTGAAACCAAACTTCTCCTCAAGAACGAACGTATTGTAGTACGAAACCGGGATAGAGAGAACCGTGCTGATCAAGTTGAAACCGAAGAGAAAGAGGAGTGTCTGTGCAATTTCACCCTGGAACCGAGCTGGAAGATACCGTGCCAACAAGAGACCACTAACACCCCAAAGCTTGGGGAGGACATCGCCGTAGATGAACGCGAGATTCTGAATTTGACTGTAAAGACCTGCAAAGAAACCGAACTTGGCTTTGGCGCGACCATAAGCCTACCGAAAGAGATGGCGCTCGTCAGTAAACTCTCGAGTCGAGGGAGGCAGAACGCATGTATACCTGACTCTGATCATAAACCTTCTGCGACACCTCGCCCTCCAAGACCTGGGGAGGCTTCGTCCGCTGCAAGACCTTGTACTGACGGAAAGACAAGAGTCCTTCTAGAACAAACTGTCCCAGAGAGAACCCCACGAGGACATTTTTCCATGGAAAGAATGGGCGGTCGAGCAGACGCGCCAGTTGCTATTCGGGACACGGTAAGCCGCGTTAGCTCACGCTTCTTTCAATTGACAAGGCGAACGATAGAAATAATAGTCTCGGAACAGCAGTCCTTACCTCGAGAATATACATGGTAGCGTCCGCAGCACAGCAAGAATCCGAGATAGAACCTGCTGCGAAGTGGGCTGTTTCCTCGGACTATGAGGTGATGAGGAGGAAGGACACCGCGGAGGGGGGGGGACGTGATGGAGTAAGAAGTACTCCGTAGCTGGCGACCTGGTGGTAGTTGGTTGCCTTGCAGCCTTAAACAACCGCGGATGTGTTTCACTGCCTCTTAAGTTACGAGTAGGTTAACTAAATACATGCATGTAACATTACTGTCACTATTTTGGGGTTCAATAATAAAGAACAAGACAGGTTGTCAACAAGGACAATGAGTAAGCGACAGGGTCTCTCTCTCCCTGGTGAGTAACCATAACCTAACCTAACAAAAATTGAAATAGATTCCAACATACATTCAGTTTCACCAAATTCAACCGAGCCCAGACTATGAGAACAATATGCACAATAATATCATTAAGCAAAGTTCTTAACTTTTGTTTCGTTGCATTCATCATCCCCCTATACAGCATCTACAAAAAAAGAGGCCATGTATCTTGGACCGAACAATAAGAATGAACAGAAAAAAGATGATGAAGAAAATGACTTCCACAGAATAGCGTCATAACACACGTCAAAAGAAGTAGCCTTCGCGCACCAACTCCAGCCATGCTACTTCAGCCTCCAATCTGCCTATCCATCCTGCTGCATGCATGGCCTCTTTGTCTCTGCAAACCTCTGGATGGGCCGGCGGGAGTTTGGAAAAGTCTCCCCCGTGCTCCCCAGCAGGTGAGATAGGCGAAGATTGGACTTACTGCGTTCTCTATCCAGGGAATCAGCCCGACACGCGCTTTCATTACCGTAAACCCTTCTATTTCAGAGTAGACCCAGTCCATCAAGGCTAGTTATCAACTAGACTACAATGTCTTCATCAACCATTCTCCTGGCTGGACCAAGTTGGAACTCTTCAAGCTACCAATAGCTTGTTTTAGTTCGAGACAGGCTCGAGAGTGTTACCGCTGATTCAAAGTTAGTCGGGTTTCATCATGACTCGTACTCTGAGGAGTTGTGAGCGCGCGGCGAGAAGGGAAAACTTACGCGACAATGTTGGCCCATCCAATCAAACGCCAGTGCTTCTCAATTCTGCGGCTGATGGCGATCTTCTCGCCAATCTCAGTACAAGCAGGGCTGGTCAAGCTGAGCTTAGCGGCATCGGCCTTCACACCGATGACCTTGGCACCAGTGGCCGTGGAACCGATGTTAACCATGAGAACCTCGTTCTTGGTCAACTTGGCAACCTTAGCTTGCTTGCCATCGGCGGTCTTAACACCCAACAAACGACGGAGCAAGAAATAGTTAACCTCCAACTCGGTGTAAATGGCAGGAAGGCGTCCACGGTGACCCAGAACGAAACCGACGAGACGATCAGCACGGCACAGAGTAGGGTCGACACGGGTACCGACACCGATCAAACCACCAGGCACGGCAAACTTAAGGTCGTTGTGCTCGGCGAAGAGGGACATAACCCGGGAGAAGATAGGCCGGCACTGGATCTTGCCGTTCTCGTCCTTGGTAACGAGACCAGGACGAATCTCGATTTCGTCGTTCAGTTTCAACACACCAGTGAGGATCGAACCACCAGCAACACCACCCTTCAACTCCTCAATCTCAGCACCGGGCTTGTTCACATCGAAGGATCGAATGACGATCATGTGAGGGGAAGCGGTGAAGTCACGGACAGGGACCGGGATGTGCGAAACCAGGTACTCGTTAACGGCGTCAATGTTGTACTTCAGCTGTGCGGAAATGGGAATAATGGGAGATCCATCGGCGACGGTACCGCGGATGAACTTCAGAATGGACTGGTAGTGTTGCAGAGCTCCATCTTCTCTCATGAGATCCACCTTATTTTGCAGGATGATGATATGGCTGAGCTTCATGATCTCAATAGCTGCCAAGTGCTCCGAAGTCTGAGGCTGAGGGCAAGTTTCGTTTCCGGCGATCAAGAGGAGGGCAGCGTCCATGACAGCGGCACCTGAAAGCATAGTACTCATCAGAATATCGTGACCGGGGCAGTCAACGAACCTACAGTAGAGAGGGTCATCCGTTAGCGGCGGGGCTTGTTGGCTCCAGGGGACAGGGTGAAAGAAACATACGAAACATGTCTCAATAGTCTGTAGCGACCGGAACATCCATCTCTCTCACAAGGCGGGTCGATTTCCTTCTCGCTCTTGAAACTCTTGAAGCAAGTCGGTCTGGGACACTCGGGGTTGTCGCACTTGTAGATCTTGGCGTTGGCATAACCCAGCTTGATGGTGATGTTTCGCTCCAATTCGTTCTTGAAACGGACAGTCTGAACCTCGGAGATGGCCTTGACAACCGTCGACTTTCCGTGAGCGACGTGACCGATGGTACCGATGTTGATCGTGGCCTGGCGCGCAATGATTTCGGGCGTCAGAGGGGTGAGTGTGGACAGGTCGAGAGTCTCTGGGTTGGGCTGCTCGGGCAGCTCTGGCCGCTTAGGCTGGGGGAGGGAGGGCACTCCAGAGTTCTTCATCGCAGACTTCAAGGGCTTCTCCTCAAGGTCGAGGGGCTCCTGATCTTCGATGTCATCGTGACCGTTCGCATCGAGCATGGGGGATCCAGGCTGGGATTCATCGTCTGTGTAATCGCCGTTGGTAGCCATGATTGCGGTGTTAACCAGGAGACGACAACGGAATAGGTAGGAAAAGGTGGGTTGACGAGGGGGGTGGGTAGGAGGGGCGAATATCCAGGGTCGTCTGGTCGGATGAAAATTGCTGCTTGGAAACGGAGAGGCGATATGATACGGTTTGAGCCAGTGGGGTTCGGGTTTGTGCAGTGGAGAGCGAGTGGGCGGTGGGCAGCGGCAGGATTTACTACAGTGCTCGTATTTGACCAGTTGACCGGCGGGGGGTTGATTGTTGACTCATCGCACAAGAACAATAACTAGTTAGCTACTACTCACAGTAGTATCGGGCACTAAAACCATTACAATGAGAAGGCAGGATTCATAACACTTATGCCTGGGTTTTCTATACATGAACAATACCATGCAAAAAACATAACATCATTATCTCACGGCTGCAATCCAACAATCCACACTACTTCTCTTCCTAACAACGACAGAGGGGTATATAGGTTTGAATTCCGATGCTACTCATCATCGCTGGCTTCGCTATCAGATTCCTCCTCGCTAACTTCTTCAGCATCCTCGGATTCCTCGTCATCAAACTCGAGGTCGGACGAGTCCTCCGCCGTCAACATCACGAATGCTTTCAGGCAAGTGACCCGGTTCCCCGTAGCGTAAGTGTTCAACAGTCGGCCAACCTGGTTAACTTCAGAAGCCTTCTCATCTTTAGAATCGGAATTCTTCTTCTTGTCGCCCTTCTTCTTCTTTGCTACTAGTTCAGTGCCACGCAGCAGCCATACGCGGATCAGGCCTTCGCTATTGGCGGTAACAACCAAGTAGTCGCCCTTGTTGGGCCCTGGCTGATCCTTCAGGCTGAGGACCTCGAAGTCCTTGACTCTGCCGGGAAAACCATGTGCCCTACCGCCGAGCTGGGCGATGACCTTAGCAAATGGAATAGGAGACTCATCCCCCTCCGGTGCGCTCTCGACTTGTTTGGTGGAATAAAAGATGACTCTGCCGTCTTCAGTCGAGACAGCAAGCAGTTCATCACTATCCTCGGAAGAGGGGTCGGAGCTGACGTATGTCATCTGGTGAATCTTACTGCGAGGGTTAGGGAACACTCTGCAGATGGGAGTCGAGTCCTGCCAGGGTTAATCAGTTTTGATGCCAACAAATAAACAAGAGCACAGTTGTCGACTTACGATGCCAAAGACGACTGCGCCCCATTCGAAGGCCACAGCAAATTCGTCTCCCTTGGAGTTCCAGACAATTCGCCTTCCTTCACCGGTGCTGTATTTGCCTTCCTTGACGCTTTGTAGAATCTCCCGGTTGAAGCTCAAGACTCCAGCTTTCTTGCCAGTTACTAAGTTCCACAATCTCATGCATTTCTCTCCCTTGCCAACACTTAGCATAAGCTTCATACTAGGATGCACGGCGAAGTCGTTGATTCCAGAAGGAGAGCCACCGGGAGGAGCTGTGTCACCGCTTGGGCGGCCCTGCACTTTAGGGTGCGGAGCTTTGATGGTCGAAACGACGGTAAAGTCACGAGTTTTGGTGACGGAGATGGTGTTATCTTCGGCTGCGACCAAGATCTTTGAGCGTGAGGGGAAGCAAAGGGCTGAGATAGGAGCAGAGTGATGCATCAATGAGCCCAATTCGCGGTTCTTGGGATTTTCGAGAATTTTGTTACCGGCAAGAGTCGGAACAGTTGGATAATCTTCATTGACAGCCACCGGAGCAGCAGATAATGAGTAAAGGTTGACACGCTCATCAGTAGCGCCAGTCGCCAGGATCACTTGGGGGGCTTCGTTGGAATCTGCCTTGGGCAACGGGGACAGTGCGAGGCATCGAATTGCGGAGGTGTGAGCCTCGAAGAGAAAGTTGTCCACAAATTGGACCAATTCAGAGTCGTTAGAGGTTTCAGAGGCAGTATCGGTGGGTTTCACAAAGGCTTCGGGAGAAACAGCAGCAGTGAAGCCATGCAACACCCGTTCGTATGAGCCGGTGACAATCTGCAGAGTGATCGCCGGGAAGTCGGTAGCGGTGGCCGCAGGAATCTCTTGGCTGGTGGTTGACTTGGCGACCTTAGTTGCCTGCTTGAGGCTCTGACGGTCTTTTGCCGTTTCTTCTCTCTTGCGCTTGACCATAATGACTGATGGCTAATGTATTAACTTGGAATGAGAAAACGTGGAAAGATTTGGATGGAATATCTGAACGCGATCAGAACGTGGGCAACTTTTTTTTCTGCCAGGCGTTATCAGCGGTGAACGTGGGCGGTGAATCTAGATTGGTCCACGCCGCCATGGTCTGATGTTTAGATGTCTTTTGTCTCCTCCTTCTCAGACTCTCGTTATCGGTTTGAATGTCTCGAATATGGAGCCGTCTTCGGTATTCCAGATCTCGTCTACATGTCTATGACTGATCCTCCAGTATGACGTTCCAGGTTGATCATCAATATACAGATTCTGAGCTATAGATCTAGAATATGAAAGCCGAGTACAATCCAACTGATAGTCATACACTGTGCGATCTCATCTTTGTTCGACCCTTATTAGGTGACACAATGGCAGCAACCCAAAACAGCCCAGAAGGTTTATTTATTGCATACAGAAAGACCTATATGTATTGCAGGGTCTTGCGCGGCAGCGTGTCTTATGTCCTGCTCCAGTATGTCATGTTTGATTTGACTTAGAAGACATTTATACCTGCCACGTCCGGGATCAATCTATACCCATTGGCGGGGTTTGACATGTTACTGGCTCGTTGGCATTGACTTAATGTGTTTTCATAAAGCATCGACAAGATACTGGTAGATGTAAAGGTACATCACCGTCTTCTATAGTATATATTGAGCGCATGGATTCCTGAACGTTCGTCTTTATGTTGAGCTGTGCTCCAAATGCCTTGCCTTCGGTCACCATAAGCCAACATGGACAGGAGAATTCGCAAGAGCCCAATATCATCCTTCTTTATCATTTCAGTGTCTGACTCCAAGCCGGCCACTCGCCAGTCAGTGTCAATGATACTGTTTGCCCAGAAGTCGTAATCTGTGTGGAATCCACCTTGACCTTTGTTAATGGGCCTCCTTCGACTTGGAAGGCCGTCATTTTACCATCGAGATATGAGGTATGGAGAACGAGTAATCCGTAGGCCTTTGGCTCTAGTGGTTTTAACTATGGAGAGTACTACATCCTCAGGTCCTGATATTGCTTATGAGCCGCTCTATAGTAGTTATCTGAGCAGTAGCATTTGACGAATAGGCACATATTAAGGTACCGGTAGATGTGCGTAATGCCTTAACATGCATGGGGTAATAGCATTTACTCCAATGATTGTGCAGATAAGGAGATGACTACCAACTTCACTACTCGAAAACAAACACAGTCCCAATGCATCAGCCATAAACGATGATCTATATCGGGTATTCCAGAGTATCAGTTACATTTATAGACCAAGCACCGACAAAAGCACCATAAGGTGTTAGGACCCTCTGCACAGCTGTCCAGTCTGGTAAGTTGAATGAATTGCTCTTCTATAGTTACCATATTCTTGAACACCGCAGCCCCGAAGAAGGGATGTTGCGGTGGTTGCCCTAATATACTATGCTGTTGCTGCCTATGCAATGATTCACATCAATAAGGAGCTCACCAGGCATACCAGTTATCATAGAGAAAATTATATTTATATCTATTGCTACTCCCAAATACAATAAAATGCAGTTCCTCGATAAATTATGAAAGCGAAAGCAACCACGCCCGTGGAAGTAAAAAGACCTACATTGAAGAGTACTAGTCCGGTCGGAATTGGACAGTGTGACTGAAGAAGGCAAAGCTCGTGATTAACCTGGTTAACTACGGTACCTAGTAAGTTAGTTAACTTACAGCACATTAGTAAGGGGGTTTAACTAATGACCACAGCTTCAGAGGCAACTACCACGCATGTCCATTCCGTCGTCACCCAGAGTAACTGTGTATGGTAAAATACCCGTAATTTATCTGTACCTCATGTGAAATCAAATTGAATGTGCTGCTGTTCGCGGCAGTCACCCAGGCTTCCTGCAGTGGTAGTAACCGTCTTTCTACCAGTCCCTTCTCTTCCTTTTCCTCCCCTTCCATACATACCAGAACTGCCTCTGGACACTTCCTCCCTCCTCTCTCCTCCCTCCCCGTACCGTATTCGGCCCAGAAGTCCTCACCACCACCACCTACACTAATACTCACTCTCCCACCATACACCACACCCACCCCCCCCCCCCCCCCCCGAAGAACCCCAAAAATTCCTTCCGCGGTGAAATCTTCGCGTCGTATCTTTGGCATCATCTCCCCTCACCACAACCACCCTTTTCATCCTTTCTGAGCGATTTTTTCCATCTGGATGACTTCGCTCAATTGGTTTCCCTTAATTTTAGCGCGTTAATCGGATGCTGTGTTCCCCGAAATAGACTCCATGCTCCGTGACGAGCTTCTCCGGTCTAAGAAAGATGAGATCGCGTACGTATTTGATTTTGCCCCCATTTATCGCTTGCAAGCAGTCTTTCTATTCCTGCTGGCCCTGCGACTGGGATTTATCGCTTATTTGGAATTTTATAGACGTTGTTTGTCGTCGCGGAAGCGCAAACTGAGCGAGCTCTACTTTGCGACCGTAGGCTTCGCGGGCGCGACCGGGAACGCTCCGGCGGACTCGCTATACCATCACAAGGAACAGGCGTTTCTCGATGCCAACGACCTTACCAGGTAATTTAAATTTTACTCTGCCCTAATGTCACCCAATGCTATTTTCCCCATTGAATTACCTTCCTTTCATGCTCTCCGTTCTATCAGAATTGTCATTTCCCTTCAAGGTAGTCATGAAGGCTCTTGAATGTGCAAATAACTAGGCATGTTGCTGGCAAGACCTACACACTAACCCTCAACAGAGGCCGATACTTTGATGAAACCACTCTTCCACAGCTACCAGACTATGCAGCGATCCTATCGCGGGATGGCAGGAAGTCCACCGCTACAGCAGCGCCCGTGCCACTACCGGCAGTCGCACCTGCTCCACGGACTCACGATGCTACTCTCGACAGTCCGCCACTGACAACAGAGAATGCTGCCGCGCAGATCAAGCCGAAATCAGGAGAGCAACGTCCAATTCCCCAGCAGCTCCCAACACAGAATCTACAGCAACCCGCAGCTGAACCGCCAGCCCCTGCTCAGGTTGCGTCTGATGTCTCTTCCACCAGGCCCCAGAGCCAGGAAGCATCTTCCCAGCCCAGGAAGCTTGCGCCGGCAGTACCAACACCGACAATAGATCAGAAGGCACATACTGCAAAGCTAGGACAGCATGCCAGTGGTCAGGATACAGCATTGGCGGCGGCTGAGGTTAGGTTGGACCAGAAGCAACCAAGTCCCGTGCCACCACCTACAATACCTACTGTGGTGCCAGTCCAGAAAAAGAATGATGCACGGCCGTCTCTCTCTTTCGGATCCATCCCCAAAGCTCCGGAGCAGCCCCTCTCTCCTGTATCATCAGCCGGCCAGTACTCAAACAATACTCCCTTGCCGGTCACCGTGTCGCCAGCTACAAGCCCTGCCGAGGAAGTCAACGACGCTGTTCCGGGACCTGCGAGCCCTAAGGATGAAGAAATTACTAAGACTCTTTCCACTCTGGTACCATCAACGCCCGACGAACAACTGCGTTTTGAAGAGGCGCAGTCGCTCAAGCAGACCCTTGCTGCAAGCAAATCCCTCGGCGAGAGTGCGGCCAAAGGCACCACGACGAGCGAAGTCATCGAAGAAAGTGCTGCTCCAACTCCCGTCACTATTGAACAGTCACCAACGGTCGCTCGTATATCACCTCCAACAGTGCCAGTAGAGCTGAAGACATCGCGTGTCGTGGTTGGACATCCCACCGAGCCTCAGCTTTCTGCTAAAGATCAGGCTCAGGCCGGAGCAGGCGTCAAGACCCCGAAAGAAACGACCCCAGCCAAGAAGCCATCACCACCTGTCAATGCAACACCGACAGTTGAAAGAATGACAACTAGAGTGTCATCTGGAGCCATTCGTCATAAATCTGTATCTGAGATCCTCGGAGAGTCACCTAAGTCATCACCTCAGTCTGATAGGCAAAGTCCAGTTGAGAAACCCACAGATGCGACAAAGGCCGTAGCTGAGGCGACTCCTGACTCCACGGCGAGGATGCGATTCAAAGATCGTAAAGCACGGGAGAAGGAGAGAACTAAGTTGTCTACCGTGGTATTTCCCAAACAGCAGCAGCAGCAACAGTCTCAGGAGAAGAATGATTCGATGGAGATCATCAGGCAGCATGCTGGCGACCTCGGGAAGCTCAATGAAGAGCAAGACTACCTCTTTACTCTGTTTCAAAGTCGAGCCTACACCCCTCCTCGTGGGACAAGTCTCAGCACACTCATCGCTTCTGCTCATAAGACTTTGACGACGTCAAATCACCTGCTTGACTATCAAGAGCAGATGGACTGCCGCACATTGCGTCGGATTTATTCTCTACAGAATGCAAACAGATGGCCCTTGCGTCAGCTGAAGCGTTCGGTTGAACCTCCACGGGAAGGGAGCCATTGGGATGTGCTTCTGAATCATGTGAAGTGGATGCGTACAGATTTTAGAGAGGAGCGAAAATGGAAAATTGCCGCAGCGAAGAGTTGCGCAGACTGGTGTGCAGAATTTGTCAATAGTGATGCAGAGCACCGTTCACTGCTTCGCATCCAGGCAAAGATCCCTCCCGCAAACAAGGCCGACGAAGTTGAGAACAAGTCCAGCTTAATTTCCCCGCCCGAAGAAGACACGGTGGACGAGATGATGATTGTTTCTCAACCTACTCCAGACCTGGTTCCTTCTACTGAAGAAGATTCCGCAAGCGAAGGGTTCAGTGATGAGCCTCGTCTTCTTGTGGGTGATACGGTCGCACCAGCAGCAATCTTCTCCCTAGGTTCAGACGAGTTCACGTTCTCGTTGGACATGACTCCTGCGGCGCAGAAGATTTTGGATGAGCTGCCTATCTATTCTCCCATCACGATCACGCCTGAACTAGACCTACCAGTCTTCAAAGAATCTCCTGACACGGTCTGGAAGACCGAAATTCTTCCTGTTTCTAAGTACGCGCTTGGTAAGGTTACGTTCCACGACGATGAACCTGCTCGAAAGCGTAGTCGCTACGATTATTCCCAGTATCGATCTGATCTCGATACTGGTGCACTGGACCTCCCTCCTGAGCAGACAAATGTCGCGCTCTTCCGCTTGGAGAACAGGCACATCCGCGACAGAATTCACCCCGGCCATTCCTTTAGACCCCCTACCGAGCATCCTATGCCATCGGTCGGTTTCTTCGAGTCAAGACAGTCTTCTCAATGGACCTATACTGAGGACGATGAGCTTCGTCGCCTTGTGAAAGAGTATTCCTACAATTGGTCACTAATTTCCAATTGCCTAACACCGTCCTCGCAATTCACATCAGGGGCGGAAAGACGAACGCCTTGGGAATGCTTCGAGCGTTGGATAGGCTTAGAAGGGTTGCCTGCTGACATGTCTAAAACCCAATACTTCCGTGCCTACCACCAAAGGCTTGAATCAGCACAGCGCACCATTATGGCACAACAACAAGCGGCTCAGCAACAACAACAGCAACAGCAGCAACAGCAGCAGCAGCAGCAACAACAACAACAGCAGCAGCAGCAGCCACAACAGCCGCAACAGTCACAACCGCAACAGCTGCAAGGTAACAACAATAACAGTAACTCGCAGTCACTGCCCCCGATCCGGCGGCGAACTACACAGCCCGTTCGAGTGGATCGGAGACGATCTTCCAAACACCTGGCGTTGCTCGATGCCATGCGCAAACTAGCCAAGAAACGAGAAACCATGCTTCAGAAGCAACAGCACGGTAAGTAATCCAGGGCAAGGTGTCTCTCCTCTTAGCTGAGACTAACCACAACCCTAAGCGTCTCATCTAGCTTCGCTGCGGAAGGTCAACGAGGCCAACCAACCCAAGCCCCCAATCTCATCACCTGCCGAATTTAGCCGACTCAAATATGAGCGTGAGGTGAAGCTTCAGGAGAGACAGGAACAATACCGTCAGCAGATGTTCGCCCAGCAGAAAGTAAGGCCTTGCCAGGAATGGACCGTTCTCGAATGGTTGGTCGCTAACGTGCCATCAACAGGCTCATCAAGCCGCGGCCCACCAACAGGCAAACTTGGCCGCTCAACGTGCAGGCCAAGCCCCTAATCAGCAGCAGATGATGAACGCTCCTGGGCGAACCCCCAACGGTATGCCACATCCCGGAGCGCCCGCTATGGCAGCTCAGACACCAAATGGAATCCCCAACTCATTGCCAAATGGAATGCCGACGGGGCTGCCACCTGGTGTTGGTCCCAATCAAGCCCGGCCTCATATGCAGGGCATGGCTAGTGGTACACCTGTTAATGGAGCCATGCCACCCAATCCGATTGCGGTGAAGATGATGCAGCAACAGCCCGGTATGCAACACAATGTCGCTGCCCGTCCTGGGATGCCCATGCAGACGCCTCCAGATAATGCCCGAGTCATCAGGGAAGCCAATCGACTCCAAGAACAACAGCGGATGCTACAATCCAGACAACAACCGACGCCGCACCCTCATCAGCAACAAACGCAATCCCAGCAGAGTCAGCAGCAATTTCACAGTCAACAGCAGTTCGTGCCACAGGGCTCACACTCTCCGAACCTCAACCTGCCTAATGTCAATGGCAACCCCAATAATCCAGCCATGATGGCTGCTCTACAGGCCGGAGGCGGAATGCAAAGCCCAAATTTCCACAATACCACCCCACAGGGCGTCTCGACACCATCACCTCGAATGGGTCAGCCTAATTTGCTCTCTGGCGGAGTCATTCCTACAATCAGCAGCTTGCAGAACCAGATCCAACGAAGCAACCCGAACATGCCTCCGGAGCAAGTCAGCAAACTGGCTACAGACCGCTTGCACCAGTTCCAGCAGCAACGCATGTCGCAGGTTGCCATGAATGCCGCAGCTGGAAACATTGGCAGTGTTCAGGCTAACTACCAGGTCTCGCATGACGCCAATTTCCAGTCGCCTCAGGCTGGGATGAGTGGTGGGCCGGGAATGCAAGTACCCCAGGCTCAAGGATATTCGCCGATGATGCGTGTTCCCCAGCCAGCACAACAAAATCGGGTTGCCATGGGGAGCTCTCCGTCCATGAATGGAGCTGTACCTCAGCCAAGCCGCAGTGTAACCCCACAAACCCAGCGCAGTGGGAGCGTTCAGGCCGGTCCAGTGCCAGGCGCAACGAACAAGAGTCCCAACCCTCCTCAAGCACAGACAGCGACTAGCTGAGCCCCTCCGAACGGATTAGACACTTTGACCGACCTCTGATACCTTTTTCCCTACCCTTTCACTGTACATATTCCTTCGCCCACCTTACTACCTTTTATTCCACGCTTTATTTTGCGCCTTGGACCATGCCATGCCTCTTATGAAACCAGCTTTCTTGCGGCACATCTCCTACCCAAAGCTCTCTCACTGCCTTTAACCTCGATTCCCAACATCACCCTCTCAGTCTTCACCTTCCCTTCCCGCGTTTGTTACCCTCTTCTTCTTTTTCTCCCCCCCCCCCTTCTTTCACCATTTTTGCCGCTGATTTACGGCTCGAGCTCCATTTTTTTTCTGGGAAGGATGTCTCTTATCTTTGTTCCGGGGGCCTTACTGCATTATCTAAATTTCTCTGCGCTTTTGTACTACATGTATTGATAGGACGGATACAAAAGGGGGCGGCGAGGATATAACTTGGAAGGCCAATTGGAATGGACGGGCTCAAAAGAAATAATGAACCACGATTGTACGATTACTGCTCAGCTTGTTGATTCCATGCAGTTTAATTTTTCCCTTTTGGGGATTGCTGTAAGATCTGGTCAGGTTCCCTCACAAAGAAGGTCCATGTAAGCGCGCGTCTAGCCCCGAGCCTCCGATTTTGCCACCGCCTCGGCCTTGCATATTACGCAAGTGAGCTTTCCCAACACTAGAACTTGCCCGACAACATATTGAAATCAACTCTCCAGACAATTCCTAGTTCAAACTCTCTAGAGAGCATAGCTAGGTCTTGGTCCAATCCAGCGCCAATTCGCATTCTACCTCAAATGGAGTGAACGGTAGCTCTTGTATCCATCCAAGACACCACGAACACACTGCTCCTCAAACACTCACAGCTTCTTTGAACTCTTTGCCCCCTACCAAAAAAGCACGGAGTGTAAAGACAAGCACCATGTCTTCCTCCGATCCCCCGCCAAGCGGCAGCACACCAAAGCCCTTCTCCCTCTCCCTGGGCAAAGGAAGTCCCAACGGCGACAGCGGCAAATCTCCCAAGAAACCGACCACCTTCAACCTCAAATCCACCAACCCTACCGATCCTTCTTCTTCGTCAAGTACGCGCTCCCTCCCTCTCGCCGCGCGCGGTGGTCGCCCCACACCCCGACAACTTCACCATGACGACGACTCGGACGACGACGAAGACGCTGCTCCCGTCCATGAGGAAGTCACGGGCTTCGATACGGTCACGGGCGGCGCCATCTCCGCCGCCGACGCGGCCGCCAACCAGCCGCTGGTGATCCCGGTGACGAGTACCAATAATTGGCGGGATCGGCCGGGAATCAGTCGTCGAGCAGCGCCGGCGCAACAGCGGGGTACGAAGAACCTGCTGCCGAAGGAGGTACAGGCTATCCGGGAGGCGCAGAGACGCGGGGAGATCGCCGGGACGACGGTCGAGACGGAGGGGCCGAGCACGGCCTATGGGCTGAGTTTTGCGGCGGCGAAGAAACAGGATCTAGATGGGGACCAGGAAATGGAGGATGTCGGGCCTCAGAAAGCGGCGGATGAGGAGAGGGATAGGGCGGCTCCCATGACGCAGGATGAGATCGCGTTGCAGGCGCTCATCCGGGAGAGCAAAGGCGAGACTGCTGAAGGGGGTCGGTCAGATCTGGTGATTGAGGCTGCTGCTGCTGCTGGTTCTGCTGCCGGGGAATTCGGCGAGACGAGTTCGTTCCGCGCGGATATTGCCTCGCGACCCGAGTCGGCGACGCTGGATCAGTATAATGCGATCCCTGTGGAGGAGTTCGGCGCGGCGCTATTGAGGGGAATGGGCTGGAAGGAAGGGCAGGCTGTTGGTAAGGGGAAGTATGGGGGTGCGACGGCGAATCAGGGCAATAAAGCGCGAGTCCCGGAGCGAAGGCCGGGGTTTCTGGGAATCGGAGCCAAGGATGTTTCCGGGGGTAAAGGCGCAGAGGCGGAATTGGGCGCGTGGGGAAAGGCGGCCATGCGCAAAGGGTCGCGCAAGGCCGGTCAGGAAGGGGGGACGAATACGGAGGGTGTCTATATGCCCGTCATGATGCGGAATACGAAGACGGGCGAGTTTATCACCGAGGAGGAACTGTCGACCATGAAGAAGGAGGCGAAGAAACAGACCGATGATGACGAGTGGAAGGCACGGCGAGATCGCAATCTGGAGAGGAGCAGCAGGCGCGATCGGGATGATCGTCCCAGAGAGAGTGATCGCGACTCCCGGCGGAGGGATTACGATGACGGCAGGCGCAAGAATGGGTCGTCGACGAGGGATCGGAGTCGGTCGTCGAGTGATCAGCATTCGAGAAGACGCAGATATGAGGATGACGGCAGTGATAGCCGTGATGATCGCTATTACCGAGAGAGAGACAGAGACAGAAATCGCGACTCTCGCCGGGACCGGGATAGGGACCGCGAAAGAGACCGCGACAGGAGCCACCGATCTCGCGACGACGACCGCTACAGTTCGAGGTACTCCTCGTCGAATACTTCAAGCAGACATCGCGATCGCGATCGAGACCGCGACAGTGACCGCGACTCACATCGGAGACGAAGGTATGACGACCGGTGAAAGGTATTTCAGAGTCGACCTACGTGTATAGTCATGGATATAGCCTCTTCTTCTCTGAAGATGTCGCATTAACACCTAAATGAACATAACTTTTTACACCGCCGATTTTCCCTCCCAAGAAAGATCATTGAGCAAGACAGCAAGGACTCCGCTCATAGCGCCAGTGTATCACAATAATTCCAAAAGCAGATTATCTTTTGTCTATCTATACATGTTTCTCATTCATGACCGGGGGATCCGTGACCCTGTGTTTTCACGACCCCAGCATGACAACATCCTTCTCGG
Organism: Aspergillus fijiensis CBS 313.89; assembly: GCF_003184825.1. Lineage (NCBI taxonomy): Eukaryota > Fungi > Ascomycota > Eurotiomycetes > Eurotiales > Aspergillaceae > Aspergillus > Aspergillus fijiensis. The sequence goes on from NW_024468984.1 coordinate 605,301, forward strand.
ACTCGTTGGAATTCTCCTCCAAGGAGCCGGCGAAGAAGTCGTACGTACTCGCGGCGCCCAATCCACCCAATCCCACGCCGCCATCCATCTCTGCTAGCACCCACTCCACGAGATAGCTCTCGTCGGTGAGCTCCTCAATCCGCCGGTAGTGGCGGTCCGTGTAGGCAGCCAGAGCCTGCAGGATTTCCTTCAACCCTGCACTAGCGCGGCTATCGCTGCGTCGCTTTGCCTTGGCTGATGCAAGCTCAACGAATGTTGAGGCAGGGTAGGACCGGAAAAGAGCGAACAGAATCCGTTGCGCCACTCTGGATGTGCGTGCATTCGTGTTCCAATCACGGACGCGGAGAAGAAGGGTGCGGAGGTTGTCGGGGTCAAGGGTTTGGAGGACCTCGTCAATGGAGGCGTTGCCAGTGAGGCTGTTCTCATTCTGGAGATCCTTTGCCTCGTCTGAGTTCGGGTCATCGGCAGCGTCGATGGCGGAAGTGAAGAGGGAGAGGAGACGACCAGGGTGGTTCAGCTGAAGCGCCAATGTGATGGCTTCGCGATAAGCACCGGCCCGGATGTAGTTCTGTAGCTGCTGATCCTGTTCGATACGAGCCGAGTTGGCATTCACGGCGGCCGTGTAAGTGGCAGAAGTGGTATCGGTCCAGAATGTGACCGTGGAGTCGGCAGAGCCGGAGACAAGACCATAGGGAGAGGAGGTTCTGAATGTGGTAGGGGACGGAACATCTTCGCGGGAGCCGGAGGGAGTCGGGCTGGCAAGCGCCCAGACGCGATCCTCGTGGTTGTCCAGAGTAGTCTCAAGCTCGCCTGAGTAAGGGGACCAGATCTTAACCAAGCCATCGGCCGCAGCCGAGGCCACCAAAGGTCGCAGTTGTGCGGCGGCCGTGTTGGGTGCCAGCGCAGATTCTTCTTCCTCGTCCTCGTTTTCTTCCTGGTGGGACAGATCCAAAGGCGGGAGCCAGATTACCTTAAGCACACTATTCGTGTGGCCTTCGAAGGTGAGGAGACAACTGTAGTCTGCCAGACTCCAGATCTTGATGGTTTTGTCACCCGAGCCTGTGGCGATCAAGCCTCTGTTTGTGCTAGTGCCGCTGTCGGAGTTGAGGATAGGAGTGCCGCGAGGGGCAAACCGCGCCGACCAGACACCTCGCTTGTGTCCGCGCAGGATACCCACCGTGGTGCCATCCTCGGTCGACCAGATCTTGACAGTACGATCCTGGGAGGCAGATGCGAACAGCGTCGCGGAGGGGTTGACATCCAAAGCATTGATATCTTTTTCGTGTGCTTTCCGGGTATACACGGCCTTGGGATGATGGGGCTTGGAAGAGCTCAGCGGAGGCAATTTGCCGATATCCCAGCGCTTGATGGTCCGGTCTTGAGAACCCGTAAGCAAGAAAGCAGGAGGATGGTTCAGAGGATCATTGTAGGCAGGGGTGTTGGCGGGAGGTGGGACTCGGGGGAAACTAATAGCACCCAATGATTCGGCATGACCGGTGAAGACTGCAAAGCACGTATATGACGAAGACTTGGGGTCGAGACGCCAGAGACGTGCGGTGTTATCCTTTGCACCAGTGACCAGCCAGTGACCAGACCAGTCTACATCAAGACAGATGATAATGTCGTCATGGCCCTCGAGATGTGTGATATCAGCACCAAAGTATCCTTCATTATTGGCAGACGGCCTGTCTTCGGATGGCCCAACTGATACGATGCGGATGCTTTCGGTGTTTGTAGCCAGTGCCAGCATCGAACGGTCAGGGCCGACATATGCGAGATCAATAATATCGTCGTCGTTGCCCGAGATGCGCCGGATGATCGGCAAAGGATCGATTGTGGTCCCTGGATTGTAGTTGGACAAGGGCTCCAGAGAGTAAAACCGGATGGTCTGGTCAGCATGAACTGTCAATGCAGATGTCATGCCAGGAGAATATTGAATCGCCACAACGGCCTCATATTCAGAGGCAGGTTCTTGTTCCGCAGTGACCTCGCCTCCACGATTGCAGTCCCACACACGCAAGCGACCATTTTCACCCGCAACCAGACACAAACCACTATCGGCGACAAAGCAGGAGGCCTCCACACTTTCGAGGACCGGAATGATCCTCCGCGTCTTGAAAGTCCGCATGTCCCACACAATCACAGTCTTATCACGGCTAGCCGAAAGCAAGGCATTCTCCGATGGCGAATATGAGAGGCTGCGCACAACCGAAACATGAGACTCGAGCGACGCGATAGGCTTCCTCTTGTTCAAATCCCACACGCAAACCTTACCCTCCTCATCTCCGGAGGCAAGCCGGAAAACTCCCGTTGAATCCTCTGCGGTCTCGTCGTCATCTGAGTCGTTTGATTGATTCTTGTTCTTCCTCTTACTCGAGGACGATTTGTTCGGAAAGTCTGGCGCCTGGAAGAAGCACAGGGCTGAGATGACACCTCCATGGCCATGGAAGGTATGTGTGATAAAACCGCCCCGAATATCCCAGACCTTAATCGAGCCATCCGCGGCGCCAGTCGCCAGTAAGGTACCAGTAGGATCGATTGCAGTCGTCACAACAGGTGCTGTGTGAGGTTTGAGACTTCTGGCTAATTTCGCGTCAATCGTACGTGTGGATTCGTCGAGAGGTGACAGAGAGTAGATTCGCATGGACATGGACCGCGAGCACATAACAACATGTGAGGCCGATGGGGAGACTAAGCACAGTTAGGAAGACCGAACAGTAAATCACTCGAGGCCAGAGGGTTGCATACTAGCTAAGCTTGTGATGATTTCGCCATCCTGAATATGTCCATATAAGCGGCTTGCAAACACAGCGGTGATGTAGAGTACTTACGCCTTCCAGACTAGCGACCTGGTCTCCAGTCTCCAGGTCAATGACGAGAGCATCTTCACTGATGCATGTCACCAGGAAACGGCCACTGGCATCGAGCGCAGTGCTTCCTCCGGTGTAGATAGGACGAAGTGTGCGAGACGCCTCGAAGGTCGTCTTCACCACGGCTTTAGACATGATATGTGAAACTATTCAGCGATTGAAAGCCGAGAATCTATCGCGCCATGCTAGATCCAATAGGATCCACGTCAACAAGATATTCTGCGGTTGCTGGACGCCGCTCAACTCGCCGTCGCACCGGAAACTTCTGATCTTTTTTCGAGATGTTTGCCTTGTTTGTCTTTCTTACCTGCCTGTGGATCCCCGATCCCCGCTAGCCCAAGTTGTAAGCGCTGGAGCCGCCCCAACCGCCCACGTGCCTGCCGCTTTCCTTTCTGGGAATGATAGTCATCTTCCGCCCATCGACCAGCATAGTACATCATTCAAGACCATCCAACCGTCCATCATCCTAGTCAAACCAGACGGCACTTGACTTCATTCCGTCTGTAGAGGAATGGCTTCGCGAATCTTTCAGGGCCAACACTAACAAGGTGCTCACGCGATGGGGCGCCGAGCGTACCTGAATCGACTGGCTTTGGTATGCTCCACCTTCTTGTTCCGTTTCCATATACAGTACTCAGAGCTGTAACCCCACATGAGCAGCCTCTATCATGGTTCATTGTTCATCGTGAGAAGTACTCTCATCACTACAATCATGTTCTTGATGCAGAGCAATCACGGTGGCATCATGTGTGATCTCAAACTTAGCCTCTTCCTGCCCTTCAACTGCCTGTCTACACATCTATGTACCCTATGAATTTCTTGCTTGGCGCTCTTATACTTTACACTGGCAATCCCCACATCTCTATCTGAAGCATATTGTTAACACTTCAAATAGGGGCGGTCACCCTACGAGGCTCCTGATCGTTCCACAGGCTCCGCAGCAAACCCTGAACCTGCTCCTCACAGGAGAGTATCGGCTCTGCATGCGGATGACTATGTCCAGCATTATGATGAGAGGGGCCATCCCATTAATCCAGAGTCCAAGTATTTTGGCAGAGAGCTAAGAAGAGCCAAGAATGACGTCCTATCCACGATGGGGATTGTTGTCAGTGAAGAGGGCAACATGGGCGGCCCTACTGAACAACAGAAGATTGACATGATCGCGGCTGAGAATGACTATGGCTTGGTCATGGCTACTCTAGACCAGATCTCGGTCTTTCTTGGCTCCTGGTGGACTTCCTCCTTGATGGGCCGGATACTGGTAACTATCTCTGAACCTGCGACTAGAAGAAATGATGAACAAAATCAACCTAACCACTTAACCAGACCTTCAAAAGTTACACGCATGTTCCCTTGCTCAGTATGATACATCTAGAGCGTACGAAGCACGGCATAATGGGATTTTACTTTGCGGGTATCCCAGCTTGGGCAGTCTCAACATGCTTATCCTTTCTCCGACATCATCCGCTGGATCGCTTGATTGCGGCCTGCCAAGATCTATTCCCGAATGATAACGTGCTGTCAAGGCTTGTACGAGCCACTTTGAACATATTACACTCGGCGTGAGTACTTTGTGCGGTCTGGTCTTTATCACTAGCTAAAAGCGCATGCAGAACTCGAGGAAGCCTACTTGTCCTAGCTATACAAACTTACATGTACTCCCTGTTACAGTCACTTCACCTCGTTCATCCTTACTCTCTAGTAGGGCTAAGGGCTCTTCTGCCTTTCGGTGAACATGCTCCGATGCAACTTCCCATGTTACCAAATGACCTCTCGCCTCGTTCTATGGTCGGGTTCTTGACAAATATCCTAAAAACACCCTCACTTCTTGTTTACATATATGTGTACCTACGCCCAGTCGTCGAGATCAGGCTCTATCGCCTGCTTCGACGAAGGTTGCCGAAGCCCGTCTATGCAGACGATCTTTCGGTCAAAGTGGCCTACGATAATGACCTTATTGACTGGATGATGCCAGCTCTTGGTCGTCGAGCCGATGAAGAGAATCGTCGCAGCAACCTTACATTCATGGAAGACTTGGCCTACGAAGCCAACTTCTTTCGCACGTGGATTCTATCTTGGTTTGGCTTTAAGACACAACTGATAGGGTCAAGCCCGGAACATACGTCAGAAACGCTTCGTCGTAGAGCACAGATAGAATCAGGATCATCAGGCGTGCAGCTGTCACGCGATGAGCGCCAAACACAAATCGCTCCGCAGAGCAGACAAGAATTGGACACTGAACAAGTGCAGCGGACTGCTGCTCCTCGATCTTCCGTTCCTGGCGGCACTGTAACTTCAGATGCCATCTTCAACGAGACTCAGGTGCTTTCGAATGAAGAGAACAGAATGTCTCTGTCTCCAACAGAAATGAGCAGCGGTGATTATGCGGACATGGCGCCATTGAGACGGGCGATGGCCTTACCCCTAGAGGAAGATCAGAATAATCGGGCCTTGCCGCGCGGCGATCATGCTGCTGAGGCTCCGAGAATGTCGCGGTCGAGTACGCTTTTTTCCCGTCCCTCATCGTCTGCTACCTCTTCTCCAGCTTCGCCCCTCGTGCGTGCGTCGCTGATACATCAGAATTCGGACGTCATCACGATGCAGCTAGAAGTGTTAGGGAACCGTCATGAGCGCAACGCTAGTACAGAAGAACCGAGGGCCAGCAACGACCCTGGCCAGCCACACTCAAACGGAGGGCCTGTCAATAATCAGGCGATCTCAAATCTGCTTGACGATCTGCTGGCGAATCAGGGCATGAATCTAGCCACCATTGTCAACACAGATGCTCTAGACAGCGATGGACTTTCTAACATGACCCAAGGCATATCTCCAGGATCTGTCGACACAACACCGGTATCTGCGGAGAACCCTCAAGTACAAAGTTCGGGGGCAAATACACGCCCTATCGGAATTCCTACAACGAACCTTCAGAATGCATTGCCAGATAGCACAGGGACACCGGATCAGACCGATATGCCCCAGAGACTATCTGAAGTCACTCAGACCTCTGCGAATAATGTCAGCTCTGGAGCTCCTCCGATTGCTTCTGATGGCCGGGCACCACAAACTTCAATAACCGAGTCTCATCCTATCGCCCATCGAGTCACAATTCTATCATCTCATCCCATTGATTCTCTAGCCTCTCACCTAGCTTCTCTAATCACGACTTTGATGTTCATTCCTCTCGAATCTCTTTATCTCCGCTCACTTGCATCTTCTTATCTATCAGCTACAGATGCTCCCGCTGCTCTTCGGTCAGATGTTCACAGCATGGGACTCTGGGCTAGTGGCGGTTCGCGATCCAGTACACTCATGTACTTTGGCAAAGTTGCATTGATGATGGGAGTACAAACGGCCGTGAATGCTAGTGTGTGGGGCATCATCTCCGGTGCTGCCATCAGAATCGGGAGAAAGTATTGCGGTTGGGGATCATTATAAGCATATGTAATATAGTTAATATCGCCAATTCTCATGGTCAAATTACTGTCATGCTTGAAGGGGGCTTGCCTTTTGATCCACAATCTTATGTATGTGCGAATCCACACAGGCACATACGCCAGCTGTCGGAAGTTGATGCAATTTCTAATATTCCGGTATAACCAGATGTCCTCCATTGAGGCATTACGAGGATCGAGGAAAGATCTCCCTGACAGATACAAGACACCAACTGATACGAGCAGTAGGTTTGGACGATTTCTTTCATAATGATCATAAGAACTTAATTATACAGGATTTTGATCAGCATGTGTGTACCAACCCTGAGTGCGGGACATCCAAGCACACGCACAGCTAGCCAAATCCAGGAGAACCCTTATCCTGCGGTTCACTTGGCCGCAGCTTTTCCCTTGCCGTTCGCTTTCCCAGGCACCTTACGACGCTCCCATACCATCAGATATCCCTCCTTGGTGAACAAGGTCTCACTTTCCGCCTTTTTGACGAACAGATCCTGGATCTCCAGCCACTCGGGCCCCCGCTGCTCGCCGGCATGTTCCTGTTGGATGCGGCCATTCTCCGCGGCCATGGCCTTATCGTGGAGTTGTACAAGCCAGGAGACCTTCTCGCTGCCCGCGCCTGCGCCGCTCGATGACGACGACCCACCACCACCGCCGCCACTGCCACTTCCACCTCCTGCTGCGTTGACACCCTTGTCTGCTGCGGCTTCCTCGTGAGCCCCCGGTGCGGCCACGGTGGGGTCGAGGATGATGTTGGCGACGAGATCGTAAAGGATGGGTTCGCTGTGCGGCCAGATGGCGGGGTTGGGTTCGACGTAAGGCGACATATCGAGGGAGCGCGGCGAGGGGAAGGTGACGATGGTGGGGTTGCGCTCGGAGACAAACCGGTTCTTGCTGAAGCGTTTGATGTGGAAGAAGAGGTAGGGGGGTAACGGGTGGAGGAGGCGGTGGCGGACGCGATGGGCCAGCTTCTCCGAGGCGGTGATGCCGTTGTACTTGTTCAGGAGGGTGGTCAGGGGCACCTGGGGGATGATGGATTCGCGGTTGGAGGATTGGAAGAGGGGGGTCGGGGGCAGGTCGAGGGTGAGGATGAGGAAGGGGGTAGTCTGGCTGTTGATCGTGCCGGATTCGGTGAAGACCAGGCGCGCGTTCTGGGTGTCGGAGTGGGCGGTGATGGCTTGGCTCTCGATGCGGAGATGACCCTGAAAGGCCGCGTGGACGACACTCGTGGGCGTCTTGGTGGGCTTCTTGGAGCCGCCGAGGGACAGGTGGAGGTTGTTGAGGAACCAGGACAGGAACTCCACCGGGTCGGATTGCTGGGTCAGCGTGAACCGCTTCGACGAGCGCAGCGCGATCTCCTGAAGGAGCTCGTGCGGGGACACATGCGACCGGAAGGCCTTGTGGTTCCACAGTTTGCGCACCAGCGTGCTGAACCGCACGGCGAGTTGGGGGGTGCCTGGTTGGGAGAAGTCGTGCAGTAGGAAATAGTTCCGGATGGGGAAGACATGCGCAAGCAGTTGGACCACGACGTTGAGGTAATCGTTGGCTTTGATATTATTCATGCCAACAAATCCTGGGGCACAGTATTGTCAGCTTGTTTCTCCTTCTGATGTTGGAAGCTGGGGTTGCAAGGGACGCTTCTTACCAGGCCTGTAGCGATTACCTGCAAGGTCGAACGCATCATGAACCTCTTTATCTAATTTGGCCACCTCTTCCTTGTTGTAGTGCGGGTCGACAACGTATTTGATGTCGTCCAAGCTCTTGTTCTTGACCTCGTAGCCTTCGGGGAGAACGTACACCTTCTTGGTTCCCATGTTGATGAAGACATGGTGTCCGACCTCGAGCGCATGGAAATAGGCATGCGACTTCGGCCCTCTTCCCTGGAAATATTTGCCGCAGACGAGGCAGGCGTACACGTTGATGTTCGACAAGCTCACGGAGCATTGCTTCTCGAAGTCGAAGTCGAGGATTTCGCGATTGATGGTATCGAGGTAGAGATCGCTGTAACCCTCCAGGGGCGCACTTTGACGTTTCGGGGCTGCGATGGCCGGCCTGTCATCATCGGTATCGGCATCAGAAGAGTTGTTGGCTCCCAGGTCCTGCGCCGCCTCCTCGAGTTCCTCTCCTTCCTGCTCGGCAGCTGCGAGTATGTCCTGGCCATTGGCTCGGCGAAGCGGCAGAGCTTCACGGCGCGGATCGTCTTCGGGCAGGTCGCCATCTTCCACGCGCGCCTTCTTCGAGGCAGGCGAGCCCAAAGAGATTTCCTCCTCTTCTAGCGACAGTTCCGCTTGTCTTTTCGACATCATGACTGAGTATACGACGGAAATTCGACAGGAAACATGCGGCGTTGCGGGATTGAAACTGTGAGGACGCGATAGGAACCAGTCGATGCAAACACGTCAAACAGCGTCATGCGGCGGGCGATTGCAGCAGCATCACCGCTCGATCTGAAGCTAACTTAACATCATCAACACTCTAGACGCGGATTGCACAATGCATTTCACTATTCGAAAAGTCGTTGTTATAAGTCTCTACCTCAGCTAAATCATGGGCAAGACTAGTTCGTCCTGGTCAAACTCATGGGAATTATCCTGCCATGCCGACCGATCCTCTTAGAAAAACCAAGTCCCGTAAACCGAAAACATAAGACAATCATTGGTATGATACAACACATTAGGCACTCTTGACAACCCTGTTATTATCAACTTCTACCTCCCGCACGCCGTCCTTGGTTATCACCTTGACAAGGACCTAGAAGCTGTCAGTAAACCCGGAATCATATTGCGGTTCGATTGCAGAAGATAGCTTGTCACATACCCCCTTGTAGTCGATTGGTAGTCGGCGCTTCAGCTCGTCCGTGCACATTTCCAATAGCTTCAGACCTTCATCGAGGGAGATGTCGGGATGGTGGTGTTTATCGAGGGTGGACAAGCAGTAGTATCTAAAGCATCTTAGCACAGGCCTCGGCGAAGAGTGACAGACTGTCTGTATCACGTCCAAACTTACTGGGCATAGCCGTGAGCTGCGTAAGGTACCGACGCCACGGAGGCCAGGTAGTCGATCCAGTACAAATGGGGCTTCTGAGTGATTGGATCCATTCCGCCCAGCAGAAGGTTGACTGTGTAGGGATTCCGGGATCTCAAGCTCCGCGCGAGCTCGCCTCGGACGAAATTGGCAACCGCATTCGGACCTAGTTCGGTGTCGTTGCGCATGGTGTATAGCTGAATGTTGGCTTGGATGTATTCGGCGAATTGGACTAGTGATTCGTACGGTTAGCTGCACGAGCCGACCTTGAGAGTGGCTTGTTGGTCAAGCCGCAAGGAACCCACCAGTGTCTCCGGCCTCTCCGGAGAAGGCCATCAAATTGTGCTTGTTCAACTGTCTTGTCTTATCGTCTTCAGCTTTGATGATGGTAGGACCGCGCATGATAGCTTTGGAAGCCGCCAGAATGACGAAGTCCTTGCCAGTGATGCCGAGTAGTACCTCCCTGTAAGCAGATTAGTCGACAAGAATCTCTCAATGTGGGCAACATAGAACGTACATAGCTGCAGTCTTTATTCTAGGGTATGACAGAAGAAGAGAAAATAAGAGGGAAGGGAAGGCAAAGTGATGTATAGATGTGGGGAGAGGAAGATGATGATTAGGACCTCATCGCTGGCCGCGCGGAGCTTTGACTGCCTGGAGCTGCGGCTACGAGGGCCCAGCTGCCTGAGGCCGGAGCTGCCCTCTTGCTAAGTCAGCATTTAGGCGTTACGTTGATGCGGCCTCCGCCTGCACAGACCACCGGCAGAAAAAAAGTGAGCAAGCGAGTATCTGCGTTGGGTCGGAGTGTCTACTGTCAGTTCGCGTGTGGTCTGCTTAATTTTACGCCACTCTTTTCTCATTCAAAGTCAAGCCACTTACTCTGGGCAATGTCCTCTTTCTTCACAGTCCCCGCTTCCCAGCGGAAAAGAAAGAGAGAAGATCGCGCCGCTGCCCCGGCGTCGAAGAAACGAGGCGTCGATGCGAAGGGAGATGCAACCGGAAGAAGTGGCGGCAAACGCAGGGATCAGGATGAGGAATCGATCTCGGGGAGCGATATAGATGAGGATAACCTCAGCGTTGCTTCTGGTGTGTCAGACGACAGTGGATCGGAATCCGACGAAGGCGAGACCGCCGCCGACCGGAGATTAAAGCTTGCGGAGCGCTACCTGGAGAATGTCCGAGATGAAGTGGATGACATTGGTTTTGATGCGGCTGAGATCGATCGCGATTTGATTGCGGAGAGATTAAAGGAGGATGTGGTACGTATCGCTATCCTTGTCTTCCATCTGCTCAATGGAGCTCACACTCGGGCCAGGACGAGTTCAAAGGACGCATCTACCGCCAGATTGCATCAGACCTCGCCTTTTCGAAAGCTTCGCATACATTTTTCCGAGCAGATACACAGTCGACCACTTCGATCGCAGCTCACGCGCCCTACGTCTATACCGTGTCAAAGGATCGGACCTTGATTAAGTGGGAGCTTGCCGCACCCACTTCCGCAACTGCGCTGCCCTCAACAACCGGAGATTCCAAGCGTCGCCCACGTCCACAGAGAAAGAAGCCCAAGCAAGTGAAGTATGTGCGGGGCTTGCGGAAGGTTGCTGAGACTGGCGAGGAGCATGGCCACACCAAGAGCATCTTGTCTGTTGCTGTATCACCGTCCGGAAAGTTCGTGGCAACTGGTGGTGAAGACAACAAATTGATCGTCTGGGATGCGGAGACCCTGACTCCCTTGAAGACCTTCACACAGCACCGCGACTCTATCAGCAGTCTCGCCTTTGCCCGCCACATATCCACCATGAGTTCCGGAGAACAGCTGTTCACCGGCTCAAATGACCGAACCATCAAGACCTGGTCTCTAAGCACTGCTGGTCATGCCTACGTTGAGACGCTGTTCGGTCATCAGGACCATGTCACTGGCGTTGCCGCCATGACGATCGATCAATGTATCAGTGTCGGGGCACGCGATCGCACAGCGAGATTATGGAAGGTCATCGAGGAACAACAGCTGATTTTCCGCGGCGGATCTAAGAGTGCTTCTTACCAGGAAAGCAACATCGACTGCGTGGCACCTCTACCTCCGAACCACTTTGTCACCGGCTCGGACTCGGGCTCCCTCTCGCTTTGGTCTGTTCACAAGAAAAAGCCCCTCTTCACGATTCCGCTCGCCCACGGCCTCGATCCCTTACCTCCCCTGGACGAGCTCTCCGCCGAAGTCGACCAAGCCACGGCTGCCCACAACTCCCGCCATCTCCGCCGCATGCCTCGCTGGATTACGGCTCTGGCCACAGTGCCTGGCACGGACATTGTGCTTAGTGGTAGCTGGGATGGATTCATTCGCGCATGGAAGATTTCAAGCGACAAGAGGACGATCGTTCCCTTGGGCCCCGTTGGAGGCGTGTCGAAGATGTCCCTAGCTCCCGATACGCCTTCCGAGCAACTCCGACAAACGCTCGAATTCGACACACCCAGCGCCTCGGACCGCATGGATGTGGAAGGTGCACCGACTCAACTGACCACCGGCGCCCCCGACGAAGAAGAGCCGCTCGTCAAGGGCGTCATCAACGGCCTTGCCGTGTTCGAACGCCGGGTCGAAACCGCTAAACCCGGCCAGGTCCCAACAGAGTCCAAGTCCAAGACGACGACGTCCTCGGAGCCGGAAGCTCGCGGCCTGTGCATTGTGGCAGCCGTGGGCAAGGAACACCGTCTGGGACGCTGGAAGTGTTTCACCAATAATTTCCACGAAGGTCCCTCGGCTGAGGGCCGCAATGGGGCTGTCGTATTCGAGGTTCCGTTCATCGGTGACAAGCTCAATTGAGAAGACAAGAAGCATCACCAACGGATTTTTTGTTTTGAAATGAATCATTGTGAACACGGCGTATGTGTGTCTATCTCATCTTCTTTCTTCCATGTGTATTACTATTCCCGGGCCCCGTGGTCTTTGCATATCCTCATATTCTTCTGGTTCAAAAGTTTCTTCTGCTCTTCGCATCCGGAAGATCTCCTATTGTCTTCCCTGCTCATTGTTCTCCTTTGCTCCTAGGTGTGCTGCGGATCTGCCGGAAATGTACATATACCAGATTTTTCGTGAATAGACGAAATACACTTTAAAGTTCCCCGAGCAAGTTATAGACTACGGAAGGGACTGTGATGCACCAGGATGCGGAAGGAACTGCCATAAGACTCGGGCTAGCAGTTTCCTCGTTCTCTTCTAGTCCTCCTCGTAGGTCTTACAGGGCCTTCGTCTTCTGAGGAAGAGGCGATGTATATTGCATTCGCCTCGGAGTTGGCAGGAGGGTTCTGAGTACGGCGAAAGGCGCCAGATGTTGTCCTAGGCGCCGCATCAGCCGATCGAGAAGCCCCGGTGGACTGCTCTGGCTCGGGAGTAGGAGAATCCGATGGCACGCGATATGCTGGCACTCGATTCCGCCGGCTACTGCTAATAGCAGGTCTGATAGGCTCGTCATCATCGTCATCATCATCGTTGTCTTCCGAGTTTTCCGAGTCTTCTGAATCATGTGAGTCCTCATCTTCTTCGCTGCTACCGTCTTCGCTCCCATCCAGCATCTCGTCAGGCGTACCGCTATTTAGAACGTCGGATCGTGTAATTGAGTATTCATGATGCCCGACAACTGTAGACCGGTCAGACTCAGAATAGTCGCCATGGTCATGTTCTAAGTCGTCGTCAATGAATGAATCCATATCCGCATCGTCATCTTCATCGTCCATTTCACTATCTTCGATTCCCGAAGAAGGGCCTGCAGTCCAATCGCCGTAGGGCCAATATCCGCCGGGTTGCCGATACAATGCGTCGTGAAGACCTGGCGGCAAATTTTGAAGGGTTGTGTATATCTCATCGAAGTCATAATCTTCATCATATTCTCCGAACCCGTCCTCAATGTCATCGTCCATGTAGTCGGTCATCTCTTCGGACCCTTCAATGTCGCTATAATATGTGCTCGTTATCGAGTCGCGATCTCGTTGGTAACCGCAGTGTATACATTCATCGTCCTCCAACTCCCATGCACAGTGCGGACAACGTAATATGTTATCATCGTCATCCATGATGGGCTGACTAATTTTCGGCTTGTTGAAAGTTCCCCGAAACAGACCCCCTTCCTTAGGGTCTGCATTCTGTCTGTCCTTTTCTAACCGCTCTGCTTCCTCGTTGTGATGGCGCTGGTGCTCGTTCGTGGTCTCGCCCTTGTCGAGTAGTTCGGGCTGGCTCGTGAACATTTGAACAACGGCTCTAACCTTTGAAGTGTGAGATCGAGCCTTTTTCTTCTTCACTTGGCTAAGGATGAGTCAGGGTGTCTTACCAAGTAAGCAGGTGCAGGCTGCGCCTTCACTGGGGCCCGACAGTCAGGGCATGTTTTGTTGTGTCGTCCACCAACGAACCATGAGGTCAAGCACTACAATGCGCTGTCAGACGCCGTGCGAATAGCTATGCCAAACATATGGGGAGCTTACACTGTAACAAAATGTATGCCCGCAAGCCAAAGTATAGGGTTCATAGAGCGGCCGGATGCAAACGCCGCATTGTATGAGGGACCGAATGCTGTCGACATGACCTTGTAAAGTTTGGAAGAGCTATTAACACGATGTTAGCAATGTATAATTCGAGATATCCGCGTAATACGCTCACCCCCGACGCGTTGTCTCCCGTGTTTATCGCGGGCGCATTTGTGTTATCGGCACCATTGTTCGAGACGGCAGCCCCGGCAGCAGCTTGGGCCATTTTTTCGATATTTGCTTTTGCGCAGCCCGATGAAGATGTATATGAGGTGAACGTAAGACCGTATATCAAAGTGCGCGAAGCTCTTGGAAGTGGATGATATGAGAAAGAGGTCCTGTTGTTTAGGAAAGGGTGAGAGATAAGTATGGACTTTTCAGGTACGCGAGACGATCGCCGACATCACTGGAGGGAGGGAGACAGGCAACTATGGCAGGAGTAAAATAGCCCCCCACCAAGTGGTTTTAAGCCAGAAAATTCGAAGAGGAAGCAACCCCGTAATTATGAGCTAAATGTGACCTGGGCGACCTCGAAACGCGGCTCTCGAGAGATAAAGAAGAGAGATGAGAGGAGGAGAGGAAGCAAAGCTCGGCACTCATACCGGTAGGATTAGTTTTTTGGGGGAGGAAGAGAGACTTCCTTATTCCTGCCTGAGGAACACCGATCACATTCACTTTTGTCTTGGCCGGTCGGATGTTCCGCGCGCAAACCGAACAAACACATCAACATCAACATCATCTTTTCCCCCTCCCTAACGGCCCGAACTAATGGAACGGTTTAATTGTGGAGATCCAACTGGATGGGATCCATTGTATCGACCGGAATAGCTTCCCCTATCATGGGGAGCATTTAGCGCCGAGTTCGATCCGGGCGTCAGTATCCTGTTAGCGCCGGTTATCTTCGTGAGATGGAGACAACCTTCTCGATCTCTTAGAATGCTTTGGTTACCAAGCTTATCGCGCGGGACAATTCCCCTCCCCTAAGACATGATGTTCCATGACATAAAACCCGAAACCACTATTATCTTCTACTTTCGTGGTCGAAAACCGATTCAGGTCACTGTCTATGAAAAGCATGGGCTTAACTAACAAATGTCTGGCGCGCATCCCTAATTCATTACAACATGATAAGATTGGCCCAACGGCAACCCTTGGCTCGCTTAACAAATCGAAAGCACCATACGACAACCTCATATTGGCCGATGGGGAAGAAAAAGAACAATTTAGTACCGCTTCATTCATCCACATGAATCGCTGCTCGGATCTACTCCACAGCAGCAAAGCTTCGTTTTTTGGAACGCCGCTGCTTGAGATCTTCTGATACCAGGTGGCTATCGTCAGTAACACCTTTGATAACTTTATTATCTTCAACAATCTCCTTGTCCATGTGCTCCAAGAACGCGATCTGTTCTCGAATAAACTGCTTCAATAGGCGCGTGTCGAAAGGTCTGGTCGCTCTTTTCTGATCACGCATGAATCGGTTGGCATCTCGCAGGCGCTCTTCGAGGATCTCAAAGCGGTACTCCGCGAACTGGTGGTACAAGTCGCCAAGCTTAGAGATTGGACGTACTGTTGTAAGTACAGTGTCGTCTTTGGTGGCTGAAGCGCGAGGCCGAAAAGAGGTGACCATGGAAATGCGCTCAGTTGTTCCCAAAGCACGGAGTGCCTGATGCTCGATATAGCGCCCCTGAAGAATGACGGCAGATCCCTAAAAGACGCTGTAAGCCTGCTACCACTTGGATCAAGCCCTTCAGACTTACCATCTGTGGTCCTCGGACCTTCACCACTTCGCCGTCACCTTTTCTCAAAGCTGTCTCGCCGCCAATCATGTTTGTACAGTCAGAAAGCATAGTCACGCAGACAAAAGGATAACTGTCTGTATGCCAATCAACGATCGGGTCTTCGTCCTCCCAAGGACAGCCGGCCACGCCTTCGTCTGCTTGTCGAGTCGTCTTCTCCATGACCGCTTTGAGAGCTTCATTCTTCTCCTGCTCGCTGTGAACGGAGATATTGACGTGGCCAATCTCGAAGTCCATGGCGGGAATGAGATCAACACCGGCAATTTTTGAGATGATTGCCAGCGTCTCCGGATTTTTCCAGGCATCATAGATGAACGGGGCGCATCTATGCAACAACATCAGCTATGCTCAAAGGTGCTCGGTCCTGGGTTACACACTCTGCCGCATATCCTCGCAACTGGCACTGAGCAAGATCGCTCGAGTACTTATGCTTCATGAAGACTTCATCGCTGAGAACCTCTTCTCGCATTTTTTGGATGGCCTCTGCAGAGAACAATGGGAAAGGCTCGGAGACTCCCACGGGAGAAACACCTCGGCTGTCCGAATAGCCGAGCTCTTTCATGCTGTACACTTTGGAAGGAGCGGTGTGATCCAGATGCTTGGAAGGGTCAAAGGCAACCTTTCCTGTTGACGAGGTCTTTTGGTGGCTGACTTCTGTCTCTATGGGCTGGATTGGCCCTGCCAGAATTGGCGCTGGTGTCATAGTGTAGGTCTCCACAGACGCCATTGGTCTACAACTGTGAGGTTCTCAGGTCAGAAGCGAATCCAAGATATTCGCCATATGCTATGGATTGGCGGCGGCGACATACCTTTATATGTCGAATATGGACTTGGATCAGGCCGCAGATGGATCCGGATAATAGAGTCAAATAGAGAGGTATACAAAAGATGGAGCTGCCTGAGGGAATGGCCAGGGTAAGTTGGGAGGGGCTTCAAAGGTCATTATTTATAACCATGTCCGAGGTAAGTGGCAAGCTCTAACCAGTCCATCTTGAGGCTTCGCTGGATGACTGTGACAATACCGTATGTGACAAACAAAACAGCTTCTTCAGGCTCCACCGGCCGGACAGAGTGTGTAGTACTGGATCACCATGCAATCGTCTTTGACATCCACGGTCTTGAGGACTATGGCGCGCTTGCCAGCCTCAATCACTCAACGTGTGTTTGCAAGGCAGGTTTTTGTGGATAGACCAGTCTATGGAAACTATTCCTATGTTGGGTTTGGCACAAAGGATGCATGCTCCACCATGTCATCTTTCTGAGGTAATGGACATCTCGTCGATTGGGCCGAACGCTTCTCCCTTAGAGCAACATATGGAACTGGAAAAGCAGAGTGAAGAACTCATTATCTCTCCATACGCTCTGTGACCCAGCTCTGTGACCAGGTCACTAGCGCTATGGTAGAGCATGGCAACAAACCTTTTAGGAAGTCCGGACCAGGCCCACGCAGACTTCTGCAACATACTTCGAGGCCAGTAAGTCTCTTTCATTGCGAAGTGGGCCAGACACCAAAGCCTTCCTTGCGGCTATGAAACCTGGGCAAGAGTTTTGAATAGCGATCACCGCGATCGGTCGGGCATCAAGGGACCTATTGGATTTGTTAACGGTTTCTAGGGGGGGGGGGGGGGTGAAGGGAGAATTCCGAAGCTTCTCTGCCAAGTCTGGCTGCTGAAAGGACTTTTTGACCCGATTTGGGATTTGGTGTCGTGTCGTGGCTAGTAAGCTATCAGATCGAATGCATGGAATGGTTATCTGTGCTGCTGCCGATAACACAAACCCCTCTCTCTCTCTTGCCCCTACGCAACGCTAGCTATGACAACCGATTCGCCGCCCTTGCGCTGTTCACACAACATGCATGAATTATTCTGTTTTTCTGTTCAACCTCTCGTGTCCCGTATTACCGGTCGGCTATTGCTCCTACCTTTTGAAAAGATTAATATGCACTTAACGGGACTGTTGATGCCGATTTCAGTCTATTCTTAGTCCCATTACCCACTACTTTGTCCCCGCCTATACTTTATTTCGGAAGTGGAGCTTCCATCTAACAGGACTGTTTCAAGGGCTTTTTTCATTCGTATGACATAATTGCTTCAAACTGATGAAATACTCTGATGGCGCAGAGGACCTAAGGTAGTCTTTTCATGTTACGTCGCCAATGGTACGCTTGACCAGAACGATGAAAAGATGAGCCAAACCCAAAGTCAGCGCACAAGTGATACAGGACCGAACTCAAGCAAGCCTGTCCATAACTTATCCGGGAAAGAGAAAGAAGCGCACATAATCAATGCAGAGTAAGGCGGGGTAGAAATATCCATTCTGTGATGTTTGTCACATCGAAGGAGGTACTGTATTCAAAGCTCGGCTTCTCAGCCGGGCAGATACACATCAGTACAACAACACTGCTGTACTCTCTCAAAGAAATGGGGCAAATTGAATGATCTGTCCTGTTGAAATAGAGGCGTCTCAGTAGACACTTAACTCACTTACATTGTCTGCTCAGCAAACTGTATTCGTACTACGAAAAGATATGTTGAGTAGATAACTATGCTTTAAAGGAAGAATGACTAAGAGGGGTCGAAGACCGGAGCCGGAGGGATTTCCCCACGCCAAGGTCGGCGGGTCCAGCTTTTTCCGCCTGCCAATCGATCACTCCACGGAGTCCAGGCTCACTTATACGTACATGTCCTCCGCATACTACAACCTACTGTATATCTCTCCGACTACCTTCGGCACTCATCATTTCCATTACTGCCTGCCAATACGTGTGTCAATTGAACTTTGCTGGTATAGACTTCACATCTAAACGATGGCCTCCTCCTCCTCGGAGCAAAATCAGCAGCAAGCAGCAGCAACGCCGTCCTCATCTGCCTCGGACTCGGTCCAATCGAACTCTTGGGAACGGGTTGAGCGAAAATTCTCCAAGTAGGTTAACCCCCTTTTCTTCTTGTCATCCTTAAATTTATACCCCGGGCTCTTTTTTCCAATTTCTCGTTTGCTTGGCACCGTAATCTCTCCTTCTATGCGGCTGTTGTCCCAGACGGGGATAAACAACATGCCTTGGCTGCTCTATCGATTGTTGGCAATTGCTCGGTTGCTCGCTTGTACTGCTGGACCAGACCTCTTGCTATCTAGCGTCAGTGCATCTAGTGTAACATCCATTACTAACAGCACTATAGCAAGTCTGCAAGTGAATACTTTGATCCGTGCCAGGATTTCGCAGACCGGAGTCTGAAATGTATGAAACGCAATGCTTTTGATAGAGAGATGTGTCATGACTACTTCCAGTGAGTATCTTAGCCCATTATAACTCATATTGCCTTCTCTTGTGAACACTTGCGCTTGCTGTTCCCTTATCAAGAGTGCAGATCGTCAGTGTTGCACTCTGTATCTGGTGGCTATTCTCATCCCTGCAGTCGTTCAACTCTATTGTACCATGTGCTGATTGACTCTCCAGGGCTTATCGCGACTGTAAAAAGCAATGGGTGAGTGAAACTTGCTCTAAGTGGTCACCTCCCTTTATCTTCGCCGGCGCTCATCTGTCGGATGCCTTTCCCGGGAGCTTTTGGACCTTCTTGGAAAGGTTTTCCCTGCCGTTCACGTCATTGCTAACCGTTATCTCTACAGTTGACACAAAAGAAAAGAGGTGCTTAGGCTAGTACAGAAACAAACACATGGCAGCCCACCTCTCTAGGTTGCCTTGGTTTCCTGTTCCTTGATGCCCCACGATGCCAGGACCTACTTAAAAGCCAGCATCGACCTTGGCCGCAAGCCACTATGTAATGTGATTCATGAAGATAGTGGTATACTGTGTGCTTCGGTCCTAGATGCCGGCCTCGATCAAGACAAGCAGAGAGCGTCAACAATCTTTGCATGGTGTTGTTCTTTGCTAGGCGGAGAGCTAGAGAATTATTGACGGCGGATTTGGCAATGGGCAGTTTCTCAAGAGTGAAATGCCTCCTGGGAATATCCACAGGCTGGCCGAACTATCAGGTAGGCGTTAAGCTTCATCTTGATGTCTTCTTCATCCTTCTCCTCTCCTCGCCTTCCGCCTACGCTTGTACACTACTTGTATGTTTATTTGATGTTGTCATTGAATTGGAAGGGTCTCTTCTCTGTTTTGTTGCTAGGAGTAGCAGCGCCGTGGGGTTCACTATGCGCCTCTAAAGTCAAGATGTGTATAAGGGAGGTTTACTTTCGGCCTGACGTTTTGTCCACCAAGATATACTTTCCTGTGAGGCCTGACCACGGACGGATATCCTCGGGCTTTAATCCAACCAGGTAACTCTATCTTGTAACTCCATTCCTGAGCCTCTACCAAGGGAATATGACAAAGCCAATTATTCCGATGAAATTGGAATCATGATAATTGATCGATCAGTCTATGACTGCGTCATCACCCCACTAATTGAAGGAAGGCATGGCCACATGCCGCCGTCACCGCCTTCCAAATGAGCTTCCCCGCCCACCAAACTCAGCAGAAAGACGATAAAGATAGTTGGAGAAACACCAACAATTTCCCCCTCATCTTTGCTGTATACTCAATTCTTCCGCACATCGTGTGCTGTGCTGGCTTGCGCAGCATACTTTATACTGCACTCTATAGTTGCTATTGACAAGTCGAGTCTCTAGCCTTATCCTCTCCAACCCCGTGTTTCCTCGAAACATTTGCTATGTCTTCCACTAATGACGCCGTCTTTTATCGGCGGAACAAGCAGATCCAAGACGCCATTGATGGGCAAAATCTAAAGCAGGCCCTGCAATTGATCGAGAAGCGTATTAAGAAGGGTGAAGACACACCTTTTCTCAAAGTAAGTCCTTCCTTTTGTGATTTGTGTCAAGATATCTACCTCAGTCGAAGCGAATTTCTGGCTGCATTCAAGAGCTTCCCTCCGATATGATTGTTTCTATGCTAACTGGAGTTTGAACGCTTGATTTAAGGCATGGAAGGCGTATGTTCTCTACCGTCATGCCGACGAAGCCCATCGCAAACGTGGAATCGCCGAAACTCTCGAACTGTGTAAAGCCGAACCTCCCACCACGGATCTGGAGACCCTCGATATCCTCCACGAGACACTGGAAAAACTTAGCGACCATGGGGACACCCTGAGAAGCCTGTGGGAAAGGGCCTCTAAGGCTAGCCCAAAGGACTTGGATATCCAGATGCGGTGGTTTGAGTATGGTTTTGAGGGCGACGACTGGAAGTCGGCGCAAAAGGTTCGCAACCATCAGGCGCCGTTGACAAGCTTAAGAGAGGCGCTAACCGGTCTTGCTTGGTCAATTCATAGGCTGCCATGTCTCTCCAGAGCAATTTTCCCAAAACTAGGAAGTATTATTTCTGGGCCATCTTCCTTTGCTACCTGATCTCCGTCGATGCGGGTGCTTCGGAGGCTGAACGCAAGCTTTTCGGAACCCTAGCCTATCGTATGATTTCCAAAGCTGGCGAAAGTGTTCCTCAAGATCCGGTATGTTACAACTTTCTTCCTCTGCGATCAGCGGCCTCTCGTCGGTCATCTTCCTCTGCGTGGTTGGATATTTGTCTGGACATCATGGTGATATTTGAAATCGTACACACAGAAGGAGTTGCTGAGCCCTCCCAGAGCTATTCAATCGGCCGAGGAGCTACTGTTGCTTGTTAAGATCTTTGAGTCTCAAGAGCGCCATGCAGAGATTGTCAAGATCCTCGACAGCGATAACCTAGGTCTGAATTCGCGCGTCGTGCAGAACGATTGGTCATTTGTTGGGGTGAAGCTGTCCAGTCTGGAAAAGGCTCAAATGTGGACAGAAGGTCTGGACTATGCAAAGAGCTTGCTCACTATCCCAAGCAACGAGGAAGAATTGAAGGCTCTTCAAGAACGTGATGATTGGGCAGTCTGGCACTTGCTCCTCACCTCAACTCAGAGGATTAACTCGTCAGAGTAAGTTTGCAGCGTGCATTCTCACGCAATGATGAAGCTCCGCCGGCTAAATTGTAAGTCCAGGACTACCATCGCAACTCAGGACTTCATTCGCGACTTTGTGGCGGCGGTGCCCAAGTCTCGCAATGCCCACCTAGCTCGGCTTGACATGGTACACTGGGGTTTTAAGTCGGGTAGCTCTAACGCCGAGGACTTAATCGCCGCCTGCAAACAATACTATGATCTCAACAAGCACAAGCTCTACTGCTTCGGCGATCTGAGGACTTACGTGTCATCACTCGATCAAGCTTCCATGACAAGCCTGGTGAACTATACTTCGAAAGGACAAAACGAGGGGACAGATGTAAGTTGTTTGGAATCTCGTGCGGAGCTGGTAGACTAATTTTGAAACAGGGAGCTTCAGGAAAGGGCGTCGCGACGATCAACGCGCTTAAACTTGAGTACTGTTTCTGTCTTTCGGCCAACGAAGAGAACGTCTCCAAGCCACAAGTCGAAGATTTCATCGTCCGCTGCCTGCAGGTCTACCGTGAGGTCCAGCGTCCCGAGAAGACTTCGGCTCCCACCACGATTGAAAGCCAGCCCAGCGATGACTTATGTATTTTGGCGGCCATGAGCCTGATGCGTTTCAGCGAACCATGCACGTCTGTTGCTGATCAGCAGATTCCTGACGCCGTGCTCATTCGCGCAGCAGCTATCCTCGAACGCCTCCTTGTCGACTCACCCCACAACTATCAGGCATTGTTACTTGTCGTCAGGATCTATCTGCGCTTAGGTGCAGGATCCCTTGCACTGAGCAGCTTCAGTAAACTTTCAGTGAAGCAAGTGCAGTTCGAAACTGTTGCTCACAATCTTTTCACACGCCTTGCCACAATCCACCCACACTCCGCCCCACCAGTTGAAGGAGCTGAATACAAAGACTTCAACCCACAATCCGCTTTTGTGCAGGCCCTTAACTTCTTTCGCACTGCAGATCTCACATCAACCAGGCATCGCACTAGAGGACTAGATTATGGCAGCTATGTGAATATCGAAGGCACCATCGAATTGCAGAGGCGTCTGAGGCAAAGCATCTGCCGCAGGATGTGGGCGCTAGACGTAAGGCGCATACAGAGACTGGCTGGTGGGGACCCTATGACTAGATACGAAGATATGGGTAAGTAGGTTCTGCACCATTACTCTCCTCTCATGCTCACACAACCGCACGGCACAGCTAGAGATGAATCGCCCTTGGTCGACCAACGTGTCTTCGACGCGTTCATGAACTGCGAAGCGCCTGGAAAGCCTACATTTGAGGAGCGCATACGCCTGGGTCCTTTGCCTAGTGTGAGTTCTTCATTTCTCTCGTGATGCCATTGCGACTTACAAGATTAGAACGGATGGATCAAATCTATGAATTTAACCGACCATCTGTTTGGCACTTTGAAGTCTCTGGCTACCCAAAAGCCATTGACTGTTGAGCCCGAGCTACCAAACCTTGATGACATCTTGGGTGAAAATGTGGAAACGGAAATGACAACAGCAGAAATTGAAAGCGTTAAAACAAACCGGAGCCTCCTGGCACTTGCTCTGTTCTTGAGTGGGTCCAAATCTGTTACTGCCGAACAAGCAGACGCCAGTCTTTCCCAGGTGGAAGCATGGTTGGACTCAAGGTTTCAGGATATCAATGATGGTGACGGGAAGGTATCCCCGGTTATTTCGAGAACTGCACTTTCCTTGGATTCGGACGCACCAATTGCGCCAACTTGGAAATACTTCCATAATCAGTTCATGGTCCTGGACTCGCTTAAGGCCTTGTCCCTTCTAACCACCGTCGCCACGCGAAAGGGGTCCAAGAACGCCAAATTGAGTCGGGAAAGAATTGACAAATTGGCTGACACTACACGCCAAGTCTTCCAGAGTATTAGAACCGGTGGTCGTACGCTCAAGTCTCACGTCTCGGCTTCGGGTGGGTTGGGCGCGTTGATCGACATGGTCCTAGCTGGTCCCGACCGCGGGCCGGAAGGTAGTAAGCTATCCTCCGAGTTGGACAAGACACTTGATATGTCTCAACTGGAGGTCTTCTGCGGTGAGCTAAAGGAAAGCTGGGAGGAGGGATTGAATGGCCTAATCGCCGTAACCCTGTGAGAGCATCTTGCCCTTCACTTTCTTCTGACACGAATTGAAAGGCGGCCACCGAACCTTGATTATATAATGCTTCGTCAATCCAGTCTTATAGCAAGCTTAGTGGTTAATCGAACATTATTCACCAACTGCCTATGTTTATCAGTCTATTGGGTCGGGCCAATGCGAAAACTGACCATCTCCTTCCGTGCGAACTGCATACAGCCCCATTGCAGCGGAGACAGCTCAAATTCCCTGAGTATGTAAGATTTGGTTCGACCTAGACCACGAGGCTGAGTGGCGTGAATGTCGGTCCGGTCCTGCAAGGGCGCTTATGCGTGTAGCGAAGCAGTCATTCTTCTATCCCTTGTTTGTGTTCCGACTCCGATCGGATGCATACTGAATACCTCTTGATCACCATCCTCTTCTTCTGTTTTGTTCTTTGGGTTCCTTTAGTTCTTTATGTGCATGTCACCGGCCAGTCGAAGCAAGCCGTAGGTGCATGTTGGACTACGAGGCACGCCATTGCCGTAAGATGTTACACGACCATCGCGCATCGAGAGTCAAAAGGAGTACAGGATATAACGACGGTTAGTTCTTGCCCGATCCCATGCCTGTGTGTGCCACGCACACATTCCTTGTCAGGTGTGGTTGTCGCCTTGCGTCGCTGGCTTACAGCAGGTCGTGGCCGATTTTAATCACAGTGTCACTCAGTAGTCAGCCATTCTAGCGGAGCAAGTCTTTGTATATATGCATCAACCAGTAAGCCTTTGCTATCACTACCAGGCTCTGGAGCTCTAAATTTTGCTTCAGCATGGTCTGCTTCTAGGCTTCAACCCCCTCCCCTGTAGTCATATTTGCTTGTGTTTGTTTCTCCCTCTGGACAATGGGTGATACCAACAATGGCTCTACTACATTAACGTATGAATACAGACGCGCGTTGCGATCCGAAGACATACTGACCCAGACGGTATGCCTCACTGTCAGCTCGTGTTGTGTTGGAATGCGCCTGTATTCGAAGATCTCCATCACACGAGCTCCGGGATGGGAGGATTGTATGTACTGCGTCCCTGTGAAGTGAGCCAGCTCGCTGGGAATTAAAGGATAATATGATGCTGAACACTGCATTTTGATAGTGACTTGTTTCCTGGCTTGGGTATGCGGTTTTGAGCTGCCAAATTCCTTATCATTTCACACCTGTGCACATACTGAGCCTTTCTCTATGCCATGACCAGCTTGGCCTGATAGGATATGCCGCTATCACCTTCGAAACAGATCGACATGGGAACGGCATTCACCAGTGGGCCGTCGCTGCTTCCGATCTGAGAGAATTCTCCAAGGTTTGAGAGGATCCCACCGCGGCCAGCTGTTTCTCGTCTTTGCTGATGGTGAACCATGTAGCTAGCGAACGCCTCACAGATCCTCTACGGCCCTTTGATCTTTATCACTAAGCTATCCATCCTACTCTTATATCTCCGCCTCTTCGCGCCGTCAAAGCGCAACACCCCTTTCTGGCTCATCCAAACCCTCATCTGGATGAATTTCCTCTTCTACTTAGCCGACACCATCGTCAAGATCTGCGAATGCAAACCTCGCGCCAAGATCTGGGACCAAGACATCCCCGGGCAGTGTATCAACATCAACATCCCGATTCTGGTCACGTCCATCGTGAACGTTGTTTCCGACTTTCTCATGCTCCTGCTTCCCATTGTCTGTGTCTGGCGCTTACAGATGACATGGTGGAAGAAGATGGGCCTTTCGGCTGTGTTTGCAGCCGGCATCTTGTACGCTGTTCTCCCTTCGGCTCTTGAGTCCATTTCACCTTTTTGTTTCAGATTGGTCTTGCTAAGAGCCAGACCAGTCTGACTTGGGGCGGGAAGCTGAATATTTTACCCTTTCATAGTGCTTGCATCTGCAGCGTGATGCGTCTCGTAGTCAGCGTCCGAAACCGCACCACGCGGGACAGAACCCATGACTGGTTTCCGGAGTTCCTATGGACGTGAGTGCTCTTCTTGCAGCATCATGATGAAGCGGAATCCTAGACTAAAGTACTGGCTTTTTGGCATTGATATAGCACCGCCGAGATCACCTCAGGGATCGTCGCCAGTTGCCTGCCCGCGCTGCCAAGTTTCTTCAAACATTCGTCCCAGAAAGCCAAGGCTTGGGTATCGAGCATCGGCACGGGGAGCGCTTCCACGCAGGTGAAGGGGCCCCTTGCAGCCATCGACCAAAGACCTGGACCGGGACCGGGGCCGGGACCTGCAATGCGTACTATTCCGCAGCGGCTCTGGAGATCTGGACACGACTTCACAAGTACTACGGAGTCGACGGCAGATAGCTACTGGGAGATGAGGGATATTGGGGCTTATCGGGGCATATGCTATACCACGACGGAGGCCACTGCCAGTCGGAGTGCACCAGAGGCTATCAATGTGAATGACCTTGATCCGACAAGTGAGGAAGAGCAAAGGCCCAGAGCCGGGATCTTGAAGATCGTCGAGGTAGATATTGAGACTGGACCTGAGACGGAGCGATGAGAAAGTACAACGAGGACTGGCCATCGGGTGAGTCGTGATGAGCCCTCGGCCAAGGCATGCGAAGCACACCAAGTTCATGTGATCAGGCCTTGCAGACAAAAAAGCGGCGTATAGCGGTAGAAACAAAAACATGTCATATAATCTGTTTCAGCAAGCAGGCTACCTGAGCCGCTAAATCAGTATACTTGAGAGTTTATGAGATCCACTAATCAGCGCAGCAGATTACCTGTCACCCGATGGCCAGTCCCTCATAGAGCTCATCACATACGCAGT
Organism: Aspergillus fijiensis CBS 313.89; assembly: GCF_003184825.1. Lineage (NCBI taxonomy): Eukaryota > Fungi > Ascomycota > Eurotiomycetes > Eurotiales > Aspergillaceae > Aspergillus > Aspergillus fijiensis. The sequence goes on from NW_024468984.1 coordinate 631,783, forward strand.
GTAAGCATGATAGGGAAAAGCAATATACTACATGGCGTAAGTAAACAGGTACGTAGTAATGCAACCTGGGTTGGGAAAAGTGGAAGCTGGAAGCCACTTTCTCCACAAAATACCTAAGGCAAGATGTACCGATTAGCGATTAGCGATAAGAGATAAGAGATAAGCGATAAGAGGTGGCTATGACACGTGACAAAGCTGCAGCAACCCTAAGCCCTACCCTCGCTACGCACTCCCGCAACGGCCAACCAAAAACTGGCAGACTCCATCGCGATTCCCATCCGCACCGGCGCACGTCGACTCGACAACCTCTTAGCAGCAACACCGTCGTCGCCAACCGCAGTCCATAACCGTCGTGATGGCTCAGGAACGCTCCGGAATCGTGGTCGGCCTCAACAAGGGTCACGTACGTTGTCCCCTGTTCTTTTGATCTCCTGCAACAACGATTTGATCCGGTCGAGTGTGGTGGAAAAAAATGTCGAGAGTGGGAAAATATACACGGGAAGGAGGATTTTCCTATGCCAAGGGCAGGGTGAATTATTGTCGAAACCACAGATGTCACCATGCTTTCAGGAAAGCTGTCTGGGGATTCATGGAATTGAGGAAGGGAATAAGGGACTTTTTTTGAGGGAGAAAAGAACTCGAACTTGACCGACTTGGCTGGATCAAATCGCGCTCCACTTCCGCTATGTTCCTTGACGACTTTGCAAGGAAAATTTCGGTCATGGAGAAATACGGACACAGTTGCTGACCTGATGCTTCGGCCATACAGAAGACCACCCCTCTTAACACCCCCAAGACCCGGGTCAGCCGTACCAAGGGCCAGTCTTCCCGCCGTACCGCTTTCGTTCGTGAGATCGCCCGCGAGGTTGTCGGTCTTGCCCCCTATGAGCGCCGCATCATCGAACTCCTGAGAAACACTCAGGACAAGCGCGCTCGTAAGCTCGCCAAGAAGAGGGTACGTCTTTGCATGATGAAATCTTTGATGGGTGAAGGGAAGGGGGAAAGGGTTCGCGGGCAGCTCGTTTTGTTTCGGTTTTGCGCCAATCCATGCTCGTTGGTCATCCTCGACAATCATTTACTCGGTATCGGAGAAATGCAATCCTCTTCAAATTGAACTCGGGTTGCATCAACTTCGCATCGACATCTCAACATCTTATCCCATGATCTCCACCTCTGCCAGCTCGACTGCAACAGACGACCACACCGACCCTGCACGAACAACCGAACCGATGGGATGAACCGGAACCGGAACAAACGAGCCAGCTCTCCGAACTCTTTTCCCCAACCGTTCCCCTTCCCGTATCTCCTCCATCCCGCAGATTTAACTAACAACAATCTCCTCCAATTTAGCTCGGTACCTTCGGCCGTGGCAAGAGAAAGGTTGAGGACATGCAGCGGGTCATCGCCGAGGCCCGTCGTGTTGGTGCTCACTAAACGTCTTCTTTTTCTCTCTCTCCATTTTCCTACCCAAAAACCACCAACTGTGTTTCTCTCTCCCGATTAGCCAAGAATGAGATAACGAGAACAAAAAATCATTCTTCTCTTATATTTGTCATCAGAGTGGAAGGATACAACAATAATGGAATATGAGGAAAATCAGAGGACTAGTCAGTGACGAGGAGAAAACCACCACGCACGTCGCCCCATCCCAAGAATTAAATAAAATACCCTTTCTCGGCCTACCTACTTTTCTTCGTGCACTGTAGATTTGGCTGTGTCTTCTGCTATTGCTTGTAGAGGTTGAGTGATTGCGATGATGAATCTGGACGGTGGACGGGCGATTGATTGGCCTTTTCCTGTGTCAACAATGGGTGGATGGTGGTCTAGGCCTACGTAGGCTCTGGAATTCTGGTGTCCTTTGCAGTGATTATGGATTGGATGGTGAGTTGGTTCAGGTGGAGAAGGAGCCCGTGGCTCCCTCTGGTATTGCTATCTCTGGTCCCATTGATCCCATGCGGAGAAAGCATGCCTACACATCACGGGGAGTGATAACAGATGAGCTACTGCTTCTAGAACGGTAGCGTTACCCACAGGTTCATGTAACTTGGACCACGCCAACTATGAAATATCTCGACGTCGTACCCTCGCTACTACCACTCGGAAATAGATGGCCATGTCAGTATCATACGATCATGTGAAGCATTTCATTCATTATCTATGTTCGATTTCTACAAGACGTTCCCACCCATCTCCCTATTTCTTGCCTGGCAACTTCAACCACTTGGGTATTCCACCGGGCTTCCGCTTTTCGCCCGTCTTGGTCTCGCTACTGCCCGTGGTCCCCAATGTCCGACCACGCGCGTCCTCGGCGGTCTCCATGACCTCTGGGGGCTGCTCCACCTTGATTTCCTGGGCCCGGGTCCGTAACTCCGGCTTCAGGAGCTCGCGGCTCGCGTGAGCCGCCTGGGAAGCACTCTCGTCCCAGCTGAAGTTGACCAACACCCGGCCCGCCAGCCCCAGGTCTCGGATTAGATGCGTCTGGTCCGAATCGGGGATCACCTCCTGGATCTTTCGACCGCTGCCGCCGCCGCCGCCACCTCGCGAACCCGCGGGGAGATACGTGATGACGAACTTCTCTGCGCTGGCAAATGGCGCGGCCAGGCAGTTGCGCACAAAGTCGTACAGCGTTCGTCCCGTGTCCTCCCGGCCGAATCTGGCCACGACCTGGCTTTGGTCGGGGAGGCGGACCTTTACCTCGACATCGGCGATGGCGGCCCGTTTTTCCTCCTCGGCGGCTGCTTTGGCGGCGATCTCGGCGTCCGTGGGGAGTCGCTGGGGTCGTGAGGCGGCGTTGAGGCGGCGTTGATGGGCTTGTGCGTGGTCCAGGGATGGGATGTAATCGGCTTCGTTGTAGGTGGTTTGCGCGGACTGAGGCGTGTCGCCGGATGGAGGGGAGAAGACGGTCACGGGGCGCGAGAAACCAGCGGGGACTTCTGACGGATCTGAGGCTGGTATGGTGGGTTGAGGGGCAGGGGTAGTAGGTTGCTCTGGTGCTGGTGCTGCCGCTGATGTAGAGGCGGGTGTGGACTCGGGCTCGGGATCCCGCTGTTCAGCGATGCCATTCTCCAGCGATGTTTCTGTAGGTGCGGGCGCTTCCTCTTGCTTTGGGGTTGGGTCCTCGGAGGTCGCGAAGTATTCTTGGATTTTTGTCATCGCTTCCTCCAATGGCTCTTCCGTCCGCCGGAAGCTGAGCCTTAGTAACACGTTGCCGCTGTTGAAACCAAGTTGTGCTAGTGACTTTTGGAAATCTGCAAAAGATGACAGCTCCCGCTGAAGGACCTGAACCACCGGAGTTTCGTAATATAGTCTACCTGCGCCCTCGTTGCCACTTAGTACACCGCGACCCGTCAGGTTGCGGGTCGAAGTGCCGCCCGCAACGCCCGCCTCGAATTTGCGCAAGATGAACCAGATTGTTGTGGTGCTGGGAAACTTGTCCATGAGCCGCCCGTTGGGGGCTCCCCGTGCTTCTGATTCGGGGAGTTGTAACGCGACTGTGACGACCGAGGGGGAGCGAGACGACTGGACCAGCTCCAACTTAGCACCGGAGGCAAGTCCGGACAGTCGAAAGACGAGCGACATGTCGAGCTCTTTTCCTTTGTATCTTGACAAAGACGGTGTTAGTTGAGTACACACTGCTTTATAGGTTCGATACTACGGCGGGGTTGTGTTATGGGCGGGAGTCTTACTTCAGCCCATGTTGACTGGGATCTACACCAAGCTTGGTGCAGGCCTCTTGCAGTATGTCAGTTAGATGCTTGCCCGGGGTAGTCTTGACAGTAGCCCTTCGAGCTGTCGAGTCCAGGACCACGACATGCGAGCTCATGATGCGAGGCTGCGGGGTGTGGCAGTCGAGGTAATCAAGTAGAAAAAGAACAGCAGGCCTGCTGAGATAGCTGGAGAGAAGCTCAACGGTGCTTGTTTGATGTATGTCAGTCAGCTTTTAAACCGAGAACAGATATGCGTCAACAAAATATACAAGAGAAAGGGAGGTTGAAGGCTGACAAACCTAAGTTGAGATAACTATTAGAGTGTAGGCAGCGGGCGCAAGCGTCATCGGAAGAAGCTCGGCGGCTCCACGCGTTGCTGGCAGAGCTTCAGTTCAACTCCGTCCATCTCCATCCATCCTCCGCCCATCCATTCGCCCTCCCAACCATCCTCCTCCCCTTCATCTCTGCTTCACTGTTACTCCTCATTCTCTCTACCCCTACCTTCTCTACTACAGTTCATCCCTTTACTGATCTTCGTATCGCCTGAATCACTCACAATTTCACCCCAATCATGGTAAGTTGGCCCTGCGTGACCTCAAGGGTCTGAGCTGAGCAAGCATGCTGACCGAACCGTTTTTACCAGAGTTCTCCCTTCGATATCAGTGCGTACCCTCGATAATCTACATTTCGATAATCTGTACATTGACTGACCCCCCGCTGCGCAGATGGCGGTGCATGCGTCGCCATGGTGGGTAAGGACTGCGTTGCCATCGCCTGCGATCTCCGCCTGGGCATGCAGGCCTTGACCGTCTCCAACAACTTCCCCAAGATCTTCAACTACGGCCCTTCGACCTTCCTCGGCTTGACGGGTCTGGCGACCGATGTGGCGACCGTGTCCGACCTTTTCCGCTTCAAAGTGAACATGTACCGTCTTCGCGAGGAGCGGAACATCGCGCCCCAGACCCTGGCCAACCTGGTCAGCTCGTCGTTGTACGAGAAGCGTTTCGGTCCTTTCTTCGTCAGCCCCGTCATTGCCGGCATCAACAGCACAACGGGCAAGCCCTTCATCTGCGGGTTCGACAGCATTGGGTGTATCGATTTCGCCAAGGACTTCATTGTGAGCGGAACCGCAAGTGATCAACTGTTCGGTACTTGCGAGGGTCTGTGGGAGCCGGACTTGGTATGTTTCTTCTTGTTCCTCGGTTGGCGAATCATATCGGATCAGTTGCTAATTGAGATTGATTGCCCTTGACAGGCTCCGGAGGACCTGTTCGAGACCATCTCCCAAGCCCTTCTCAGTGCGGTCGACCGTGACGCTCTTTCCGGTTGGGGTGCCCAGGTTTACATAATAGAGAAAGATAAGGTTACCAAGAGACTATTGAAGGGAAGGCAGGATTAGACGAGATAATTACTTGGATCATGAATTTGTGTTATTTTCCCCCCTTGCGGCAGTTATGCTCATTGTTCTGCTCTCTAATATGACGCTTCCATCCATCCTCCCTCCCCATCTAGGTGCCATCAATATTGCCGAGGCAAGGCTGAGAGTGTGTGGGGATCCAGGCAATGACACGCTTATCCTAGGTGCTTGCGGTCTAGCCGCGATCAACTCATCTTGCAGAAATTGCGCTACATGGTATTGCTCAGGTACCGGCTTCTAGTACCAGAAGATAGGCGTGTGATTCGAGCAACTCCCGACTCTGGTGCGTCGGTACTCACTCCCGAGGTCAGCCACTGCTCCATGAATCCTTGATTCGGCTGTTGATGGGCAAATTGTAAGCTTCTACCCTGTTACCAACGACGAGTTGCACGGCTCCGACCTCCTACCTTGGACAGCTTAGGGTCACGTTGTCACCGGCTGGGACTGTAGGTGTGGAACATAAAGTATGCATGTGTTCTCGTCTTTCCGGGAAGGAGACAAAGTAGATTAGGGTCTGTTGACAAGACGGAGGAGAATTGTGAGTCCCCCGCCGGTCAGGTCCCTTGAGGCCAACAGCACCTCGACGAGAATTGGAGCCTTGTATACGGCGACTAATAGTAGTAGTCCCTTTACAAGTACAAACCCTAGGCTAGTCCCGGAGAAACTGTAATCTTAAGAAGACAAGAATAACCGGCGTTGGCTTTGACTATAGATAAGAGTAAGAGGAACTCGAGTACAAGTTGTATACTGATATACTTTAAGAATATTAATCGATATAGTCTAGTCAAGGCCAGAGAGAATGTTTTATATGACAAGAATTAGTTTATGACTTATAATGAGTTAACACGGGGATAGAAGTCTAAGAGCTTGCTATTCTTTCATAGTAGAAGTTAATTTAGATATTTATAACCGGCCTGTTGAGTTATACTGCGACCTGCCTCTACTCGGCCTTTGGCTGATACATGCGTGTATGAATAATCAATCCATGAATTTATCATTTAATAGAGGAGAGCTGGCTTGCGGTATGCTGATCTCGGCTGACATGCGCCTGAAAACTGCACCGGTACGTGATAGATGAGTTCGTAGAGGTATAGCCAGTGCTTCGAGCATGGTCTGGTGTATCGTTACAGCATCATGACCTGAGGAGCTTTCAGCAGGCTAACGACTGAAGGACGGGACGATGATGGGCTCAGCGTGCAAAGTACAGGAATCAATCGACAAGGCCATGCTTGATGTTTATGCTTCGAGGAAGAGAAAGGTGGAACATGAGTGGTGTAAAAGCGAGATCTATCACATAGTTCAAAGGAAGCGGACTGCTCAAGACCCTTGTCAATCTAGCCCCCCTAATTATTTCTTACCTCCCTCCAACTAGCTACAGCATACCAGCATTCGCGATCCGCAGTCCTCAAGCTGGTCAGACCCATGCAAAGTGCGGAACTACACCATGATTCTCAGCGGACTCGAAGTCGTCACCCGCCAGTTGGTACGTAACCTACGGCACGTTCCCCAGCAACGACAACCCTGCGGGGTCGACCTTACTCTACGCCAGGTCTCCAAATGGGCCTCCGCGGCAGCCATTGACTTCGACAATACCAAGCGTCAAGCAGCCCAAACGTCTCGCCTGCCCTTCGACACCACCAGCCACGCAATCACACTACAGCCAGGCGCCTACTTAGTCGACTTCAACGAAACCGTCCACGTCCCGCGGAATTGCATGGGAAGCGTATTTCCCCGATCGTCGCTCTGGCGGTCTGGCATGGGGATCGCGGCCGGCGTGGTCGACGCTGGATATGAGGGTGCGATGGGGGCTTTACTGGAGGTGAAGAACCCCCATGGAGTGGTGCTTTACCGAAATGCCAAGCTCGCCCAGATTGTCTTCGAGGAACTGGGGGAAACGGTCGAGGGGTATCAGGGGATCTACCAGTCTTCGACGAGCAGCGTGGGGCGCGATGGGACAAAAGACTGAGTGAAGATGAAAGGAACAAACAAAGTGTCGGACGAGGTCGGATGATTCGTTGATTGGGAAATCATAGAGTCAGGTGCGCGGTGACTCAAGTTTTGAGATCTTTGTGTTCTTCGTGATCTATGCATATCCCACAAAGGGAACAGAGGTAGAGTCAATGACTCCTCGTGGCAGACCAATTTTAGTTTTGGATTTTGCTTCGTCCGGTTGTTCCGAGTTGCAAATGATGGCCAGTTATAGCGCTGCGGTATTACAGGAGGGAGGAATACGCCGCACGATGTGGCTGAAAAGAGAGAGAGATTCGATCAGGTTGTTTGGTTGCCGGTCGAGGAAAGAGTCAATCAAGTCTGGGCCGGGACAAGCGGCAGATGGTCGGTCGGTCCATGGATTGATGCCCCGGAGACATCAAGTGACGGTCTTCCTGGGTCCATCGTATAGTTTCTCATCCATGGTCCCCTTCCAGTAAACAAGAAAGAAGTCAGAAGTAGATCGTACTCTCATGTATATGTCGATTGGTTTCGGGGAGACATTCGTGAAGATATCTATCAATTGACATGAAGACGATGAAAAGCAGAAGGAAAAGAAGGGGGGAAGTTTCAGCCTCCCCGCGTCTAGACCCGGCGATCGGCCCAAACTGGCCCCATCGATTTCTCAGTCACTTTCTTTTCCCCTCTTCCCAATGCCCATGCCAACTCCTCCAACTATCCTTGAACCTCCTCCTCTCCTCATCAATCTTCCTGCCGCTGCGTTTGCTATTGTACTAACCGGCTTAGCACCATGAACTACATCTAAACTACTTCAAGTAGTCTTTTGTGTCTCTTTCCAATCTGATAATATTTGCTTTCCCCACCCTGTTCTGGACCTCCTCTTGCTTGTCCCCTAAACTTCCTTCCCCCGAGTTTCCCTGTCCCCGTGCCATAATCTCTCGCATGCTGGCCTTCTCTCGCCCTTCCTGCGCTGCACCTCAACCGCGGATTGTTCGTGTCAATGACCGATCTTGGCTTTCATCAATTGAACATCCTGTCAGCAGATCCCTGGAATATCCAATCTTTCATAACAGTTAGAATCACCAACGCTGGTTCGGCACTTTAAACCGAGACATCCGCCAATTCCCCTACAGAAACTTCAGAGTCAAAACACGGAAGAAAAAAACAAGGAAAACTTCAACGTTTCCAGAACAATCATAAAAACAAGAACCTCGATTGCTCTCGATAATAGCCCGGCATCTAACCAATAAATATTCCTTCTTAGCAGCCTTGTTGCAGAAATTTCTATTGCCAACAGCTGCCTGCTCTTCGCCCAATTTTCCCTTCCACCGCCGCGCGGTGTCGCTCAGCGTGGGCTTCGACTTGACCAGCTTAGGTGATGTACGTTTTGATTGGTTTTAGCATGGGCTTGCTCGAGATGTGCTCCGCGGAGAACACCTGGTCGAAAGCACCTTTGTTTGCTCGTGATGCCCGCTTGCTAACATTTTCTGGACAACCCCAGACTGAACGCCATGCGCTGTGTCCCTTCCATAGAATCCGGTCGTAATTCGCTGATCTTTCATCAATCTCCTTCGGTTTCCTGGCGCCCTCCTATATTATAATTTGCCAGGACCCGAAGTCTCGTTCGCGGTGGAATCTGTTTTGGACACATCAACTATTATTCCATCCATACAGGGCGATCAACCCCCTCGGGACACCATGCCCGACTCAGCGGACCCCGAATGGTCAACCTCATTCGCATCTGGTCCTACCATGTCCTTGCTCCCGACTCAGTGCCTTCCCGGTGATGTGCCTGCAACTACCTTTCTTGACGACGATGCGCAGGCCGATTCGTCCGGTCGCCGGTATATCGGTGGACCCCAGAGTTTCGCAATCGATAGGCTGGTGAAGCTAAAGCAAGAACTTCGTCCCTTGGATTCGGAAACATTCTGGCATCAATTAATGGAGCAAATCAGTCTTATATGCAAGGCTCAATATGTATTCGTCGCTCGCAGGGCTCGGGACGATGAATCCGTGAATGAGATAGAAGGCCACAAAACGATGTTGTTTGGTACAGCCTTCTATTATAACGATGGACACCGCACAGCAGGCATGCACAGACGCAGGTACTTCGCTGGCGGAAACCCTCTCTCGCACATGGACCGCGAGAAGCCATGTCTAATCCCTGAGAAATTAGGAACCTTCATTTCTTTTGACCGGGATCAGCTTCCATTTGCCGCCGAGGGATACCTGGCTGTACCGCTCTTCTCAGGAACAAAGTGTCTGGCCTTTTTTGGACTCATGTGGTCGGAACCGGGCTTGCAAAAGCGTAATCTTTCGTGGTCGCTTCTCGAGATGATCTTGTATTCTCTTGAAGACTTGGTTGTTCAGCGGATTCGCGACGACGTGGACCCTACAGTTACTGTGAACTCCGGTCAAGAGAGCACCAACTCTTCTGGAGGCAAGACATGCGTTGTCGGCGATGTGAATATCGGGGTTGTCCATGGATCTGCAGACTTCTCATCGCAGCCACTGAAGCCCTACGCGAGGAGCTTGTCCCACGAGCTTCGGACACCGATGCAGGGCGTGGTCGGGATGCTGGACGTCATGCATGCTACGGTACGCGAAGCCATCCAAGACAAGCCATCGCCGAAGGCTGGATTTGTCTTTCGCACCCTTAAGGAGAGTATTGAAATGGTCCAAGGTCAGTCTCAGATTCCCATCGCCTATGTGAATTTCATGCTGATTTCCAATATTTTGGGTGGTACAGATAGTGCACGCAGAGCCGTCGAGGCGGCGGACAATGTTGTTCATGCCTACGACATGAACATGCAGGTCCCCAAGACCCCCCAGTGTGAAAGGGACGATTTCTTCAGTGGTCCGTCGCAGAGCCCGGTTGGTGCGAGCGAGGGTCGACCGACCATTTTCGGGGAAAGGAGCAACATCACAGTCAATCCGTACAAGCGACGACGCAGTAACCCTCCGGACTGGAATGCTGGTCAGCCACCAAAGTCAAAAGCGCCGCGGGTCTCCGCTCCCAGAGGTCTTTCGCCTCGCAGCGAAGAGGTCAAAAATGCGGTTCATGAAAGTGAAAAACTGCTTAAGGCTACTCCTGCTCACGAGATTGAAGCAGTAATGGCGAACGTGGTTGATCCCCGTCCGTCTCTAGCTGTTCGGCGTTCGGCACCGCACTTGCTACTCGAAGGCATTAATGTCAATCAGCAAGTTCCAGCTCTGAGAATGACGAAACTCCGTGATCTACTTCGCCTAGTCATCAACGAGTCCTTGCATGTGGGTGGTCGACCCGACTTCGCTGTGAGTAACGCGACAGAGCAAGGAGAGCGGATCGAAGTCCGCTCGCGGTCATCTAATGGTGAGGTCTTTTCGAAGACAATCGACTGGTCTGTCGACCCGGCCCTTCCAGAGACTCTATTCGTGGATGACCGAGACCTGGCCAAGTTGATATCTTGTGTGTTTCTCAATGCTGTCAAGTTCACCAACAGCGGTATGATCACAGTGACTGCCACGGTTGGCCGCAAGGCGAACGATGTCTTGATAAGCATCAAGGACACCGGGCCAGGTATCCCGGATGATTTCTTACCTAAACTTTTCAGGCCATTCGCCCGTGAAGACACATCCACTACCCGCAGTAAAGATGGGCTTGGCTTGGGTCTCCTTGTAGCCAAGGGATTGTCTAGGAAAATGGGTGGTGATCTCATTTGTGTCCGCTCCTCGACATCGGGGCCTGATCGTGGCTCGGAGTTTGAGATTAGAATCCCCGCCAATCAGCCTGAGCCTTCAGCGGACCGACCTTTGCTGCCTCCAAAACTTCTTACACCTCCTCAGCTCACTGAGACGATGCGGCTGAGCAATGCAAACAATATCACGCCAGACTTTTCCTCATTGTTGCCTACCCCGCGGACACCTGGTTCACAGGTCCAGCAGCCATCTCCGTTTCTGACTGATGAGCCACCGTCGCTGGCTACAACGCCTGCGCCCCCGCCTCCCAGGAGCACACCACCACAGCGCCACATCAACGGTGATACTCACGACAGCCGTCTCGGGGAGAAGCATCCCTTGACGTTTCTGGTGGCAGAGGATAATAAGATCAATCGGCGAGTCTTAGTGCACATGTTGAAGCGACTTGGCTACAGAGACATATATGAGGCTTGTAACGGCAAGGAAGCCGTCCGCATCATGCAAGATGTTCTTGAGGCACAGCGTCCTGGCCAACAAAGCCCGAGTGAGGATTCGAAGCTAGTGAATGAGTCCGACGGCTTCACGGTTCCCAAACCACCCAGTCAAACCAAGACACGAAAACTAGTGGACGTGGTACTTATGGATCTCTGGATGCCAGAGATGGATGGCTACGAGGCCACATCCAAGATTCTACGGATGGTTGAAGAACACCGGAGCAAGCTTGCCTCCGATACTCCGACTGACCAGCACCTTACCGACACACAACCTCCAACAGTCCTGGCTGTCAGTGCCGATGTCACAGACGAGGCTCTAAACCGTGCCACGAAGGTTGGCATGAAGGGTTACATGACCAAGCCGTACAAGCTCTCGGACTTGGAACGGCTGATCCTGGGCTTTTGCAGCAACAATACCGCACGGCCGCACGATGATTCGATGAATGCATGAACTCGTCCATTTTCTGTTTGTTTTTGAAACTCTTGTTCTTTTCTGTTTCTCGCTTGATACCTCACCGTTGACCTTCCTTTCGACTCTTTTGCTACCGCCCACTCGGGCCAGACTAGTATTGTCTTATTTCGTGGACTCCTTTTTCTCCACGTGATGTTTCTATAGATAATTTTTCCGTTGCTGATGTTTGAATGAGCGATCTTGTGCACCCTTAATGATCTATGACCAGGGGCAAAAACGGAGAGCTGAATAAACGAGAGCTCGATGGACTTGGAATATAATAAATCCAATTCGATGATGATTCTTATTGACATGGGTTGAATTCGATGCCACTGCATTGACAGTCTTGATAAATGAATAGGCGGTGGTAAATAGTCCATTCGTACTGTTGTGTGCTGAATGGGCGGGATAAGTCATGTTTTGCACAGTTTTGTTGGGGATCTCATGGGCCTCCGTCCGATTGATATATACCTGACGGCTCGCTTGGGATACTCCGAGCAGCCTATGCAGACGAAAGCTATACTCCACATCAAGAACTCAACTGACCAACCGAACACCTTGAGAACGCTAAGATCACCTTATATTCCTTGACTAGACATCTTTGAACATAGTAGCACAGCCTAAGCGCGAAGAAGATAATATGGATCATGTCATGTCCCCGTAAGACCAAACAAACAAACATTTGGAAATACGAACGACTTAGAAAAGTTTATTACATCGCTGAAAAGAAAACACCGATCATATAAAGCTACCGGGCCCGATTTGGTAATATTCTCTCCCTCTCTCTCCCTCAATCTTCTTTCATTGCCCCACAGAACCAACGAGAAGAAACAAAATCACAGCTCGAAAGAAAAGAACCCCCCTTTCGTCCGATCGACATGGGCATTTATGTGAGCTTCTGCTTGATGAAGAAAGAGCGGAGATGCGAGAGTTGCCAGGCACAAGCGGCCGAAAGAACGAACAGCTGGATCAGGGTCCACCGGACAACGCGGGAATTGGTAGCCTCGGACTGGTCGCGGAATTCGGCCTCACGTTCCTGTTAATTTTTTGGGATTAGCGAGCTCTTTCATTGAACCCCGAGATCGTAGAGGGCGGGGTGGGGCCTGTTCTCAGTGCATATAGAGAGAGGGGGGATCGCGTCATAGTTGAAAGCACAAAACTGGGTTCAGGAGGGGGGAAGTCAGGGCACATACCCGCTGGAACACCTGCTCTCTCCGGATATCCTGCAAGCGACCGTTCAGGTCCTTGACCTTCTGCACAATGTCCTGCATCTTGTCCTTGTCCTCCGACTCGATCTTGCTGGTCTCGCCGATGGCCATGTCGAGGGTGACCTGGACGGCGCCGGTCTGGGCGCCGGACAGCCAGCCGCCCGTGGCGGCGTTGGTCTCGGGGGTGAGGCAGATCTTGTGCAGGCCGGCGTCGGCGGCGGAGAAGGTCCAGCGGCCCGAGTGGCCGTCGCGCTTGGAGACGACGCGGTGGTCGTTGTCGAAGATCTCGTCCACGGTGATGAGCATCTTCAGGTTGGGGTCGACGATATACGTGTTCGATTGTTCGTTGATGACGGCCGTGGAGTAGGTGCCTGTTGTTGCTTTGGATTAGCTTGGGTGTGAAATTGATGATCTTGCCGGGCAAATTACTGACCGACAACGAGGGTGTCCTTGGGAAGCTCCTCATAGAAGCACTTGGTTTGGCGCCCGTCCATGAAGAAGTAGAGGGCGTTGGCGGGCACCGACAGACACAGGATGGCACATACGGCCAGCGCAGAGGAGAGCCATGAGGCCGATGATCGAGACGCAGCCATGATGCGATCCAGATCCAGGAGTAAATTGACCTAAGAATCCGAGTAAATGAAAAGGAGGGGGAGGAAACAAAAAGAAAAGGTAAAGTGGAGGAGGGGGAGGTCGACTGGCAGAGCAAGTAGAGAAGGACAGATTAGGATGGCAGCAGCAGCAGCAGCAGTTGAAACCAACAAGACAAGAAGAACTGGCCCGAGTCGGTCTTGGCGCGAATTCATCCTCTCTTCAAGTCCTCCCTCCGCCCACTCCACCCCCCCCTCCCCTCTTTCTCATTCAACTCGGTCGTTCCCCTAATAGCTGTCATCACCCTCCATCGCATTTATTGCTCGATTAAAACCTTGAATAAATTCTCTACGCTTGGTTCGATCTCTCACCCTCACCCTCTCCCGATCGTCCCGGGGTCCCGCCCGTCATGGCTGCCGCCGATGTTCGCGACATGCTGGATTTGCCCGCGGAGGGCCAGCCACGTCCGCTGAAGAAGCAGAAAGTGACCGAGAAGAGACCAGGTAGGCTGCCGTGCTTGAACTTCATACCCAGCAATTTCTAACTTAATTATCTCGAGTCTAGAGGGTATCACTCGTGAGCTCTTCGCCTTACTAGGTGAGCGGGCACCTCCGATCGCAATCAACGAGAACCGCTACAAGGGCCGTCCCAAATGGATGAGCAAGATGCGTGTCCGCCCTTGGTAGGACCACTCCCTCATCATTCGCTTCAGCGAGTCACTAACACGGCTTGACACTCAGGCGGATGGCGCCATTCGAGAACGGCGCGCGATCGGACGGTCTCGTGCTGCGCCATTGGCAACGGCAGAACGAGCCCGCGAAACCCGCCCTAGAGGGATCTGAGATGGAAGTGGACGACAAGACCGACGGCAAGAACGCGTCCGAGACGGTGGAGAAGGATTACATGTTCGCCAAATACAACATCAAAGCGCGCGTGCCCAACCGCTACACCGATGAAGAGTACAACCGCCACTTGAAGAATGACGACTGGACTCGCCAGGAGACCGACTACCTGATGGACTTGGTCGAGGAGTACGATCTCCGCTGGGTGGTGATCGCCGACCGCTACGATTACCAACCGCATCCCGTCGACGCGGAGACGAACACAACGGCCCTCGTCCCGGCCAAACGATATCGGACAATGGAACAGTTGAAAGCTCGCTACTACTTCATCGCCGCATCCATGCTCGCCCTCGAGCACCCACCGTCCGAGATGTCCGAGGCCGAATTCGAACTGCACGAGAAGATGATGAAATTCGACCCGGAACGCGAGCGCTCCCGCAAGGAGCTCGCGGCCCTGCAGCTCAACCGCACCGCCGACGAAGTCCGCGAGGAGAGTATCCTCCTGGAAGAGCTCAAACGCATCACCGCCAACGAGCAAGAGTTCATCACTGAGCGCCGGGAGCTCTACTCCCGCCTCGAGGTCCCCATCAGCGTCGGCAACACCACCATGTACCAGTCCAGCCAGGGTCTCTCGCAGCTCCTGCAGACCCTCCTCCAAGCCGACAAGAGCAAGAAGCGTCGCTCAATCCTGGGCCCCGAAAGCGCCGGCGCCGCCCCCAGTCCGGCCGGGCAGACTCCCGCCTCCAACGCCCCCGGCAGTGCCCGGGACAGCCGCGCCGATACCCCCAATGCCTCCGCGCCCGCCACCACCGCCACCGCCGCTGCTGCCCCCACCAACAAGAAGGCCGCCGCCGCCGCTGCCGCCGCCGCCGCGGCAGCCGCGACCAAGGAAGCCGAGAAGACCGTCAAGACGCTCACCCCGGCCGAGGAGGCCAAGTACGGCGTGCAGCACCACGAGCGGCTGGCCCCCGGCGTGCAGTTCCGCAGCGATCGCGCCCAGAAGCTCACGCAGGCCAAATCCAACGTGCAGACGCAGAAGCTGGCGGCCGCGCTGGCCGAGCTCGCCGTGCCGCTCCGCCTCGTCATGCCCACGGAGCGCGTGTGCAAGGAGTTCGAGAAGCTCATCCACTCGGTCAACCTGCTGCTCGACGCGCGCAAGGTCGCCGAGAAGGTGGAGAGCGAGATCCGCGTGCTCGAGGCCGCCAAGGAGGAGCGTGAGCGCAAGACCAAGGAATCTCAGCAGGAGAAGACCTCCACCACGTCCACTTCCACTAGCAAACCCGAGGTCAAGTCCGAGCAGCAGGACGAGGAGGACGGCCCGCCGCTGATCCCCGCTGATGCTGCCGCCGAGGCCGCCACGGCCCCCGATCCCAAGGGTCCGGCCACTGCGGCCCAGGTGGAGGGCGAGCCAGCAGCAGAAGTGAAAGGGACGAGTGGTGTGCCGGCTGGTTTGACGGAGGGGCAGGATGGAGCGTCGCACAAACGCTCGGCCAGTGTTTTGAGCAATGCAAGCGACAAGAGCAACAAGCGACAAAGAAAATAAGGCCTAGGGCCTCGAGTTGTGTGTTTCGGGCAAGGGCGTTTTGATTGGGAAGGAATTCGGGGGCGTCTTGATGCTTTAATATATACCTTTGTACGATTATATGAAACCCTGCGCGGTTGCTTTCCAGGATTGCAGACTAAAATTGCATAAACTTCCAATGACTTCAAGGGGTGATGGTCACCTCATCACATGCTCCCGGCCCTGTCCACAAGGTCCTTTGATCGGCCCCCCTCCCTCCGCACCTAGTATGTATAAAGCGAATATCCCCAGCGTCTTGTCTAACGTATGCATTCTTGCTCGCCACAAACCGAGATATCAATACACAACAATCCAACCCTGTCATATCTCTCCCATGGTCAGTGTTGACTAGTCTGCCCTGAAGCAGGCCCACCGAGTCTTCAATACAAAGCGTTTACTACCTATAGAATTGTCTTCAAGCCCTCGAGCCCAGCACACAGGTTACATACTCATCGACTCACTCACCTACAGAAAAGATCTCCTCACAATCCTGATAGTTGCTTTCCCAGCCATCAGTGACTACAGTCGAGCCAGTCTGTTCCGAGAACTGCTTGCGAACCGGGTCTACGCTGGGACTGCTTGGTCCATCTTCCTCGTGAGAAGACTTGTGCTTTCCGCCGGGCCATTGCTTAAGAGGAACCATCGGCTCACCATCCTCGTCTGTTTGGGCTCGGCGTTTACGATCCAAGACCCGGAATTTCATAGCTCGCCCGTCTTTCTTTTGTATCACTGGGAACCGCCCGGCCGATGCGTTTAACTTGGCAGTTGCTTTGGCCTCCAGGTCGCGCGCCATCGCAGACATACTGCGGCCCTTGGCCCATAGACTTCCGGTGCGACGCAGAGTCGACCATCTTCCCAGAGACATCCCGCGTCCTTCTGTGCTCATACTGGATGCCGACGGACTCGCTTGTGGGGGCTGTTGCTCGCTTGGAGATTGGTTAGGATCGACCCAGGCACAGAAATCCCAAGGGTCCTTTGCGCCAGCTGATGGCTCTGGGTCGGAGTGATCCTTCTTCCTTTTTGAAAATTTCCCCAGAAGAGAAGACTTTAGTGACTCATCGCCTGCAGTTTCATTAGTTGCGCCGGACCAACTGCGAAGATTGATGTGGCCAATGATGGAAGAGATATCGAGACCAGTTCCTGCTTTCTTCGAAAGCGACGTTATATCCTGCTGCTGTGGCTGGTCCTCGACAAGGGTTGCCTTCTCAGTCTGCGTATCAGTCTCCGGTGTCGCGTCTTGGCTTGAACCGTTGATCGCACATGGACCGGACTGTTCTTTTGAGGGCCTGTCGTTTTCTTCAGCAGCGGATACTAATGTGTACCCATAGCCAAGACGCCGTCCACCAGACATCCAGCCCACGCTCACTTTCCGGGGCGATACAAGATCTGCGTCAATGTTAGTTGGAAAGCTGATGTTTGACGAAGCGACTGAAAGGTCCGAGTGAATCTGTTCTACAAATCTGCCGCACGAGGCTAGCGCACTAGTCGTATTGTCATGGACGAGTCTGGAACTCGCAGACTCAGCATTGGCTATATCTTCCAGCAGCCGGGGTGAGCAGTCTCGAGTAGGATGAAGGCTTCTTTGGGATTGTCTCTCTACCGGAGTCGTGTTGTGCGCTATTTCTGCCTTGCCCAAGTATGTTCTGGACCCAGCCGAATACTGGCTGTCTGGTCGAGAATAGCAGGAAGATGTCTGGTGTGGAAAGGGCCTATATGTCGGTTCACTTACGTCTCTTGCCCTGCCTTTGCCCGCCACTGGGCCATCATCAATAAGCTGTTGCGTTGGCTTCCGCAGCCTGACATCACTAGCCCATGGATTTCCCTCGAAGGATTGCTTCGTTGAGAGAACCCGAGGAGAGGTTGTACGAGATGCAAGCATCCTATGAATCTCCATGTCCTCGAGATGAACGGAAGCATTGCCGGAGGCAGACAATGGAGGTTGTTGTCTTCTCTTTCTAACCGAAAGCCCCGTTGAGGGCCCAGCTAGCGAGTCTATAGATGTCGTGTAATGGGTTGGTACCGGGGAGGCGTGGCCTGGAGTTCTCGAGCGATACTCATAACATCCCGAGGACGAAAAATGGTTGGCCTCGGGGATAGTTGGAGAGCTATGTAGGGGGTTTGACAGCTTTGGGGTCCCAACTGGAGAAGGTGAAGAGTATCCATCCTGCTTGTCCCATGGCACACACTCTGTTGACCTCGGAGTCATGAACCCAGCATGATAAGGTTGTGCGGCTTGGACCCGACAGCTTGCACTGCTTCCCACACGGGAGAAAGGGGGCGTTGGTGTCGGATGGATGGCCCAGATTGCCTTGTCCATGGAAGACCAAGGATTTTGTGTTCCTTCCAGTATAGTCTGGTCTACTCCAGGTGCGTTCACCGAGTCTCCATTCGATACACCAGATGTACTGCCTGGGGCAGATTGACCGTTCCTTCCGTCCCCACGAGATTGAAGCTTGGACAGAGAGGTTGTCTCGTGTACGAGATTTTCCGCGACCAAGCGATCTGGCGTGCGATTGATTTGTTTTGGGGTGCTGATGAACTGAGCGTCACTGTCATAGCCCCTCTCGCTCATCAAACTGCTTCCAAAACCAACTGGGGAGATGGTGTCCAGCCGTTTACTGGCAAATCTCGACGGATCGCGCAAGGTAGGGGATTCCGATTTCCTCGCGGCCCTCGTGGGGGCTTCATGGAGGCCTTTGTGTTCTCTCGAGAATCGCTTGCGTAATTTTTCCGATAAGCCACCGGCGGAGGTCCCAGAGGAGGAGAAGCGAACGGCATCCTCTCTGGAGGTGAATTGAGCTATCACGAGCGAACCGTTAACAGATGAGTTTACAGGCAGGGATTGAGTCACGCTGTACCACTACCCTGACCACTTTCCACAGCTCCATTTGGAGGCGAAGTGACTGGATGCAGTGGGTACGCAGGCCCCGTTCCTGGCGGGTCTGGTTTCTTCCAGTACGCGCGGAGTCGGGGGCAAAAGAAAATCCCCATTGTCGATGACCGCCGCGGAGTGTTCAGCAGTGTTGATCAGATGGCGACTGTGGCAATTGAAGCCATAAAGTGACCCATGAGCGCACGAGCATGGAGAAGACCAAACCTCCCATGACTACCTTTGCAATCATCTCGAGTTGCTACTATAGGGAAGGCGGGGGGGGGGGGGGGAGCGTGGCGTGAGAATCGCCAGACCCCAATTGAGGCAGGCGCGTTCGTATTCTTGCTTGAGTCCAATTCATCAGAATGGAAAGACAGCGTACCACTAGGTAAGTATAGACTAGGAGTTTATCCAGCATGTGTCCGAAACGAAGCAACAATCAGACTGCTGCAGCGATCTGGGGAGAGGGCTCAAGTAAAAGTTCCCAGCGCCGGACAACAAATTGGTCTCCGAACTCACTCGCCGGAGCTCCGAATGATGGAAGCGGGGATCCTTATCCAACATGGCTGATGCTTCGGACAAATTGAAATCAGTCAGATTGTTGGAGCTTTACTGAAGTGGCAATTGTTTACATAGAACATCGCGGATGAAGCAAATCATAGTCATCCAAGGTTACCAAAGTCACCGGAATGAATAACTTTACCTACAAGTTACAATCTCCCTCCAAATAGGCATCTGGCCCTGGCTTTTAGTGGCCGATCGCGGACGCAGCCAGACCGTCTCCGATGGTTTCTCCGGACTGCGACCGGCCGGTCCCTCGCAACTGGCTAACTTACTGGCTAGCTTAACTTAACTACTGGCTGTGACTCAAACGATTTACCCTGGGTTAATTAACTTTTTGGGGGGTCTTTTTGGGTCTTTTGGTTTTTGGTTTTTTTTTCCCTTCCGATTGACTTGATCACGCCATTTGGCACTATTCAATTGCTGGATTAGCCTCATACTTCGGCGAGATGATTGACTGTCCTTACCAGTAGTTCTCCGTAGTTCAATACACATTCCTTACAGTTTTCTTGCATAGAACAATTGAGACAAACGAGACAATCATTGGCCTTACTGATGAGCATTCGATGCATGAGAATGAGAACGTGCAGTCCGAGGGGCCACGGGATACCATGGGAGGGCACTCTCCGCAGTCGGTCCATGGACAATGATTTGATAATGCGATTAGATCAAGGCAAAGATACCCAAGTTGAACCTTGAACTTTTTTGAATGTCCAACCGGGGAATCGCTATCGGAGGGTTGTTGACAGTCCGGAGGGGCTGTAATTTTACCGGTTATTACCGGCCACGAAACCCCGCCAAACTTTCCGCCATCCCATCCAGACAGACCCAGTCAGAAAGAAGAAAGAAACCTTCGGCCTCCGATGTTTTATGATTTTTTTTTTCTCTTCTTCTTCTTTGGTACAGTACAGGCAGTACAGGCAGTACAAGCAGTGGTTGTAGCCTGAGGTTTTCCGCCTCCCCTGCCCCTCCCCCTCCCAGCTTATATTTCCCCTCCATCCCCCCCTCCTCCTCCATCTTCTTCTCTTCTCTTTCTCTTTCATCTCTCCCGTGTGTTTTTCTCCCTCTCTATCTCTATCTCTCATCTCTCTCCCAGCAAGAGGATTGATTCTTCTTGTCTGTTCTTCCTTGTGTTGTGTGCCTTGCAACTCATTCACTACTCCATCCACAAACCCTCACCCTTTCTCCCCCCATACATTCACACACATCCGTCAAGATGGTTCAGTCTTCTGTCTTGGGTTTCCCCCGTATGGGAAAGCTCCGTGATCTCAAGAAGGCTACTGAGGCTTACTGGGGTGGAAAGATCTCTCGTGATGAGCTCCTGAGCGAGGGAAAGAGACTCCGTGCTGAGCACTGGAAGCTCCAGAAGCAGGCTGGTGTCGACATCATCCCCAGCAACGACTTCGCTTTCTACGATCAGGTCCTCGACCACATCCAGCTCTTCGGTGTATGTCTAAGCCCCTCTGCTTCATGCCCAGGCATCTTGGCTAACATGCTTCTTCATAGGTCATCCCCGAGCGCTACAGCAAGTACGGTCTCGACCCTCTCGATGAGTACTTCGCCATGGGCCGTGGTCTCCAGAGACCCGCCAAGGATGGCCAGGCCGCTGTCGATGTTCCCGCTTTGGTATGATACGCTTCAAAGCATGTTGGATACGATCAAGGCTAATACTGTCTCCAGGAAATGGTCAAGTGGTTCGACTCTAACTACCACTACGTCAAGCCTACTCTTCAGGACAACCAGACCTTCAAGCTCGCTGCTGAGCCCAAGCCCGTTGTCCAGTTCCTCGAGGCCAAGGAGGCTGGTGTTGTCACTCGCCCTGTCATCCTGGGTCCCGTCTCCTTCCTCACCCTCGCCAAGGCCGACCGTGGCCAGACCATTGACCCCATCTCCAAGCTCGAGGAGCTCCTTCCCCTCTACGTTGAGCTCCTTGCTAAGCTCAAGGAGGCCGGTGCCGAGGATGTTCAGATTGATGAGCCCGTCCTCGTCTTTGACCTCCCTGCCAAGTCCAAGGCTGCTTTCAAGCCCGCCTACGAGAAGCTCGGTGCCCTTGGTGACAAGGCTCCCCGCCTCGTCCTTGCCACCTACTTCGGTGACATTGTTCACAACATTGATGTTCTTCCTGCTCTTCAGAGCCTCTACGGTATCCACATTGACCTTGTCCGCAACCCTGAGCAGCTCGACACTGTCGTCGGTGCTCTCGGCTCCAAGCAGATTCTGTCTGCTGGTGTTGTTGACGGCCGTAACATCTGGAAGACCAACTTCAAGGCTGCCATCGAGAAGGTTGAGCTCGCCATCCAGAAGCTCGGCAAGGAGCGCGTCATTGTTGCCACCTCCAGCTCTCTCCTCCACGTTCCCCACACTCTCGAGAGCGAGAAGAACTTGGATGCTGAGGTCCGTGACTGGTTCAGCTTCGCTGTTGAGAAGCTGTCCGAGGTTGTTGTGATCGCCAAGGCTGTTACCGAGGGCCCTGCTGCTGTCCGCGAGCAGCTCGAGGCCAACGCCAAGTCCGTCCAGGCCCGTGCTTCCTCCAAGCGCACCAACGACCCTGAGGTCAAGGCCCGCCAGGCCGCCGTCACCGAGGAGATGCACAACCGCAAGTCTCCCTTCACCACCCGTATCGCCGAGCAGACCAAGTCCATCAAGCTTCCTCTCTTCCCCACCACCACCATCGGATCTTTCCCCCAGACCAAGGAGATCCGTGTCCAGCGTAACAAGTTCACCAAGGGTGAGATCACCGCTGAGCAGTACGAGAAGTTCATTGAGCAGGAGATCGAGGAGGTCGTCAAGATCCAGGAGGAGCTCGACTTGGACGTTCTCGTCCACGGTGAGCCCGAGCGTAACGACATGGTCCAGTACTTCGGTGAGCGCCTCACCGGTTACGTCTTCACCACCCACGCCTGGGTTCAGAGCTACGGATCTCGCTGCGTGCGTCCTCCCATCATTGTCGGTGACATCTCTCGTCCCGCTCCCATGACCGTCAAGGAGTCCAAGTACGCCGTCTCGATCTCCAAGAAGCCCATGAAGGGTATGCTCACTGGTCCCATCACCTGTCTCCGCTGGTCTTTCCCCCGTGACGATGTGCACCAGTCTATCCAGGCTCAGCAGCTGGCTCTTGCCCTCCGCGATGAGGTTGTTGACCTCGAGGCTGCCGGTGTCAAGGTCATCCAGGTCGATGAGCCCGCCCTCCGTGAGGGTCTTCCTCTCCGTGCTGGCACGGAGCGTGAGAAGTACCTCGAGTGGGCCGTCAAGGCTTTCCGCCTGTCCACTGCTGGTGTTACCGACGGTACTCAGATCCACTCTCACTTCTGTTACTCCGAGTTCCAGGACTTCTTCCACGCCATCGCTGCGCTGGATGCCGATGTTCTGAGCATTGAGAACAGCAAGTCTGATGCCAAGCTGCTCAAGGTCTTCATCGACGAGGCCTACCCCCGCCACATCGGTCCTGGTGTCTACGACATCCACTCTCCCCGTGTTCCCAGCGAGCAGGAGATCAAGGACCGCGTCGAGGAGATGCTCCAGTACCTCCGCCCTGAGCAGCTCTGGATCAACCCTGACTGTGGTCTGAAGACCCGTCAGTGGCCCGAGACCAAGGCTGCCCTGAGCAACATGGTCGCGGCTGCCAAGTACTTCCGCGAGAAGCACAGCAACTAAATTCTTTTTACATATTTAATCAGCCCATGATTGGGGCGACGATTTTCAACCCGTCGTCTCGGAGAGAACAATCTGTCGATTGTTGTCCGTCCATTTTCTTATGATGAGTTTACGATGTGATACCAAAAGTTCAACATATGGGTTCAGGGTTTCATTAGATGGGGTCCCCGGAGTTTTCAACATGTCTTTATGACGATTTCAACATCGGCGTCTGCATTAAACATCAGCGCCAAGATCTTTATTTCTGCCTTTTAACAGCGGGAATACTCGGTGATGTCTGGTGCTTCGCCGGTGTCTTACACATAATATTTCAACAATGTGATACCACACGAAGAGGTTGCTACTGTACCACCTCTTTGGCAATTTAATTTTTACTTTTCGAATTATCGTCGTACTTGCTCTAGTAAAAGCGTAGTACTCGAGTAAAAAGATGCTCAACTTGGCTGATCTACAAGGATTCTCAGTCTTTCTAGTCTTTCAACGAGTCCACAATATCATATCGTGGTGTCTTAGCCATTGCTTCGATCGCTAAAAACTCCCAGACTAGTTCTACATGGCTAAGCATACACTAACAAACCAACCCCTCTAATCAAGTAGTATACAAACCATCCCTCAAACTTCGTATTCCCATCATCATCCCCTCCCTCTGTCTACCCTCCCTGAAACCAAAATACAACCCCCCCCTTTCGTGAATGCTAAAGCAAAGCAACCCTAAAACCACCCACAAAACGGCACCACCGCCCCCCTCCCCGCAACCTTCTCCTCCCCAAACCGCTCCACATACCACCTCCGCCCCCACCGCGCATGCGGCAGCATATTGGTCACCGCGTTCACCACAAACACCGCCGCCGGCACGGGGAACGGCAGCCCCACGGCCGCGGCGAGCTGCGCCGCGGGACGAAGCCAGGGAGCGAGATGGAGGGGTCGGCTAGCTGCTGCTGCTGCTGCTGCTGCTGCTGCTGCTGCTACGGTACTGGCCGTGGCCGTAGTGGTGATGGGATTGGTATACGACCGCAGCCCCAACCCCAACATCCCCGCGGACGCCGACGACCGCACCGCCGTCCCCGCGAGCGCGAAGCCGGTCCATTCCAGCCATTCGCAGACGTAGTGCGGGTAGAGGATCGAGGCGAAGAGCGGGGTGGATGGTGGGGGGATTACATACACTTTCGAAGTGGAAGTGGAGGGGGGTGATGATGGTTTGGGATTGGATGGAGGGGAGTGGGAGGGGGAGGGGGAGGGGAAGGGGTCTTTGGAGGAAGCAGCGCCACCAGCACCACCAGCACCACCAGCAGCATCAGCGGCCGCCGCCCTCCTCGCGCCCTCCTCGCGCCGCAGCCGGAAGAGCGTGCGTTCGGCGTAGATGTTCCCGGCCATGCCGGCCAGAAAGAGCGCGAGGCCGAGGTAGGGTACTACCTTTCCTGCTGCTGCTGCTGCTGCTGCTGTGTTGGATGGTGGTGAGGAAGGGTGATAGGGGGAGGCCGGGCGGATGGGGATGTCGTACCCCACCAACCAGCCGGCCAGACATGTCGAGTTGAACCAGTTGAAGAGCATGGCGGAGACCATGATGAAGAGGTGGATGGGGGACATGCTGGGGGCGGCGAGGAAGGGGGAGATGATGGCGCGGTTGAGGTAGTGCGCGACGAAGAGGGCGGCGAGGAGTTTGTTGGGCAGGGGGATAGAGATAGAGATAGAGATAGAGCCATTGGCATTCGAACCAGAATTGGTGGTGGTGCGGTGGGCGGCGGCGAGCTTGAGGGGCAGCTTCCACAGCACGTAGAGCAAGTTCACCGGGCTGACGATCTCCATGGCGAACCAGGCCCAGCGGCCGGGGAGGTTGAAGAGGGAGCTCTTCATGGAGGTCTTGCCGGCCGGGTGCCAGGCTGTCAGCCATTGCATGATGGTGAACTGTACTTCGGTGCGGTGGTTAGCATGACCCCCCCAACAAGATGGAATCGCAGACTGACCAGCGGGAAGTATTGGAAGATGTTCAGTAAGGTGAGATAGACATCGGGGGTGGGGAGGAGAATGTCCATCAGAGGAGGGAGATGGTCCCAGCAGGAGGAGAGGATGGCTCCCATGTTGGGATGGGGGATGGATGGGTGTACTGGTGAAGTCGACATACTGTACTTTGTATGAGTGCTTCCTGTAGATGCAACATCTCCCCAGCAGTTATGTCATTGGAAGTTCACATGAACTCAAGTGATCCTTCGATCATGTGAATGACTAAGATCTGACTAAAGGAGATCTGCAATCAAGCAGGCCACAGCTTATCTCCTCGAATACGAATACGTTGACTGGAACCCATACTGATATAAATCACCGTCCATTGCGCCTACCATTCATGCTTAGATTCCAAAACCGTAACACATCACTGGGTTCAAACCGTCCGGCAATGCAGACCATGGTGCCCTGATCGGGTAGCGATGTACTGTAGAATCCGCCCCCGACTCGGCTATTCTATGATGATAATCCAACGCAAGAGAAAACTCCAACCCTTCTCAGTAAAGGTAACAAAGAAAACGACGACCTCAATCCATCTCATGGTCAAAAGCGCTAATTGGAATAAGCCCTGGGGCGGCGGAAATGCCCTCTGCATAGAAGCCGTTGCTTTTGACTCGCAATCAACCAGTAGTCGTGTCCATCGGATCGGACACCTTAGCCTGCCTGCGCGCCGCCATCCGTTCGGCCTTGAAGGCTTCGATCTTGGCCTTGAGTTCCGTATCTAGGATGAACGGTCAGCCTTGAACCTTTGGGATATCGTCAACAACCAGAATACTCACCGGGTGTGACATCCTCCATTTTCAACGGAGCTCGGTTGAAGGGGTCGTGGGGATCACTGAGAAGGTGCGAGCGAATGGTAGAGCGGTCAATAGACACCCTGGACCCAGGCAGGATCACGGGGTCTTCCATCAGAGTGTACATAAGAGGATCTACAAAGCTGCATTAGTGCCGTTGGAGTGGATGCCAGAAGTGTAATCATACCCAGGAAGTCATCAGGAACCTCCCCGAGGTCTTCTTCCGCCTGCTCGTCTTCTTCTTTAGCCGCCTTTACCTTGTGCTGGAACTGCTCCCACCGCTTGAGCTCCTCGGGCGACTTGAGGGACCATTTCCGCAGAATCTCGGCGGCCTTTTCGAAATTGGCAGGCTTGTAGGATCGCCCATCACGTGCCACAGCCACAATGAAGCTCTCTTTGCCCGTCAGATTCAGATAGACATCAACGATCTCGCTCAGCAATGCCCGAGGGTTGAAGCCATATTCCTGCAAGTTATCCACCCGCAGAGTGGCACTCTTGGGCCCGACCATGGCGTCCAGGTTGTAGTCGAGCATATCTGCCAATCGCTGCACAATTTCAGGCATCGTGAAAGAATCGGCCAGTGCATCGGTGAACAACTTGAGCATGGAAACAGTCTCATTCGTCAACTGCATATAGGACTTGGCATTGCGCTGCGCGGCCGCCAGCTGCTCCTCCTTTTCTTGGCGTACGGTGGACTCCATCGCTGCTGCATTGCGCAGTTCCGTTTGCGTCTTGTGAATCGTGATGAAGGCCCCAAAGGACTCATCGAGCACATAGGTCACGTCATTGAGCAGAAGATTGACGAAGCGCACGAAGAAATCCAGGTTCTGCTTGGACTGGTTGTAAAGCTTGTTGCGGTAATGGGTATTGGGCCAGATGCATTGGATGATCTGGAAAATCTCGTAACGGATATTAAACTTATCGAAAAACTGGGTATGTGTACCGGTGTGCTCAGCCTCGATATAGAACTTCATCAGGGCATGCAGTAGATGCTGGTTGGCGAAAGGCATGGAGTTGAGCAAGTCCACGAGGACACCCCGACCGCCTCCAGGGCGAGGCCAGGTTCCTCGGAACAGGATGGAGACAAGACCTGCTTTGAGATAGGGGTTCTTGATGTAGCTCGAGCTCTCTAGGAAGGTAATGCAAAGCATAACCAGCTCGTCTCCTTGAGTGGCAGTAATGATTTGAGGCATAGCCCACATAATGAACTTGAAGTTGCTGACAATATCATCGATGAAGTATTCGGGCAGGCACTGGAACACCTCTGGTTGCTGCTCAGGCAAGGGAAGCTTGAGCGGCTCCTTGGGAAAGTTAGTGCCGGATACAACCCGCAGTACCCAGACCACCACATATCGCATGAAGAGCATGGACCGCGCCTGCCATTGATCATCAAACAAGACGCCCTGCAAGCTGTATTTCAGGGCCAGACCCAGGTCCAGCTTGTCCTTGTATTTCTTGAGGGCCTGCTCGAATACTCTGAGCTGCACTGGATTGTTCAACCACCGATGCCGCTCCAGCTCGAACTTGTTGATGGTGGACTCCATGTGCCGCAGGTCTTTCTCGAGCTGCTCGAGCTTGGAAGTCAGAGACTCACTACCGTAGTGATGGGCAGCCACCGTCAGGAAGAAAATCTCCGTGATAAAATTGGACGTTCCTTCTGCGGACTTGGCATAGAAAGCATCCGAGGCATGCTGATCAGCATTGACTTTGGTTTCGTCCTTCATATCTACCCGAGGCTTGCGGTGTAGATAGTTTGCATCGACCCTGTCGATCTGCAACGACAAATTGAGTCAGACCCGCAAAGCACCTAACTAATTGACTGACTCTCATACCTTGGTGAAGCTTGCATCCATGAACGGCTCGCAGAGCTGGTCCAGGCAAGTTGTGATGTTGAACATGAAGCCATCCGACGACACAGTAGTAGGATCCACTTGCATAGCCCGTCGCTTGTGGTTGATGTTCAGGGAGGCTGCGAACCAGTCTAGCACCCGATCCCTGGCATCCTTGGAGGCCCGGATCATGTGGTTAAGCACATCAAGCAGATCCGAGCTAATCATATGCTGCATCATGCGGATAGACCGCTGTGCGTTCAGGATGTATGATTGATCTCTAGTCTTGGGGCTCGAGAAGTATGTCATGGTCACACTGCTCTGAAGCGGGGACAGACTGAACCACGGGCCAAGCAGCGTCTTTTTTTCGAACTGAGCTGGATCCCGAGACTCGTTGAACATGGATGACTCAGTAATGGCAGCCGCGATGGCTGCATTGTGGACAAGGTTCCGCAAAGCCTGCAAACAGGTTGATGAGACGCGCCCACGGTGAAGAGAAGAGATCAACATACTGTGAGATAGGGCTTGTAATCATCGTTGATGGTCAGGCCCGCAAGCTCCTGGCTCATTTCCTCCACAGCAGTAATGAAGGCCGGCTTGATGCTTTCATCCTCATTGAACCTGCCCACAGCCTCGCCGATGAACTCAAAATCCACACCTTTGTCATCCTCCGGGTCCAGGAGGAGATAGGGTTTGAGGGCCGACTTTTCAGACGACTCGAGCCTTTAGGGGGGGCAGAATGTGTCAGCTGCTAATCGTGCCAAAAGGCGAGTCAAACCTACCCGAACATTTCCGGCATGGTGATAGCAAAGATGCAGTAGCTCATGCACATGCGGCGGGCTTCACAGATGACGCTGTATTTCGGGTCATCGTCGCGAGGCCGACGGAACCCTTTGTGCAACCGGGATATCCGCCTCCAGCATGGAAGCAGGTAATCCAACGGCTTCTGCTGGGGAGCATTCGAAGCTGCCTCCAGGAGGGCCTGGTCCAGCACCGACAGCTCGATGCGGACCTCACGGCCTTGCTCCTCCAGCTCACCCCGCAGTCCGGGCAAGTAGGTTAACCGCTGCCCGTGAATATCCTTCTGACGAGCCTCGTTCAAGGTCAGTTTGAAGGCCGCGCTGAGGGTCCGATCGGCAAAGGACTCGATACTCTCGTCAGCTCTCGGTGGAGGGGGAGTGCCGGAGACTGGGGTAACGGTTTGCGATCGGTCTGGCGCTGCGCTGGCGGCCGTGGGGGGTTGAATCTTGATCCGCTTCCATTCCGATTGCACGGTCTGTGGTTGCGGGGACGAGGCCCGTGAAGGAGCGGCGCTGCTCAGGTTGGATCGTGGTTGTGACTGGGGTCTCTCTGGGAATCGGGATGCAGGCGAGGGCTGCGAGGGCGATGCGGGCTGGCTCGACGCAGCGCCGTCGACGGGCGACGAGGGAGTGGGATTTCCTAGCTTTGCCAAGCGCTTGCTGCGGATCTGTAGGTAACAGGGGTCAGAGGAAACTTAGATTCGATATTGGGCCTTGAATGAATTTGAAAAAAAAAGATGAGTAAACGAACCTTGTCCGCTTCAGACTGGCTATCGGACATCTCTACTGATGCTGATCGGGGCAGCCCGCAGCAGAAAACCTTCCTCGGTCAGCGGGTCACGGTTTTCTGCAAAGTGCTTGGCTGAGTTTGATGGAACGAAGGAACTGTGGGGGGAGGAAAGAAGAGAGAAAAACCAGCAACCGAGATGTGACAAGTCCTCAGGAGGGGCTGATGATGGGGTAAACCGAGGACAAGGACAACGCGGAAGTTGGGGGTGGAGGATGTCGATGTCACTTCTGCATGCGCGGTCGTCGTCGTCGTTAAGTCGGACTTTCTGTCATGGTCGATTGTTAACCAGTGATTATTAACTAAGCTGGTTGGATGGATTTGATCTTCCCTCCCCGCTCAGGGCACAACACACTTGCCCCAATCGGGTCCGGCTCATCACCGCCATCAATGATCTATCCTCCATCATGAACCCATCCATTGCACAATAATTCAATACTGGTCAGTGTTGAAGTGTGCATCTTAGCGTACATCTTATGGTTGATAAGTCAGGTGATGAGAGAATCCACTCTTATAACAATCACTCACGACAATAATAGTCAAAACACTGATTCCGAACCCAACGCAACAAAAGAAGTCATTGTTTGCCCATAGAACGCCATCAACAAACCGTGAGAACATATAGACATCTAAGCTCGAAAAGAAAAAAAAGGCTTGATCGTGGTAGAGCCCAATAGCATGGGACAATTGCATGGGATATTAGTAAACAACGGATGCGAAGCCAACCGCGCCCAAGAACGAATAGGAACAAGTGTAGCAGCCATGAGAGCCACAGATCAGTATCTTCCCTTCAGCGAATCAAGTCGCTTGCAGCTCTTCAGCTCCATCGACCGGGCCTCTTTGATCTTCTCTACGTCCGGGAAAAACCACCCTTGAGCGTCCTGGATCATGCGATCCCGCGTGTGGATCTCGCTATCACATTCATACCGCAGTTTCGTCACGTAGTCCACTTCCACCCGTTGGTCCAGCTGGCGGAATTTGCGGGCGCTATAGTCATCCACATCTCGCGGGTTGACGAAGTAATCGATATTCAGCTTAGGCGTCGTGCGATGCAGCGTGTGGGGAGACACCGCGGCGTCGAACCTGTACGAGGGACCGGACGGAGTAGGGGTGCCAGAGAACCGAGAAGAGATCCAGGGAAGGACGAAGAGGAGAATGAGAGGGAGAAGCTGCTGGAAGGTCGACCAGAGTGATGGCGCCGGCTCAGACTGGCCATTGGCCTCGCGGGGTCTTCTCCGAGGCCGCTGGCCTCCAAACTGATGTACCCGGAACCCGGGACCACCCCCCATGTTGAAGACAAATTGGGGACCGCCTGCATATCACGAGTTAGCCGTCGCTTGCACCCAGACACTGAACAGATGTGTCCCACCGAAACCCCCTCCCATAGGGCCAAAGCCACCGCTGAAGAACCGCTGGAAGAGTTCCTCGGGCGAGATCTCCTCCTCGAACATCGGACCACCGCCGCCGCCTGACCGTGGGAATCCACCGCCGAATCCACTGAAGGGCGAAGCACCCGAAGGTCCCGCGCTGGGAGTAAACCTGCTATCCGGATCCCCTCCGAATTTATCGTACTTGGCTTTCTTTTCCGCATCGGACAGGACTTGGAAAGCCCGAGATACCACTACAGCCCCAATTGGGGTGGTTAGTTTTACGTTGAACACACCCGAAAAGGGAAGAAGACAACCAAACCGACATTTGAAAGCCTCATCCGCTCCTTCATAGCCATTCTTATCGGGATGCGTCAATAGACTCAATTTGCGATACGCCTTCTTAATCTCGCCATCGGTGGCGGTCTTTTCCACCGCCAGGATCTCGTAGAACGCCGTGGTTGAGCATTTCCGAATCCTCAGGACGGCCGCCTTCTGCTCCGGGGTGTACTTGCGGTCCTGGTTGCCCTGGTTGTGTTCGCGAGATTTCGCAGCACCCCCATTGTCTACCCCAGATGCGGTGGCGGATGGCATCGCAGCAGCAGGTTTTGAAAAACGGCGATCGCCCCCAGGAAGACTCGAGTCTCACTCAGTGGCAGCAATGCGCTGCTCGTCGCTTTGTGTTTTGTTTGTTTCTTGGGCGCAGTGAGTGTACGTCGAGGCGTGGATCTTCGGAAGAGGGAGAGTGGTGGGCCTGGCAGCCGAAGCGGACGACCGAAAAAAGACAAGAGAGGGGGGCGTTTTGTTGTAAATCGAATAAGGGCTGCAGATACAGCTTAGGCACAAGGACAAGAAAGATAGCCAGCTGGTTCAGTTGCGGCGTGCCAGTTGGGGTCTAAGATTTAACAAAAAACAACAACAACTGTGACTGATAAACGTGGTGAGTTCTGGAGGTTCAAATGTTGACGCTAAGCCCCGGGTAAGCGTTGACAGTGGCTTGCAGTGTTAGTCAGGAAAGACTGTCTTGTGCTCGTTGCCGCGGATCGTCATCCCTCCTCACATCTGCTACCACCACCTCCGCATTATCACTGTACTTGTTACCGGTGCGTTCAGCGCACCCCCGTCGCTCTTCCATAGTTGCGCCGTCTCTTCTCCGTGGCTAATTGTTGTTTAAGATAGGCTTCACCACTCATCTGAATCACGATTAAACACCACTGACACAATCATGGCTGGTTCGGACTCCGCAGTAGAGCAGACGGAGAAGTCTCTGGTCCAGACAGCTAGAGCATGGGGCGGTAAGTACTGACCAAAACAGCCTGGGCTATCTTCGCAAGACCATGGATATCACTCCTGTTGGTGCTTGCAAGCTGACGCGCTCTTACTTTCATGTAGAGAACGCCTTTCCGCCTACTCTACTGGCCTCTCTTATCACCGCACAGCACATGCGCCCATTCCAACCACTGCCCATGCTATTCCCTCCTCTCCTTCTCTTCTCGAGCTATGCCAACCTTCAAGGATTCAAAACCGACACTGCGGGGATCAGCGCCGCCTGGTCTGGGCTCTACCTCCTGCTTGCGGGGCGGCGCAAGCAGCCGTTCATGAAGAAATGGGGCGCTCGGGGCATTGTGCGCGGCGTGACCATGGGTCTTTGCTTGGTTAACATGGTGAGTGGGGGACTTGCCTACACCCTGGGCAAGCGGGAAGAAGACGAAGAATAGACGGTATGGGTATAACTGTATAGATTGGGCCCATTCTGCAGGGCCTGAAGATCCATCGAAGATTTATGTATGTACGATAATGTCCGCCAAACACACGGATGAGGGCGTCGCTTTGGGCATGGTGTTATGGTCGTCGCTGAGCTAAAAAGCAAATTGGTTTCTGGCATGCAGAATGTTGAAATGCGCTGTCTATGTGTATACGTAGTATGAAAAAAGATTTACAGTGGTTGCGACTGACGGACCGCAATCGCGCGAGGCAGCGGGTATGCGCTTGACCGGCCAGGCCGCTGTCGATTAGTTCGCGTAGAGTCGTTCAGACAGAATCATCTCCTGAATGCTCGACGGGACCAGCCAGTCCAGATCCTGGGGGTTTGCGGCGACTGCTTCTCGGGCCCTGGTTGAGCTCACCGATGGTGCCCCCGGTTTCCGTCCCTCCACCAGCTGGATTCGCTGGGCCCATTCCCGCTTACCGCCTATGTCATCTTTCCTTCCCTCCGCTAAGTCCCGCAGAAAGGCCTCCTGCTCGTCCCGACTGCCCCAGCTGCTATCAGGGCGCAAGGTCACCCGTAACCGATGCTGGGACAGGAAGGGCTCCAGCGACTGCAGGGTGTGCTCTGGAGGATAGTACTTGGGATCGAAGATGCGAATCAAGGTATCGTAGCCCGTAAGATGGACTTGTTCCAGCGAGTGGGGGTATACCCCCGCCCGCTCTATTTCCGCCGCCTTATCCACAAAGTATGGCTTTTTTGTGACGGCAATGTCTATTACTGGAAGGATCTGGCGAGTGCCTGGAGGACTTGCAGACGGTAAATGCGAAAGAAGGTCGCGAGCGAACAAGTCCATCATGGTTAGGCGGTTCTCGAAAGAAGCGGGTTTAGATGGTTTGTCCGCATTCTGCGTCGCCAATAGCAAGAGGAGCCGCGGAGCGCAGCTGGTGTCCTCTAAAAGAGCCGAGCAGGCAATCCGACGGTGTGCGAGCGTCGGTGGATTGAAAGAGGAGTCAAGCACGTACAAGACGTCGGGACTGGAAGCAGGGTCATGGTCGTCGGGTGAGACGGAGGCCAGAACTTCAAAGTTCCGATCTGATGTTTGGAACTGTTTTAAGCGGGAAGCATAATGTGCCTGCAGGGACTGGAAGGGGGGTCTTTCCATAGTCGATCCGTTAGACGATGTTTGACCCAGTGGCTATTCTTGGAGATGCTTTCATGCACGAAGAAGAACACACAACAACAAGAACAACAATGAGGGGCAGAAAAGCAGGTAAGTTCACGGCAGTTCGAAACATTCCAGCTTGCAGCGTCAGAGCCGCAACCGAACCGAAAACCACGGCAAAAATGGCCGACCGCCCAGAGTGGGACAAACGGGAAGAATTGCCCGAAATCCATGGAAGGAAAAGAAGCGGATCGACAGTCAACCATCGGACCCTTTCTTTCCCTCTCGTTTGTCTTTCCGACGGGTGGCTGCAGAGCAACTTGAAGACTTGCGCTCTAACTTACTCGTACTACTCGTCCTACGCACGGAGAACAACACAACACTGACTGTTCCCTCCATTACTCATCGGGAGGGAGATTGTCCAACCCTCAACCCACCCAACACGGCTGAGTGGCGGCAAAGCCGATATTAAATACATGTCCTACTCTTATCTCACCAGGGCCGATGGATGACGCTGGAAGGCCAGTGAGCCGGGCTGGACGGTCACCGTGTTCCGTCTAGATTAATGCGCGGGCTGATCCCAATCACAGTCATCTCGATGCTCATGCATCTCGATCCATCAGCCGTGTTGGCCGGTGAGCGAGCAATGAAGCCAGAATGATTTTTTATCCGAAGGGCTAGAATTCGGGGCTTCGAAATTTTCCTCCTAGCGGTCTGTTGCGAGTGTAGCCGCGATGGCGATCATCCCTTAGTCAGTGTTTAGTACAGTAGTTAACTACTTCACTGTTCGGTTTCTCGGATCAACCACCAAAACTTCAGGCAACCGAGTATCTTAGCTCTTCTGGTTTGAAACATCCGCGGCAGTCGATGACCCTGGATTTCTGGTGAACACCCGGGGAGGGGTCCAGAGATATCTGCTTGACCATTTCATGTCACAGTGATCCAGCAACCATTAAATTGGTGTGCAGGAGGGCGGTTATTGCTCATATTTAATCTAAGATGAGTGCAATCTGTGGGATAGTGTCTAGACTCTAGACTCCCGGTCACTTTGACCGGGCTCCACTTCTCTTATGATCATCCTCGAATGATCTCTTCTGCTGGTGATAACCTCCGGATCAACACTGTCATTGATGCCAACGGCCTCTGGCAGGCAGCCACCGAGTCATTGTCATACGTGCTGCTGCTGCTGCTGCTGTTGTTGTCCTCTTTGAGCCATTGCCTTTCCTGTTTATGGTGGCCTTGTTCGCTTAGGCCTACTGCACCGGTCCCAATCGCTTAGAGAAAGTTTTCGCATAGTCGGGCGACCCAGCGGGCCCGGTTGGCGCCGAGCTTGACCATTCGCGATGGCCGCCACCACGTAGCGAATGGCCCACGCTTGGACCAAGTGCTGTACAATGACTCCGAGATACTGTCGATACGGTGTCTAATCCCCCTATTTCCCCCCTAAAGACTCTAGGAGTGTATCTCACCGTGCTCTTAATCCCCCGCTTTTCACCCAATGCCTCGTCACTGCTACGCAGACTGCGTGGACCCATACGTGAGATAGAGCTTGGCAGAATGGGTGGGAGGTAGCTGATCGATAGTCGGTCTTGACTTTTGACTATTGATTGTTCTGTTGGTATGGTACCGTGGGTGCAGTGACAAGGTACAGGATGGAAATTGGTGCTCATTTCCGAAAGCTGGCAATTTAGAGTTGAGCACTGATTGAGCTGTTGACCGTGACTTATGGATGCTCATTGCTGATTGCTCATCGCTCATCAGGCGGATGTGTGACGTGCTGGTGCGCCCTCACACAGACACCTGGCAATTCTGGCCCCTCGATTAGATGTACAAGATTTCTGCAGGGTGCCTTCCTGGCTATTGCTTGTTTCGATTGTGCCTGTAGAGTGCTTTAGAGTGCTGTAGAGTACTGTAGAGTACTGTATACGGAGTACAGCCCGGGGCACGCAGTGGGACACTCCAAGAGTCCAAGTAGACGGAGGGAAAAAAGAAAAACACGGCACCCCGTGCGGTCGATTGGTCGGGGGAAACGGCCCACACGAGATTAAAGCCAGGGGCAGAACAGCCAGTAAACGTCGTGCATTCACGGGATGAAACGGGGGCCATCATCTCTGCTTCCTTTGAACCTCCAATCCACGGATGGTGCCTGCGCCAGAGACCCACTCGGTGGAGTCCCAGGAAATTAATTCATATCATCTCCCATCACCATTTCTGCCAACGGCCCGGTTTTTCTGCCTGTTCGGCCTGAGATGAGACAGGCTAAGCTCCCTAATCGTCTCTAATGCTTGAGTGCACGAGGCAGAAGATCGGCTGATGCAACCGTACGTTACAGATGGCCTTGCATTAATTCACCGAACTCACCCTCACTTGGTACGGTGCCTGGTAACTCATGTGTATCGTGACTCTCCGGGTGGGTTAATCAAATGAGAAAAAAAGATATTAGATGGAATTAGTGTCTCCTTTCCTTTCCTTTCTTCTCCTCCCCCTCTTCCT
Organism: Aspergillus fijiensis CBS 313.89; assembly: GCF_003184825.1. Classification (NCBI taxonomy): domain Eukaryota; kingdom Fungi; phylum Ascomycota; class Eurotiomycetes; order Eurotiales; family Aspergillaceae; genus Aspergillus; species Aspergillus fijiensis. The sequence goes on from NW_024468984.1 coordinate 667,710, forward strand.
CTTCTCTTTCTTAGTCTAGTCTCTCTTTCTCTAACTGTCTCCATTCTCTTCTTTTTAACGACTCTCTTTTCCCCAAATTCTCGGATTGATTCCGTCAGACTGCTACTTTCTCTCTCAACTGTTCTCTGTGCTAGAGACGTTGCTTCGTTCTTTCGAACCCAGTCATTCTTTATCCAATTTGTTGCGAATAGATTTCGCAGCTCACATTCGTTGACCAACAACACCCCGCAGTCTCTACCTCAACAAAAGCACCACCACCACCACCTACATCACACATCACCACCCTTTAAACCACAAATCACCCACCATGCAGCTCACTACCAAGGTCTCGGTTGCCCTTCTGGGTGCTCTCGCCGCCGTTGGCGAGGCCAACATCCACCACAACCTGCACTTCCACGGCCGCGATGCCGCCTCCAGCTCGGTTGCGATCCCCGTCACTCTCCCCACCACGACTGTCCAGCCTCCCCAGCCCGTTGTTGCGACCAGCTCGGCCTCCACCGCCGTTGCTGCCACTACTAGCCTGGCTGTCGCTCCTCAGGGCACCACCTCTGCTGCTCCCGTCCCCGCTGCGCCCTCTTCCGAGGCTGTGGCTCCTGTTGCCTCGGTGGGCTCCTCGTCCGTGACGGTTGTTGTGCCTTCGGCTCCTTCCTCTGTCCCGGTTGTGCCTGTTGGCCCCTCCTCCGTGCCCGTGGTCCCCGTTGGTCCCTCCTCCGTGGTGCCCGGTGCTCACTCCTCGGCCCCCGTGCCTCCTTTCCCTTACTCTTCGGCCATCACCTCCGCCCCCGGCCCTCTCGGCACCGGCGTCACCCAGTCCGCGGGAGCTACCAGCTCTGCTGCTGGCTCCGGCTCTGGATCTGGCGCTGCCTCGGGTGCTGAGTCCGTCTCCACCGAGTACGAGACCCAGACCTCCACCAAGGATGTCACTCTCACCTACACTCTGGGTGCCGGTGCCTCCAAGACCGTGGTGACCACTACTGTTCACCGCACCGTGACTGACGTCCAGACCGTCTATGTGGTACGTTTGCTGTGTTATCGGCCGCCTGTGAATCCTACTGACCCATTGATATAGACCCCTGGGGCCCACAGCTCCAGCACTGCCAGCGCCGGTGCTCAGGACACTACCCTCACTTCGACCTCGACCGCCTTTGCCACCTACACCCTCCTGGCTGTCCCCTCGTCCACTGGTGCCGCTGGCTCTGCCGCCACCTCCGGCAGCTCCTCCGGCTCCGCCAGCTCCGGCTCCAGCGACAGCTGCGCTCCTGTCACTGTCACTGTCCACGACACTGTCACTGTGGTAAGTTGGGCTGTGTGAAAGTTGATGATGTCGATGCTGATCATAAGTTGCAGACTGTCGCCCCTACCACTGCCGCTGCTATCACCGCCACCCCCGACACCAACGTCGAGGTTGCCGAGCCCACCACCAGCGCCGAGGACACCACCTCCAGCGCCTCGACCACCGAGGCCGCTGCCACCAGCACTGCCACCGTGGTCCCCACCCCCCGTCCTCCCTTCGGCCACAGCAACGGCACCTTCCCCTACCCTAGCGGTGCTGCCCGTCCCACTGGCTTCCAGACCAGCAGCCGCGCGGCTTTCCCCTCGCACTTCCGCCGCGTCTACTAAGGGCTTAGCCTGGCGCGTTCGACTGTACTGAGAATTGAACCCGTGGCGTAAAGCTTGCGCTGGCCTTGTACCTATGAGAGGATTTCGATATTTATGTTTCTGGTACAAACTTGACAATTTTTCTTCTTCTTTCTCCACCTAGTCTATCTTCCATTCTCGTCCATCCGGCTAGGTACTCAGGTTGTTCCATCTTTGTGGCATCCGTCCCGGGCCTACCCGTTATCCAACGAAGCTGTTTCTTCATTTAGTTTCTCTGTGAGAACCTCTCATGGGACATGGACTTTTGTATGGTGACGGGCCGGGCTGGGGGGGTCCCTAGCTGGAGCGGACGAGAATGTTAGGCATGTGTTCGCTCTCGGGCACATTTGTATCTATGTGAAGAATAGATCCTAAGTGGGGTTTACGACCATCCGATGACGATCTTGCTTATGACAGCGGATATTAGACACGAAATGAATTAAGTTTGAGATACGGGTATGTGTAGATCTAGTGTGGAGTAGCACGAGACTATAACTAGTATTGTAGGTCTACTATAATACATCTACTTTTTCATACAGTGCATACATACCCGAACCGTGACCAGCTAAGCTAGATCTTATCCAACAGAGAAGGATTAGCCATGAGACGGTGGCGCATCTGCTGCCACTCCAGCCAAGTGACCCCCTGCACCAAACAGTCCGCCAGATCGTCCAGCTTGCCGATATCCGGCAAGTTGGCGTGGGCGCCAGTCCGGGTGCCCGTGTGTTTGGGGGGTTGCCATTTGAAGCGATACGCCTGCACCCACCGCTGTAACTCGTGGTCGTCGGCCACGGCCAGAGTGCCGGGACGGTGGGTGGTGGTGGTGGTGGTGGTAGCATTCTGCAGCCAATGCCCCACCAGATCCATCTTCATCTTCTTGACCTCTCGCGCGCTCTTTTTCTTCTTGCGTGTACGCCCTGTAGCTGTAGCTGTAGCTGTAGCTGTAGCAGTTCCGTCCTCAGCTTGAGTCAGCTCCTGCTCCTCCTGCTGCTCCTGCTGCTCCTGCTGCTCCTGCTGCTGCTCCTGCACCCGCCTCCTACTATTCTTACGCTCCCCGTTTCGATTTTCAGTGACATTTACCTCTCCCTCCACCCCTGATAACCCAGACCCAGACCCAGACCCAGACCCAACATCACCACCACCAGAAACCAGCAACGCACCACCAAGTAAACCCCCTCCCTTCCCAAGTCCATCCCCAACTCCAGCATCCCCAACTCCAAGCCCCGAAGCAACCCTCGCAGCCCAAAACCGACTCACCCGCGCCGGCTCCACGCCCCAAGCCCGCGGCACCACCCGCCTCCCCCTCTCCCTCAGACCCCCCCTCTCGCGCCTCAACACCTCCAAAACAGCATACAACACCGCCTCCAACACGCCGACGCGAATCGTCCACTCCTGGACGGCCGCCGACCCCCCGGACCGGAACCGCTGGCGCTCGATCAGCACGTGGGTGGGGCGGTACCGCTCCAGCAGGGTGGTGAGCAGGGTATACGCTTTCGCGGCGTAGAGGGGGGGGGAATACTCCTCCGGTTCGGGGGCGGGGTCTACGTCTGCGTCTGCGTCTGCGTCTGCGGGTGGGTGGTTGAGGGTAGTGGTGGGCGGGAAGATGTCGGAGTCGAAGTCGGAGTCGAAGAGGGAGAGGCGGCGCCATGCGGTTAGCGTGATGCTGGGCCTCTCTTCCCTCGGTTCTCGGGATGAGGGAATGGGAATAGAAGAAAGAGGTGGAGAGGGCGGCAGGCCGACGAGGAGATGCGCGAAGGCGAGGTTGCGGATGCCCATGTCGATGCTGAGGATGCTCATGGTGTCCGTCGTGCCCGTCGTGCCCGTCGTGCCCGGGGCTGGCTCGGGGCTTAGCTCGGCACCATCGACGGCATCCCGGCAGCGGGAACGGTACGCGTACTCGCTTCGCGGAAGTTCCGTCTCCAGGCGGCGGATGACCACGGGTTTCGTGCCGCTGGACTTGATCCCGGTGCGCTGGGCGATGCGCTGGAGGTGGGTGGCTTTTAGGGTGGGGAGGTAGGCTGAGAGGATGGTTGTTGTTGTTGTTGTTATTGTTGTTGTGGGAGTGGTGGGAGCGGATCGCAGGAGAGGGATGGTGGTGCGCATTTGGAGATGATGAAGAGATTGACGGGATTTAGTCCATAGATTTTTGGCAGGTAAAATTGGGACTAAATGGGCTTGGCTGGTTGTAGTTGAGGGGATTCTGGTTTGCTGGCTCGTGACTTTGGAAAAGGCACTTGGCAAGGGGTGTAGTTCTTGTAAAAGGTATAAATTTATGTATCAAGTGGGGATGGATCGGGTTTCCATACTGGGAAATTCGAAATTCGATGTGGGTCCAAGATCTGGGGTGGCTGACATAATATAGCCAGTGCTGTATACAGATAGTACTGACTGCAAGTCGGAAGAGATGCTAAACACCACATGAACAGAAGAAATCCTATTATGCATATTTTACCCTCGACAGCATGCCCACCATCCAAGCCGTCAAGTCAAGATCTTATTAGTAGGTGCTTGAGTAATTGCCCCGTAGGTGTTGAAAATGCCCAAATGCAAGATGCCAGTCAAGTCAATCATATCTAAATTCCTTCTGGAACGACCCTGGAACCAAACACCCTGCCATCGCCTCACATCAGAAAAAGAAGAGAGCCAAAATTATATATGCGCGGTCTCACCCCTGTTAAACGCCAGAACCAGAACAAACCGATGCAATCCGCGCTGAAGAACTGCATGAAACTGACCCAACGCCACCCGTGTGTCACAAACAAGAAAAGATATTTTAGAAAAGAATCCATCTGGAGGCAGCCCGCGTGATCATAGAGTCGCGGAACGTGCCACGTCATAGCCCTCGTTCGACGGGATAATCGCCACGTCAGTCGGTGACACGCTCTCGCGCACATACAGAATCGGCGCCCACACCCGCCAGTGTAGCACCCCCATATGCGCCAGCCGCATCGAGATGCGCTCGACGTCATAGTGCTGGGGATGGCCCAGCATGGCGGTCGCCGTGTGGGAGAAATTGCGCTGCGACTCGCAGATCGCCAGCGGCGACATGTTCAGGTACTTCTTCGCCGCCGCGAACGACGCCGCCAGCAACTTCTCGCGCAGCGAGGCCTGGAAGTACTGAAACAGCCCCGATTCGTTCGACAGGTGCCACTCCAGCGCGCTTTCGATCTGCGTGATCACCTCGTCCGAGACCGTGCTGCCCTCGCTGCAGCAGGCGGCACACGCGAACCGAGCAATTTCCAGCCCGATGCACCGCACGTTCTGCACCCACTGCACCGACCCCCGCAGGCAGTCCTCGTTCTCCTCCATCAACGATCCAATGCGTGACCGGAAGGTGGCGTATGTCTGGGCGGGGGCCGACAGGTAGCGTTTCTGCGTATGGATGTAGGACTCGAAGATGAACCAGCAGATGTCCAGGTTGATCAGGTTCTGAAGACAGGTCCGGAGCTGCCACAAGCGGTCCGAGTCGAACACAAAGGTTTCCGGAAAGGCGTCCGGGGGGTGAAACTGGAGTAACAAGTCGGACACTCCCTGAAACAGCACCGAGATCGGCCAGAATCCGTCCGTCTGTGCGGCCTTGTCCATCTGTCGCAATTCCCGCTCCCGGGTCTCCAGATACCAAAGTCGCGACGAGTCGACCCGGAAGTTATCCCTCTCAATCTTGCCCCGGAAATACTCCTGCAGAAACGGAACAGTGTCCTCAATCAGCAGCACCCGAAAGGCGCGGATCTGGTGGTTCGCAACGTCCTAAGGCAAGCAGAATCAGTTCCCATTTCTCTCTTTCGCGGCGGCAAAAACCACCCTGCGCGTGAACCGACGCCTTACCAATTTCATGGCCTCCAGGATCGCGAACAACGTCTGGAGGCCGCCGACAATCTCCATCGGATTCTGCGACTGCGACCCGGACCGGATCTGCTCCACCATTCGATCCGCCCATTCATCCCGCATCGGGGCACAATGCGTCTTGAGCAGCCCTGCCAGCCAGGCGGCCACCCGGACCATATCCAGCACCCCCTTTTGGATCTGCTGCATGAGTAGCGGCACCTCGAGGTTCTGCACCACCCCCGGATGATCGCGTTCGGGCACCAACGTCTTCAACACATCCTGCAAGGTGTCGAACATGGCAGGGAGTCGGGGCTCGAAGGCCTGTCGCTGGTCAGTCCGCGCATCCGCGGCTAGGCCGGCAGCTTCGGGCGACGAGTAGAACGCGTAGATCGAAATCTCCACGGCCATGGCCTCCCAGTAATCCGCCGCCTCTTTCCGCTTCCGCCTCCCTTTCTCCCCGTCGAGGTCGGGCTTGAAATGCAGGTCCCGGTCGAAGTTCGCATCCATGCGCAGGTTGATGTTGCTCATGATGCATGGGAGATCCAGCTCACTCAGCGTGCTTTTCGTTACTGGGGGATAGCGCTTGGCGGTCAGCAGCAGCCTATGTTCCTCGGAACGAAGCCCAAACGCGGGCGGAATGTCAAGGGTCTTCGACGATGAAGATGATGGTCTGGCTGGCGCTAGGAGCGCTGTTGCAGGCGGAGACTGCGAAGCATCTTCGCAGTAAGTAGAACTGCCCGGGTGCCGTTGTTGGCGCGCGTCCGCGGGATCAGGACGTTCGTTCGTATCGCGATGGTCTAGCGAATCGTTCTTGGGCGACTCTTTCGTATGGCCGCTTCCTCCATAGGCTTCCAACGGACAGTCGGCGCTTTCCTCCTGCTTGCCCGGCGTATCCCGGCGGGCCTCCTTCGTTTTTTGAAGGTCCATCTCCATCCGATCCCGCTAGTGCCCGAGCAGATAATGGTGAGGTAGTAGGGTTGAGAGAGGAAAGGGTGATGGCTGGAGGTTGGTGGTTGAGGCGTGGCAGGAGAGTAGTAAACTGGTCCAAGTGCCAAGTGGGAGATTTGACGATATGTGGCTGCACCTAGATCGTGGGACAAACGGGCATTTCCTTGGTGATAGACGCAAGGCACCGTAGCCCTATACTAGACCACGACAACGACGGTGTGGGGGGGGGGGAAGGTTCGATTGTGATCCCTTTCCAGCAACCCTTCTGTCAGTCCTTGCCTGGGGTCGACAGGGTTTCAAGGCGAGGGAGGGGAAAATAGTGCGCACCTGATCTTGGTCAACGACGTCGATCGCTGGTGTCGATCATTAAGCGGGAAGTTTGTTGTGGTGGTGGTGGTTGTAGTTGAAGATTGGTTGGAAGAAGTGTGGTAGGTGTGGACTGACGATATGGAAGTCGACCAGTTGTAGTTGTTGTGTAGCAAATGTGCCCCCTTCCTTTTTCTGCCTTTTTATATATCGTATAGATCTCTTGTGGTGTTTGTTGTGACGTGACAAGCCTTTTGATCTTCAAGTCTTAGTAGACGACACCAATGTCACACCCAGCACAAGATGTGAAGCTGTATATGTTGAAGCAGAAAGGGAGACAACAAGGTCAATCAAATGGCTACGCGACAACCATGAAGGGAATGCCGAAGGGGAAGAGCAAACAGATGCGGACAGGAAGAAAGGCGACAGCAACGAGATCAGAGGAACAAAGAGACCGGGATATTCAATGTTTCTGATAACCCACCCCAATGGCAGCAACAAAGCATGCGGGTTTCAGTAGATCCAGCGGTTGAAGACTCCGAAGAGTAACCCTGCACTACCGTAAACAGGGGGAGGGGAGGGAAAAAGGTCAGTGTCAACTAAGAGGGGGAGAAGGGGAGAGAAAAAAAAATAAAGGAAAAACACCAGCCAAGGGAACTACAGCAATACCAGAGATGAAGGGAAAGAATAAGAAAAAAAACCAGCGAGAAAAGGAATGGGTAGTGATCAATGGAAAGACAAGATCAGTCCTGCACTACCGCATTGCAAGAGACTAGCTAAACCGTATAAACTGACTGGTCAGAGCGAAAGAGTGAGAGAGAGAGGAAGAGAGAGAGGGAAAAAATGAGAGGGAAGAGAGGCAAGTGAGCCTTTTGCAGGGGCACTGGAAAAAGTGAGGCTGATCTAATCTAGACGCTTGCAGCAACTACGAACTTTCCGGTTTCTGTTTTGGCTCTGCGAACCACCTGGAGACCAGCTGGGAACGGGCACGGAAGCTGCGCTGAAAGGAGAGGGAACTATAACTTCAATCCTCCATCAACAATCCTTCATCACATAGCGGATGACGTGGGATGCTTGAAGAGAAGAAGAGAAGAAACGCTGAAGTAAAGAAAGATGAAGAAGTGAGTAAGTACTAGTAGGTTAAGTTAACGAGGATTGCCCTTCTTCAAGCCTGGCCCGATGGTTAGTTCAAGGTGGTGTGGGGAAGAAAGGATCAATCAATCAATCATTCATTCATTCATTCATTCATTCATTCATTCATTCTTTAACCACTGCGCGAGGGTTGAGAAAGTGGAAGGCGAAAAGACCAGAGGCAAAGGGAAAGGGAAAGAAAGTCAATTATTCCCGCAGCGATAATCCCTGACTCCACCCCAGCAGCAGCAGCAGCAGCAGCATTCCTCACAACCAGGGCAGGGCACGGTATCGTGTGCGATCTCGGGCCTCGGGCGTGTGCCGGTTTCAATGCTGCTACCCGGCACCCTGGAAAAGGCCTGGAGTTCCCAAATGTGATAGGGAGTCCGCTCCCCATAACTGGTTCAAATTGGTTCAACTGGTTAACTAACCCATGCAGAAACGCCACCAGTCAATTGAATTCTATCTGGGTGGGATGGAGCAATAGATTCGGGGAGGAACCAAAACAAATCCAAAGGTATTATTAGGAGGGATAGTCTCCGGTGATACTTCGATAGGAGGGCAATTCGGTGTATTCCCGCTGAATCATGCCAATGTGCAAAGCAAATGGATGCAGCCTGCCGTTGACTGTGTTCGGATGGATCTAAGACCGAATCCATCTAAATCCGAGCTCTTGTGAAGGGTTTTTGTTTTTTTTTTTTTGTTCCAGTATGGTTTCTTTTGTTTACAGATTATTCATTAGTAGTTAGTTATGTGATGAACAGGAGACTGTCTCTGCACAGAGTAAGAAAAGATCCCAAGCAGGGGATGGCCGGACATTCCATACGGAAAACTATAACTAACAACCGGCAAGTATGAGTGAGTGAGTAGTACTCCGTACCATAGTTGGATCTTTAGACTTCTTCCGCATGCAGGTTGGGTGATTTCTGTCATCCACTCTCGAGACATATGTGTAATTTGGCCGACAAGATCTGTGTGGGATGAGTATCTGGAAGTAGTGGGTGATTGTTTTTCGTTTCCCTATTCCCTATCCCAGGGCGCCGAACGGCAGGCACCATGCAGCATGGGATCTCGATAGATCACGGAGCATCAGCACCCATTAAGTTAGCATCATGCCATCCATCAGCTTGCTTGCTTGCTTGGCCCTCGTGTGCACTGATTAGTACCATAGGTACGGAGTACTCAGTCTCATCCAAGACTTTTCGGCAACTCTGCATCTCTTCTCTGTCATGCAAACCTAGATGAGACCGGCCGATTGGTCCCAATCTCATAGTCGGGCGTCAAACCCATCATTCTTCTACTAAGTTAACTCTCGCATGGCGGATTAGCGATGGGGGGGGGGTTCCGCTTTTTGCCCACCGACACTTTCGGGACTGCAGTCGAGTCTGGGTTGTTGACCGCCGGCGGGAACTCTTCTTGCGCTACAGAAGCCCCTTTTCACTTCACAGGCGCCCGCGACCGTGTTTAATTTCCTCCCGTTGGCTCCTCCCTTGGGTTGGGGTGGGACATGGGGACAGCCCCGATCTATCCACCCTAGCAGATTGATATGTAGATTGACGTCGATGTTTATTATTGATAACCCAACAGTCCCCGTCGGGGTGGATCACACGCGTGGTAGCATCGGTAAGTCAACCCGAGTCAGCAATGGCTTGTAACTTATAGTACCGTAGTTCTTCCCCGGTTTGGGTCTATGTTTCCAGCAGGAATCTGATGCTCAAGGTTCTGGTCGGATGGCCCCGGCAAGTCAATCTACTACTCCGTATCGAGAAACTATCCAGTTCTTGCTAAGGGGTGGGATAATTCATTGGATCCGCAGCACTTGCAGTTGGAGTCGCTTTATAGAAGGCGCTGTACGAGTCGTAAGTAATGACTGCCGACAAGAACGAACAACAGACGGCAGACGGCGAAAACGTCATGCGAATAATGTGTCTGGGCCATTCGAGCCTTTCCTCTGCGAATAAAGGGGCGAGAAAATTCTGTGGTTGATGCTGGCTTAGCGCCTCACTTTTGTTGCGCACTGGTCACAACAATTAGATACTCCACGCGTGGCCGCCTCATTATCCCGGGTCAGGACGGCGAGGTGGCAATTGGGGAGGGGGAGAGAAGCCAAGCCCGTTGGCAAGGCAAGCCATAAGAGAAGCGGTGTTAGGATAGACCCCGGTTTCTGCTCCCCAAGGCTGCAGGGTAGAGTTGAGAGTCGAGACGTTGCGCAAGTCTGGAGCCATTATTGGCTCCGCGTTGCGCTGTTGCAGGCGGGGCGGGGGAGTACGGAGTCCGTACTAGAACTTCCTCCGGCCTGTCAGGCCAGGGCGGACAGATGATATGGAGTGATGATGAACCTTGTATTGACATATATGTCTACTGCGACTTGTTGAAACTCCGCTGCACATTGCTTGCCTGATTGATGCTTTCACCGGCCGAGCCTACTAGGTAGGCAATGAAGCGGAATGGAACCTTGAAGATGAGGATGATAACCTCTTTGGGAAGCCAGGGCCGATCCCGTGACCGCATGCCTGGCCCTAAATCAGGTGATTCGCTATACTCCATCAACTCTTGAGCAACAGCTACTTAGTAGTAGACAATGAGGTAGGACAAAGCCACGGAAATCATCAGGGACTAGTTATTTCATTCTCAGAGTGTAATTTGTACCAGTATCAGCTCAGACACGCAATGTCGGCGCCACCCCGTGACTCTTTGTAGAGTTCAATAAGCTCAAGCTTATTGAGAGCAACATCGGGATACTCATTATAAGTATGGCGACTCACAACAGTGCTTGTAATTTAGTGGAGATGGAGTCAGGCAGTCGCTACGACAGTGCTTGTAGTGCAGTGAGGAGTGACGAGAAGACGAGAAAATGAGAAAATGAATCTGGTCGCTGTCTACGCCTTGATCCGTATGCTTTGGGCATTCCTGCCTCCGAGTCGGCTGGACGTCTCCCAATTCGAGGTTCATTCCTTGCCAGGCGTCCCTTCTTCTGCTCTTCCTACCAGCTGGGCCGGTCAGATTCCTGTTCCTGAGACCGAACCCGGCAACTCGTTGTTCTTCTGGCTCTTCCAGGCCGAAGACCCTGCGCATGATGATAACCTTATCAGTTGGTCTCTCTCTGCAGATCCAGCCGCAATAGCTAATCAGACATCGGCTAGTATGGTTCAATGGCGGGCCTGGATGCTCGTCTCTGATCGGACTGCTATCGGGCAATGGGCCATTTGCCTTCGTTGGCAATTCTACCGAGCTCGAGCGCAATCCCCACTCCTGGACGCAGCTGGGACATGTTCTGTATATCGACCAACCCGTGGGGACGGGATTGTCCACGGCGAGTGAGCCCTATCCACTGTCCGACAACGAGGGAGTGACTGCCTACCTCTACGCATGGCTACAGTCTTTCTTCACCCACTTTCCTCAGCTCAGGTCCAAGCAGATCCACCTGATGGGCGAATCCTACGCCGGTATATACATCCCCTACCTTGCCTCAGCCATTGTGCACCACCAGGCCTCCTTCCCGCTCCATCTACGCTCCATCTCGCTCGGGGATGCGACATTTGGCAACTCCGTCGCCATGTCCACCATCCCTACCGTAGCATACATGCGCTCCCAGCAATCGCGCCTACAAATTCCACCCGAGATCCTCGACGCGTTCATTGAAGGCGATTCCATCTGCAGATTTGACCAAGTCCTCCACCAGGCCGCACAATATCCGCCCAAGGGACCCATCCCCATCCCCGAAGAGGCAGAGGACGATAACGAGACACCAGACCAGCAGCAAACATGCAGCAGTGACACCGCAGCAGCAGCAGCAATGCAACCCCCTCTGACCACCCCCGAAGAAATCCTCTCCTCCATTCTGAACTCCACCACCTGCGACGGATCTTGCGCGACATTCTCCACAGCATCACGATACCTCTCCACCACCGCGCAGAACCACCATCAGTGTTTTGACATGTACGACATCACCAACAACTGTACCACCCTCAACCCACTGCCCCTACTATCTTCATATTTCAGCCGACCCGACGTCCAAGTTGCACTGAACCTGCTCCCTCCTTCTCCTTCCTCCCCTGTATCATTCCAACCTTCATCATCATTATCATCATCATCATCTCAAGCCTCGCATCTTCCATCCCCGGCAAACAGTCGCAATTCCAATCCGACCACCTCAGAGACCAAAAAGCAATCTCTTCCCCCGTCTCCTTCTTCTTCCTCTTCCATCCCCACCACTTCCCGCGCACAAGCCTATCTCCCCTGCAACGACACCATCCGCACTCTGGTCCTCAAAGACGGCCAACTGCCCCAACCGCCGGCGGACACCATCCTCCCCGACCTCATCACCACCCACCACATCGCCCTCCACGTCTACGCCGGCGACAGCGACTTCCTCCTCAACCACTATGGCATCGAACTGGCCCTGCAGAATATGACCTGGCACGGCGGCCAGGGGTTCTCGCGCCCGTTCACCGGTAATTATTTCCATGTAGACGATGCGGGCTTCCTGCGTCATACAAACCACTCCTCCTCCTTGTCCTCTGATACCACCTGCCCTGCAGATACCAGTAGCTGTGATGACCCCTTATCACCACCACCACCACCACCGGTGGCAGCGGGTCTCTGGACCTCCTCGCGAGGGGTCACCTACCATCTCTTCTGGGGCGCAGGCCATGCGGTGTTTGCTAAGAAGCCCCGGGAAATGTTGGCTTTTGTGCGGGATGTGGTTCTGGACTCTGCGCAATGGGATTGACATGATCGCAGTAAAGATATATATCAATGTGTACATGTAAAGGAAAGACAAAATCACCCAAATCGCTAATTGCTGCAGTCGAAGGGGATTGGCAAATCGACAGGAATTCACTTATTGAAAAGTCTAGATTGACAAGGGAACGATCATCTCTGAACCGTAGATGTATGAGAATTCTGTAGGTCAGTGCGTGGATGTCTTGCACATCCACGAATCTTTCTCCTGGGGGAGGGGGGGAGGAAGCCTGCATGATGCATGCAATGCAGTAGGGGCGAAGTGCTGGAAGGAATACAGCAGAGCCCCTTAAAAAAACAAAAAAAAACAACAAGCACACACAATTTACAAAAACCAACCCCACGGTTTGGAAAAGGGGGCTTATTGAATTTTAGGTTTGCAAAGTGATTGCTGCACCAACAGCAAGAAAGTTTCACGTTTTCGATGCAATTTGTCATGTTATGCGAGGAAAAAAGAGGTGCCCTTTTCCTTGCTTTCGAAAAGTTGTGGTGGTATCTATGATGTTTTTTTTCTTTAATTGGTGCCCCCCTCTCTATCAGTAGGTAGGAATCACAAGGGGTAAAAAAACAAATACATGATGGGTTTCATTTCGCCTTGATCTTCATAATGCATAGTCAAAAACAAAAAGGATAGAGCACGCTATGCAAAGTCCTTTCCCAGTAGAAGTTGAACGCTGGAAAAGCCGTACGCCGCCTGTTTTGGAGTCCCGAGTCGATGTGCCCCCGTATTCCTGGTGTCTGTGTAGAAGAACATTCAAATATGCGACACAAATAGGGTTACAAAGGATGCCTGGAAGATCGTGGAAAGCATGTAAGAGTAAGAAGAGGTGATACTGCACATTGAATCATGTCGTAATTGTTCACTGAGCCATGAATAACGCAAGTTTGTGGCCACGTGAAACCAGCTGTCAAAGCATCGGTTTATCGCAGTGGGTACGAAGACCGGAGAAAGTTGATGATGAAGACTCCTGTTCAGCGACGGGCGAAAAATGGGGCTTGGTTAGGCATCGAGAGCAAAGAGTCGGCTCTTTGGAAGACATCCCCTTCGAAAAACTTGTCGCTGTATGCACTGGCAGGGGTAGAGGGAACGGTCGCCTGCGCAGCGGGACCGAGTGCGGCACTTAGAGGTGTTGCAGGAAGATGGACCGATGGCGATAAATTAGGGCCATGATGAAATGTGTTCGTCGTCGATACCGAGGTCTGGTGCTGTGAATGATGAGCCTGCAAAGGAGGACCGTATATGTTAGGAGTTGGATTGCTGGGGTTATCTGCAAGAAAAGACCAGGGCGACGCATCGATCATACGTCCGGCTTCTCTGCTCGACCTCTGGATGGGACGAAGCATGTTAACAATGTCGTTGGGGAGAATTTTCATATTTCGAACCTCCTTCATGTCAATGACAAGGTCTACGAAAGACTGCAAAAATGCCTTGCAGTGTTGCCAGAACTCGCGCGTGTTCCGGGTTCCACCACCAGGCTCCTTCACCTTCATGTTGGACAGCCTTGAGCCTAAGCCCTCTGAGACATCCAGACACACCTGGCAGCGGTGGATGAGATTTTTCCAAAGCATGACGATACCCTCTGACTTCCGCGTTTGCTCAGCTAGTTCGAGACATCGCACCAGTTGAGCAAATGCCACAGGCAATCCCTGGAGAGCAGCGCTACATGCCGAGTTGAGCTGACCGAAGATTCTCTCGAAAATGCGCTCTTCTTCGATCTCATCTAGTCCAGTCATCGGACTGATTCGAGGTATAACAGAGCTAGGGATCGCAGGGAATGACTCGCCCGAGCGAGGGGTTGCCAGTGATGACGGTATGGAAGTATTGATGTGGTTGGATCTGCTACTGGACCGACTCCGTGTGGCGAGACTGAATGGCGTCGGGGCAAACCCTGGTGAACTGACGGCAGACTGGTATTGCGATGCTGCGTGGAAAGGACCATTCATAACAATCTGAGGGTACTGGATTGTTGTGTCACTTCGGTAGCGTCGTGTCGAAAACGACTGGTCTCTTCCCCTTGTTGGTGTCACGGTTGGCCCCAGAAACCGGTCCGGACCTGCGGACTCCCTAATTTCTGGAACAGGCAATTTCGCAGCTGGTTTGGGGCCCTTTTCGATGGGCACTCCAAGATGTGCACACGCATTGCGCAATTCAACCATGCTACCGAATATCATGAGAATCAGAGAACGCACATAGCACGACTCGCCGTTCGTGACTATTTTGTCAATACTGTTTCGTAACTGTGTGCCGACGTGTGTGTAGGCGATAATGCATGTCTCACATTCTCGCTTGACAGCCTCGTTGGCCAACCGTGCCACGTCGGCTTCCTCAAATTGAGAGTGTTCTGCGTTCTCGATAGCCTCGTTGAGGCGATCGACATGAGTAGAAGCATTGTAAAAGACAATCTCGAGGCTATTTCGACGGGCGTCTTCACGCTTGATGACGCTTATCAAGGACGTGACATTGGATTGAATCTGGAAGAGAGCGAATAGAATGCACTTTGCGCTTGCGATAATGGGCTCGGCTGTCACTTTCTCTGCCTTTTGTTCCGGTAAACTCGACATTCGATTCACAAACCCGTCCTTCAAGCGCCTGCGCTCCCTTGGGCTGCTGGGACTGGAAGAATTGCTGCTAGATAGGGCGCCAGATGGCCTGGTACGAAGAATCGAGCCGTAGCTCAAGCCTCGCAGATGGCTATTCCGATAGGGACGTGTCTCGTCGAGAGTTCCAAGGTCTGTGTTCTTCCGAATGACTCCCATCCGCTTGTTGCGCGCTGCGAGAGAGGCTTGGATAATGCCTTCGCTGTTGCTTCGATTGCGCTCATTGTACGCACCATAGGGTTTCGCCCCTGGACGCTGTAGTACGGCACTGTGGAAGGCAGGGTTGTGCCCTGAAGCGATGCGATAGTGGGACTTCATTGGAATTGGCGGTGGTCGACCTAACGAGGGTGACTTGGGGTCGGAGGCACTGTCGCCAGTACTGGGGATCACAGGGAATCGACTGCTCATTCCACGCTTAAGAGGTTTGGGAGTATCAAGCATGCCCTCGCTAAAAGCCCTGCGATATCAGTTTCAGTGCTGCGGAGTGGAGACAAGAGGACATACCTCGGGTCATATTTCTCAATTTCCAAGGGCGCAACAGGCTGTTTTGTCTTCAAGAATCTTTTAAGCTCAGCGGTTACTGCCACCTCCTTCTCGTTGTCAGTCAAGCTCGAGGGGGCAAATTCTGTTTCAGAGCTTTCGAGGAGTCGTCGCAGGGGGTACCGCAAGGGGTTGCCAGCAACTTTGAGGATTTGAAGCTTGTTCATGTCGGAGATCCCGAGTGGTAAGTCGTCGAGGCGGTTTTGCATTACCGAAAGAACCCTAAGAGAGGAGAGCTTTTTGATCTCTTCCGGAAGGTGGCTGATTTTGTTGCGACTGATGTCTAGAATTTCGAGAAGCGGCAGCTTATAAACCTAAAACCATTGTTAGAGTCCATAGCAGAAGAGGCTCATTTGAGGTGCCCGGAACGTACTCCTTTGGGAAATTCACGGAAACTGTTTGCCCGGATGTTGAGATAGCGTAGATGACGACACTCTGCGAATCGATAGGGTATGTGAACCAACTGGTTATTGGATAGCGAGAGTCTGCTAGTTGTCAGCGTGTCCGGGCACGCAGGTGACGTCTTTCGCAGCAGGAAGGTGAAAGGAAACATACCGCTCAACTTCGTCCTTGATGGTATCCACGACTGACTCAGGAATACGAGAAATGTTGGAGTGACCCAAGTCGATTGTTAACTTCGGCTTCACTACATCGGTGACTGCTTCACTTCCAGCAAGCGAGCGTTTTGTTTCTTGGATTCCATTCTCAACCGCCCGGCGGGCCAGCTCGATTGTCTCCTCGGTTGTTAACAAGCGGGGTCCTGGTGGATGTTTGCCTGTAGTGCCATTGCCGTCGCCTGCGGTTCCACTGACAAGTGTTACCTCATCCTCACTTTTGGCCGGTGCATCAATTCTGGAGGCAGGCACCAATGCAGCAGGCACCAACGAGGCTGGTACGAGCGAGACCGGTAGGCTCTGTTCCAAAGATTGTCTGCCATTGTCGTCATTGTCCGCGTCGCCACGGTAGGCGAAGGGCATCCTTATGGTATCCTCCGGGCGCACCATTGTCGACAACATAGTGGACGATGTACGGAGTAAGAGGGTCAATGCGATCGGCCTGGCGCTGGCAATTTTCGTGATTGATGGTTCGGAATTCGAACATGCACTCAGATAGCCAAGATGTCTCCGGGATGTGTTCTGTGGCCTGCACGAAGCATGATCGATGTATAATCAAACTGAGTAAGGTGTCGTAAGAAGAAAGGATAAGTATGAGGGTATAAAGGAGGCGACAGTGCGTGCAGTTGGCGTGAGGCGCGCAGCCAGGCCCGGGCGGCACTCGTTAGGCTTCAAACGGACGAGAACTTGCTCGAATCCGAACAACACGAGAATCACGAGAAGGGAGGATTTCAAGAAGAGTCCTGATAGTAATTCAAGAAGTGAGAAGAGTAGATTGTAAGCCAGTACAAAATTTAGATAGGACGATAGATGTTGGTCCGAGAGGTCAACGGAAGTCGAGAAGAACGGGCGGCGTGACGGGTGTGAGTGAGTGAGAGGGAGCGAGGGAGGGAGCGAGAGAGGGAGCGAGAGAGACTTGAAACGCGGAGAAAAAGGTTGCAGCTGTCAGAAGAAAGCCACAGCTAAATCAACTGACTGCAATAGCAGTAGGTAACCTTTTTTTTTTTCTTTTCTCTGATCAGCTCAGTGATGCGATTAATTCAGCGAGTTGATTAATTGACATGGGAATGAAGGAGGTGAGGTATAGTAGTTGTAGTTGTAGTTGTAGTTGTAGTTTGCAGAATAGAAAGACAGACCCTCCGGGCGATAAGTCGACTGGTGGTTGATTGGCCCCTGGAGCGTGCCCAGTAGCCACACCTGAAACACCCGTGACTGCTATTGTTTGATCTTTTTGATGTACTCCGTACTGTAGCCGCCATGACAGAGAAAGAACAAAATCTGAAGCATGAAGGGGAAACATCAAAAGAATGTCAAGTAAACAAAGTAAACAATTGATCGGACAGTAAATAGATAATGTGAGAAGGGGGAAGAAAAAAAATGAGATTGAATGCAATAACAAAAGAAGTATAAAACTTTATATAACAGTACAAGCAAATTGAACCCCCCCCCCCCAAAGATCTCAACAGTCCCGTAGTGTACATGAAAATATCCCAATAATTTCTCCCCTCCTTACCCGATTCCAATACATCTCTACTGACTCCTCTACTCAAGCGCGCTTTCATCCGCAGGATCTTCTTCTCCTACACTCACGGAGTCCTCATTCTCTGGTACTACAGGACCGGCCATTGCTGCGTGTTTCGCGTCCAGGATCTGAGCTTCATCCCTGGCCCAGACCTTCCAGCGCTCAAACTCTTGGTTCTCGAGTTTCATACCAACCTCCAGCTGCGTAGGTCCAAAGACAGCACCAGTAGCTTCGGCTTCCTCTGCCGCAACTCGGCGTTCGATATCCTCACGCAGACGGAGTTGATAGAATTCGCGACGAGCAATGTCGTAAGCGGCGCTTTTGGTCATGCCGAAAACATTGTTCAGAAGCCAGAGTTGGCGCTGAACGACACTATACACGCAGACAGATGATGCTTAGCATGGCAACGGGGGCAAGACGCGTAGAAAACAGCCGTGGTTAAGTGTGGTAGCATACCTCTCACCATCCAACCTCTTTCCTGGCTGCTGGAGCCGGCTCCAGTCGTGGTTGACCCAGTCCTTGCCGGTGGTTTCAAGGACCACTCGGGGCCTAGCCAATTCCCAAGGATGGTCCTTGAAGAATTCTTTGCGCAGCTGATCCTCCTCGTATTTGATCTCGGTGGGTAGAAACATGCGGCTCGCCTTCTTCGGCTTCGTCTTCTTTTCTTGAACTTCTAGAGCGTAGCGCTTCGCCATATTACCGTCGCTAAGTCTGACCCACTTGTGGCGCTGGCGGATCAATTGATGTTGGTGTGCTTGATTTCGGACGAGGACTTGAGCGGGAGGAATATCGCCGATAACATCGGCCCAGATAGGTAATTTTACGATCTGATTCACCTCCTTCTGGAGCAAGGCTTTTTCGCGCACGCGGAGCGCTGTGAGGTTGTATTTGCCCATTGTGCAATTGGAGAGGGCGGCGGCGGCGGCAGCGGAAGAGGAGGAGGAGGAGGATCTGTCCGGTGAATGTGTGAGAAGGAAGCGGGAGACCGGGGATGAAAAAGACGGTCAGACCTGCTGGCAAGAATGAATTAAAGCGGATTGAACGATCCTCCGTGAAGCCTCAAGAGAGGCGGGGGGAAGCTGGTTATGTTTTGATATTTTGAGGAGGTGGCAGGGCCCAGGCAGATAAAGCCAGGAAATTGAAGTTTGGCGGGAGTCGAGGTGGAAAAAGAGCCATTGGCACTGATTGGCAATACGCGCCTCCGATTGGCTCCAACCCCGGCTCCGCCTTGGAAACAAATGGCAGAGACTGTGAGTTCGAGTGCAAAGCCCATAATAATAATTTGAACGCGGAGCTCCTCCTCCTCCTCCTCCTCCTCTTCTCCTTCTGACTTGGTTCGAAACTGTTACACTATCTACGAACTCATCTTTTGCCTTCGCCTTCTTCCCCTTCTTTCTCCTCTCCTCTCCTCTCCTCTCTTTCCACTCCTCCCTCCCCTCCCCTCCCCTCCCCCCTTCACCCCGTCGCATCCCCATACCCATACACCTGCCGCCTGAAATTCCCCAGGAATTGTCGCTCGAGACCTCCTCGGGACATGCATGGCTGATCCAATGCCACGATGTCTGTCATCTCATGCCTCTTTCCACTAGGTTTCCGAGCTCGCCCGATCTGCGGCCTTTCTCGCAGCGATTGGATACGTGCTTGTCCCTTAATTACCCTTTCATGTCAACCTCCGATTCGTTCTCCTACAATGCCTCCGTCAGACGACTTGCTTCCAGACGGCCCCGTCCCACTGCGGCGTCTATAGCCGATGTATTCGTTGGTTCCTTGGTGGTGGCCGGTTACTGCCGCGAACACTCGCCTCGTGGCAGAGCATTTTCGACAATGCCCCAAAAGTCTTCCCGAGGTAATGCGGTCAGCTGGCAGGACCGGCGATTGAGACAGACCGGGAGAATTCCCTCAACCCGTCCTCTTGATCGTCTGAGTTCGTCACCGGAATGTTTGCATCACTCAAGGACGCAACGGATGTTCAACTCGGGAATCGCATTGAGGGCGAAGGAAGACAGCGATGAAGGCTATGTTTGGGTGAATAGGCCATCGCAGGGCCCTCGCGCGCGACTTCACAGTGCAAATGTTACTGGCAACCGCAATTCCGCTGCATGCGGGGAGGTCAACAGAAGTTCTGGGGAAGAATACGACATTGGGTCTGTCGCAGAGAAGCTATCACCAGAGAGCGAGGCCAACTTTCCCACGCGCAACAACGCAACTACGAATAACACTACAACTCAGATATCGGATGGAAAATGCGAGCCGAAGAAGCACGGCTACAAAGGGAGGACCACACCCACAAAGGCACTACATAAATCTGTCTCACATTTTTACAAAACACTGTTCGAGGATTCACTTGATTGGGAGCAGGCAGCAGATCTAGTCACCAGGGACCGACCTATGGTGAGCCCATCATCGACACGAGCGTCACCGGCTAAGGAAGTAATGTCGCACCATGATGAGGAGCTTGATTCGGTTACGAGATTTCGGGACGCCCTGTGGGACGAGAGCAAATCAAATCAGTACATCTTTCGACTCTACAGAGATATTCCTTATCCGGGAGTCGCGCATCTCTCGAAAGCTTGTCGGGGAGCTCTGCTACGCCGGTTTGCAACCCCGGAGAACCGTCGGTGGGTGGAAGCGCGACGGTTCCTTGCGCTGCTTGACGACATGGTTGTTGCCAAGCTCCCGGTGTCCCGTTCTCTATGGACTTCTGCTATTCATCTCGCAGGACGGGCATCGGGCAGAGTATATAAAAGAGATTTAGTAAGGTCGATCGGTCTCTGGCAAAAGATGGAGCATTGGGGTGGAGTCAAGTCAGACGGGGTTGTGTTTACCGTCCTCTTTGACGTTGCCATCAAAGCCGGTCAATTTACCGTTGCCGACCGGCTTGTGGAGGAAATGGAAGAGCGAGGTCTCCAGTTTGGACGCACCGGCAAAGTGTCGAGAATTTATCGTCATGGCCAACAGCATGATGCTATCGGCGTCCGGCAAGCATTCGATGACTTCGCCTCGAGCGGCGAGCTCGTTGACACTGCCGTTATGAACTGCCTGATGGCCTCCTTCATTTCTGCCGGAGATGTGAAAGCAGCGGAAGCCATTTATGGGCAAATGATGATGAACCAGGCTGCGGGCTCCCGCACTCACGCCATTCATGGTAACTTGTCCACCGAGATGAAAACCTACCGAGCAAGATCGAAAAGGCTCAATCGCCTCCTAGAGATCTCTGCCCGCCTCAAAGATCACTTGCCAGATCATTATCGCACGCTTCAAAGAGCGATCGCCATCACCCCCGACACTCGCACATTCCGCATCCTTCTGTCCTTATACGCCCAAAAGACTGGCGACATTGGAGCCCTGATGTCTATTATCACTGACATGGAGAAGGTTTTCGCTGTACCCCCGCGCGGGTTGATATACATGTTCCTTTTCGATGGGTTTGCCCATCATGGGCGGCGAAGAGAAGGGTGGACAGCGGAGAGACTGCAAGTGGCATGGGAGACGTATCTGCGAGCCCTCTATGAATCCAAGTCGCGGTTTGAACAAGAATTTCATCCCCGCCCTCGAAGAAAAAGTCCCACATGGGAGAATCCGTTGCTCGAGTCGTACATCTCACTCGCACAACCCTCGATCCCGCACGCGACAACCGGGCTGTACACCCATTTACCACAGAAAGAGACTCCTATCAAAGTGCAAGAGCCGGGCGTTGGGGAGGTCATACCCACGGAACCCGATGCAGTTGTCGAGCCCGGTAATGTCTCCAACGGGCCAGCACGCGACGACGAGGCACTTGGTTCCGATGCGTCGGAGGAGGAACTGGAGCGTCAAATCGAGAACGGGGTATTTCTAGGTCGTCGCATGATTTTGACCATCCTCCGCGCGTTTGGGCGTTGCTACGGACCCCAGGAAGTTATGGAAGTATGGCTCCAAATGGAACGCCTCTGGCAACCCTGGAAGCGCAGGGCGCAGGACGTCATGGCTGTTAAGGAGGAACTGGAGAAGCAGATGAAAAACGTCCGGTGGCGTTGAAGCGATCTGTGATTGTTGTTTTCTTTTCGTTGCCTTTTCGGTGGGCCTTTTCCAAGGTGCTTGTATATTATTATATAGACCTGATAGATAGATATACCCTCAGGTAGAGATTGGTTGCGAACACAGCGATGGATTCAACATTGGCGTGTTCTTGTTCTGCACAGCGGTTTATACGAGCTTGGGTCAGTGGGAGATGTCTGTACCATCATTTAATGAAGAAAAATAATGAATTCCACCCGAAGTCTGCACTGGCTCCTTCTAAATTCTTTTTGTCTCCATCCTTCCTCATTTCCTGCCTTTTTGTAGGGCAAAACCACTATACCGGATCACGTGGTATCGTGTTCGCTTTCCTTCCTCGAAGACCGCGTCGCGCTTCCGTGAGAACTTCCCGACTCACCTCAATCCCCGAACTCCCATTTTCCATACTATTTGGGATGCTGCGAATATGGTCAGCGGAGGTCTGCAGCGCCGTAAAGTGGACCTCGACTTCTACCTGCGCCGTGTGTTTCAGAAAAACTCTTTCAGGTACGCGGTGCTAGATCTCTCCTCTCTTTCGCTGATAGATCCGCTAATCTGGGACGAACAGACCACTGCAACGCGATGTGATCACGGCCGCTGTGGAGGGCCACGATGTATTCTTACAAGCCAACACATCGTTTGGAAAGAGCCTGTGCTTCCAACTCCCAGCAGTAACCAGTCATGGAGGTTGGTTGGCCCATCCCAACTCTTCCTGACTGCCACTTTGCTTAACCTGCTTCCGTGATCGTGCACCAAACCTGGTTGGCTGATTTTGGCCCTTTTGCACAGTGACTGTTGTAATATGTCCGCTGTTGGCGCTGATGGTAAGCCTCTCGTGGATTTTGTTGATAGCCACAGTTCCATTTACTCAGGTGGTGGCATGCAGACAGATCAGGTCAAGGCACTACAAGCCATCGGGGTCGCAGTAGCAACGATCAACTCCACCACGCCGATCTCCGAACGACGGGTCATCCTGGACGACCTGCTCTCCGGCCATCCGAGGACTCGGCTCCTGTATGTGACCCCAGAGCTCTGCCAGACCGAGACCTTCCGGCGGAATCTCCAGACGATCCACTCCCAGGGGGAGCTGATTCGCATCGCCATCGACGAAGCCCATTGCATCAGCGAATGGGGCCATGACTTCCGGCCGGCCTACAAGGAACTCGGCTGGTTTCGACGGGCCCTGTCCAACCCGCCCGTCCCGATCAGTGCTCTAACGGCGACAGCCACCCCGCGGGTCCGCGCCGACATCATCAAGCTCCTGGGCTTGGATCCGCTCCGGCTCCGGATCTTCAACACCCCCTCCGCCCGCCCCAACATCCACTACGAGGTCCGGTACTTGGACGACTTTGCGAGCGATCCGACCGAGCCGGAAGACTTCCAGATCCGGGACTTTGTGGCATGGCTGCAAGCCGTGCAGGCCCGCAGAGAGGCGCGATTGGGCGCCGGGGAGGCTGCGAAGCTCCCCCCGGTGTCCGGGATCATCTACGTGCCCCTCCGGGCTGTCTCGGACAAGCTCGCGAGCGCGCTCTCCCGAGCCTGGGACGGCCGCATCCATGCCGTAGCCTACCACGCCGGTCTCTCGTCGGAGGAGCGAACTCGCATCCAAACCGAATGGACATCGACCCAGCCTGTTTCTCAATCCCGCAGCCGCAGCGACGGGAAGCCGCCCCCGATCCCGCCAGCCTTCTACCTCATCGTCGCAACCACCGCCTTCGGCATGGGCATCGACAGCCCGCACGTGCGGTTCGTTATCCACTGGAGCCCCCCGCGCAGCTTCGAAGGCTTCGTCCAGGAATCCGGGCGCGCTGGTCGCGACGGCCGGGCCGCCGCCTCGATCGTCTACTACAACACCCAGGAACGGGACCGCATCCTCGACCGCCTGCAGCGCGATGTCGAGAATGCCCGCAACCGCACCGGCGGGCCGATCAACAGCGGCAGCGGCAACAACAATCGAACCAACTCGACGGTCCAAAACCAGTTCGCCCGGCTGGCCAGCTTCCAGAAGGTCATCGGCTACTGCGAGACCACCACCCGGTGCCGACATGAGATGATCAAGGATTTCTTTGGGGACCTCGAGCTCGAGAAGATGGGCTCGCAGGCCCCCTCCAGTTCGACCCAGATGATGAACCCGACCACGACCACATCCTCTCCTTGCGACTTTGCGTGCGACTTCTGCAAGGAGGGCTCGCAAGGGGTCGCCAAGCGCAAGGCGAGGATGGCGCCGGAAAGCCACGCCGACGACTTTGTAGATATGAATCATGTCCCCTGGTACATGCAGAAGATGTTTCCGGAGATGTTCCCGGGGTATCGGGATTTCGGCGATTACTGAGACAACGCTCCGCTCCCTACGTCGCCTGGGGAAACATAAGCGAAATCATTACGCCCCCCTCAGGCTCTCTAGAATCTGGTTAGTGCCATATTTTAAATAATAACGGATGCAAGCCTTTACGCTGCGTTCACTCTCTCCTCGAATCGCCTAAGGCACACACACCGTGTTCCCTGCTTATCGACAATCAACATGTCTAGATGTTTAAGACAAGACAGAGAGCTATAATGGGCTAGAAATCAATATAGGATAAGCTTTTTCTAAGTCAACAAGAATGAATGGTCATGCATCGTAGGACACCTCAGGGACTATAATTTCCGGTTTGGGGCTCTCTACAGAAGTCGAGTAGCAGCAGCACCACCACCACCACCAAGTGACCCAGTAGGGCAAGCCAGGAAGGTTAAGTGAAACATATCAGATACTACAAATACTAGCCAAGCAAATCAGTCAGTCGGACGGTTTTAGTAGCCAGCTAGATTTCGGCGTGATGCAGGCGCTGATTGGGTAGGTAAGTAGGTAAGCAGCTAAAATGACTGTAGTTTCCTTCAATGCACGTTCTGCGCGTGGTGATTATCAGTCTGGCTCTGTAGTATACGGGGTTGTTAGGTTGCTTGTCAAGTGCGTAGCTTTAGCTATAGAATTACAATCCTGGGGGAGGCGGGACCTATCAGGATGGATCGAATGGTTAGTATGTCAATTCGTCAAATCCGTCAGAGGGTAACCACTTACTGCACTGTAGCTGCCGCCTGGAGGCGGAGGGGGTGGAGGGGAGCCAGAGCCCGGAGGCGGGGGAGGAGGAGCCTCGGCGGCAGGAGGAGGCGGGGGAGGAGCAGGGCTCTGGGACTGTTGCTGCTGTTGCTGCTGAGCAGCGGCCTGCTGGTAGTACTGGTAGTAGGCGACATAGTTCTGGTACCCACCGTAGGCTGCATACGGATCCGATCCATAATACTGGGCATACTGGGCGCTGTAGTCCGCCGCGCTGGGAGTACCCGATCCCGAGGCCCCTAGGGCACCCTGTGTGGATGGGCTCGCCGATGCAGACGGAGAATTGTGGCTATTGTTGTCTCTGCTGTGATGGTGGTTTCCGTAGCCGCCGCCATAGCCTCCGCCGCCGCCGCCATAACCTCCTCCGTGATAGCGGTCGCCGCCACGCTGACCATAACCGCCGTAACTGTGCTGGGGCGGGTTCTCCTTGAAGCGCTGATATTGCTCACGGACGTTGGCAAGGAGGTCCTCACATAGCTCTTTGGCACTCTGGACGTCATTGGGGTCGGGGCCACTGTGATACCAGTGAGTGGTGAGCAAGGACTAGGGAAGGTTGTTACTACTCACGCGACGTGCAAGAACATAGGTTCGTCGCTCTCTCGGCCTGTGCTGGGTTCCATGAAGCCAGATCCACGGCCCTTGATCTGGACCTTGCAGCGGGTCTTCGACTGAATGTGCTTGACATATGCGCCGCCCTGGCCAACGACCTGAGCGCGGAGGTTGAAACCTGGGATGGGCTCGAGGTCAACGGGAATGCGTTCCTCAGGCCATTTCCGCTGTACACCATTAGCTTCGAAGCAGATGTGGACCTGGGGATATATCTCATACACGACCAAACTCATCACGCTCTACCTGTTCCGGCTCTCGCCGGCGGAATCGTCGCTCATCGACCAAATTGGGAAGCTCCTTCTGCATGAGCTCATCGATCAGGGCGACAGCTTTCTCGAGGCCTTCCTTGTTCGTGCTCGTGACGTGAAGATAAAGCGGAGGGTTCTAGGAGACGCATCGAGAATGTCAGATTTTCATGGTTCTTGAGAGACGGAACAAGGGCGAGACATACCGCGGCCGTGGCCATGCTCTTATCGGGGTAGTAGTTTCCTCGGGTAGTGACATCTTGAGAAAAGAATCAATCATGAGCTTCCTTCTTGAGCAGTCAACAGTCGATAAAAGTATGAGATGGAGGCGTACCGGCGCCAGTTTCTTCCTTGATCTAGATGTCACGCAGTGGAGGTCAGCAGATGCAAAAGAGGGGAAGTGAGATGCTGTGTATAAGTTCGTTTGACTTGGGTAAGTTTTTAGTCACAATCATAAAACACGAAGGAACAGAGGGTCAAAGGGAGGAAAACGCATGACCGCCGGCTGGCCGGCTGGTCAGCCAGCGAACAAGATGCCTGGAAGATCAGCAGGTGCAACAGGAGTAATTACCATCTTCTGAGTAGAGCCTTTGGTCAGCGTGTAGCGGTTGCGCAAATCATTGATCTCGATATCCTTGATATAGTCTCCATCGGCAACGTAGATTTCGGCGTTCAGCTTCCCTGAAGCATCGACGTCCCCAGGCGAACCAGACTTGGGCATAGGACTTCCGGACTAAACAAACCGGGGCTGGTCAGTGTGATGATTCCTTCACTGATGGTATGCGACCGACGGAGTGAAGGATGTGCTTACCGAGCGAATTGGGGGAACGTCAACATGCTGAATTCCTTTCTTCGCTTGCAACTGGGCGTTGATCTTAGCCGCAGCGGCGGCTGTATCGAACCATATCAGCACTGTGCGATTCCACCGCCAGACAATTTGCGAACATACCAGCAGCGGCAGCAGGATCGGATTTCTTCGCAGGGTCTGCGCTGGGACTGCGAGGCTCTCGACTAAGGGGGCTGCGGGCTCGAGCAGATTCGGTTTGTCGCGACGACGGAGATCGAGAGCGACGGTCGAAGCGAGACGAGCGCCGCGAATCAGGCTCGGTCTGATCGAAGCGAGAACGTTTGGGGCGGTGTTCTTCCATGAGTGTGGCGGAGAGTTCACAGGCGAGAGAAATGGAATATTGAAGGGATTTAAGGAGGGAGCGCAGCGAATGGAATGAGGAGAGACGTCAAAGAAGTAATAAGAAGGCAGCGAGAAGAAGGCTAAAATAGGGCCCAAAAGCAAGGTTACTGGGAAGTCTTGGTCTGCGAAGGACTTTCCCGGGAGGCGGTGGAGTTGCTGAAGAACAGAAGAGCGTCCAGTTGGTGGACGCTAAGCTGAGTGGGTGTGCATTAGAGTAAGTTAAGGACTAGTTCCGTAGTTTAGTGTCAGTCTGCAGTCACAGTACGGAGTACAGCTGAATAGGACTCATGTAACTCACGTAGCAAGTAGGTGTCTTCTCAGCACAACATGTGAACAATACACAAACTGTCGATCACACCAAGAAAAACAAGAGAGAAGTCAGTGGTGATCAACAAGAGCCATTATCAGCCACCGATCCTAGAGATGTGCAGAGTTACGGAGTACAAGTAAAGCGAGACTCCCAATGGGGAAAGATGCAGTGGAATCGAAGCAGATCATGTGACGAGAGTCTGGGCTGGGGGGAGACCCAAAGCGGTAAGACCGTTGAAAGCGCCGCGCAGCGAGCAGCGACCGGCGAACGGAGGACTGAGTCAGCAACCCCGAGGTCGGAAGGCGGCCCCGACATAAAATGCCCATCGATGACTGCGAAACTTAATTCATGATCCCCCGGTTTTGCATCCTCGCCCTCCCATAACGCCGCCCCTTGAAGCCTGCTCTACCCCCCACCAGGCGATCATGGCATTCCGGCGCCCCGTGATGCTGTCTGCGACAGCGTCATCGACGCCCTTCCTGGCTGTGGCCAGCCGCACCTCGCGCCTGGCCGCTACGCTTCCGCGATTCACAACGACAACGACGACCACCACCTCCTCCTCCCGGGCCTCGTCCAGCTCCACCTCCGCGCTCGCCTACAAGGCGCTGCACCGCCGGTCTCCGCTGCCGCTGCCCGTCAACGATGCGTCGCCGCAATGGGACGCGCCGACGGCGGTCTCGTCGATCCTGTACGAGACGCCCTCGGTGCCGACGAACCCGCCGAAGCGGCACATCCTGAACTGTCTGGTGCAGAACGAGCCGGGCGTGCTGTCCCGGGTGTCCGGGATCCTGGCGGCGCGAGGCTTCAACATCGACAGTCTGGTGGTGTGCAACACCGAGGTCGAGGATCTGTCCCGCATGACCATCGTGCTGCAGGGCCAGGACGGCGTCGTCGAGCAGGCCCGCCGCCAGCTGGACGACCTGGTCCCCGTCTGGGCGGTGCTGGACTACACCGACTCCGCGCTGGTGCAGCGCGAGCTCCTCCTCGCCAAGGTCAGCATCCTCGGCCCGGAGTTCTTCGAGGAGCTGCTCCAGCACCACCGCGAGATCACCACCCCCGGCGAGCAGGGCCAGAGCGACGCCAAGCAGCATATCGCGAAGACCGAGTACCACCCCCGCAACCTGCCGCACAGTCAGGCCCTCCGCCACAAGCACGAGCATCTCGACGCCATCACCCGCCTGACTCACCAGTTCGGTGGTAAGGTGCTGGATATCAGTACCAACAACTGCATTGTCGAAGTGTGAGTCATTTCAAAAAAAAAAAAAAAAAAAAAAAAAAAAAAAAAAAAAAAAAAAAAAAAAAAAAAAAAAAAAAAAAAAAAAAAAAAAAAAAAAAAGGGGTGGGGGGGGGGGGGGGGGGGGGGTTGAATATCATTTTGACAAAAAAGACGAATGGGAAACTAATATCCGAATTAAACAGTTCTGCTAAGCCTTCCCGTATCGACTCCTTCATGAAGCTCATCGCTCCCTTCGGTGTCCTCGAATCCACTCGCACCGGTCTCATGGCCCTGCCCCGTTCTCCTCTCTTTGAGCCTACCGAGGAGCTTGAGAAGGATGCTGCCGACGTTGTCGATGCTAGCACCCTTCCTCCTGGCTAAAAATTGTCCTTCCTCTAATATCCAACGTTCAATATCCTGCAATGAAAAAACAATCCGTATCCTTTTCTCTATGTTTCGAAGCAGACTGCTTTCCCTGTAAATTGGTCAATTCGCTTGCGCTAGGTTACTTTCCGAAATGTTACGTCATGAAAGCCCTCCATATGTATCTACCTACTGGTCAGGCTATGAGTCATTGAGTGAAGTAGGTGCGATCACACTCAATAGATAGTCACTAGGCAGCTGAGACACGGCGCCACTTTCTTAGGCATGGCTTAAGGTAAGCTATTGGAACGTTGCTATTCTTGTGATATGAGTGTAAACTAGTGGCAAGGCGCCATTGACTTGTTCTTCTTGCGACCTGAATAGCATCCCAGTCGATGCCAAACCAAAATTTCTATGCCGAAAAGAAACTCCCGAATCCCAAACTCCGACTTGGCCCGATGAACCAAGGAAATTCGTATCACAGCTTTACCTTTGCTTTGATGCCCTTGCCATGATACACCACCCAGTCCCTATAATGCTGGATCTGCACGCCAACCTTCGCGATGGCGTCTAGCTGGAGAGAGCCGCCAAGGGCTCGTCTCAACGCATCGTAGCCAATTCCGCCCAGCTTCAAATCTACTGGCAATCGCGGAGTCACAGATAGACCTGGAGGGACCGGAAACGGAATCCGGTAGTCGATAGAGCCGACTTCTGCCTCCTCGCTCTCTGCTTGGTAGAACGCCTGAGCATCGATCGAAGTGATCTCGATTGTTGTGTTGGGGAACGGCGAAGACAGTGTGAACTCGGCCGTCGATGACCACAAGTGCATCTAAGAGCACTCAGATCGCATTAGTCAGTTTCACCAAGCCGAGGTGTGCCCGCGCGATGATGACATCGTACATCAAGGGCTACATGGCATCCAATGTCATCATCGTCATAACAAAAGGACAAGCTCCATGAAAGTAGAAATTACCGTAGCTCCCTGTATAAATCCCATGGACCCGTTGCCCGCATCAGGCTCGTGTCCCGGTGCCCGAGGGACAGGGATACGAGGAATCTGCACGTCCAGACTCAATCTTGAAAGCGCCCGTCCTAGCCCTGGTAGTGCGGGAATACTCTTCTCGTGTGTCCGTATGGTAACCGTAGTATTGGAGCCTACAGCAGTACAAATCAGGTACCGAAACGGCTGCAGTGTTGTCGGTTCAGCTTACCTGAGATATATTGGGACAACAGGTCCCGTCCAGCGCTGGCACCAGATGGGCCATCAAAGCCGAGGGGACTCCATAAGAGGTCCACGTGAAGACCGCTGTTTGATCCGGGGGTTATTTTGGCGTTTTTTGCCGTCAAGTGGGCCACTGTTGAGCCATTGAAGAGCATTACGAAATCTATCAGGGGTATTGCAGCAGCATACGGCGTAGGATTCGTAATATTGACTTTCGTTTCCACGAGTAGTGAAGACGCAGTCGTGTCGCCTAATTTGAGCGACTCAATCTGTGGCTTGAATTCATCGAGTGAGCCACCGTACGGGGCTAAGTAATAGTCAGTTTGGATAGTAGCCTCATGGTGCAGAGCAGCTAAGCGACTAACGCTTGACGATAACCTCTCCTTCGGCTGGTATCTCGCGGACCGTCAGGATGCCGAGTCCCGTGGATACTTCCGCATCTACATTGGCTGTCACGTTCAGCTTGATAATTTTACCAGAAAAGATGAGATCTTGGAGAAGGTCCGTGAGAACATTATCGTCAGTAACCCTCAGCGGGGCGTTTTTGATGGCAAAGTCAACCAGCACTGCCGGGGTACCGTCGACATCTTCAAGCAAGGTTGAGTTGGCCGGCTGCCACTTGTTGAGATCCAAGACTCCAACCTTGCGGTTGAGATAGAGCACATCAGCATTGGCCCGGACCCGGGGCACATCGAATTCGAGTCCAACCTCCTTCGGTAGCCCTATCAAGACCTTCACCAGAGCAGAGACTGTTGGACGGGATTCAGGCGAGTCCGGCTCTGCCAGAGGGTCAGGCAAGCTGAAGTGCACATCCGACATGGTGAAATTGCGGACAAGGTTATCCAAGGTATGGCCAGTAAACTGGAACGGTACCGTCACACTTTTTAGTATGTCCACAATCCAGTCTGGAGTATCCAAGGAGGGCGCATCGGCTCCACGGACGTAGACAGTTGTTCCACGGCCATGAACGTAACTTTTGACAAGGAAGTCAAGCGGCGAGCTCTTTTCTCCTGGGCAACTTTTCGTCAAGTCGTCCGAAAGACCTCGAATCAGGGCGCTGACATTAATCAGTGTTGTTTTGCCGGGAGTGACCGGGAATCCTTCGGTCATGGCACCGGCCACTGTGATGTATGGGTCCCCTGGAGAGCAGTTGGGCACCAGGACTGTGAAACCAAGTGGAGGGATGCTAAGGGAGAAAGGGGATTGGATCATAGCAGCAACGGACGCGTCCACGACCATTGCTCCTTCATCTCCAGGGGTGTCCGCATCATGAACGTTAAGACCGGTCACGTTGACCGTGGGCACCGGGGGAAAGTCGCCCTCTGTCGATTGGGTCAGCCTGCTGTGGAGCATAAGAGAAATTCGCGCCGCAATACATACCTTGCAAGACGATCGTGTCAGTGATCGTCTGTGTGCCCAAATCCAACAAGCCGGATTGGAGATGCATTGTTGCTCTGCCATCTACACGAACGTGGCCGAGTCTGCCGTCGAGCCAGTCCAGGGCTAGTGAGCGAACGCCTTCCACATCGCCTGCCACCAGATCTGCAATGAAATCGACATGATTGACATGGCCGTTCTGGATATTGATGTTGAGTGGGGGCAGAGAGGCGGTACCGACGAGGACATTGCCGTACTCGGGTAGATTTACTTCCACCTCGGCCTCTCCGGTCTCGACCTCTCTTCCAATCCAGGTGACGAAACGACCTAGATCCCGTACTGGTCTCTTTTTGATGCGCTGTGCATCAAGGATCAGGTTCCCTTGTACACGAGCACGGACTCCCGTAGCGGTCGTCGATTCAATTGACACATTGGTGGGGTTGAAGACCGTTGCATCTTTCACGTACTCCTTTACAGCTGCTGGGGCAATAAAAGCAAAGACCAGTATTGCAGCGACCGCAAGGATTGAGATCACGGCGCAGAAAATGGGCCATCGAATTTTGCCCCGTCGTTTCTTCAAGGAGGGGTCCGAGGAGAGGGAGCGGCGCGAGAGATCGGAAGCACGTCGTTGTCTGGGGTCGGTCCCGCCGTACCCCAGAAACTCATCGTCATCCCGACGGACTAGAAGCGGAGCGGATTCATCGGACAATTCATACGGTCGAGGCTCCTGATAAGTGAGAGAAGGTGTCTTTCCATCCTTGGGTGAAGGAACTGGATGAAGTGAGCCCGGCCTAGAATCACCGTCCAACAGAGGCCTGGCTGCCTCGTCCGTCATGACGGAGCTGGTGGTGGTGGAGGTGGTTGATGAAGGAAGACTAGCTCAGTGTCACGATAAGAGACGGGAGGGGATCAGATAGGCGCCTGGGCAGACAAGGTAGGAGATAGGTAATGGCTACAGGTTTCAAGGAGGCTGAAGGGAGTTAAGGACACCAGCGAATGAGGGAACTAAAGGGGAAACAGGTATACGGAAGCTTGAGCTCCAAGGAAAGACGTAGGGTCAACTCGGTTCCAAGAAAATCAATGATGAATGATGAAAGATGAAGGATGTAGTTGGAAGATGGACAAGCAAGCCGACGGAGAGCGGATCTTCCCTCGCCAGGGCGGTGTGGCGTTCCACTGCAAGTACAGGTAACTTGTTATTTGTACGAGGTATGAGGTTGACCATAGCACACAACAGTCCAAGTGACTTGGTCAGGAGCTGATGGTGAAGCAAGCACATGAAGTAATTGAAGTCGTACTGCCTATGAATCACCTCCTCTGTAAAACCAAAAAGTTATGTCCTACAGTACATAGAGTAGTCCCAGCTGTTGCGATCTAATCTGTAGATTAGCAGCTTGCCTGCATAAAAATAGAAAGGGTTACAACTTGGAACTGTTGTGTAGGTTAATTGGTTAGTGGATTGACTTTCGCCTCACCACACGAGCACCAATTCCCAGCCAACGCGGTTTTACCATTCCGATCCAACCACCACCTCGTAAGGACTGCCTTTAAATCCCGAGTGCTGACCTCGGTCCATCTGAAGTAGGAACGACTGATTGAAGGGTGGAGTGATAGATGCATGATGATCAACTTATCGTTGGTG
Organism: Aspergillus fijiensis CBS 313.89; assembly: GCF_003184825.1. Taxonomy (NCBI): domain Eukaryota; kingdom Fungi; phylum Ascomycota; class Eurotiomycetes; order Eurotiales; family Aspergillaceae; genus Aspergillus; species Aspergillus fijiensis. The sequence continues at coordinate 700,877 of NW_024468984.1, forward strand.
GTGCCATTGTCCTCCAGGCTGTCTTGTTCTGCCCGCATTTTCACATGCGCGGGCCAAGGCTAATCCCAGTCTCAGAGAGCCGACAATTTCCTCTTAAGGACTCCATTTGCTCCCTTCCAACTTCCGATTCCTTCGTTTCTCGCTCTCTCTCGCTCTCTCCACATTTGTCATTTGAGTCACTTTCTCATCCCAGTCTCTCACGTTATCTCCGATCCAATCGATCGGATCCTGCCAGATGGAGGTAAGCACTCTATCTATATACTTCGAGATGCAATCTACTCCGTCCCCTTCTCCTTCCTACACCATGCTCATCTAACACCATCACCTATTGTAGCAAACCCAGGTCCCCGCGCAGCCACCAGTCCAGAGCGCCTTTCGATCGCGACGATCATATCCTTCTCTGCACCATGTCTCTCTCGCTCCATTAAATCCTCGATTTCTCGCCGACGAGGAGGGGGAGGAGGAGGAGGCAGAGGTTCCAGACTACTTCAACCATCCCCACCACAACCACCAAGACAGCCCGGACCCGCCCACCGCAAGGTCTTATTTGGCTAGCTTCTCCGTGCCCGGCACTCCGGGGGTGCTTTCGCACTCCCACTCCCGCAGCGGGTCCCGCACGCGACACCATCCCCGGAGCAAGAGCTCCAGCCGCATCCACCACGCCAGCGACCCCAACCTACAAGCCCGGAGTGCGAGCAGCCCCCTCCATCATCATCATAATCAGCAGCAGCAGCATCAACCTCACCAAACCCACCACACTAACCGTAGCACCCGTACCCGTCACCCTGCAAACCACCATCAAGACACAGAATGGATGCTCCGCGCAGGCATCGCACTCGCTTCCTCGACCCGCGAAGAAAAAGGCCAGAGCTGGCTCGTGAAACGACAGAGCTCGACGAGCCTCGTCTCTGACGACCATCAACTCAGCCTGGACTTCCTCAACCACAACCACTACCACCACCATCATAGCTGGTCCTACGGAGGTAGTCCTCGACATGGCCGGTCCGGACGTTCCACACCAGCCGCGGCCAACTCCCGATCCAGACGGGCTTCACGGTCCCGCCCCAGCAGCCGGGTGGCCAGTAGAGCCGACCTTGCCATGACCAGTCTAGGCATGGCCACTACTGCAACATCGACCACAGCCTCCTCCCGCCGCGAAAGCAGAACGGCCGACCTTCTGACCAGCACCAGCACCAGCACCAGCACCAGTACGCAAAAGATCGAGGAACAACAGCAACAACAACAACAACAACAACAGAACCGCCCCCTCATCCCCGACTTCGTCGACGAGCGCATCCGCGCCGAGATGGCATCCATCCAACGCGACGAGAACGCCAAATTCGACGAGGAAGAGGAGATCGACGACGACCTCTCGTCCTTCACCTCCGACTACCCGTACCTCGACTCGGGCGACGAGTCAGACGAGATCGACGAGCAAGAACTGCAACGCCTCACGCGGGAGCGAGGCTTCGGACTCGGCAGCTGGATCGACCGCATGGTCGAATGGACCCTATTCGGCGTCGAGGACTGGCCGCTTTCCTTTGGTGGTGGTGGTGGTGGCACCGGCAATGACGGCACTGTAGTCGAATCCCGAACCATCACCATCGCAGACCATCCCCCTCACCCTTCAGCCGATAACGTTGAAAATGACCCCTCATCGACCCATGTAGCAGTAGCAGCAACACCATCAATTGGAGCAGACGACACCGACACAATCTCCATCGCCGAATCGGAAGTCCTTTCCGTCTGCGAGAAGCCCGGAGACCAAGGCGGCTGGGGAGATGCAGGCTGGCTGTTCCGGGTTGTGAAACGTGCGCTGTCTTGAGTTCGATTTCCTCTCCCTCCCTTTTGTCTGGACTGGGCCCGAGAGGCAAACCCTCCCTCCCTCCCTATTTAATGCAAAAAGAACTGGCCCGTATGCTGTGTGCGCCCTGTTTGTGTATGTACCCGTCTACTGTACCCTGCGGGATCGACATAGTATTTCCCCCCCCCCCCCCCCCCCCCCGCATCGGGCCTCTCCTTCCTGCTCTGTACGGCGCAGCCACGGGACACATAAATGCACAGGCAGATGTCTTTGTCCACGAGGATTTCATTGCTTTGTTATTGGATCGTAGATGACGCTGGTGTGAGCTGTACAGTGTGTCCCCGCAGATGCCATAACATTGAGGAGGAGCGAGGCTCACTCACCTACGAGTCACTAGCGGAGGGACCATTGACCTACATACTACAGGGAGCTACAGATGCGTGTTCGATGGAAGGGTTTTTGTTTTCGACCCTGGATAAGTTTTCTCTGATCACCCAGCTAAGACAGAAATACCATATATCTCAACTGCTAAAACCATCGAGCTTCAATTGAGCTTTTGAATTGGTGTCTGCTACCTTGGCACTGCATGCAGCTTAAGATTTGTGGTTTTGCTCGAAAGGGACGTCGACTAACCGATTAGGACAGATGTATAGAGCCCAACCCCTGCATTTGCATTGAAATTCTCCCAATTCGCTCCGAGTGAACTGTACAAGCCTCCACCACTGCTAAAACGAATGCTCTTTGTTGCTTCTTTATTTAGATTGACACGTAGAACTTGGCCCCCGGAGGTCGGCAGAAAATGTAGAGAAAGCCTCCTTGCAAAACCCCAATGAACAAGCCAGACACCGGTAGGATGATATTAGTTGAGGGAACATTATGGAATGAAAGGGTATACAGGATTGTGGGACGACAACAGGGTATGTTGGTCAGTCAACGGAAATGTTTGAGGCTTCGTCGTGATATGATAAGATGAATGCAATGAAGTCGCATGGATGCAGGAAAGGAATGAAGAAGTCAATGTTCGAAAGAAAGATGAAAAACCATGCCGGACTGTATCAATGCAAGGAGGATCTGGATGCATGGAACATGTTGAACACAAAGAAAAAAGATTGAACCCGGGGCCTGAAATCTGGCAATCTAGATCGAGAGTAGGCGATGAAGGCGGCGGCTTCCCAAAGTATGACACATTAAAGCAAAAGACAGAAAAAAATGTTTGCTTGCACACTGCAAAACGCCAAGCTGACCCTCAAGTCTAGTTTCATGCGATAAAGTATCGTGATCGTATCATACGTGGACATTGCACGGTCGAGGTTTCGGACACTAGCTCTGAATGGGGAGGGCGGTGAAAGAAGCGTCGTGAAGGATGTTGTTCTTGGAGTAGGTCGGAGGAAGAAGATGGGAGAAGATGAAGCTGGCAGTCAATTGTTGGCGGCATTACCATGGCCCAACCTTGACTGGGGTGCCGAGCCCGTATGTGCCCGACAAGAGTTGCTCGCGAATGGATCCAAGGTCATTACCTCCAGGGCTTCCATAGCCTTGGGCATCCGGTCTGTGCATCCACCCTAAGCTGGAACCGAGCTCATTGACGGCTGCCTGCAGTTTACCGCCGGAGTTTTGGTTGTGTTTTGCCAGTTTCTGATCCCAACCACCGTACTGTAACTGAATACCACCGCCACGTTTGGCAGCCTCCCGAATCACCAAGATCCAGGCCTTGCAAATCTCGTCGTACGCAGAGTCCCGCTCTAGATTGTTTTGAGGTGTGTGCCACCGGGGCAAAGCGTGAATTATGTCGGTTGCCCCATCTAAATAGCTCAAGGATACGGAGGGTTGTGTTTCGTTTGGCGGGAGGAAATGTGGTGTAAAGTCACTCAGGGCGTCCAACAAACTCCCCAAAGGCTGCCGGACTCGGTTGTAGGCGTAATCTGATTCAGAGCTGCCGCCCAACGGGAATGATGACTGAAGGTTGGACTGATAATTCCGAAGCACCTGGAGTGCGGATGCTACGCTGGGTCGCGGGGCGGTATGAATGACCTCATCCATCAGGGCCGGATGACGCTCACACATGGAGCGGAGAACGCCCCGGAGAGCATTGGTATCCAAGGTCTCTAGCAAGCGGGGCAGGGAGAGAGGCCGCCCGCTGACATTTGGACGAGCACGCTTGATATGGTGTCGGTTGGATGGAAGGGTTCGAGGAGTGAAAGCGGGCGAGTTGGTGGGAGATGCGGACATTCGGCCATCGTGATCGTTGCCATCATCATCAGCTTTCCGTTTGCGGTTGGGCGTGTGGGTTGGGGTAGACACTAAAGGGACGGGGACAATCAATATACGGGAAAACAATTTCAAAGGATTGATAAGGAATTTAATCTTACTTGGACGGGAAGGAGAGAGACGAGAAGGTTCGTAGAAGTGGTGAGGAGGCACAGGTGGTGTAGCCACCAAACTGTTCATGATGATGGCCACCGACCGCTTAAGGTTGGGCAAGAGAGAAAAAGGAGAGGAAGGGTCGTAGCGTAGCCAACGGAGGGAAAACGAGGACGAGGGACGGATAGGTCGTCAGCTAGGAGCACGAGGAGATGTCTAGGAGAGAAAGAGAGAGAGAGAGAGAGAGAGAGGGGAGTGTTTTGAAAAAGTAGGAGAAAGAGAAAAGAAATGCAAGAAGAAGCAAGGGAAAGGAAAGATGGTGGTAGTAGTGGTGGTGGTGGTGGTGAAGGTGGTAGTTGGTGGTGGAGTTGCAGGAATGGGAATGAAGTGGAGGAGAAGAAAGACTAAGAAAGGTTTCAGTTAACCTGAATGACTGTTTGCCTTCTTGGTGGGGAAAGAGAGAGAGAGACACAGCAAAGAAAGAAGAGCGAGAGGCGGTGGAGCCTCGGGACGGGTTGCGGGAGGCAACGCAAGCCTTCAATGCACTTTCTTTAATCAGAGATTCTATTCTACTGAGTATCACTACTGAATATCACCACCATCTCCCTCCCTTCTTCCCTTTAACACAACAACTACTCAGTACTCCGTAACTCATCATCGTCTGCAAGAATCCGCACCGCAGCCCCGTGGCAAGGAAATCTTGCATTGTTTTAATTTCCGGGGTCTTGCAGTAGAGCAGCAATCTCTCAATCCATCCGCATAGTTCTCGTCGTCCGCATGACCACAACTTAACCAAGCGTCAACTCTAAAAAATAAGTAGAGAGAAGAGAATAAAAAAACTGTCCGACATTACCCAGTTCTCTTTTCGTTCTTTGGGATCCCTTCCTTCCTCTCAGAAGCACTTGAATCCTACATGAACCATACAGAGCTGCTCTCTGCACGATTGCAATAGTCTGAAAGCAGTCTCACATATCTAGATCATCTCGGAAATTAACCACGCTGGTTGACTCAGATCAAACCGCATCTGAGCCAAATATGACCATGACAGCATTGCCACCATGCTCTAGGGATACCAAGCCAGTCAGGTACTGTACTCGAAGGGTCCTCAGCCGTCATGAACACATTGGCGTCTCTCGCAAGCGAACCATTCATTTTAGGCGAAGTAGATAGATTCATGGCCACTCACGCCAACAAACCCCCCCTCCAAAACCAGCAATACCAAGGCCACCGGCAGCGCCAATAGATCAACTAAACTCTCCGTCAATGTTGTAGTTATCTCCAGTCGTGATCCTGAAACTCGGATAGATACATGCCCCAGTAATGGACTTAAGTCAGCCTCACACAGGCAATGCACTGTCGACGTGGATGAGTTTAGATCAGTTACCAGTAGATAGAGCACAACGCAGAGAACGACCTTGCGCCAAAACTTCACCATCAACATCTACCACCATCCTTGCGGGGTTGCCTTCCTCCCCTCCCATCTTTATTTTTCTGCGAACAGTAAGACTGAAATTTCAGGATTAGCCCACCCGATACCGGAAGAGTCAAGGAACGCTAAAGAACTCATGGCACAACGCTAGACATTGTCATCGGTCAGACACCGTAACAATAAAAAGAAGGTTGATATTCCCGCCCATAGATCGATATCTACAGTAACTTACAGTGCATGTACGCATCAGCTCCGTCAAGCAGCCCTGTCTGCCCCCATACCGACCTTCTCTCTCAAGATCATCCCGCAAATAGACCAATTCCTACACCAGTAGTTCCAAGTCAGAGAGAGAGCGAGAGTATGAAACAGTCATGCGACCTCTTAGCCAACACGTACAGTACGCAAAATATCACTCATCTCAACGCTTGGACAATCCACCGTCCCCGCGTTCGATTCGATACGCGGAAAGTCCCTAGGATTTCTTTTTCGATCTTCGAATCTCGACTGCATCTGAAACATATTGCGCAATATACACCGCGATGGAAGATACGGTAAATGGTACGCCAGCAAGGACAAGATTCCAAGTGGCTCTCTCAAAGGATGCCTGCTGTCTCAGATCACTACTTAGAACCAAGGTCAAAGAAAAAGGAATAGCTTCCGATCCAGATCCCACGTACGGTCCTCATTCTTTTGTTGCGGGTTTTGCTGCTATTGCTGGGGGATTCGGTTTTGGTTGGCAGCGGCTGTTGCTCACTCAAAGAAGTTGTAAACACCCTCGGTGGGGCAAGGACTATTGATAGACACTACTGATTCATCTGTATCCTTCGTCTAGACGACTGCCAAAGAGGTTTTTTTTTGTTGCCATTCAATCCATGATTAGTTGGCGAACTTCGTCGGCTCCCCTCAAGTACCCCCACACATTTCATAAAGAGCCCAATCCGATCTACCCATTTTGATCGTGGCTACAGTTTCGATTGATAGAAGGACGAGAAGAAAAAAAGACGAAGTCGATCGTAGATCAACTGGGAAACGGCCAGCTGGGATGGTAAAGAGGACTGCGCCCATCTAGAATCGAGTGTCGCACAAGATTGACACCCTCATTTACAGAGAAGGAATATGTAGACATAAAACAATGTGAGAAACGGAAGAACGGCAAGAAAAAGCCATACATAAACCTTTTTGTGAAGCCTGACGCCGGATATGCGACCACCAAGGTAATAAAAGAAACAGCCCAACCACCAAAGTCGAAGCGAGAGAAGACACAATCGAGAGGGCGAAGTGAAACAACGATAGTATGGTGCTTTATAGGTACAGGGACTGGGCGGCGACGATATCCCTACGCACCTTGGTCAGGGCGGTTTCGAAAGTGCTCTCAAGTTCTTCGCTGCCCATGACCTTGGCTGCCTGAGCCATCTGGCGCATACACTCCTCGAGTCGGCGGAAAACTCGGATCAAGCTGCCCTCGTAGACATCGGTCATTTGACTGCACAGACGGTAGGTTAGCATTGCGGGAGAACGATTCACGAGCAAGAGAAAGGAACCTACCAGATATCAGAGAAGGACTTTCCGTTCGCCCACTCATACATGACCTCCATCAGTTCCCAGTGGAAACTATTGACGTATTCTTCCTCGTTGACGGCCAGCTTGGATTCCTGCGAGACCTTGGCGACGATCCGAGCCTGCGCTTGGATCTCTTTTAGGGGCTTGGCCAACTCATCCCGTGTTAGAGCAGGGGTCTCCTTGGTCTTCTCCTCAAACACGAAGACACTCAAAACGGCAGCGACTTGCTCCGGCGTAAGCTTGTTGAAGAAACCGTTGAAAAGAAGTTCACTGAGCATCAGTTCGTCACCCGTGCTGATTTCGCACGCAACTCTAGCCTTCAGTTGTACGACCTCGGCTTCATTGATGAAACCGAACCGACGAAGGACCCGCTTGCGGCATTTCAGTTCATCGAGCTGCATGATAGACATGGCGTCGGAGATCTTCTTCTTCGTCTCCTTAATCTTGTTTCCAAGCCCCACTTTCTCCGAATATTGATCGTACAGTTCCGCTAGACGGGGAGAGTTGTGCAATGGGTTGGTGAACAGGCGAGACTCTAGGACTTCGACTTTCTGTTGATTGATTAGTGATATACAGACATGGTTTCAAGGACGAGTCTACTCACACGAAGAGTCTTCTTGAAATTATCATCTTTGATTTGCATGTCTTCAAGCGGGTCCATAGTAGCGATGCCGTCGGGGAAACGCTTGTGTATTTCAGCAAGGGTTTTCTTCATCGAATTTCGCGCGTCTTTGGATTTTAAGTCTTTTTGGAGGAAAACGCGCGGTTTACCGATGGCCTGAATGCAGCTAAGCACAATTGGGACGACCTCCATAGATGTCTTCTCGCCCTCCTTAGGCGGCCGCACCCCAGATGGCATGTCTTCAAAGGACTTGGTACCCACAGAGTTGCCATCGGGGAGTTGGAGCAAAACGTCGACAACGTGTTGCTGGTGAGGAGTGTACTCTTCACTCGAGCCCTTCGGTGCCTTGCGCTGTTTGCTGTTGACAACGACACCCCAGCCGAAGTCGTGATCCTTATGCTTCACTTGAAGCAAGCGACCAGGTTGGATGAACGGCAGGCAGTAGTCGGGGTAGGTGAAGACGGTCCTGATTTCATCGGTGAACTTCTGAAGCTGTTTCCGCAAGTCATAATATTCACGGATGGTGCCTTCGTCTTCAATCTTCATGCTCGCGCGCTTCTGTTCATATTCCGCAAGCTCTGTGACATCAGTTAGCATGATAGTAAACAGTTCGGGATAGATTGACCATACGTTTCTCAAGCTCGGCAACACCAGCCGTGTTCTGGAACTGGTAAAAACATCTCTCGAGCATGAACTCAGGCGAAATACCTTCCACACGCATGAGGTTGAGAATCATGTTGTAGCCCAGGTGGAAAGCCGAGTTCAGCCGATCCTGCTCGCCGCGTACGATCTCCTTTGCAACCGCAGGATCCATCTCTTCTCCAACCATCATAATCACAATACCACGGTCATCCAAACCTCTTCGGCCAGCGCGACCAGACATCTGGATGAATTCCGAGGGAGTAACCCAACGTTGACTGAAGCCGTCAAATTTCCTCACACTGGTGAACACAACAGTCTTTGCCGGCATGTTCAGCCCAATGGAGAAGGTCTCAGTAGCAAACAGAGCCTTGATAAGACCTTCCTGGAACAGAATTTCAATGGTTTCTTTGAGAATAGGAAGCAGCCCAGAGTGGTGGACACCGATACCACGGCGCAGAAGCGGTAGGAGATTTTGAATCTGGGGCAAATTCCGATCTTCTTCCGAGAGCATCTTAAGAGCATTGTCGAAAACTGTTTGGACCATCTCCTTTTCCGAAGGGTCGTTGAATGACAGATTCTTCATCTGAAGAGCACCGTTCTCGCACTCGCGCTTGCTGAAACTGAAGACGATAACAGGGTTGAGGTTCCGAAGCATGATCATCTTAACGATCTTGTACATATCGCTCTTCTCGTCATTCTGGCCGCCCTTGTTCAAGCGCTTGTCTTTGCCCCTTCCTTTCCTCTTAGCCATGGCATCCGAAGGGTCATCGCCCTTCTTATCGGCAATGCTGCTCATCGCTTTCTGGAAGTTATCTTCGCGGAAGACACCCTTTTCATCAACGATCAAATGCAATCCTTCAGAGCCGACGGGGTAGAAATAGTGTTGCAACGGGGTTGGTCGGAAGTCGGTGTACACAACGTGACAGGGCTGGTTGTGCATCTTCACGATCCACTCCGCAAACTGCATGGCATTGGGAATTGTCGCCGACAAGAAGACATACCGAACCTTGTCGGGCAGGAGAATGATAGTTTCCTCCCAGACGACACCTCGGGCTGCGGAGTTGTCAGTTATATGCAAGAAAAAGGCAACCGTCAGGTCCGTGGGACTTACTGGCATCGCGCATGTAGTGAACCTCGTCGAAGATGACCCAAGCCACTTCACGCATGATCTCGGAGCCACGGTAGAGCATCGAACGTAGAATCTGGAAAATGTGCTGCGTTAGCGCGAACTGCATCGGAATGCCTTTCCAGCCAAAGAGCGCCTACCTCGGTGGTCATGACCAAGCATGTAGCCGTAGGGTTGATAGTAACATCTCCAGTCATCAAACCACAATCTCCAAACTCTTGTTGGAATTCACGGAACTTCTGGTTGCTCAGCGCCTTAATCGGACTGGTATAGATGACTCTCTGGTTGTTCTTCAAGCTCTGCGCGATAGCGTACTCGGCGACCACGGTCTTTCCGGCACTGGTATGGGCGGAGACAAGCACACTCTCCTCTCTCTGAATGGATGCGACAGCTACTTGCTGGAAAGGATCGAGGGTAAATGGCCATACGCGGGCAGGGTTCTCCGGCGGCTTGTGTTGGGAAATAGGCACGTAGGGATAATTCGGCGGAATGGCGACCTGGTGTCGAACTTGGTGGGATAACTTCAAAGACGCAGAATCGGCCGAAGCTTGCAGTCCGGTGGCTCCTGCGACTTCGCGCTCCTGCTCCGTCTCGAATGAATCGACCAAGACAGGCTCAGCCTCCTTTGTCGCGAGGCGCGGACGTTTCGCATCGGGTTGTTCATTTGAGTCGGCAACAGGGCTGGCTTCCTTCTCTTCTTCTGATTCGGGTCCCTTCTCGTCCACGGGGGGAGGGACCTGGGCGTCGGCGGCGTCGGGAATGTCGATATCCTCCGTAGCGGCGGTTGCGGCGGCGGTTGCTTTGACATCGCCATTGACCTGCCGTTTCTTGCTCTTGTCTTTCTTTGATATCTTGGTTGCTCCTTCAGCCGGCTTGACAGCCTGAGGCTGGTCGTCAAAGACGTCGAAAAGCTCATCCATGGTGGCCGATCAACGAAAGCAAGACCGGAGACTGACCTGGACACTTGCGACGCTTCTCTCTCTTCCAAGACGAAGAAGAGTTGGGTTAAAGGCGATCGGCCCCAAAATTTTTGGTTAACACAATGAAAGCCGCGGGCGGGCAGCAGCAGCTCTCCGCCGGTGAAACTTACCCGATTAGATAGACAAACACGTGACTGCACTTCCGGAGGGCAGCCGCGACGGAGTATCGTTCCACTCCTCCAGCTCTTCCTCCGCCCGTTGATTGATTCCAGTAAGATTGCCCTGACACTCGTGCTCTACCATCTCTCTCAAAGTGCGTAACTGCCTGCAAGTCCGTGGTCATCGAACAACTGACTCTAACTCTGCTTAAGATGTACGCCGCCTCCGCTCTCCGCGCCAGAATGGCCACCTCTTTCGTCGCCCGTCGTGGCTTTTCCACCACCCGTGCCCAGCTCGGCAGCCCCTACCACTACGCTGAGGGTCCCCGTTCCAACCTTCCCTTCAATCCCCTCACCAAGTACTTCTTCTGGAGATACTGGGCTTTCATGAGTTAGTCCCTCCGCGCCGGATGAGAACGGCTTTCATGGGTCAATGTCACTAACTCCATTCACTAGTCACCGGCTTCGGTGCTCCCTTCGGTATTGCTGGTATGTCACCCATTGCTCCACAAGCACGTCCCTTCAGCAATCGTCTAACTCTCACTCCAGTCTGGCAGACCTACAAGACCCGCTAAGCGCCCTATTGTGCTGTGCAATATTCACGCGCAACGGAAATTGGTGGGATTCGGGGGATCAGCGGTCGAGTGTGTATCCTAGATCGGATGTTTTCGGAAATTTGTATAAAGTTGAGGAATTGAGCACGGTTTTGATTCAGAATAATATTTCTGGCATTAAGTACATCATAAGTTTACGTAGAGAAATGCTTAGATTATAGGTCTCCAGTGTTGTAAGAAGCATCATGGAGGTTGTTGGTGCAGTGCCGCGGATTGTCTGATACCTTATTAGAATATGGATGAAGTCATTGGTCGAAATCCGTCTAGGAAAGGAAAATTAAATTGTCGACTCAGAATCATTGGTGTGCCCGCGACCGCTCCGCCGCCCAAACGCAAGAACCAGAAACAGAACACCATTCTTTCTCGAGTCTAGTCTAGATCTAGATTCTATGACGGCCGTCTGAGACCTTTTCACTTCCAGTCGGTTGTTCCTTTCTATCTTTCTTTTTCTCGCCAAAAAATAAAAAATAAAAGGATTATCAATATCTTCCAGCGGCCGTCGATTAATGGCGGCGGGGTAGAAGATTTGCTATTTCGAAGATGCGCAACCTTAAAATCGTGCGCCTCACTGAGGTGCAACTGCAGAACGAGCTCCCCTTGACAGCGACAGCTTGGGACACTGCTTCGGACGCAGTCATTTGTACCTTTGGTCCTACAGCAAATAACGCAGTTATCGAGCTGCGGAGAAAGCGTCATGACGCCCATTTCTCAGAGCCAGTCGGAGCCGATGTATTCGAGTGCATCGCATCCTGGGATGCGCCATGCCCGCTTCCCGAGCTGGAATGCGATCGCGTACTGTCCCTCCACTACTTCGCAGACAACCTAACTGCCTGCCTGGTTCTGGAAGGTGGTGATATTGTCATCGTACGCGAAGAGCCTCTCCCCGGCGAGGACAAGATTGAGATTGTGGGCTCGGTTGATGTTGGTATCACAGCCGCCGCTTGGTCGCCTGACGAGGAGCTTCTGGCCTTGACTACTCGAGCCAACACTTTCCTGTACATGACTAGAGAGTTTGATAATGTGGCCGAGATCACCTTCACACAAGAAGACCTCAACGCTTCCCAGCATGTCTCCGTGGGCTGGGGCAAGCGCGAGACTCAATTCCAAGGCAAACGGGCCAAGGCCCTCCGTGATCCTACCGTCCCAGAGAAAGTGGACGAGGGCAAGCTGAGCGCCAATGATGACGGAAGAACGACCATCACTTGGCGCGGAGACGGTGCTTATGTCGCTGTGAACAGTGTTGAGGCTGGCGTGCGCCGCGCGATTCGAGTCTACTCGCGTGAGGGTGCTTTAGACAGTATCAGTGAACCAGTCGATGGCCTGGAAGGTGCCCTTAGCTGGAGGCCATATGGTAACCTTATTGCCGGCATTCAGAGACGCGATGATAGAATCGATGTGGTATTCTTCGAGAGAAACGGCTTGCGCCACGGCGAGTTCACTCTTCGTCTTACAGAGGAAGAGCGCTCGACGTGGGCTTCGGATATCTCTCTGAGCTGGAACGTCGATTCGACTGTTCTCGCTGTCCGGCTCAGAGATCGTGTCCAATTCTGGACAATGGGCAATTACCACTATTACTTGAAGCAAGAGATCCCTATCGTCAGTAACTTCGATTACGCCACTCCTTTTACCTTCACGTGGCATCAAGAAAAGGCCTTGCGATTCTTTGCTGGCGCTCATGGTATGGTACGCCCTCAATTCGTGGATTGTCATATGCTAATCACCGGGTAGAATCAATGTTGGACGTGGAATTTGTGTTTGACGTCGCCCATGGCTCCACTACAAGCCCAGCTGATGTTGGTGCCGTGGGTGTTGTAGACGGGAGTATGTGTTTGCCCTGCATTTATGACTTCAAGCTGCTGACGTACGACAGAAAACTTGAAGCTGACTCCCTTGAGGCTGGCCGGTGTTCCGCCCCCTATGGCCCATAATGAATTGACACTTGATTCAAACATCATTGACGTGGCATTCAGCAAGTCAGGAACGCGCATCGCTATTCTTGAGAACGATCGGTTCTCCGTCTTTATCTGGGCCCTCAAAACTAGACCAGTCCCTGTCCCAATACTTGAGTCAAGCTATCCACTTTCGGATGCACCGAATAGTCGACCCCGCCAGATCGCTTTCATTAATGAGACTGAAGTCTACGTGCTCAAGAGCAGTGGGCCTAACAACACCTGCATAGAGCGGACTACGCTCGAGACTCGGGAGACTAAGGTTGCCTACCAAGCAGCCGACTCGGAACAAATCATGTCAATGTTCGCATCTCTCGGGCATGAATCGCTCTGGTTCTCTCACAATCTAGGACCAAACCACCCGATCACCTACTCCTACATCTCAATGCCTTCCCCAAACCAGTTCGAAGTTATGCCATGGAGCCAAAGTCCATCTGCCGAGACGTACTGGGCGCAAGCTGTGCAGATCTCTGAAGATGAGGTATACCCACCGTTTAGATCCCATGTATCACTGATCACTAATATTCTACAAGACTCTTCTCATCTCTATGACCAAGTCCGGGGCTCTGTATGCCAACAAAACACTTCTTGCCAAGAACTGCACTTCCTTCCTTCTCACACAAGCTCATATCGTCTTCACAACCTCCCTACACCTGATCAAATTCGTCCACCTGACGAGAGCAGAAGGTTTGGAAGTCCACTTCCATTCCCACCATACAATAACTAACGCCCATGTTTCAGAAATGGATGTACCTCCTGATACCCCGGAAACGGACGAACGCTGCAGAAGCATCGAGCGCGGAGGACGGTTGGTCACGGTCATGCCTTCGACATTCGCTGTCATTATACAGATGCCCCGCGGCAACATCGAAACCATATACCCTCGGGCCCTCGTACTCGCCGGTATCCGGTCATTCATTGATCGCAAGAATTATCGGGCAGCGTTCCTGACCTGTCGCAGTCAGATGGTGGACATGAATATCATTCATGACTATGCCCCCGAGCAGTTCATGGAGAGCATCCAACTTTTCGTTGATCAGGTCAAGCGAATCGACTTTATCGACGAGTTTATCTCTCGTCTGAGGTATGGAAATCCTACTTCACCTAGCGAAGCATACGATTGACAATTGCGTCTAGTGAGGAGGATGTGTCGCAGACACTGTACAAAGACACGCTAAAGAAGAAGACCGAAGATCATGCCCTCGCTGCTCTATCCGCTCCGTCGAGCAAGAGCAGTAAGGTTAACCGGATCTGCGATGCTTTCCTGACTACTCTTGAGAAGCGATTGGATACCAACCTGCACAATTTGATCACTGCTCATGTCTGCAAGTCCCCGCCTGACCTTGAGGCCGGTCTTCAGCTGGTTGCACGGTTGAGAGGTATGACACTGTTCTTCTCACGTTTGGGAGCAAATACTGACTACATGACAGAGGAAAGCTCCGAACAAGCCGATGACGCAGTAGAGCATATGTGCTTCTTGACAGATGCCAACCGTCTGTACGACAATGCACTGGGTCTCTATGACCTCGAACTCACGCTACTTGTTGCTCAACAAGCTCAGAGAGTCGGTGCCTCGGATTCCCTTCACGACGATATGAGCTAACAGCACGCAGGACCCCCGCGAGTATCTTCCATTCCTGAGAAAGCTGCAACAGATGCCGGAACTCCGACGCCAATTCGAGATCGATAATTACCTAGGACGCACTTCTAAAGCCCTGAAACACCTCCATGCCCTGAACGCTCATGATGAGCTCCGTGCCTACGCCATCAAGCACACGCTCTATAAGGATGCCATCGATCTGTACAGATACCAAGCCGAGCAACTACGTGACATGAGTCACCTCTACGCTGACTACCTGTTCGATCAATCCAAGTACAAGGAAGCAGGAATTGGTACGTGAATCAAACCCCGCACAATCTCGGACGCTTTCCCTGAATTAACCGAACCCCCCTCACCAGCCTACGAATCCCTCTCCCTCTATACCGACGCATACAAATGCTACCACCTGGCACACCTCTGGCGCGAGTCCATCTACTGCGCCACGATGGTCCCCCTCCCCGCCGAGGAACTCGCCACGCACGCCAGCACCCTGGCCGCCACCCTCACCGAAGAGACGAAGGACTACGTAGCCGCGGCGCAGATCCACGCCGACCACCTCCGCGACATCCCCACGGCGGCGCGCCTCCTCTGCCGCGCGTCCAAATTCTCCGAGGCGACGCGCCTTCTGGCCTTGCACGGCCAGCAGGCTCTGATCCCGGAGATCGTCGACGGCGGACTCTCGGACGCCATGGGCGCCATGACCGACCTGCTGGCCGACTTCCGCTCCCAGCTCAACGCGCAGGTGCCCCGGATCCGCGAACTGCGCGTCCGCCGCGCCACGGACCCGCTGGCCTACTTCGGCGGCGACCCCACCCTGGGCGGCGCCGGCGGGGATGGGAATGTCGACATCCCCGACAACGTCTCCCTGGCGCCGACGGACGCATCCACGCTGGCCGGCCGCTCCATGTTCACCCGCTACACGGGCAACACGGGCAAGACCGGCAAGACGACCTCGTCGCGCCACACGTCCAAGACCCGGCGCAAGGAGGAGCGCAAGCGCGCCCGCGGCAAGAAGGGCACCGTCTACGAGGAGGAGTACCTCGTCAACAGCGTGCGGCGGCTCCTGGAGCGCGCCAACGCGACCGTCGGCGAGGTCGAGGCGCTCGTCGATGCGCTGCTGCGCCGCGCCATGCGCGAGCGCGCCGCGGCCATCGAGAAGGCCATGCAGGAGGTGCTGAAGCTGTGCACGGAAAGCCGCGAGGAGGTGTTTGGCGCTTTGGTGGCGGCGAATGACGGGTCCAAGGGGGTGGTGGCAAATGAGGGGGAGCTCGAGAACGCGGATGTCGGCGGGTTTGGTACCGGCGAGGAACACTTGGGGATGGGCGGCGGCGGGCAGAGCGTCTTCTGGGACAGCGTGACGGCCACTGCCAATGTGGGCAAGGGTAAGGAGGTGCCTGCTGTCAAGGAGCTGAAGTTGTCGGCTTTGCTGAACTAGAACGAACCTCCTTGGTCAGGCATGTCAATCGGAAACCTGTTTAGCTGGCTGGCTGTCTTTATTTCTTTCTTGCCTGGCTATGGATTTGGAAAAGGTTACAAAAAAGCATAGATTCTTTGGGCCGTTGGTGAGCCATTCAATTTCAAATGTTAAATGATTATTAATGTTGTAATATGCTTCGTACGATAAACGAGAATATATGCTCTCGGGATATAGAATTCAATCCCTCCACTAGAAACAAACAAAGGAGGGACCGGTCTGGGTATCTTTTCATCTCAAGGCAATCCGCGGTGTGAATAAGTTGATGCCCGCGGAGCTTCAATTTTGGCTTGAGAGCGCCTTAGTGAGAGAGCACATCGCCCTTCTCGCTGACCAGGTGATCGGTCACGCTGACGGGCCCCTCGCCGACGCCGGTAAGGATGACGCGGCTGACGCCGTCCTCGAGCACTTCCACGGCCCTGGAGTCCACCTTGTCCAGGGCAACACCGGGGGCGCTGAGATCCTTCATGGGCTCGTAGAAGGGGCCTTCCCAGCCATCGGCCTTGGTACCGAGAATGGCCTTGATCGTACCAGCCACGAGCTCGGTCTCCTTCTCGAGGTAGTAGATAACAGCGTTCGGGCCCGCATCGAAGGTGTAGGCACAGACCGTGCGGCCGACGGCCCGGTTGATGTCGTGGACGAGACGCACAGCGGCCCGCGAGACGTCGTTCATGTAGAAGATCGGAGGCCAGGAGTCCAGGCAAGTGGCGTGGAACCCGTTGGAGTCCCGCATGGTGATCTCGGCAAAGGCGGGGAAGTCCCGGTTCTGAATGGCGGTCTCGATCGCCGCCATACGCTCGGGGACGACGGTGTTCGCCCGCGTAGCGAACAGGTTCGACGTCGCGACGGTCGTCTGCATCCCCTCGGTGCTGGGGACATCCTTCTTCTCGGCGCTGACGACAAGCACGATGGCGCGCATCTCGGGCCAGTGAGCGGCGGGCGCGACTTCCTCCGCCAGACTGTCGCTGCCATCCTCGAGGGTGCCGGCGCGCCAGGCGACGTAGCCGCCCATCAGCGATCGACAGGCGGAGCCGGAGCCCTGGCGGGCAATGCGACTGAGGTCCCGGGGAGATTGTGGGAGCTGGTAGAGGTCGGCCACGGCGCGGACAAGGGCGGCGAACCCAGCAGCCGAGCTGGCGAGTCCGGCAGCGGTGGGGAAGTTGTTCTCGGAGACGATGCGGAGAGGGAGGGCAGAGAGCTTCGGAAGAGAGGAGTCGGCAGCTTCGACCTCCTTGCGGTGAGCGCGCAGGCTGGAGAGACAGGCAAGGGTACGCTTGGATGACTGGATATCCTGGGGCTTGCCGTTGAGGATCAGCTCGTCTTGGGCGGGGTAGATGGCCGAGCAGGAGGCGGTGGTAAGGGTGCGCAATGAGCGTTGGGAGAGGGTGACGGAGAGAGAGGAGTTGGTAGGCAAGTTGAGAACGGCATCACGCTTGCCCCAGTATCTGGTAGAGTTCTTGTCAATTTTCCGGGTTTCCTCGATGTGGTTCGTGAGGGACCGCGCAATAGGGGTTGGGACGCATAGAAGCAACATACTTGATGACAGCGATGTTGACGGGGGCCGTCGTGGTGGCCCGGTAGACGGGACTATCAGCGGAAGCAGCCATGATTGATCTTCAGCAAGTTGTGTGAATGGAGGTTTGGTTGGCAGCGTAGAAGCAGCAGACGAATTTTGGTGAAGAAAGAGATGGCCAGCCCAATGAGGGAGGGGAGGGGAGGGGAATAAATGGATTTCCCAGTTGGGCAAAGAGAGGGGTTGTTTTGATGACCCGGGACTCAAGGCGGTGAGCGGCCATTTTTTCTCCGCCTGTTCGGCGTTGTCCGCTACCCGAACTGAAGTTCATTCCAGTCCTTGATTTGTATCTTCATACTTCTCATTCGCCAGACGCTTTCAGCACGGTGAAATCCCATCACCGACCCTTTCAGATCTTGATCTCCATTTATCCCATCTTACTATATAGATACCTTACCTTATACTCATGGGTGCTGGTGCCAGTACGCCCTCCCCCGAGCCTGCCACGGCAGCCGGAGTATGCCCTGTTGATCACAAAACTCGCGAGGCATGGCTACAACAACACAAAGCATCCGGGGGAGCTGCCCCTCCTCCTCACCCAATGCCGCCTTCAGAAGACAGTCAATCGAAGGCGAAGATGCAACGTCCACTCTCCACCGATCGTGAAGTAAGCAGCATCCCACGCGCCATCGAACCCCAATCCCAGCCGTCATCTCCCGCATCACCCAACGCTCCGCCATCACCATACTCTTCCCCGAGCGCATCGCACGGCGCGCCATCGAACGACGAGGCTGAGACAGGCCACGACCCCAACACTGGCAATTGGATCTATCCGTCCGAGCGACAGTTCTTCGAGGCGCTGATGCGCAAGGGCAACACACCTTCTTCCACAGAATCGGCTTCTGAACTGGCCACCACTGTCGCGTCCATTATCCCCATTCATAACGCCGTCAACGAGCGCGCATGGCAGCAGATTCTGGAATGGGAGAGTCGAGCTCCCAGCAGTGACCCCGGCAGCAAGAAATGTGGAGGCCCCAAGCTCTACTCATTCCGCGGCCTGGGCGTCGACCCTCAATTCCTGAGCCCTCGGGCGCGAATCAACAACCTCATGGGCTACCAGCTACCATTTGACCGACACGATTGGGTTGTGGAAAGGTGTGGTGGTGAAAGAGTTGAGTACGTTATCGACTTCTACCAAGGCAAGACATCGGGAGGGGCCACCGGCGCTGGTTTGGCCGCCAATGCTGGTCCGGGCAAATTGAGCTTCTACTTGGACGTCAGGCCTAAGATGAACACCTGGGAGGGCTGCCGTATGCGGTTTAGCAAGTTCGCGGGACTGTAGGCAGTCCAACGCAGTTTCCATTATTGATTTACGGTGCACGTGTACAGGCGAACACAAGGAGTTTCGGGTCTCTTGGGTAAATTCATCTCAGTGTATGATCCATGTATAACAGAAGCTATGTATGATATCAAGCATAGAAAGACAGTACGAACGTTGTAGATAGATAAACATCCTCTGCTCCATATACGCCGGTCATTCATTAAGAGAGTCATGAGTGGAGACGACAAAGCGCCTGCAAAATGAGTGCAAACATACGCATACAAACGAAAAGTACATGGGAAGGATATCATCAAAAGAGAGGGAACGCCGCGACCCACCCTGGATCAACCAGCGATGTTGCAGACTATAAGTGAGCGGGCGGGAGCCGGCGAAACTCAACCCAGCACCACGGCAAGGACAATGATCAGCAAGATCACGGCCAGGATGACCAGAAGACAGCAGGCCTTGTTCCGCGCATTCTTCTGGTACCTGCTTGCGCTTCGCAGCTCAACGTTGGCACCGCGAGTGTCGTCTCCGACTCTTTCAACATTCTCACTGATGATATCGAGCTGACCTCCTTGCTCATGGACGATGTGAGCCACATCGCGGAAGAGCTCGTTAAGTTCGCCAACGCTCTGCTCGATATTGCGGATCTCCGCCTCCCGCTCGATGATCAGAGACTCCTGGAAGTCCACTTCGTCTTGGTTCGCCAGTCGAGGTTGTTGTTCAAGAAGCTGCTCTTGCTGCTGCTGGAAGCCATCTTCGGCCGCATGCTCACCGTCTTCCACGGCTGTGCGAGCAGCCACTGCAGACGCTCGCTGTTTCTCCAGGGCACGACGCTGGACGGTTTGGAATTCCTCCAATGTAGCTCGAAATTCGGAAGAGAGCTTCTGCTGAGTCCATTTTTGAGACGGCTAGTGGATACATGTCAGCGACACTCACGTTGAGACCGAGCCCAGGGATAGCGCGGACCGCGAGATGGAACTCAACATACATTGACGTCTTCCCACGTAGTTACTTTCTTGATCCCCTCCCCTACATCCTTGAAACCCAAGCGAGTCTGCTCCAGTAGGTTATGAACCCGTTCACGCACGCGCTCAGTGTCTCGACGCGTACCCAGAAGAGCGATCTGGTCTGATAAGCGAGTGATGTTCGAAGTGAGGGTAAAGAGGCGGTTGGAGAGACTCTCGGTCAAGCGGTCAAACTCAGGGTCATCACGATAGTGTGGATCATCTGCGCGGCGCAGAGTCGTAGGCTGCGACTCTAGTGAATCTAAGCGATCGAAAGACATGACTGGGCGGAGAAAGTGTCCCTAGGTGGGTAGACAGTTGGAAGCTGGAAGGACTGAGAAGTTACTGGGTAGTAGTAGTAGTAGTAGTAATAGTAGTAGTAGTGGTAGAGATCAATTTGACTCCGGGCTGATGCAAGCGGGCACATGTACAGTAGTGAGCACACTAGTCTAGGCTCCGTACAGCGCAGGGCATACGTCGGTAGCAGGGGGGAAGCGGGCCCGATGGCGTTGTTGCCTGGTTTTGCAATGGACACCCGGCTTTGCAGGCCGCCATCACCTGACGCACGGACTCGATGTGTTGCCCGGTCACCTGATACGACGGATGTGGCTGGTGTGTTTTGGTGCTTTGTTCGAAAAGCTTCATTTTGTCGTCGCATCCCGCTGCCCGCTTTCCCTCGACTGAGCTCCAATTCAATACGCTTGGAGCTTCAATTATTCCAAGGCGTACTTGCTACCCATTCTGCAGCTACTCTGATCATGCGGTGAACTTGATTCATCCTTCTCTGCCTAGAGATCATCCCATCACACTTTAGATCCCAACCCTCATCATGGCTGCTGCACGGCCTCGCCCTTATCGGCGCATATTGACCTCGGCCCTGCACAGAAGATTTGTGCATGCTTCTGCACTGGCGCTGTTAGTCTGCTACATTGTTGCATTTGCCCTTGGTGAGAAATCATCATGTAAGTACAACCAAGCTGGATGAGGCTCGCAAGACGTACTCACGGCGATCGCTAACCACTTGCGACATCCTCCTAGTCTTCTGGTCATGGTTTCCAATTGGAGCATGTGGAATTCGAACAGTTCTACTCTCTCTCTGCAGCCTTGTCATCTTTGTCCTGCGTGTTGGTCAGATGCACCTTGGCGCAAGGACGACAGCCTCGTCAATAAGTACTCTCAAGCAACTTATTCCGTTCGATGCTTTCCAGACCTTCGGATGGTACATGTTCTCAGCCTGGTGGTTCAACGAGATCTACAGATGGTCTTCGCCGCTTAGTGTGCACTTGGAATGGGTGAACCGAGCCAGGTATGTGCTCACCCAAGGCTGAATTACTTTGAGCGTGGTGGAACCTCAGCTAAGAAAAAATATGATGCCAGACCTCATGAACGCGCAAGTCTCAACGAGCGGGCTATATACCTTTACACCTATCACCTCGTGCTAGCAGTCATACAGTCGCTTTTTCACCTGTACGATGATTATGACCGAGTTCCTGTCCCGGTCGCCAAACGGTCTGAGAAGGACAAAGGTGCAGTTCAGTCCACTGCCAAACGCATCCAGGCTGAATTCCTGCCGACCATTGTTGGCGGAATCAAGAGGAGTTTGTTCGTTGCTTTGGCTTGCCCTCTGGCGTACTCCATTCTTCTCCGTCGTTATGCGTGGAGTACCGCTTTGTATTTTGCCAAACTCTTCTGGGATATCCCCAGGTCCGCCGCTCATCCGCCGGGCTTTCTTCCACCAATCACACCGGGAATCATCTTCAGGTCAATGGTCTCAGGAGCGCTTCTGATGCTTTGTTGGCAGAGCGCCAACCTTTTCTTTTCCATATTTTTGAGCAAAGAGCCCCTCAAGCGCGGCCAGCCTTTGACAGCCGATGCTAAAGACCCCAACGGCAGCTTGCTTACCGGCCTCAAAGCGAAGAAGGAGACGGTTCGAGCCTTTGCATTCTGGGAACTACTTTTGATCAGCCAGCAGTTTCCTGATCGTCGCAAAGCGGTCTTTAATGATATCGACCGCGAAGAAGGGGCAGCCTGGTCTCAGATTTTCGCCGCGACCACAGAAGTGGTCAAGGGTGTCGCGACCCGAGTCAAACCAAATTTCGATGAGAAGGAATATCAAGAGACAAGGGAACAGAAAAAGGCACATTCCGGTATCGACACTGGCCCTCCAAAGGATGAGCTCGTCCTTCGCACTCTCCCTCGACTCACAGACCCGCTAAAGGCGCCAAATGAGGTTGACATCTTCGCCCCCGTCCCCAAGACCGCTTCTCACCAGGAGGCTTGGAATGAGACCATCAAATCATTCGGAAACAACCCCGACTGGACTCCTACCGCCCGTGCCAAGGCTGTTGATGTCCTGGACCGGGCATTATCTGCCGTGCTCAGTCCCGAACAGAAGCAGAAGCTCCTTGCTACTTACAAGGAACTCGTCGAGCGCCTCACCGGTCCCTTGATCACGTGCAAGCCCGAAGACCTGCACCCTCTCATGGCACAAGCCCTTCGCACTCCAATCGGCCGCCATTTCCAACACACTTACGCCCGTCGCTTGTCCGGTATCGTCCTTGGCACACCCCACGCCAATATATGCTCCATTGTTCACTCCATCGACTCTATTACTGGCCTCTCCATCAAGAGTCTCGAAGAGGATTCCTACGGTAAAGTCCAAGCCGATGTTCCTGCCCTCATCCGTCTGTTCACCGAAACCATCCAAACCCTAGAGCCGTTCATCAACGGCGGTCTGGACGCGCACTGGACGGACGTCGATTTCCCACCTTCCAGCAATCCGGAGGCGCAGGCCCAGGCTCGTCGGGTTCCTGATGTGGATCTAGTCCTGACGACGCTCAAACACTCTCTCAAAGACATCCTATCCGCATTCAACAAATATTTCACCGTGATGGACTTAGATGCTAGGGACCTCCGGCTAGCCGAGGAGGCCGCTGGCGTGGTTAATGCGGGTCTGTAAAATACCATTTCTTTCGCAAACAGTTTTCCACCTGCGGGTCTTCAATGATGGAAGATACTGTGTTGTGATGAATATCCAAGGTAAACTTGGTTCTCCTGTTTTTGACTCATCTGATTTCAGAAGATGAGCTTCCTGGCCGTTTCCTTTTTCTACCCTTTGTCGAATATGCCAAAAAAGGGCTATTGTTTTGTTTGAAAAGTTAAGGCTTAGACCTAGAGTCAGTCCTGACTGTTATGTATGCATTGCTCTGGCGTTAGTTGGGCAGGTAGTTATCAGTGGATCACTGTATTCCAGAATTCGAGAGGGTAACATGTTCTGTATACTTTGTCACATGACATCACCAAGAGTGGACTATTTTCTCCGCACCCAAACTATTTCACTTGTCCCTTTCCCCGCGCAAAGCTCCAACTTTTGGATTTCCATCTACCCCAGCGTGTCCAGGACGCAGTCAGCAGCAGAACTCCTTAGACCTTCCGCTTTTTGCTCTGTGTCTTTCCCAATTTTCACAAGAACAATGGCCTCGCCATTTCAAAATACCTATCACCTCCGTCGCGTAGCCGACACCTCTGCTAAATCATGCTACATCTGCTACAAACCCTCGACCTCGGTCCTCATCACTCCCGATAACAAGGTAAGCCATTCCCGGATGTCTACAATGATAATTTGATGAACTCACGCATGGGTCTCTCGCCGCTGTGCTAACGACTGAACGACTTCCCTCGCAGGATTTCTTCTACATCTGCCCCTCCCACCTCACCGATCGAAACTTCTGCTCCCCTATCATCGATGCGGCCGAGGTTGAAGCGAAAGCGAAGCGCGATGCTATGGCCAAAGAGATCGAGAAGGTGAAGAAGGAGTACGAGGAGCGGCAGGCTAGGAAAGCGAAGAAGAGTGGGGACAAAGACAAGGATAAAGAAAAGGAGAAGGAGAAAGACAAGGACGGAGAGGACAAGGACGATAAGACCGCAGAGAATGAGCGCGATGACAAGGTAGGTTTCTCGACTCTCCAAAGTGTGAGATGGAGGAAAAGGATAATGGGCAACTGGGGAGGCTGGGCAGTCTGGCTGATTGGAAATGCGCTGCAGATTGATGCGATCAAAAAATCCGGGGATACCACAACGCCGAGCACGGATGATTCGCCGCGGATCTTTGCTCTGCATAAGTACGGATCTTCGTTTCCTGTTCCCTGTTCAGGTGCCTTGATACTGATCAGAATGGTGGGGCAGGAACTTCTACCAGATGCGGATTGACAGAGTGCGCAACGCTGAAGTCGCGAGGCGCAACCGGCAACGGCTGCAGGACCCCTCGTTCTTTCCATCTGTCCCGTCCGGTGGTATCTGAGTTTGTGTTGAGTAAACGTGCACCTGTCCTTGGGACTGGGTTGATGTTCCTTGAGAAGGTTCATGACAAACAAAGTGTGCGCACGACTCATTCTAGTGAGCCTGGCCGCGCGGTGCTTACTGTTGCGTGTCTTATCATGATGTGTGACCAGCATAGCCTGGGCTCTTGCGCATTGCCTAAGACAGCTTCGTATTCGTACGAATACGTCTCTTAAAGTGAGACCTCTAGGGTCCTGGCGCCAGAGGCCAGGGGTTCATTGCCCAGTTCATGAAGGGAGTTTTCGATGCAGGTCTCGGTCATCATTCAAGACATTCGTTAGGAAGCAAGACAAAATCCGCGGATAGCACAGCCCTGGGCTCATGTCCTCCATCAACTCGTCCAGTCAGATTTCCAACGAGACCACCAGATCACTCTTTGTCACGAGTGCAAAGGATGGGAAGCGGGTCCTTGCTCTCGATCTGCCTCATGAACAAGTCAAGACAGATACGGTAATTAACCTCACATGCGATGCATCTGGCCTGCATATACAACGCAACCTGTCGCAAGAAGCTTGGATTGAGCTACGAAGTAGCTACAAGACAACATGGCCACAACTCAGCCTTAGGCGGCTTCTAGAAATAGAAAGCCCATCCTTCCATAAGGCATAAGGCATAAGACAGGGAACGGCCGCCGTGCCCCCGTCGGCATTTCCTACCCAACACACCACCAGCCAGCCTTACACACAGCGTCACACACATCCCCTTGTACCTTACTAGTACCGAATCACCGATAGAAGTACAGTACAATGGAGTGCAACCTCCTCTGATCCAATGGATGCGACAGGACTTCCCGGTAGCAGAGACTGAAAGAGCGGGGAACTGGCCCCATCCAGTGGCAATTAATCTACGGCGTTCACAAAAATGCCCTCATGTTAATCTAACAATTCTCTCTCGCATGTGCAGACTTCCCAATCATCGGATCCTTTTCCACCAAGCGTCGTCAATCATCCCCTATCCAGGGTTGGTAGGTGATGATATTTGCATAGAGAACGAATTCAATCCGCCCGGAGCCCCTCCCCTCTCCCCTCCCTCTCATCGTCTCTGTGACCAACGGCCTAGCCCACACACGCTGCGGAGACTAATGTAAGAGAGGAAATTATGAGACTCCGTCCCACCGTTCATAGCGCCCCAAGAAGTCGTAAGACGAGATTGTTTGATCCAATCCCCAAAGGAAGCAAAGACCACTTAACCCGGAGATAAAGTCATATCCGTCCGTCTGTCTGTCTGTCTGTCAGGATGAAAGTGGGCAGGCAAAGAAAAAAAGCCAAGAGATTTTGTCAAGCAAAGCAGTGGGTCTCCCTGTGAGGCAGTGCTGCTTAGTTTCCTCGCTCTAGTCGCCGGTTGGGTTTAGTGCTGCGGAGTCCGCTCGCTTTCTCCTGCATCTTTTCTTCACTTCCAACCTATGCTTTATGGGACACAGTCAAAGAGGGGGGGGGGGGGGGGGTTTGATGGAGATTCAGCAACGATGACTGTGGTTGCCTGTTCTCGGTGATGACATCATTCTACACCTATACATCAACAATGTCATGTACATATACACTAGAAGCGAAGAACAGATTAGAGTACGGCTAGGTACTTCAAAGATGGGGTTAAAGTGGACGGACGGGCAATGGCTCCCGAGTCCGGGCCCGTTACAGACAAGTCTGAATGGGGAATAGATCCTTAATCCATTCAAAGTACAGTACATCCCCAAGGACCTTGAGGGAATCAAAGACTCACTACCTTAGCCAGCAGTCGCAGTGGCTATCAATGTTTCCAGTGCCTTCTGTGCTGATATTCATGCAAGCTCGATATGGTTCCGTGTTTTCGGATCAAAACTGCTGCTTCACTCTTGTCACACTCTAATACAATACATCAATTCTATTGTATAGACACTGAACTATCAAATGGGCTAAGGAAACGGGGCGCTGACATCATCCTCCACCTCTTCTGACTATCGAACTTTCTTTCCTTCCGAAAACCGCCTGGATCGGTGGTGTCCACGGTGTATGCCATGGTCTGTCAAATGCTATTGCGTCTAAGATGTCTATAGCAAAAGGAGACGAGGATTCTCGATGCGATATCAAAGACGGTGCGTATTCTAGGCGGGAAATGTTGAAGGAAAAGAGAGGAGGGAGGGCTCAGGGCCGCAACCGTTGGTTCCTGAATGACTGACTAACCAGATCCTCGAGTCTTGATCATGCATTGCATATCAAGCGGTACAACTAGTAGCTTCGGTGATCCTGGTGTAGGTATGTACAGAGTACACAGGCTGGATAAAGTATCTGCCTGGTTCCTGTACGGAGGACGGAGTAGTACTCTGGAGATCCAGCCAGGCGGATACCGATGCACAGACACACTTACTCCGTACATATTTGATGGGAGTAACTGTATACGTATATTCTCCGTACACAGTAGAAGAGCTTTAAAGTGATGGAGTTGAGTCTACTTGGATTAAGAACAAAATGTTCTGGACCTTCTATGACATTCTGTCTCCCACGTTTTTTTTTCTCCCTTGCCACCCACACGTCGACCAGATAGGGCGGCGGTCTGCCCTACGCCGTCAGAAAAGGGAAGAGCTGTGGGATGTCGTAGTAGTGGTGATGTTGAGCAAAGTGAAAAATACACATATGTCGTAACATACCTTACATACCAGCTCGTACGTTACCGCGTAGAAAACCTGGCAAATCTCGAAGGAAAATAGAAAAGAAAAAAGAAGAAAAGAAAAAAGGCACCCGCAACCATGGCTAGCGTGCCCCAGTTGCGTAAGAGAGCTTTTGCACAGCCCCCGTGCCGGAGCTAGTGATCCAGCCTAGACCTTACCAGGCCTCACCCCTCTCAACTCTCAACCTGATGGTTCCGACCAACCCCCTTCCCCTTCCCCTTGCCCTTTCCCTCCCCAAATGTAATAATCTTTTGGTCTTCTTGGTACAGCACAGCATGGTCGCTTCTTTCCCGCATTGTGGAAGCATAGCGAGTCATAGTTCATGTAGCAACTTCATCGACTAGGGCTCCCTGCGGTCGATTAGTCAGCCCATAAGCGCCAGGAACCTGTGCAACTCTACTCCGTACTACAACTCTTGCCTGGTGCTTTGTTTCTCCCCGATCGACCACTGGCTGCAGATCATTGGTGGCTGTCCGCTGGGAAGTGGAGGGCCCTTGACTTTGTGGGGCTCGCCTTAATGAGGGTTAGAAGAGTGGGAGAACAGCCTCGTGGGGTTTTTTGTCGCAGGATGTGGGGTTCAAGCCCTGACTCGGTCACCATATGCCTCTCCTTGGTTACATGGAGGATTTGAGGTCATCGCGTTGCGCGGGTTTCGATTGATTGCTCGACGATCGGACGTTATCAGATTAACACGGTTGAAGGGCTTAGGCGCCGCATCGATTGCATACATAACTGTGGTTGGCTGGTAGATAAAAAGCTAGAGAAGGTGAGGTCATCTCGGCGCTAGGACAACTGTCTCCCCTCTCCCCGCTAAAGGATCGACATCCAGGGTCCTTTCCTTCTTTAAACTCGCGACCTTTCGGCACCAGTATCAATCGAGCCTAGACTTAGGTCTATCATATCGTATGCGTGTGCGTAACCTGCGCATGTCCCTTCCCTTTTTTCTTTCCTGGCCCGCGGTTTTGACCGCGACTAAAGCCTAAATGCCACCTTTTAACCCGCGAATCGCAGCAAGGGACTGTCTGCTTGCCACGTTTGCTTTGTCTTTTGTTCTGCCTTTCAACTAGCCACGCAAGCACCCGCAGGGACTCTCGGACATCCTTTGATGAACTAAACTCGATGTGGCTTTGCTGCTTGCGACTCAACTTCGGTCGACCTTACTACCTCCCCATGCGAGGTCGAAAGTGTCCACCAAGTGGCTGCGATGGCCCCTTGGCATGTCAGCAATACTCGATTCGGTTCTATTGAAGCCTGATTGCTGCCTTGTAGATTCTTGCTGGAAAGCTTAGAGGTTGCCCCGCCCATTGGTCTCGTCAGTGGGACTAGGTCTCATTCCAGGCGGCAGGCGAATGCCAAAGGCTGCCTGGGCTGGGCCCCGGATCGTATTCACTTGCTCGGAGATGTCTACTCGAGCTTTCGCCAGGCCGATGGCGGGCACCACCCATTCACTGCAGCTACATCGCATACCCTGCCAGGCAAATTTTCCAATGTTGGCGCCGCAAGAGGTGTTGGGACAGGTCAAACGACCAGATAACGGAGCGTCTGCTGACGGCGAACCTAGCGGTGCACCCGAATCACCCGACTCGCTTTCTGGAAAGAGACTTGGACGCATCCAGGTCAATGGATGAAGGAAAACATGTGCACACTCGGTATTCGCGAGCGAAGCGCCCGGTTTCTGGGGTCCATGAGGAACAACAAACGGCGTGGTTGCCAATTTGCGTCTGAATATGAAGTCAGTAAGGTTTCGAAATCAAGAACCATAGCTTAAAGAAAGTCACAAAGGCAAGTAGACGGAAGATAAGGATAACCGACCGGCATTTACGACACTTGATCTCCGTCGTACGACCTGTAGATTCCTGCGGCCTGTGCGGTTGTTCGTCCTCGAATAGGACATTATTCATTTCAGGTGCCCGCCCGCAGGCGACACTTTCTTCGACTTCTCGGCGGTAAAGCCATCTGCTATACAGAGGATGGCTCGTGACATCCTCGGGACAGCCCATCTGATGGTAGAGCGAAAGCTGTTCCATGAAGCCATCGTTGGGTTCACAGAGAGGCCGGCTCTCCCTGATGATGGCAAGTGCTGATTGCGGAGTCAGCGCACTACGCTGCTGATGAAGCATGTAGGCAATGCACACAGTTGCAGAACGGGATTTGCCCATTGCACTAAAGAGCAGTGAGTATCCGAAGGTAGTAACTGGTTCATCGTGGGGGTTTGCAATCACAATGACTTACCAATGCACAAGCACCGCGCCGCCACTGTCCAGTCCCGACTGAATGAACTTGACGGCGGCGGGAAAATGCTCCAGCAGGTTTTCATCATCGACATCGTCAACTTCTATGCAATGACGTTGATAAGGCGCCAGAAGTTCATCTGCTTGCTGGAGTCGTAGCACAGAAACAATGTGCGTGATATTTGCTCGAGTCAAAGCCGCATTGTTCTTGAGTGAGAGGACCCTACAGAGTTGGTTAATAATCGTTCCTTTCCCTTGAGTTGACTCCAGAAGCTAATTCTCTAGTGGCGTGTCGAAAAAGGAAGGTAGAGAGGCAACTGGAAATGAGAGTAGATAGCTGAGAGAAGGAAACTCACCCCCCAACATAGATATTGTGGCCAGGTATCTTGTTCATAGCCATAGTGAAGAAGATGTAGACTACCTATACAATGTTTAATATAGGAAGTACTATCACAAATCAATAAGTGAGAAGCTGAAAAATGATATGATGCTAAGCGTCGGGCCGTGTCGATGCCATGCTACAGGCGGCGAGAGGGCGAGAGGGGTCTTGAGGGCAGAATCTCAGGATCCGGAAAGCGGTCAGAGTCATATGGGGCTAGGGTATAGGGCAAGGGCAAGGGTAGCCGGGGGGGAGCGGGAACGGGGAATTGAACCTGAGGCACGAACCAACCCTCGCCTGTCCCCACCAATGCCGGTCGGTCCACTTTCCAATCCACTCCATGGAAGCCAAGAACTTCTGGATATGATCCTTGATCCTGATCTGGCCATCGCCGCGGATAATTTACACAATTTACACAACCCACCGTCTCCTCCTATCAATTTGAATATCATTCCAATCTCTCTCTCTCTCTCTCTCTCTCTCTCTCTCTCTCTCTCTCAGCTCCCTCTTCTCACTATGTGTGACAATGTACAGAAATCCTGGTTCAGCCTACCCATCCCTGCGCCGGGGAAACCCTTCCATATCCGCCGCAGTGCGAGCATGGTCGGCGGCAATGCCAAGGCCGGGCTACAGTCCCAACTTTCGACAGCAGCACTCAAGGCATTATTGATTGATATATGAAGGAGATACTCCGTAGTACTCCGAGACACCCAACAAGAAAATGTCGAACTCGCTCGAGACCCTCTCCCTCAGCATATCAGATGCATCATCGGCATCATCGTATCAGCCAATCCACTCATGGCTTGCAGAGGCCATCCCGCTATCTCTGTCATCGTGAATCACTCGTAAGACTGATTGGCCCGCAAACCACCGCCAAGGCCTCCAAAGCAGGAATTGGAATCAGTGAATTTGTTCTTCGTCCTTCGGAGGCGGGAGGTCATGATGCCAATCATGAGGGACACCGGGACATGTCAATTCAGCATGGACATGCAAGAGGCAGGCATGAAAGATTGGGTTCCCTTGTTCCAAGCGAAGCTAAACATCCTGGGACAACTTCGTTCTCCCACCCAAGCATCATCCAAGTCTTGGAGATTGATCATCTTGACAGGGCCAAGAGGGAGCCAGGCTTCTTGGTCTCTGCACCTCCAGGCCACTATTCCGAGGTAAATAATGCTTAATGTCGCTTAACGATCCCAGCCAATCAAGGCGATGTCATCCTATGTACATTACCCAGCATATAGCAGGATCTTGGGCGTGCAATACTGCCTTAGGTCGGCTTACTGCTGAGGCTGCATCGCTATTATCGACGATTCTCGTGTAACCAAACCAGCTAAATGATCTACACGCGCCTTCTGGGCCTCATGATCTGATTGAAAGCGACTAAATATGCAGCATCAAACGGCAGCAGTTGCAGCACGCTTTATGGGAATCTAGTGTTTGTTCTTCATGCAGAGCATCACTCCGTACTACTAGCGCTTTTTCTTTCCTCCGAGACGAGAGATCAACCAACTATGGCTAGTACCATGCACATGCGTATTGCCTTTCTACTTTTTCTTGACTATAATCCAACCCGCTGATTGAGGATGGCGTAACTACCCGCATTGTGTAACGTCTCAGTTCTGCTTGACCGAGATTCGACGCTCTTAACATCCTTCCGTTGTTGCATTGCCCTACGCAAAGGACCGAAATAAAGCCTGCCCTTTGATACATGGCACTCCCTGATTGAGCACCCCGGCCTGTGCACGACTGGATTTAGCAGTAGTCTGCAGCCCCTTAAGGCTTAAGGCTGACGGCGCTTTTTTTTGTTTGTTCTTTTCAGCTCGGGGTTTACCCTTTCAATCTAAAACCTTATATTATTTACTTCTTCTGGCCTACACACATGGCCATGATCAGGTCGTGGGTTTTGTGTCCCACCCCGGCCTCGTCGTGGTCTTCCTGTCCAATCTCCTCCTGGGCCTGTCAGTATGGAGAAGCAGGTCTCTCCGTCCGTGCACGACTTCCATATAAGCTGACCAGATGACTTGCTGACGAGGTCCGGTCGCCTATATATAGACACGGGGCATAGAATGATATTGGTAAGGGTGAAACGTTCAGCTAATTGAACAAGGATCGCAGACTGTACTGGTGATGTGCCAGGTCATCCGTCCGTTTATTCTTTTGGCTGTCCTCGCGGATGGCCAATGATGCGCCAGGTTCCGAAGATCCTGTTTCCGCAACTCTGATGGCAAAACCCTCTTCTACGGTACACTTTGGATGTGATCTCCCTCGTTGTCTCTCGCTAACACAAAGCGGGCCACTGTGTGATCGAACCAGCCCGCCCTGTCTAATCTGCCACTGCGTACCTACGACCTGTTGATTGACGCGGCGCGTAAGACCTCTTTCCCAAGATGATCAGGTAGTGGGCTGGTATTGAAGCGCAGCCTCATTGTTCGGATTTTCGATATCGGAAAACAACGCAAGTTCAGGCCAATACCCCTCTTCCATGGCAGTCCATGAGTAGGTGTATCCCTAGTAAGGAGCATACTCATAAGTCATGTGTCGTACTATGTGAGTTGCCTTGTCATTCCAAATTTGTGTGTCCCCCGTTCAGCCCTCAAAAGCTTTGCCCATCGCTTGTTATATCCGATCCGATGTGAGGCGGGCAATAATGACTATAGACACGACACGAGCGAGCACCGACCAACTACATTATGTTTGCAAGAGGAGAAATCAGGGGGGTAGCAATAAGAGGCAGTCAGAAGGTCCACCACAAGTTGAGCAAAACAAGATCAGACGCTCCGGCAGGAGTGGTTTTCGTGTTTTGTGTATTGCGGTTTTTTCTTTTTTTTCTTTTTTCTTCTCTCTATTTTTCTTTCGCCTCCCGAAGCCCTCCATACCTTCATTGCTTGCTTGAGGACTTTCGCGATTGATCATCCCGTTGTCTGACCCTCTGCTTCCAGATCAATTTCCTCCTCAGGACTTAGGCATTGGGCTTTTGGTTCTTTCCCTCTCCATTCTGGGTAAACCCCAATCTTCCAAACCAAAGACCTGAGTCTCTCTCCCTCTCTGCCCATAATCATTCTTCCAGAGCAGGGGAAGAACCTCGGATGGCAAAAAAAAGGTGTGCAACGGGGGGGGAGTGCCAAATGACAGCACTGTGGCAGTGCATGTATCTAAAGCATATAATGGGGCGCGCTAGACCCTTTTAGGGGGTGGAGCACGCCCAATAGGGCCACTTACAATTGTTGTTGCTGCGTCCGCACAACGCACGGTGGAGCATGGAGTCCATAGTACATCCGGTGCATTCGGTACCCGACTTTCGCTCAGAGCAGTCTAGGAGTCTAGGTACGTAGTAGGTAAGCCTGGTAAGGTCGTCATGTAGATTATTAAAATCCGAGAAAGGGTTTGGGATGACGCTTAGCGTTATTGCGAGGGGTAGGGTGCAGCAAAAAAAAAAAAAAAAACGTGACGGGTATTGGGATCGGTTATTTTGCAGATTTTAGGTCTGTATGGGTGGGAATGCAGGCAAGGTGATCTCCATGGTCTGGCTCTGGTATTGTAGCGGAGGACTGATGATTGGGATGTACGGAGTACTCATACTCGTGAAAAGAAAGGCACAGTGCTACCTACTCGAGTACTCGAGTACTACGGAGAGTAGTCTAACTATCTC
Source organism: Aspergillus fijiensis CBS 313.89 (assembly GCF_003184825.1). NCBI lineage: Eukaryota > Fungi > Ascomycota > Eurotiomycetes > Eurotiales > Aspergillaceae > Aspergillus > Aspergillus fijiensis. The sequence continues at coordinate 734,221 of NW_024468984.1, forward strand.
GCACCTTCGCACCGTTGGGATTCCCAGGAGAGAGGCCCTGACCCGCAGTACTTCCTTCTGGTGGGTTGCAGCGGCCAGTCGAGCTTCCTCATGCGGCGATGCGAAACGATACATATCCAGATCCAACCTAACTTACTTATCACTACATGAGGGTAAAAATCGACCTTACTTCAGGAATTATTATATTCTCACAAGTTCATCAAGTGAGAAAGTGTGGGAAAGTCCACCGAACAGCATACGTAAAAAACCTTGGCTTGAGTTCACCCAATTCCCACCCTGGGCGGCTCTATCCGGTACCTCGACTGTTTTGACGACGCTCCGCAGCGGCAAGACTGGATATGGGATGTGGATGGATGGATGGAGTTTGTCCAAACCAGAAAAGCAAGCTGGGATTCGAGGAGACTAAGTCCGAGCCCGCCAGCCCGCCAGCACTGCCTCATTCCATCCCCAGTTCCAATTGTCCTTGCACTGTCACCACCAATCCGGTTAGTCAATGCCCTTCACCGCTCGGGGATCCAGAATCAGTCCTCGAGCTGTGAAGGTCAAGCAAGCTCCACGCTTGACTCGCTTGGACCCATGCTGCCTGGTTCTGAATGCTCTTCTCAAGGCAGAATGCCGTAGTATAGTCGATTTCTCCAAAGGCTTAACGGCCATTTTCTCGGTATTGTGGATGGAGAACGCTGGGATCCAAACACGTGGAGTCGTTCGTCAATGCAGGATCCCAAGAGCCTTATCGCCTGGGGGGGGGGCTTTCGATAACAAAGACATTTTGACACTACGATTTTCATAAACGTCACTCAGTCAGTCAATCGAGACGCGACGAGACGAGACGAGAGAGAATAGAGCCAATCCCGAACGAACGAAACCAACCTACCTCCACCATAATCTCAACCCCTGGGCCCCCTTTTTCTTGGATTTGTATGGACTTTTGCTGTGAGCCAATGCCAGGGCTGCATACGGAGTAGAGGCAGAGAAATCAAAGAGTAGAGACAGGTACGCAGCACGTCGTAACCGAATATACCGAACACACCGATTATACATACACTTCCATAAGGCGGATTAGACTTTCCCTGGCCAGGAAAAGAACCGGAAGAAACACCGCTGACGACATGCATGACTTTTTGCCTCTCATACTGTACGGTACCTAGGTTCGTGGGTGTATCTAGGCATGTGTGGTTGAAAGTGATCGAGTACTCCGGAGTACAATCATGGATCTAGTGAGCTGATGCTAATTGACACTTGTGAGATTAAGTGTCGACTAAAGCTCCGGCTGATCCATAAGTTACCTACCAGCCGGTCGGCCCCTTCTGCCAAACGGTGTGTGGTCTAACTCAGATTCGTATCATGGTCATTGATACGATCGCATTTGTCGGTGACAGACAATCAATGAACTGATGATTGATCGAGCTGTCGATTGCCTTGCGCGAAGGCACACAGCTCGGAGGCCCTTCAGTCAGTCAGGTATGTGTATTCTGTACCTAGGTACTGTATGCCTGTAAGTGCAACTATGCCCCCGGAAGTATGGGAACGCGTATTTTAACTTTGGTAGTACCGCCCGAGTATTGCTGGTATCTGATCTGACCTGCGATCTGGAAATGTATGTCAAGTAGATTTTGCTGCTGCAGACAACCAGATACATTGACAACAACGATAAACAGAACTGTTCACTCTGCAATAGTGTTCTCATCAATTCTATCTATCTCATCCATTCCTTAATATTGCTGTGACATTGTGGGTTGAGTGAAGTCTGGAAGGTGTCCACCCGGACCAGACTATAGGGTGAAACGGATATTCAAATACAAGGTTTGGTATCAGTGCTGGGGGAACCAATACCTTCATCTGGGTTTTCTGTCCTTTCCTGATCAATTCTCATTTCATTTCATTTCGTTTCGTTTCGTTTCATCCATTCATTCATTCAGTCATTCAAATCAATTCATCCACCCCATTCATCATCATCATTCTTCTGTCTATGTCTCTCTCTTCTCTGCCTCTCCCTCTGTGATAAGCTCCTTTCCTCCTCGTCCATCCTACCGCCACCACCACCACCACCACCACCAATAACTGGGCGCTTACACGAAAGGAAGGGGAAAACAAAAAAAAAACAAAACGACTGTGAGACCAACCGGGAAAACCAGGGAATCTGGTTTGGATTTAACCTTGGGTCTGACAGACAGTCAGTGGTTTTGGACTCCCTCCCACGAGCCCTTGAGCCTTGTAGGGACCACCAATAAGACTGGGGTTTGCACCACCCATTCATTATTCATTTCTCTCTCTCCCACCTCCAAACTCGCCTCAACTTAACTACTCGCACTCTTCACCAACACCTACAGTTACTACCTTATTACAGCTCCTATCCTTTTCCCTTCTCCGCGCATAACTGCCGTGCAGTACCCAAACTTGGTGTCTTCCTCTTTTCCTCTTCTCTACATTAGTTTCAACCTTGACCTTCACCCGCATTGCGCCTCCACCCGCCCTTGACCTGGGTCTCTCTTCGCTTCTCGTTACGGAAAGCAGCTGCATGTGACATTCGATTCTCCTTTCCTGAGTCTTTTTGCCTCCCTTCTCCATTCATTTACAGCTCCTACTTCTCTCACGCGTTCTACTGCTTGCTCTTTTCCGAACCTCTGGTCACTCCGTCTTCTGGTCGAACAGGCTTGAATCTAGGCCAGAGTAATTCGAAAAGACCTAACATTCTCTGAACCCTCGAGGATCTCGCATGGTCGATCGATTCTCGGTTTCTTCTTCTCGTCCCTGGTTAAACTCCAGAATTCCACATCTAATCGCACTACTTGTTTAAAGCTTCTCAGTATGCTCGGCTGTGTCTGCGCCGTCTTCCGTCGATAAGTTGCCGCTGCTGGCGATTTGATGGCACACAACCGCTTCTCCGGAGTAATGCGCAACTGCGAAAGAACCCCATCGGTATCAAGGACTTTTAACTCTTCCCCTCTTTCGACCTCGGAAGTCATTCAGGTACCTCTTGATCGAGGTAAGGCCGACTTGCCTCCTGCCCTAGATATATGAGGTCATATCCACCTGACTTGTCAAGCACCCGAAGACAACTTTCCAATCTTGCGATTGCGGTATCGCTACCGACTCGCCGTTTAAATTAAACCAAGCTGTTCGTTGGTCGTCTTGCAACTGCTATCTAGCATTCGGCATAGTTGCTTTTGTCTAGTGTCGGAAGTTCGTTTAGCCAGCCACTTTTATAGCGGCCGTAACGGGCGCACATCGGAACATCGCCACTTCTGTCCAGCCTCAAAACTGCGAGTCTCACTGGCACGCTTCAGCTCTACCTCAGCTTGATCTTTTCGGGCTTGCCGATGAGCAGCTGTTTGTGGTTGTTGGTGTACGATGGACTTGCCGCGAATCTCGCTTCCTTCGATTAACATATACGACTTTAACAAGGATAGTGAGCCTCAAACTTCAAACCTGCCTGCACAGCCATTAGGAACGATGTCTGGAAACTCCTATCCATCCCACGGGCCTATGCCTATTCGCAACAATCTGACTCCGAATTTCGCCCCTCCGCCACTACCACCGCCGCCCCGAATTAGTGATCTCGAAGACGGCTACGACGCTGGCTGGTTGCACGCGAATTCCCGAGGAACGACAAAACTCGCCCCCATTAATCCTAGCTCGAGCCTGTTCGGTGGTCACCGCCGGCCTGAAGCAGTGTCGCTAAGTGATCGCATGGCTCTCGACGACTTAGACGGCCGGCAAAGTGGGTTCCCACTATCCAGGAGCCCTGAAGCGCACATTCGGATTGAACCCCCACCGCCCATGGACGAGGGCTTCCGGAATGCGATCTCTATCAAAAGCCCAAGTCCAATCTTGAAAGGAGAGCGAGATTTTTCGCGGAGAAGTGTGAAAGATTCATCAGATGCGTACGATCAGCACCTGCTGTCGAAAATCGGAAAGCCACTCTCCCCGCGCCAGTCTATCAGCGGTGGAAGCGAACCTAGAGCCACCCTTTCTACACTCACCATTCCTACACGAAATTATGGCGGCATCCCTTCGCCTGGAGGCTCGGACAGTTCGGCTCTCGACGTAAGATGGCCTGGGCCTGGAAGCTATCAATCAGGGGGGGTCTCGCCTGGTACTAAGGTTGGATGGAGGGATTACATTGGGGGCCGCAGCCCCAGTGTCGAGAGTAGCGCTCCGTCATCTGCCGTCGATCTCGACCATTCAGGGTATCTGCGGGAGGTATACCGCCGTCGCGGTGGAACAACACCTTCATACGATGAGACTATCAGTCTTCCCAGCCGCTCACACCGAGGTAGCTACGATCATGGCGTCTTTTCGGATATCGAAGGCGATTTCTCCACGGACGAATCGCTCCCGTCCCGCATGGTTTATCTTCGGGAAGCCACACCGCCGTATTCGGATGCTTCGAAATCTTCGGGGTTGAAAAGAAGAGCATCATCTCCTCCTCGTGAGCCGATGGGTGACGATCGAAATCGACTTCATATCATTACCAGCAACGGGGATCTCACTCAACGAAGAACTAGTGGTCAACCGTACACGAACAATTTGACCGTCAATTCTGGTTATGTTGCCGGTCACGGGAGCCATTCGGCGGCCTCATCGTTGAGCATACGGACTACCGGATCTTACTCGTCGGCGGGACTATCTGTGGGAGGCAGTAGCATGACCAGCTATGATCGTTCTCCCGGAGGGCTTTCACCCAAGTCTGACCTTGATACCTTTCACGACAAGTCTATCATGAATCCGACTTCACCCGCTCACATGGTTGCACCACCAGTCGCACGAGTCATCCAGGGACCTAGCATTATTGAACCTTCGAGTGTCGAAACCGCGCGCAAAATGTCTTTGCAGACGAATCATCCTGCACCGAAGCCTACAGGACCCAAGCTTGGCGGATTGTACATTTGCGATTGCTGTCCTAAGAAGCCGAAGAAATTCGATAGCCCCGAGGAGCTCCGGTAAGCTGCTATCCTTTTCTGAATCTGGTATGGGAAATGTCTAACCTGAAAATGATGGACAGTTCGCATGAGATGGAGAAGCAATATTCATGCCTTTACTGTAACAATAGGTTCAAGAACAAGAACGAAGCCGAACGCCATCAAAACTCGCTCCACTTGCGACGGCATTCGTGGTCATGTGCTGCTCTGTCGAGTTACCAAGCAGCATTCCATCCCTCGTCCACTTCCGGACAGACCGGGGCCGGTCCGTCACATGACACCTGCGGCTACTGCGGCGAGGAGTTTCCCAATCATCCCCAACCAGACTGGGACCGCCGATTCGAGCATCTCACCGTCGTACACAAGTTCGGCGAATGCAACAATGCGAAGAAGTTCTTCCGTGCAGACCATTTCCGCCAGCATCTCAAGCACAGCCATGCAGGCACGAGTGGGAAGTGGACCAATATCTTGGAAAATGCATGCATGAAGGAGGAAGCTCCGCCAGAACCCAAGAATGGAGGTGTCTCGCTTGCGAACAACAAGATCAACGAGGTACTTGGTGGTTGCTGACATTTAACATGGCTCCGCCGTGTCGATTTGTGGGACCACAGAATCCCTTACTCGATGGATTACGGACATATTTTTTCTCGAATTTACCGAGGACTTACTGCTCGCCTGGTCAGTCTTTCCTCGGCCTCCAAGATCCGTCACGATGACTCTCCTGTCACATTTCGACACGCGGCATTCCGCCGGCTGGTGCAAAGACTGCCGACATTCTAAGTGCCGACTCGACATCAGTCAGAACAATCGCCCGTTGCTGCTTCCGGCGAGTCGAACCCAGTGCGGGTATGTCTGGCCAAGCGTCGGCCCTGAAATTACTTTTATCTTGAAAATATCGAACATCTTAGTGGATGCAACGAATGGTTCCATATCACCGAATCTGGGTCTCTTACATATGAGCCAAAGACGTTGGATCAGTGGCGATTTAATGTGACACGACAACATGCTCTTCTTTATTTTTATTCTTGTTTCTTTACTCCCCATGTATCGGTTTTGGGCAAAACAAACGGAGTCTAGGGGGCCGGGCTCGGGGGAAACGGTGGCGGCAAATCAATCTGGCAACGGGGTGCGGTCGATTTCCAACATTATTTCATGTTTGTTTGGGGTCAATAGCATATGCAAAAACTCCTGGGTCTACTCTGTCTGAACGCTTGGTTGTTTTTCTACCTTCTGTTTTGTTCTCTTTCTCTCTTCTGTATCTTCACCTTTAGCCAGCCCTTGTCATTGTGTCAGCCAGGCCCATTTCTGTATAGGCCATGAGCATGAATTGTGTTTCGTGACTTAGCTGGTGTTAGGGTTGGTTGATGTACATATTTTTAGAATTTCCGAGTTTCATTTCAGACAGAAAAAAAAAAAAAAAGTCAAGATCGAGGTCCAAGAACCAATCCAAACCATGGGATTCTTGCCGGCGACGAGGGCATTTGGCCGAAGTGATGATGTCATAGGACGGACTCGACAGGAACTGCCGGGCTACTGCAGGGCATGTGGGGAGAGCAATTGCTTACTTCGTAGCCTAGTGTCATAGTGTTAGGCTTCATCATTGTATACTTGCCACTCCCCATTCCCCAATGCCGCGGGTGGCTCCGAGACAGCCTTCCCGACTTGCCCCGGCGACAGAAGCCGAAGCCGGCCTGTCTCTGCCGAGCCCGAGGCAGCATCATCCTTTCATCTACATATCTCGTATCGTCGGGCCTCCATAAACTTACTTACTTACTTCCCTTCACCTCATTTTCTGAACCTTGTAGCTACTCTCGGTGACACCACATCATCGTCATGTTCGGCCTCAGTACCAGACGGTCCGCCGTCGCCCGTTCGAAATGCCTCTCCAGCACCATCAACCGCGCAACCACACAGCAGCACCCGGCACTGTCACCGTCACTGCTCGCAAGCCGAGACTTCCACACCAGCCGCGCCGATGCAGCCCACCCTCCTCCGACCTGGCTGCCCATGCGGGTTAAGACCCCTTGGATCGAAGCCCTGACCAAGAGCCGCGAGGCGGCGCAATCAGGACAGGCTGGTGCGCCTTATACGTCGGGGAAACCCGATCTGACGCCCAAGAGGATGTCGGACAGTTACTACAAGGCTGTTCGTAAAACACGTCGTAGAACCTACTTACACGGTTACTGACTCTATCTCCAGATTCTCCCCCTAGCCCAAGATAAGTGGCTTTTGGACACCTATCTCAACGCCTCGGGTCATATCAGGTGCGTTGTACTCCTTAGCCTGTAGAAGGAAATTCCTGCAGACACAGAACTGAGACGGAACAACAGACTCGGATCTTTGCTGATGGATCTCGACGCGCTGGCCGGCGTCATCGCCTACCGACACACCGGCGACCACGTCACGACGGTGACCGCGGCCGTGGACCGCATCACCATCGAGCACCCATTGATGGAGATCTGCGACCTCGAGCTCAGCGGCCAGGTCACCTACGCGACGGGGCGGTCGAGTATGGAGGTGTCGCTGCAGGTGGCCAAAGCCCCGCCGGCCGGCGAGGAAGCGAAGCCCGAGGACGTCTTGATCACCTGCGCGTTCACGATGGTGTCGCTGGACCCCGCGACCAAGAAGTACGTAGCTCTCTCAACGACCGACAAGTCAACCGTTGCTAACCACGAGGCAAAACCTGCAACCAGACCCGTCCCCATCGCGCCGCTCCTCGTCGAAACCGCCGAAGAGCGCCTCCTCTACAAAAAGGGCGAGGAGAACTCGCGAGCCAAAAAGGCCCTTCGCACGCGAAGTCTCCTCGAAAAGGCGCCCAACGAGCGCGAAAGTAACCTGATCCATTCCATGTGGACGAAGGAGATGTCCTACCTGAGTGCGTTTCTGTTTAACTTTCCCCCAATCCCCCCAACTCACCCCAATTCTAACACCCCCGGAAAGACCCCTCCTCCCCGGCCGTCCGCCCCTCCAACACCATCTCGATGAGCGACTCGGTCCTCAAATCCGCCATGATCATGCAACCGCAGGATCGCAACCGCCACAACTTCATGATCTTCGGCGGGTTCTTGCTGAAGCAGACCTTCGAGCTGGCCTTCTGCTGCGCCGCCTCGGCCAGCCACGCGCGCCCCAACTTCGTCTCCCTGGACCCCAGCACCTTCGAGAACTCGGTCCCCGTCGGCAGCGTGCTGTACCTGCGGGCCACGGTCGCGTACACCGAGCCCCTGGAGATCGGCGGCGGCCAGTACACGAAGGTGCGCGTGCGCGTCGACACCAAGGTGCGGGACGTCGCGCACGGCTCCAAGAAGCCCACGGGCATGTTCAACTACACCTTCCTCGTGGAGAAGGACGTGCAGGTCATGCCGCGCACGTACAGCGAGTTCATGGTGTGGACGGACGCGCGCCGGCGGTCGGAGAACGCCGCGGCCATGGCGCTGGCGCTGGGGGCGGCGAAGGAGCCGAGTGCGCTGCGCGGGTTGCGGGATAGTGTTACGGAGTAGTTACCTTGTAGTTCTTCTTGTAGTAGAGGAAAGAGGAAGGAAAAGCTATGGCTCTAGGGTGGGGTGGATGAATACCTACATAACCAATTGGAATGGGATTCCGGCTGAGTTTCTGTAGCCCATAACGGCCGTAACAATACTTGATAACTGTATAATATGTGGATGAAGTAGCATTTGGACAACTCCCAGGGAAAATCACATGAAGAAAAATGGACCGGACCATCAACGGTGGATGATATCGGACTCCCCCGGATTCAGGCACCTCTCTCGCCCGAGAAGTGCGTCTGCGTCTGCGTCTGCGTCTGCGTCTGCGTCAATGTGAAGTCATCCATCCCGACCCAAATCTACAACAACAATGGAAACCTCTCTATAAATACCAATTCCGATCGCCAAGAACATGCTCATCAAATCATCCCTCAGTACTTAGAATCTACAACACTATAGAACTTATCGAATTGACTACACAGATAGAGTCTTAGACCTTACTCCGACTCCCGAAGAACAAGAACACAATGAGCGACCCGCACAACCCGAACATCGAGAAACGCACCACCCCGCAGTGGGCATTATACCAGCGCGAGAACTTCTGGAAGGCGAATGAGGGGCAGACCCCGCCGTTCAATACTGGTATGTACTTAGCCCCGTAGTTGCAAGATTGGAAAGTATGAATTTGCATGCCCCGACTAATCCTCTACACTGCGCGATACGTATAGATCCCACCAAGCTCGAAGAAGAAGCCAAACGCAAACTGAGTCAGGGCGGATGGTACGCACGCAGCCCTTTACCCGAACTTCCCCATGAAGAGACCCAACTGACCGGCGGGGGGAACAGGTACTACGCCTCCTCGAACGCGGGCCAATCGACGACGCACCTGGCGAACCGACAAGCCTTCTACCGCCACCGGCTCATCCCCAACCAGCTGGTGGACACGAACCTGCGCGATACGTCGACGGAAATCTTCGGGCACCGCGTGTCCGCGCCGATCGGCTTCGCGCCGATCGGCATCAACGCCATCTACCACGCGAGCGCGGAGCGCGCCGTCGCCCGGGTCGCCGGCGAGCTGAAGCTGCCCTACTGCCTCTCGACGGCGGGGAGCACGCCCATCGAGGCCGTCGGCGCCGCCAACGGGGCCGGCAACCCGCGCTTCTACCAGCTGTACATGCCGCACGACGACGAACTCACCCTGTCGCTCCTGCGGCGCGCGTGGGCCGCCGGCTTCGACGCCCTGATCCTCACGACCGACACGTGGCAGCTCGGGTGGCGGCACGACGACGTCGCGAGCTCGAACTACGCGTTCTACCGCGGCATCGGCGCGGATCTGGGGCGGACGGACCCCGTGTTCCGGCGGCGGTGTCAGGAGGACGGCATTGACCCGGACAACGACCAGGTGGCCGCGTCGACCAAGTGGATCGACTCCGTGTGGCACGGGCGCGCCTGGTCGTGGGAGAAGATCCCCTGGCTCATGGCGCGGTGGCGCGAGATCTCCGGGGGACGGCCGTTCGTGATCAAGGGGATCCAGTCCGTGGCCGATGCCAGGAAGTGTGTTGAGTATGGGGTCGATGGGATCGTGGTGAGTAACCACGCCGGTCGGCAGGTGGACGGCGCCATTGCGAGTCTGGACGCGCTCGAGAATATCGTGGATGCCGTCGGGGACCGGATCTATGTCATGTTTGACTCCGGGGTGCGCGGCGCCAGTGACGTCGCCAAGGCGCTGGCGCTGGGCGCCCGCTTCGTCTTCGTCGGCCGGCTGTGGGTGTGGGGCCTCAGTATCATGGGCGAGGAGGGCGTGCGCCACGTCATGAAGTCGCTGCTGGCCGACTTCGATATCCTCATGGCCGTCGCGGGGTTCAATCGCGTGGAGGACTTTGATCGCTCCGTTCTGGGTATGTATCCCTGACAAAAAGGTGTGGGGTGAATGGAAACAGCTGACGGTTGCGATCAGAATCATACCCCAAGTCGTACACTTTGATACCGGATCGGGTTCTATAGGCTGTCTGCCATAGTGTAAGTGGACCCTTCCGCCACGCTGTATAGATAGAGCACATAATCGTGGTGAGGGCTTCTCGGGGAAAGATGAAACAATAGCTCAGAATTTAAGGTTTTGGTCAGGAAGAATAACTCTATTTGTAGACTAAGAATAGACTACCACATGGGTTATCTTCGGAAATGCGTGTGCAGAGGCGCAATCTACTACAGTAGATGAAAGAAGTGAAGTTTTCAATGTTCCCAGTATGTGCAAGAAGGCCAAAGTTTGGTTGGTTGTGGACAAGGCCGTCTACAGCAGAACAGTGCATAAGACGACCACAAACGCAGGCAGGTAGTATCTGGAACCCAGTTGGGTTGTTGCGCCGCTAGCGACCACGCCGGTGGAATTGGTCGAGCTGGAAGATGCAGTAGACTTGGCGGACGAGCCAGAGGATGAACTGCTGGTCTTGCTTGAGCTGGATGATGTGGTGTTCTTGTTGTAGGCACGGGCCGCCAGACCAACCCGCGCCGCGTCGAAGTCGAACACGGTGTAGACGTTCTTCAGGAAGACGTCACCCAGAAGCCAGATGTTATCTCCGAACAAGTCGTAGCTGACAATCGTGGAAATGCAGCTAGAGTTGTACTCGGAGCCGATGTAGTCCTCCGGCGAGATCGTGTAGTTGACCCCGGAGAAGGCCACCTGGACCTCGGCAGTCGAGTTGCACGGAAGCAGGAAATAGTCGCCGTAGGCGGTGGCGTCCGGGATGAGCGCGTGCAGCGTCTTCGCGTCCTTAGAGGGGAGCATGGCGTACGATGTTCCCGTGTCGATGATGGCGGATTTCTTGGTAAAGTCACAGGCATCTCCGTTGACGTAGACATCGTCGACGGGGATGCGCCAATAGTTCCCCGATCCAATCACAGTGTCCGTGTACGAGATGTCACCGGTGTACTTGTCCTCGTCCACTCCCCCGATCGTGACGGTGCCATCCTTCTCGCCGCTCTTGGTTCGCGAGAGAGCGAAGCCAACGACGTTGGAATCGAAGTGTTTCTGGTCTGCCACAGCGTCCATGAAGGTGGCAGTGTTGTACGCAGTGTCGTTGGAGCGGCCGAAGCCCAGGATCCCGTCCATGGCGTATGATTCGAAGTTGTTCGAGGCGTTGGTGGCCAGTCCAAACGTGAATTGCACCTCCACGTCTGCAATCGTCACGTTGTCCGTAGCCAGTACGCCGCTCGCGGACCCGGAGCCGTAGCCGACACTCCACTCGGTTGTGGTCACATTGATACTCGAAGAGCTCGTTGCATCAAAGGTGTCGTGCATGCTGCAGGCTTTGGTGGTGCAGTCGGAGCTGAAGACCCACGAATTCGTGCCACCCGTGTCTAGCATCAGATAAAATTCCTGCGCTTCGGAACCAATCTTAACCACAGCGAAATAAGTCAGGTCATTGCCGTTCTGGTCGAGAGCAGCGGTATCGGGCCAGGAGGGCGTCTTGGATAGGACGATATCGAAGTCATTGCTGCGACGGACAGGGGCTCTCTTCACATCCAGCGTTATGGGCTCATCGGTTTTAGTCTGGTCTTGGCTTTTGGCAAGTGCATCGCTCAGTGATTCCCAGGGCAAAAAGCGACGAGACGGGGTGTGTTTTGCGGCCGGAAGATCGAGATTGAATTCATAAGGGATGAAGGCGAAGACCGCGGTCCAGATACAAGCAGCGACAAGAAGACATCTGGTTTGATTCATGATGCGAGCACGATTTAGAATCCCTGAGAGACGACCCGGAGACTCATTTGCAAGACGGCTCGATGTTAATCAAGTGCCGGAAGCTTCGGTTGTACTCGGAAAAAAGAAAGAAGGTTCAGTTGCGATGCAATATGAAAAGTTACAAGAGTATGCTAGACCACACAATACTGCTCTGGATTAGATAAGTGAGGACAGTGATAGACTCGTGGATTTCTAAATCCGAAGCAGCGGGGGAAAAGATCGACTCGCAGTCTGCAGTGAAACAATGAAGCAAACGAGAGGCTAATGAGCAGAATAGCGGAGAATAACGATGGGATGCAGCAGCAAGAGCGCAACTGCAACAACAAACAGCAAAAGAATGTACTGTACAGGGTGAAGAATAGAGACTGAGAAGAAAGTGAAAGAGGATGAAGAAGAGAAGTGAATTGAATGTGGATGTGGATGTGGATGTGGAGGGACAATCAGGAAACTACTTTTAGCTGATGCTCCGGATCCACTCGGCAGGTTTTCGGAGCGGGAGGACGGACTGCCACTGGCTGCCACTGGCTGCCGCCCTGCGATCCAGACCCAGATCTTTTTTTCCCCTGAGTTAGCCCACTTCAATTCCAATTTCATGCACCCTGCAGTGTGAGTGAGTGAGTGCAGATACACGAATTGCAGGTGACATGGAGCAATATATTCTTTCCCAATGTTGCAAGAATGCGAACATCCAATGCCCTAGTTGAGAGTTATTCGACCTGTATGTGAATATACTTGTCAATCGCCTCCCACTGTTGCTGACGACGACCCCTTCAAAATGCGTACCACTGAGGGGTTCTGCACTTGGCCTGCAGTCGACCGTTCCAGTCACTCTGGGCTGCGTCACTTGGCAACAACAGTGGATCCCATCAAGTGTTGTTCCCAATGCCAGAGCATAAGCATAAGGAGATGATTCCTCATATTCATAATAATACTCATAACAATGCCAGTGCTGCTGACATTTCATCAGAGAATACAACTAATACCAGCCACCAGTTGCTAGATTCATCTACGGTACGCTTCGTGCAACCACAATCTGACGGACAGCCAGATCTTCCTCGAGAACCACCGAAGACTCCGGGCCTGATGCTGTAGGCGGAGTGCTGACTGACGGTGACTGCCGTGCACTGTAAGGCCCAGCACAGCACAGCACCGCACACAGAGCCTAAACCGACCAAAGTTCTGACGTCTGGAAATCCTGCTAAATAAAGCCGTGCTGCCTGTGCGAGGGTGTTCGTCTTCTCAGCTCATCTGAAACATCACACGAGCTGCGATCGCATTTATCTGTTTGATTTGATTGAGCCGAGACCCCACCGTTTGAAGGTCACACAAGCACATCGCATCGCCCTCTGCCTCTCGCTGATTCCACACCCAACGCATGAACGGAATGGACTCATGAGAGGGGAACACAGAACGAGGAGTTGAAGAGCTGTCGATTGGCCCAAGGAGTTCGACAGCAGTCCCCCGTCGGGAAGACTGATGATGATGATGACCAAAGTCTGAAAAAGGAGAAACACTCGCAGAAAGGGAGCGTAGGTGGTTTTCTAAACAAAAATAAACTGTCTCATTTATCTTCAGGTAGGCTGTAGCCGAGGTAGCTAGCTAGCTAGCCTGGACCATCGCGCTAGTCCTATTTCAAAGCTTGGACTTGGCAGGCAGTGTCAACAATGGGCTACATCCGTTTGCTCCTCTACACATTGACAAAATAACCCAACAAACGAGAGTACTTACTGTACACTATGCCCCATCAAAATACACAACTTAATGCACAAAGCATATTCATGCACAACCTCCACCCAACCTCTCAAAATACAAACAGACCCAGCGATGAATCGACTGCCGGCGCACCTCCCCGGGCAGCGATCAGACGATCCCCCAACGAAGTATACTGACACCCTCACTCGCCCGGAGCACCCTGCTCCTCTCCTCACGGTAAACATCATGCGTTCAAACGACGGGGGTGGGTAAGTTAGTGGAAGAACACAATTCCCAAACCCCTCGGGAGATATCGGATAATCTTTGATGCTGGGGGGGGGGAGTCATTCCCTTCCACCTGGCCGACATCATGAATTTTCCCTTTCCACCCGAGATCGACCTCCTATGGCGGTATGTACATAGAAGAGGTTCCGCATGCTTAAAGTTTATCCCTCATTGCCGAATGCCGAGGGAGGCTTTTCTTTTCCCACGTACCTTCGGGTTGAGAAAATATGGGGTGTGGGAACCTTTGGTCGGACTTGGGTGGTACTTCCCCGGCGGCGGTGACTCAATTTCTCTGGGGTAATTGACTTAGTGGCCCTTCGAGAAGGATTGGTTCGGTTTATCGGAGCTTTTTACTATGTATGTGCAGTGTCTATGATCATGCGTATGTGAAATATTGGTCTGTTATGTGTCGCGTGGGCTGGATGATGGATGGATTGATTGATGTTCTACATTATTTTAGGAAATGTTGTGGTGACAGATTAATTCGATGCTTAGGTATAGATCTGTCATTTTTTAACACTTTCAGCTTAATCTGGTGATAACACTATGACTATAAAAAAGGACAACACAACAAACATCACGCATCGCTAGAGACAATCACGACATTCTGAAAATGGGATAAAATCGATCCCCGGGTGGGACGCATCACTTTCTGACAACAGCCGGCTGTCTACCTAAGATGTCATCCACCACCCCCGTCCACAGCTCGCGGAACACACCAGGCTCCTTCTGCTGGGTCGACTCCGCCCCGAAACGGGACTTGCCCACCGCCTCCGTCAGCGAGAAGGGGTCGATGTCCACCGAGTGGTTGTCGACGACCTCCGTCATCGGACTGGCGGAGACATCGGCCGCCCCGCCGGAGACGGTGTAGATCTGGGGCTTCATGGGGGAATCCGCCGCGGCCGCGCTCTGGTGGGAGTAGAAGTCGGGGACAATCGGGAATTGCGGATCGGCGCGAGCGGCCGGGCCATCGAGCTCCGCCAGTGAGGGCATGTAGGCGAAATCGACGGTGGACGAGTCACCCACGGTCTTCATGGACCGGGAAGTGTTGAATTGACGGCTGTGGGTTTCTCTGTTTCCACACGAGAAGTCAGTTCCGAGGATTCCCAGTTTTACCGAGGGAGTGAGAGAGAGAGGTTCAGGGGGAACATACTCGGAAACAGAATTGCCGCTGATACGGCGCATGGCGATGCTGAAGGCGCGGGATTGAAGGAAGTCATGGTTCTGGAGACGCTCGACAAGCTGGATTGAGAGTTAGGCCTGGGTTCAGTGTACGTCCCTTCCATGGGCACGGTGTAGGGTAGAATGATGAGTATGGCACTTACCTCGGCTTGCGTACCGCTGCTCCTCAAGGAGCGCTTCTGGCACTCGTTCTTGAGATCAGCAATGGTGCGGCTGGAGTACAGAGAGGTTCGGTCTGAAACGTTGGCCGGTTGCGCCGAGTGGACGCCGGTAATGTGCAGGCCCCGGCGAGCGCAGGGGAGGGTGGTAGCGTGGTGCTGCGAGAGCAGACGAAGAGCACGCAGGGAACTTGAGCGAGGAGCTGCCATTGTGAATCGTTGGAGATAGCTGATAGATTCCTTGTAGGGTGATGGATGAGGATGGCAGGTGATATACTCGATACACCGAGATGGTTGAGTTAAGGTATGTAGGGTTATCGGATAAGGCAGCGCCAAGTATACAGTAAACAAGACAGGTAGGGTAAGCTTGGAGTAGACAGATGCGAGTATGAGTATATGTATTTACACAGTCACCAAAGATGGGGATGAAGTAAATAAGAGAGTAAGAGAGTAACAGAGTAGGAGAGTAGAAGAGCAGAAGTAGAGAATGGGAGGAGAAGAGAGAGAGAGAGAGGAAGAAGAGGAGGAAAACGAGGGAGGAAGCCAAGTTTAAATTCCTGGGGAAGCTAGCTGTAGTTACTGCGCAGTACTTCGATGACCAGCCGTTTTGCAGGAACCCGTTGGGGGGGAGGGGGGGAGAGGTGGGTGAGTGAGTGAATTGAATGAGCTACAGCCTACAGCCCCGGCCCTACTGTAAGTTAGACCTTGCCTTACTTCACTTTGCTTTACTTTGCTTTACTTTGCTTCTTCCCTTTACCCACCCGCCCACACGACTGGGGACACACTGGGGGCGGGCGGTCTAGCCAAGTCTAATAGTGGTAACTAAGATGGGACCACCATCTCGCATCCCGACCGACTAGTATACTCTTCTGATGTCCTGCTAGACAAAATAGGAAACCAGAATGCTTGGGCATTACTCTTATCGGTGATCTTACTCGCATCTCTTCTGATTTGGGCCTCTCGCTTATTCCTCTACCACTGCATCTTCCCATCAGGGGGGTCAGGCCTTGGAGAGTCGGTCTTGGAAGGTAACAACTTAATATTAATCATTTAACCAGTTGTCCCAGAAATGGGCAATGACAGGTCATGGGAGGGGTCAACCATGGTTAGCTACGCAAATTGACTTGACTCCCTGCTCGGCCTGTTTCTGCCTATTTCTTTACATTTTTTACATTACTTACAGACTACATACCACCCAAGACGGGACCTGCCCTCTGCAGATGTAATGTACTGTACCTCCAACAGGCCTGCATATTTGCTCTCGCTCACACCATCAGGATTTGCTTGCCGGCGCTACAAAGGACGCTGCACAAGTATGTATGGAGCAGCCAATGAACTCTCCTGGGCGGACAAATCACTAACTTTCCGGTACACCGGGAGCAGAGAAGTTACTTAATTGTCAGTTGAATGGTTGGCTACTTTCAGGGATGTGCTTGTTTCTCGAGGCAGATAGATTGGGGTCCCCTCTCGCATCCTCTCCCCACCTGCGGCATCAGCGGTACTGCCGGTGGACGTGCTCTGCATATCAGCCAGGACTTACTGAAGCAGTGAAGCTGATCCTTTCTTGTCTGGAAAGCTGGATTTTTTTCATGATTACCCCTCCCGATGATTTTAAGATCATCAGGAGTCCTGAAACCACCTTTCTCCGCATCATCCTATCAAGACCAGCTTCAACAAACGCCCCGGACTTGGCGGGAGCATATGGAATTATTGGGTAGTGACTACAAACGAGATCCAGTACAAACGCTGAACTGCACTTGGCTTGTGACAAACAGAAACGAGGGTAATAC
The DNA here is from genome assembly GCF_003184825.1 of Aspergillus fijiensis CBS 313.89. NCBI lineage: Eukaryota > Fungi > Ascomycota > Eurotiomycetes > Eurotiales > Aspergillaceae > Aspergillus > Aspergillus fijiensis. The sequence goes on from NW_024468984.1 coordinate 751,471, forward strand.
AAGGTTTCTTTCCAGTGTGGTAGTATACTCCGTTTGACTCTCACTCCGTAACTTACTCCGTGATAACTCAGATAGAGAGAGAGTGGAGGGGGGGGGGGGAGCCGTGACGCAATGCAGGATCAGCCAACAACATTCGAGAAGCGAGCTAGACGATTCAACAACTAAGTTACTGGTACCTACGGAGTAGGTACCTAGTATTTACCGAGGATTCGTGTCCAGAGAATCTGATGATGTTCCGCCCCACGCTGATTGGCAGGTCTGCAAAGGATCACCGCGATGGTCGCCAATAGTAACCTTGAACTAAGCACTCCAGCAGATGCCAACAAGCTCCTTGCCTGATTGATCTGGCCATCCACCGGGCCGGAGAAGGACGAGTCCCTCCAAGGCTCAAAGGCTGAAAGTGTTGAGCACTTGAAGAGGGCGGTGAAGTGGGCCGGGGACGGGAAGGGGGAGAAAATGGGGCACGTGAGGTCGATCTGGGTTGCCCGCCCGCCGCCGCCGGCTTCCCCGGTGGATCCTCCAAACGCCTAAAATAAGGTACTCTGATATACGCTGTAGACCCCATACCCTACGGGGTCCCCCCCCCCCCTTTGATCCTGCTGGAATTCAGCAGAAGTTTGACCTGAGTCAGGCTGAACGGTCAAGGGAACCTTGCGCCAACTCACTTCTAGCACACTCGCTTCGGCCGGCAAGGCATCCCATGTCCGAAACTCCCAAGGGACGGATTTCATACCACTTTCCCTTTTCAGTGATCGGAGAGCCCTGGTCTTATCGCAGCTGATTCTGGTCAATCTGGGCCAGTATCAATTAGGCGCTTCCATGAGATACTACGGTGTAGCTCATTGATACGGCTTATCATGCCATCGTTCGTCGGAGCACGGAATGTGGACGGCGAATATTGTTTCCCTGTCAATCCCTCAGTATGCGCCGTGACTTGGCATTCGTGAGTCGCGATACGTATTCATGTATAGGCTGCTCATTACTTGTGTGATATGCGTGGAATCGGCTTCCTCTATCACGACGCATCCTGCATGCGATGACTAGTCAACCTGCGGATTGCTTAGTCTTAGTTCGGCGCTTCTGCGACTCGACGGAATGGTCAGCAATGCACCCATGCACGCATTCATGTCCGAACAGTGATCTGTCAATCATGATGACACACTGCAAATCACTTGGTCACGACGTTCTTCATACTTGGGTCTATGCTGCAGTGGAGAAAAGAAACTGGTAAGGGAAATCGATCAGCCGCGCAACCCGGTGGGAGTGTGTTATCTCCCCCTGATCGACTAATCACTATCAAAAGGTTCCCCCGCCATGAGCTTGGGGACGTAGCTTGGCTCCACTGCATGCGGTGCCCATACCAGGGGTGTAGCAACGTGGCTGGTCGCTCATCGATTGCTCGCGAAGCAAGGATACTTCTGCTCAAATTTACCGATGGGTCTGTGGAAAGTCCGGACATAGATCGACTTTCCACAGAATCGATTGCAAGAAACGCAGCCAAGCCACTTTCCTGCCATGCGGATCATTTACCCGTGGATGTGCCGGGAACCGATGCTTATCGCCCGATTGATTACTGTAGCTTTGAAGCATGTAGGTGGATCACCAGGATAACATTGCCAGGGTAGGCTTATCCCCACAGTTCACTGCTCTCGGTGGTGCATTCGATTTCACTTTTCGCATCGCGCTCTACGAGTTCATCTCTCTCCCGGGCCAAGTGTTCAAGTTAGATTAGTCTATGATATCATTTTGAGCCAACGCTGTCTACTGCTGGTCATGATAGATGCTTCCCGCCTATGTTCTTCCGACAATTCAATGGCAGCACCTTTACATCTCGGGCATTTATTCGCCAGCTGGATATGCTTCAAAAGCTCCCGGACAAGTTTCGTCCGTCCATAGCGCATAGCAAGGGTCAATTGCTGCTCTGCACTGGTGTCTAGAGGTGTACCTCTGCGAACAAGGGAGACCGCAACATCTTCCCGTCCAGACATGAGGGCCATGTCAAGCGCAGATGATCCATTGTGACGCGCAGTCACCAGCCTCGGTCTCAGATCCAAGAGACAATCGATTACTTCTATACGCGCAAGCTTATACGCAGCCTGTAGTCTGAGAGCACAGTCAGGAGTCTTCGGCAGGATCTCCGCTCCGTTCTTGGCGGCCAGGCGGAAACAGGCCGCCCCCCAGCTTTGAGTGCAGCAGATGACGAAGGTGGAGTCATGAACGAATCTGGCCCCGGCCGCCAGCAGCATCTCGAGGACCCAATTCGGCGAGCCACGGGCCCCACCTACCGCATAATCCAATGCCATCTGCCCCCCGGCTGTTGAACAAACAACATTTGGGTCAGCATTGTACTGTAGCAGGAGCTCCGTGATATGATACTGGCACTCCTTGATGGAGAGATGGAGCATTGGGACTGCGTCCAGGTCAACTGAAATGGCACTGACCCCGGCCTCCAGGAAGAATTTGACAACGTCGAGTTGACCGGCGCGAACAGCTTCCGCAAGAGGCTCGCGGATGGATCTTCTCCACTCGGCATCTCCAGCGAAGCGATGGATTCGTATCTCACCGTCGTCCCCATACGATATGCGCTTATCGTAGACTTTCTGAGGCGGGAGGGCACCGATTCTGGCTCTCTTCTGAATCTCGTTCCAAAGGAAGCCATATTCCTTGGGGAGTGAGAGGCCCAATCGCACGAGCGACGTGACATCCAGAAGCTTGATAATCTGGAGGTGCAGCTCTGGCGGAATGGTGAGGAACGTGGCAGGCTTGGGTGTCACCACGGTGAATGTCCCTCGCTGAGCCATGATTGTCGTATTTGATGGAAAACAAAGGAGGATGCTAAAGTCGCAGGCTTAGAATTACAATTACTATTCGACTCCAAGGTAGATTCCCATGTCTGCGTTTTATAGATTGCCAGACCACAACGCCGCACACTCACAAACAAAGCCGCAATGCCATTGTTTCAGGTTTCTGGATTGATTTGTTTCTTGCTTTGATGTGGCCGATGAGAAATCCGTGCTCTCCCCGAGCTGAGGTTCACATATTCTGAATGCATTGATGGGATGTGGCGATCATCGAGGTCGCTAGCCATTAGTTAGTCATTGACAATAACGTATTGTTGGGGCCAAGTTTCCGATAAAGGGACTTTTCAACATATTTTCTCTATTGCATCTGTGGCCGCATCCCCGGTCTTTGTATGGATCCATTGTGATCTCGCTTCAACTTCGTGGATGAATTGGACTCCCAAGACGCTCAAAGACTTCACCATCTTGTGGGAACAAATTGCTTGTCATGGTCTCATGGTGGATCAGGCTAGTGCGGTATGACAAGCGACAGGTGGCAATTGATCCCGGTCCCTGAGGAAGCGATCACTGCCAGGCATGCGAGAGCATGCAGAAACGATGCTTTATCCTCCTTGAACTTTTGTCTTACTAATAGATTGCTGTCGATCGTCCGCGAGACCCTGGTCCGCGCTGTGATCTCTTAAGGGAATTCCACAGTACCTTTACTCCTCATGGAACAGGAGCGATAGAACTTCCGCGCTACTCGCGGCATTGGCATGGCACTAAAGCCAGCGACACTGTATTTGGCCTGTCTCGAGTAGAACAATCTTATTGCTTCTTTTTAGGCAGGATCATTGATGAATGCGAGCTCATTGACATTGACATAAATCAATGGGACTTTTCGACTGCCGGTTCAGTGCAACACCCCGCGGAGTGAGGGCATGAGGTACTAACTAAGTGTTTCCTGAAGACAAATCCTTCGAGCTCAAGTACGCCTTCCATTCTTCAAGGTGCCAGAGAGCGCGATAGCAAATGAACGAGTGAATTGCAACACATGGCAGCCGTGCGGGGATTATTGGGCGAGGAGGCATGGGCAACCACTGAAAGCGTGCCGGCAGCGCAGTCGATGATTGGTCTACCCGAAGTATACGCCGATGCGGTGATTCTTTTGCCCTCACTACCTCTTAGTCAGTTCTCACTGCCAGTCAACTGGACACTCTACCTCTCTCTACCTTAGCTACCAACTAACTACTAATCTTCCGCTTATCACCAACTGGGTCCATGTGTCTCCTTGATAGGGTCATAGCTCTCTGGAGACCATCTGTCCCAATCTTGGTCCCAATTCTAATTCTGTCGGAGATGGCGGGGTCATGCTCATCAGTGGGGCAACTGTTTGCCAGAAGAGATGCGCCTCAACTGCTGCAGAGCCGGCCGTTGATTCAAGAAGACTCTTCTTCCCCTCCCATAGCTGAGAGCAATTGAGCGTCTAAACTTCGACTCAATTTCTTTTTCTCAGTCCAGTCCCTACAGGAAGGCATTGTGTTTGTATAGTACAACTCATTGCCTTTGGTGCGCCATGAGTTTTCTTGCCAGCGGCAACCTTCCCGGCTCCTTTCTAGGACGCATGGATTGGCTACATGTCTACATTGCCTGCGCTGCATTTGCCGTCTGTGGATTCGTTGCGCTGGTTCTGTTTGCGTCCCGGCAAACGCGCAAAGTTGACTACGACAGTGGCATCTTCACCTACCTGAAATTCATCTACGCAAGCTTCCTCAAGCCTCATGAGAAGAGCGGAAGAGGACAGCAGGATGCACTGGAGAGCTTCTACAAGACCCAAGTATGCCAGCCTGTCATCTTGCCAGGCCGGGACGTGACTGACACAAGTCCTCCAAGGCCAGTGTGTACGATGCGACTCGCAAGCGCCTCCTCCGCGGACGCGAGGACATGCTGGGCCTTGTTGCTGCGCAATTGAAGCATAAGGTTGACAGCCAGGAGCTCAAAGCTGGAGAAGCCATCTGGGTTGATGTAAGCTCTTCCTTCAATGTCTTGGGCGTACACATTTGCTAATTGTTCAGATTGGTGGAGGCACTGGGTGAGCACCAATTGAAGCTGTAGCCCCTCCGGATAATCCTAATTGCATCGTTAGATACAATATCGAAGCGATGTCCGCCTTCCTCTCGGTGCCAGACTTCTTCGCGCACGTCTATCTAGTCGATCTTTCTCCCTCCCTTTGTGAGGTTGCCCGCCAGCGTTTCCAGAGACTGGGCTGGAAGAACGTCAGCGTCGTCTGCCAGGACGCGAGGTCCTTCCGGTTGCCCGAGGAGGACAGGGTAGATCCGCGCTGCGAGACCACCACGGCGACGGGCGCTGATCTGGCTACCATGAGCTACAGTCTGTCTATGATTCCAGGTGGGTAGCCTCTCCCGCGTTAGAAGAACTATGCTGACCAGTGCAGACTACTACAGCGTCATTGACTCACTGCCTGCGCTGATCAAGCCTTCTGGCGTTGTGGGAGTTTGTGATTTCTATGGTATGTAGAGTGTGGGCTATGATGCACATAGGATACTAATTCTGGCGCAGTGCAAAGCATCGTGGACGTCTCCTCACGCAATTACATTGGCGGCGCCTTCAATCGCCATGTGAACTGGCTTGGGAGAGCCTTCTGGCGTGCCTGGTTCGACGCGGACCGTGTCAGTCTTGAGGCTGCTCGTCGTGATTACCTTGAATACCGCTTCGGGACCGTGATTTCAGCCAGTGAGAGGAATTACCTGTTGGGTGGAATTCCCTACTACATCTTCGTGGGATGCCAGAAGGATTCCACTACACATTCCGGCCGCGATGCCATTGAAAAGCTCAACGCCTCTTTCACGGAGTCTCCGTACCTCTCTCCCGCGAAGCATCGGAGCGAGATAGATGCGGCTATTGTGAGCAGCACGCAGGAGATCAAATCCAAAGCGTACGAATCTGCCGTGATCAACCTCGGCTCCAACCTTCCTCTGCCTTCGTCATTCTATCAGAACCACCATTACCGCATCTTCTATGACGACCTCCTCCCCAAGCACACCCAGTTCGGCAACGAGTACATCTATGCTTTCAACTGGGAAGACCCCCGTGTTGACCACAAACTACTCAACATCCAGCGCGACGACGTCATCCTCGCCATCACCAGTGCAGGCGACAACATCCTGGACTACCTCCAAAAGAGCCCCCGCCGGGTGCATGCCGTGGACCTGAACCCCAATCAAAATCACCTTCTCGAGCTCAAGGTCGCCAGCTTCATCGCACTTGGCCACCGTGACGTCTGGAAGATCTTTGGCGAGGGCAAACACCCGGACTTCCGCCGGCTCCTCATCACCAGACTGAGCCCTCATCTCTCGAGCCAAGCCTTCCAGTACTGGCTCGAGCACACGCACGTCTTCGCCTCCTCCTCGGGCAAGGGCCTGTACGAGACCGGCGGCTCTCGCCATGCCATCAAGATGGTCCGGTACCTCTTCAAGGTCTTCGGGCTCCAGTCCCAGGTCCAGCAGCTCTGCGAGGCGCAGACGCTGGCCGAGCAGCGCAAGATCTGGCCCAGGATCCGCGCCGTTCTAATGAGCAAGCCGCTGCACTGGGCGGTCGTAGGGACCGAATGGTTCGCCTGGAAGGCGGCCGGGGTGCCCCGCAACCAGCGCAACATGATCATCGACGATTTCTACAAGCGCAACGGGCTGAACAAGAAGATGAAGCAGGCCAAGGACGTCAGCGGCCAGTCGATCTGGGAGTACGTCGTGGACACGTTGGACCCCGTCGTCCAGGATACCCTCATCAGCAATGACAACTACTTCTATTTCCTGTGTTTGCAGGGCCAATTCTCCCGCAGGTTAGTCCAGTCACCCACCTTTCTTCCCATACCCACACGAAAACATACTAAAAAGTTGTACTTCATGCAAAGATGCCACCCCGCCTACCTCACCCCAAAAGCCCACGTCAAGCTCTCCTCCCCCGGCGCCTTCGACGGTCTCCGCATCCACACCGACGAGATCAACGAAGTCATCAAGCGCATCACACCGAGGAGTCTCACCATCGCAGTCGTCAGTCTTCCTGCCCCTTTGTCCCCTTTGTCCCCTTATCCTTCCCCCAAAACTCCCTTCTAACCCGTCCAAAATAGATCATGGACTCAATGGACTGGTTCGACCCCACCAGCGACGCCGCCGCCGCCCAAGCCCAGAAACTCAACCACGCGCTGAAGAAGGGCGGCCGCATCCTCCTCCGGTCCGCCAGCATTGACCCCTGGTATATCCGGCACTTCGAGGCGAACGGCTTCTCCGCGAAGCGGGTCGGGGCCAGGGTCCCTGGTACTTGTATTGATCGGTGAGTTTCCCGTCTGGAAAAAGCAACACATAAAGTGATAGGGGGTGTGTGGGAGGGGACATGCCGCAGCTGCTAATGCGTGACCAGTGTGAATATGTACGCGTCGACCTGGATCTGTACCAAGACCCGGGATCTGGATCGTCCGGCGCCGAGTCGGGCGATGTCGGCTTTGTCGCTGAATGAGTGAGTAGGGTACTGAAGGGGGCCGTGAGGGGGAAGGGGGCAGGTGTACTGGGTGGTGAGGGTGTGTGGGAGGTGGGACTTGTTCTTCAGTTAAGCGCCTTGTTTTAAATGGTAGGAGCCCTGGAAGTCGGAAAAGGGCAGATATAGAGGTAAAAGCCTAGAATACTATCGCTATCATATCAGAGTCAAAGCCTAAGTTAAGTTATCTCATATCTACCCAGCCAAACAGCCAAACAGTCAACTCCGCCGACTTCCATGAGGAACCATCCATCGAATTCCATCCGGCATTTACACGCCCCCAATTCATCTATCCCACGCATACCGAATACCGATGACAAGAGACAGTTAACCTTGATTGAATCGCCAATGCAAATCTCTATGTACTGTATATTAGCACCAAAAGGACATTGCAGGGACCCGGGCCAACATGAATGGATATGAAAGGCGTACAGCAACTGATTGGAAGAATAAAAAAAGAACAATAGGTTTTTTCTCTGTACAATAAGTGAAGGGAAGAATTAATCTTAACCCCAAAACCCTCCAACAACACTTCCTCCCCACTTCCTTCCTTCCTTCCTTCCTTCCTTCCATCATCAAGTCAGATCATGTTAAGGTTAGGGTCCAGGCCATGTCACGTCACGTCACGTCACGCCACGCATTCATCATCAGGAATCGGTTGAGATCAATCGAAGGTTCAATTATTAGGGGGAGCAGGGGTGGAGGGGGGGGGGATGTGTGAAAGGGCAAGATAGGGTGGGTGGGTGAAAAAGTAGGTTTATCTCCCCTCGGCTGCTTCCTTCATGCCCCGCTCTCCATTTTCTGGTCATGGTTCTGTGCCTTTCGCACTTGATGGGTGTGAAGCTTCGGATGGAGGACGATCCATCTTGAAGATTTACATTCACCAGTCGAGGACATCCAGAGTACATGAAAGGGAGATTAAAAAGGAGGGAAAAGATTCCGGAGAGGATGGGGAGGGAAATGCATAACGACATGACAAGTTGAGTTAGGGCATGTTTAATCGGGGGTCGTCGAGTGTGTGTTTTCGCTCAGAAGAAAAAAACACAATAGAGGAACAGGAACAATAATGTGAGTCAACGGGGGCAAAAGAGGGGCAAAAAAAAAAAAAAGAAAAGGACATGAAGCGTGATGATAATGATGTATTCATCGACTTGGATCATATCATACACAGACACCAGACTTCTGCAGCACAGATTTTCCCCGCTAGATCGCTAGGACATCTGTGCGATTGACTGGCGCTGGCTGGGTTTTCTGGACTTGACTTTCTTGAAGTGGATTGACAAGAAAAAAATCACGAGCGGCCGTATCGGGTCTTTCCGAAAGAGAAGGGCACGTAACGGTACTTGATCATGTGTTGGATTTGGCGGCGCACTGGGTGGGTGGATGTTTAGTTAGCTGGTTCTATTGTATGCATGCCACGAGTGGTGGTAGGTAGGGTGCATCCAGGGAGGACATACTCGTCAAGATGAACAACATGATCCAGTACACGACCAGGACAGGCCAGAAGACCGGGATATCGAAGACCGAGAACCACGAGCAGACAAACCCGATGGCGATGGCGCGGGTCGCCGAGTGCCAGAACTTGAACTCGGGGAGCCGGCGGATGAAGGGCCGGAACTCGTCGTCCTGCTTGGTGGGGAGGCTGGGCGCGCCGGCATCACCGTCCTCCAGGCCTTCGTCTTGGGTCAGGGAGGGGTCGAACTTGGGTTGCAGGAAGAGAAGGAAGAGGTTCAGGAGGTAGATTCCGAGGGTGTAGGCGACTATTCAGGAGGAGGGGTTAGCTCTGTGTGCCGCTCTGTGTGCCTCTCTGTGGGGGCAAGTTCGTGTTTGTCTGGGGTTTCCGGTTTCTGGTTTCTGGGGTTGACGTACCGATGTACCATCCCTGAGCGAGGACAATTCGCAAAAAGAAGATCAGGAGCAGAACGACGGTGCCAGTCCAGCGGTAGGCTGTGAAAGGTGTCGAGGCATCGAGGTAGGTTTGATATTGCTATTGTAGAAGAGGCTGGTGTGTCAGCGGGTGAATTTGTTTGTATGGAGACTGGGCTTGTTGATTCCGCTTGACTTCGCCGAAACTGCGCTCCGGATTGCGGAAGTCTTCCAATGCGGGCATTGTCGAGCTGAATAGAATCAATGCCCTCGGATAGAGGGAGAAAAGCAGGACAGAACTCACCCGTGCGAGTTTGGAAGTCTGTGCCGTGACGGCAGTGAATGGAGTCTGCTCGGGTTCGGGCACGTCCATGGCGAAGGCGCTGAAGTTGGGGAAGGATACTAAATCCTTCCTGTGTAATCGAAGTAGAGAGAAGAAGAGGAGGGAAGTAAAGGGAGTAAAGGAAGAGAGAGGGGGTGAGAGACGGAGAAGCGCAAGGATAGAGAATATTCTCCCGGTCAGCGCATGCGATGGAGAGGCGACGGAAACAGCAGCAGTCGGTTAGTTAGTTAGTTCAACACTTTAGTTAGCAGCGAGAGGCAGCACAGCACAGCCAACAGCAGATAGCCAGAGGACAATCCGAAAAGTGTCCACTGCCTGCTGGCTGGCTGGTCCATTTTCCCCCTAAGCCGCTTTCGGCCTCGGAAGCCACAGATGGCGACACCCGCTGCTGCGCCTCATCTGAGTCAGCTGTCACGTGAGAAGGACAACGTGCTACACGTGCTGCTCTGCTGTCAAACCGAACAAACATGCTGTCCCTTGGACCGACCGGTTATTGGCGGGCCGCGGCCGAGCAGCTCTGCGGGGAGACTCGAGGTAGTTAAGGTGAGGTGAGTATGTCATCGCAACAACCCACATACTACTAAACCCGCTCCATCTCCCCATTTCCCCATTGACTTGAAATACCCTAGCACCCCTACTCATTGAATCGAATCACTAATTGAACCCTCCAAGCCACCATGTTCGCCCGTCACTGCTCCCGACTCGTCGCCTCGCGGACCGCCCGGCCGCTGTCCACCCACCTGCGAACATACACCTCCGCGACCTCGGCCTACGAGCACATTCTCACCTCAACTCCCAAGCCGGGCGTGGGATTAAGTACGCCCTCAATGACCTGAAGCAAACCCATCCATCCGAAGCTGACACCCGCAAACAAACAGTCACCCTCAACCGGCCCAAAGCCCTAAACGCCCTCTCCAGCCCGCTCTTCCGCGAACTCAACGATGCCCTGACCAAATACGACGAAGACAAGGACATTGGCGCCATCATCATCACCGGCAGCGAGAAAGCCTTTGCAGGTGCGTTGCCCCTCCCTCCTCTTCTTCCTTCCCCCTCCCCCGGGCATATCCTCCCAGGACAAATCCTCCACCATCTTCAAGTGCAAGAATCCCTACAAATCCCCAGACCCATTTCCCACTTCCCACTAATCCTCCAAAAAAAAAGCCGGCGCCGACATCAAGGAAATGGCCCCCCTAACCTTCTCCGCCGCCTACACCACCAACTTCATCGCGCCGTGGTCGCACCTGGCCACGAGCATCCGCAAGCCCGTGATCGCCGCGGTCTCCGGCTACGCGCTCGGCGGCGGATGCGAGCTCGCGCTGATGTGCGACATCCTCTACTGCACGGCGACGGCCACCTTCGGACAGCCCGAGATCAAGCTGGGGGTGGTGCCGGGCGCGGGCGGGTCGCAGCGGCTCACGCGGGCCGTCGGGAAGAGCAAAGCCATGGAGCTGATCCTCACCGGCCGGAATTTCAGCGGGAGGGAGGCCGGCCAGTGGGGGGTGGCGGCCCAGGTGGTTGAGGGCGGGCTGGAGGAGGTGTTGGCCGCAGCTGTGAAGACGGCGGAGACGATCGCGGGGTACTCGCGCGTGGCGGTCGTGGCGGGCAAGGAGGTGGTCAATAAGAGTCAGGAGTTGGCGCTGCGGGAGGGGGTCGAGTTTGAGCGGCGCGTGTTTCATGGGTTGTTTGGGAGTCGGGATCAGAAGATTGGTGAGTTTGGCCTTTTCTTTCTCTTTCTCTCTCTCTCTCTCTCTCTCTCTCTCTCTCTCTCTCTCTCTCGAGACAGAGAGCGAGGTGGAGGTGGGGTTTTGGTTGTGAGAGATGGTGTGAGCTGACTGGTGTCCTTGCGGGTAGGAATGGAGGCCTTCGCGGGGAAGAAGAAGCCCGAGTGGTCGAACGAATAGGCGGGAATGGTTGGTATAATAGGTGGGTGCTTGGAGTCCCGAGGTGAGGCAGCAAGTTGCTGTGGATATGGTCCCTGTCCGTCAGTGGAGTAATAGCAACATCCCAATTGAAATCATTAATCGTGTCGTATTTCATGGTCGAACATGTAACTATGTACATCTAATATTATTAAAGTATTACAAGGATCTCTTACGCAAAAAAAAACCTCCTCACGAGGCCGCCTTCTCGGCCTGAGCCCCCTCAGCAACCACGGTCTTCTCGGTCTGGTAGTGCTCGACCACATCACGATCCACCGTCTCGTCGAACACATCAACCGGGGTCAGATGGAACTTCCGGGCGCTGACCCCCCGCTCAAAGAGAACATCCAGCTCGGCAAAAGACCGGCCGCTGGGCTCCGGCACCCGGAAGAAGGCGTAAACAATGCACAGGAAGCAGATCCCGCCCCAGAAGAAACCGGCATAGTTGCTCCAGTTCCAAGCACCGGGGTTCAGCATGTACGGGGTCAGAACACCGCAGATGATGGCGACAATGTTGTAAAGCGTGCGGCCGAGCACAACGGTCTTGATCTGCAGGCGACGGGTGGACAGCTCAGCCACAAGGGAGTATGCCACGGTTCCGACAGTGAGCTGATAGAACAAAGCCCAGACAATCATCATGCTGCCCGTCGCCAACGCCCCCTGGGTCTTGTGCGATTCGGGAACGAGCCCAAGGAAGCCCATCACGAGAAGCATGACACACAGCCCGCAGAGGCCGTACAGGTAGAGAGAGCGGCGTCCCAAGCCCACGGACATGAGGAACCAGGCGCCAAACACGCCCACCATATTGATTCCGTACTGACCCATGGCGAACGCATACGAGTTGTCAGTGCTCAGCCCGGCCTGCTCCAGGAAGTACGTCGAGTAATTGGAGAAGGAATTGCCACTGAGGTTCTGAATGGCCCAGACCATGCAGACAATTTCGGTTCGGCGCAGATCAGTGCCCTTGAAACAATCGAGATAACTGGCGCCCTTGGTGATTTTCTCCTCCAAGGCCGTGGTATGGACCATCATGGAAATGGTCTCATCGGCGTCGAAATCCGTTTCTCGGTTCAGACTGGTCAGGCGCAGCAAGGCGTCCTTCGCTTGTTGGATCTTGCCCCGGCGGACGAGCCACCAAGGCGACTCGGGGGCGAGAGAAATGCCAATGAACAGCGGTAAGGGCCACATCCATTGGAGGGCATAGGGAATCCGATAAGCCCATTCATCTTGCCGATTGATCATAGCCTTGATCACTCCGATACCGATCAGTTGTCCGACACCCCAGCAGAAGTTGACATACGTCGTCAAATAGCCTCGCAGCGCAACGGGGCAGACCTCGGAAGCATAGGTGATGGTAAGTGTTTGGAAAACTCCCCAGGGAATTCCAGCCAGAATTTCCGCGGCGAGCAGGGCCTGGACATTGGGCGCAGTGAAGAAGATGGCAGTCCAGGCGGTGATGAGAACAAGACAAGCCATGATAGTGTACCGATATCCAAACCGTTCGGACGCCCAGCCGTTGATGAAAAGGCCAATGATTTCTCCAACATATGCACCGTTGCTCAGACCGGATTGCCACTAAATAGGAGAGATCATATTAGCAGGAAGGTTCTCAAGACCATCAATTGATTGAGATAGGAAAGTGCAACATACCCGGGCTGGAACCTGATATGAGCCGTCCGCCGTCAGCTCACCGTATTTCCGATTGAATTGAGGAAAGGCATAGAAGTTGTTGACCAGACTGATGTCGTAGCCTTCCATGACAATACAGGTAGAGATGAGGACACTCCATGCGACAGCCTTGGGGTAGAGCTTGACGCCCTGCCACAGGGTCATCTGCCGCTCCTTATCGGTAGCGGCTTTGGCATTATGGATGATCCTGGCGGCGGAACCCGTTGAGCCGTCGGAGAGAGAGGGCGGATGCTCTACCGGTGCAATGGCATCCGGAGATTTGTTGGAAGCCATGCTGGAAGAGCAATTGCGATGCCCTGGGGAGGGGGTGGAGGGGG